>NC_042616.1:187770013-188389952 GCF_901001135.1 Rhinatrema bivittatum
CCTCCAGCAGCTTAGGGATCACCATCTCTATGCAAACTTGAGAAATGTCTTTTTGAACAGTCCAGTCTCCCATTCTTGGGCTACATCATCTCCAGCCTGGGATTCATCATGGACCTAGACAAACTCCAAGGTATTCGTGACTGGCCCCAGCCTGTTGGTCTACGAGCCCTGCAAAGGTTCTTGGGGTTCACGAACTATTATCATCATTTTATCACAGATTACTCCATTCTAGCCACTCCACTCACCGCTATGACGAAGAAAGGATGTATCCTCCGGGAGTGGAGTCCCAAAGCCCAGTCTGCATTCCAGGCTCTTAAGGAGGCCTTCCGTTCTGGTCCCTGTCTCCGCCATCCGGACCCGAACCACCCCTTCATCATAGACATTGACATGTCATCCATAGGCGCGGGGGCAGTCCTCAGCCAGTACTCCATGAAGGGAGCCCTAGTCCCGTACTTCTTTTATTCCCACAAGTTTTCACCCGCAGAGCGCAATTACACTACTGGGGACCGCGAACTCCTGGCCGTGAAGCTGGCTCTCTAGGCGTGGTGCCCCTGGCTTGAGGGGGCTCAGCTTAAGTTTACCATCTACACAGACCATAAAAATTTAGAACATCTTAAAGAAGTCCAGCTACTGAATGCATGGCAGGCCCAATGGGCCCTCTTCTTTGCGCGGTTCAACTTCAAGTTGTGCTACCGCCCGGCTGCAAAAAATCTCCATGCCGATGCACTCTCACACTCGGTAGAGCCAGAGGATACCCCTGAAGGTCCAACTCACATCATTGATCCTGCATGCATCTCCCTCGCAGCTACTACTACGTGGCCACCCGGTAAGACCGTGATGCTTCATCACCTCCGAGAGCGAGTATTTCACTGGGCCCATGACTCCAGATTCAACAGCCATACAGGTCGGACCTGGACCCTAGAAATGCTCCATCGCCATTACTGGTGGCCTTCCATGGTCAAGGACTCGCATGATTACGACGACTCCTGTCCCACCTGTGCACAGCAGAAGACACCCACAGGGCACCCATGGGGTCTTCTGCAACCCTTATCAGCTCCTACCAGTCCATGGTCCCATTTGACCATGGATTTTATAGTGGATCTGCCCCTTCCAAGGGGGAACACCATCATATGGGTCATCATTGACCGTTTCTCAAAAAGTGCCCATTTTGTCCTGCTACCAGGCCTACCTTCAGCACCAGAACTTGCCCGACTCTTCCTGCTGCACGTCTTCCACCTCCATAGCCTGCCCCAGGAGATAGTGTCTGACCGGGGTCCACAGTTCATTGCCCGCTACTGGAAAGCATTATGTAAGAAGTTCAATATCTCACTCAACCTCACTTCGGTCTACCACCCTCAGGCCAATGGGCAAGCTGAATGGACCAACCAGCCATTAAAGATGTTCCTTAGAGCTTATGTGAATGATCAGCAGGATAATTAGGCAAACCTACTTCCATGGGCTGAGTTTTCCCACAATAGTCATTTGTCAGCAGCTACTGGGACCTCACCATTTGCTGTGGTTTTCGGACGACAGCCTCGTCTGCTGCTACCTGTTCCACTCCAGGTTCCTTCGCCTGCGGCTCAAGCCACAGCCCAAGAGATCCAACGCGTCTGGGAGCAGGTGACCCAACGTATCCGCCAAGTGGCCAAGCAGTCCAAGAAGACCACCGACGCCCACCGGCATGCAGCGCCCATGTTCCTCCCTGGTCAGAAGGTATGGCTCAGCACTCTCCATATCTGGCTCCGACTTCCGTCACAATGGTTTGCACCCCAGTACATGGGTCCATTCCCTATCCTGCTTCGTGTAGGGGCTGTCATTTACCAGTTATGCTTACCTGCCAGTATGGGAATTCACGACACATTCCACGTATCCCTCCTCAAGCCACTCGTCCTCTCCTGGCCATCCCGTCGGCCACCACCGCCTGCACAAGTGGCTACAAAACCCGACAATATTATGCAAGTAAAAGAAGGCCTAGACGTCTGCCGCCGCTGGGGCAGATGGGAGTACATCCTCGCATGGGAGGGATTTGGACCCGAGGATAATTCGTGGGAGCCGTCACAGCATATCCTAGACAAGGATCTCCTCAGAACATTCCACCGGTCTCACCCCGAGAATCCCGACCAATGAGAGGGAGGCCTAGAGGGGGGGTACTGTTGCACATCCCGGCCGTGCTAGGCCCGCGCCTGGGCCAGCTCACCTCACTCGCGCACCAGCAGGTCCCGATCCGACCACTCCTGCAGCCGCAGCCAGCTCCCTGCATCCACAGCGCCTTGTGGTGGCGCTCCCAGGCCCTTTGGGGCCTTCGACCTCCCAGCTCTCCTCACGATGGCGCTCGGCGTCCTCCTCCATGTCGGGTCCACCCCTAGGCACACGCGTGCAGACTACCCGGCCCTTTAAAGGGCCAAGGGCGGGAAAACCACTCTGCGGTGAGCAGTGATGATGTCACTTAGCACAGTATTTAAGCGAGAGCCCACTCCTCAGCCCCTCGCCTTGGCAAACGGGTCATCACACTCAGTGTAAGCTAGTTGCCTTCCTCGTGCTTGTTCCTGCGTTCCTGTCCTTGTTCCAGTCTTCCTGCGTTCCTGTCCTTGTTCCAGTCTTCCTGCGTTCCTGTCCTTCTTCCAGTGCTTCTGTGTTCCTGTGCTCCTGTGCTTGTTCCAGTGTTCCTGTGTTCCTATGCTTGTTCCAGTGTTCCTGATTTCCTTCATTGTCCTGGTGGTCCTTCTTGAGTTCCAGCGCCTGTTCCTGTGTTCCTTCGTTCCTGAGTTGTTCCACGTCCTGCAGCCTTGGTTGTACCTTCTCAGACTGATACCCGGTACTGACCTCGGCTTGTCTCTGACCTCGCTTGGATTGATACCCGGAACTGACCTCTGCTTGCCTCTGACCATGCTTGGACCGATACCTGGAACTGACCTCTGCTTGCCTTTAACCACGCTTGTACTGATACCTGGAACTGACCCTTGCTTTGGCTGACCATCCTCGGATGGATTCCTTGGCTTTGACCCCTGCGCTCCATTCGGACACTCTCTTCACTTCTCCTGTGACCACCAGGTCCACCTGCCTTGACGCTGTCTGCGGCTTTCCTCGAGCTAGACCACTAGGCGCTGCCTACTCTGCCTGGAGGACCTTCAGTTCCTGCCTTGTACCCGTGGTCTCCAGTACTCTCTGTTCCGGTCTAGCTCGTCTATTCACCATCAGCCACGCATCTCTACTCCTTGTGGGCACACCTCTCCACCATCTCTCCGGGAGACCCCCAAAGGCCCACCTAAGCCCAGGCAGCTCGGGAATCCAAGGGCTCAACCTGCGGAGCCCCTGGGCCATTATTGGTGAAGCTCCAGCTTTCCTCTATCTCCTAGTCTGCTCTGCCTCCTGGCAGCAGGCGTCCTTTGGGATCCCTCAGAAGGCCGTACCAATCCTGCGCCAGGCCAAGGGTCCACCTCCAGTGCAACACTTATGCAATATTCTAGGTGTTTAATAAGATAGCTGGCTAGAGTTTAGCCGGCTAACTTCGGGGCATTCCAGGACATAACTTGAAGGAATTGAATTAGCCGGCTATGTTAACTGGCTAACTTTGATTTTCAGAGTTAGCCAATTAATATACCTGGATAAATCTCGTCAGGCTGAAGAGCTGTCCTAAAGTTAGCCGGTAAAAATTATCCGGCTGACTTTAAAATAGCTAGGTATATTCCATAGTGTGGCTGCACTTTTGAATTTGCCTCTAAAGTTAGCCAGATAAGTTTTTCTGGCTAACGTTGCTATCCAGACTGTGTCTGAATATGGACTTCAAAAATACTGTAATAAGCTAGGCAGCCTCCCTGTCAGCAGGGGCCCTCACTGGGCCACATTCAAACCTGCTCCAGCCTGTACCTTGAAGGCTACATGATGCAAGGCAGCCCTATAAATCTTTCCCTCATTCTCAGCTCAGGGCCTCATCATCGAGTCACCATGGCTCCTTGCTCTTACCTTGCCTTGCCAAAGGTTCCTGTTTGCCTTGCCTGTGGGTATACCTTGCCTTGTTCTTGTCCTGTCTAGGTTTCCTGGTGGCCTAGCTTGCCTTTGTATTCCTTGTCTTGCCCTTGTCCTGTCTAGGCCTACTGGTGTGTATCTTGCCTGTGTGCTCCTTGCTCTGCCCTTGTCCTTTCTAGACCTCCTGTTGGCCTATCTTTCCAATGTGTTTCTTGCCCTGCCCGTCTCTTGTCTAGGTCTCCAAGTGGCCTAGCTTGCTGTTTTGTCTTTGTTGGTATAATCCTTGTTTTGCCCTGCAGTCTTGTTCTGGTTTGTTCTGCCCTCATTTTACTGTGTTCCTGCCTGTGTGTTCCAACCTTGTTCCTTGCTTTACCTAGGCCCCACAGTGGCCTTTCTTGTCTTTGTGTTATACCCTTACTGTTACTCTGCTTTTTTGGCTTTCCAATGATCTTTCTTGTTTAGATGTTCTTTCCCTTGATTTGCACCTTGTTTCTGCCTTGCCCTGTGTTTAGCTCCCCTGTTCCTGTATCCTTGCCTGCCCTGTTTCTTTTCTGCTCAGACCTTAGTATGCCTTGTTTCCACCTGAACCCCTGCTCAAGTGCCCTGCCAGTGAATTCCTGCTGGTTGCCAGAAACTTGGGCTCAACCCAAGGGGGAGACAGCCAGTCAGAAGAACCTGCACTGCTCTACTCTTGAGTCCTGTAGTGCTCCTGCTGGGATAATACCTTGTACTGGCCTGCCCAGTCCTAACAAATATATTCCAAAAGGACATAAACTATATAAGAAGAATTACCATGTTGGGTCAGATCAAGGTCCTCCCAGTCTCTAATAGTGGGCAATCCAGTTTGCAAGTACCTAGCAGATACCATAAAGTATATCTAATTCCTGTTGTTCACTCCCAGGGATAGCAAAGCTTTCTTTAGTCTATCTGGCTAAACATGCTGGACAACATTGGAGGAAAAATAAACATTTGACAGATTTGGTCAAATACAGACAGCTACAGTCTAAATATTCCTCCTTTGTCAGTAAAATTAAAAAGGAATATTTCACAAAGACAATACAATTAACAGGTCATAATCCTAGAGAATGTTTCTCTTTAGTGAAACAATTAACTATGTTGGTCTCTAAAACAGGACCTATATCTCCCGCAAATGTGCAACAATTAGCCCTAAAGAATTTATCTCAGCTTTTACAAATAAAACTCAGGAGATTTGTACAAAATTTAATCAATTAAATTCTGCCAGCACACCCCAAGCTGTTCAATCAGGGACAGTTGGAGTGATTCAGACTGCTCAACCATTTTCCATTGCTCCTGTTTGTGTTTCAGAAAATACAAGAAAATGGGAAGTATTTGATATGACTAGAGTTATAAAAATCATAAATGTCATTCAAAGTATGAATAGCTCGTCATGTCCATTAAATCCTTGATCTACTTCCTTACTCAAATTTTTAAAGGATGACATTGCATCTGCTGTTACCCAAATTGTCAATTTATCACTGCAAGAAGGTAATTTACCAACATTGTTTACACAGGCTTCCATCTGACTTATTTTAAAGAAACAAAATTGGAATTCATCAATTGCAGACATTATCATCCAATATCATCGCTTAATTTCTTGGCAAAAGTAGTTGAGATATTGGTGTTTCAACAACTTAATGATAACTGGATTAGCATCAATTTTTAGACATGCACCAGTATGGTTTTCATAAGAATTTCAGTACCAGGGTCTTCCTGATTTCAACCTTTGAGGATGGGACTAGCTACTTGCTCGCCCTACTTGATATATCTTCAGCATTTGTTAATCTGAATCACAAACGATTTACTACTAGCTCATTTACGAGAGATGGGCATATCTATGGTTACAGGCTCAGATAGGACAAAATATGTCATCGTGGCATGAGTTAACCAATGGAGTGCCCCAAGGGGGCAGCATTTTCAGCAACACTTTTTAATAATTACCTTGGTCCTCTCTGTAAAATACTCACAGGCTTGGGTGTCTGTTACAAGGTATATGCTGATGACACTTTAGGTAGAAGAGTTAGGATTTCTAGCCCCACCTCCCTTTCTTTACCTCCTTATCTCACCAGCGAACTCCTGAGCATCTGTTTAGAAAATTAACCAAACTGTTTATCAGAAAAAGGCTTTATTTCTAAGTTACACAGGGCTAAGTTTCATACTTCATGAGGAAACACACAAGCAATGAGGGAAACAAAAAAATAAGAAAAACAATAGTCACGAAAGCATGCCTGACATCTGGTGCTTATCAGATTACCATTAATTAATGCTAGCTTCACTCCCCTCTAGCAGAGATTTGCATGTGAAATATTAAGAGTTTTAACTTGCTCACCCACTGAATATGTATTTATTTATTTATTTTCAGGGCGGATTACAAAAATACACTCATAATATTTCACAATATAAAATAATAAACATCAGATTATAACTAACATAAAATATGAACACAAAATATTAAATCAAATAATCTCTAAAACAAAGGGTCAAATAAGAGAGATTAGTCACTGAAGGCAATCTTAAAAAGGTGGGTTTTCAGATATTTTTAAAATAATTTGGGATCATTACAGCTTCTTATTTCCAAAGGGAAGGCATTCCAAAATATTGGACCTACTGCTGAGAGAGCTCTTTCTCTGTTTCATCGAGGTGTATCAATTTTGGTGATGGAGTGTCAAGGAGGTACTTGGTTGCTGAGCGAAGTGATCTTGCTGGGGAGTAGAATTTCATATTTGTGTATGCCCAAGGTGAATGTAGGTTAAACATTAAGGAAAGAACAATTAATCCCAGTTTATATTGAATACGGAATGATATGGCTAACCGATGCAATTCTTTTAGAATGGGAATGATATGTTCACGGCTTGAAGTATTTGTTAATAGTATGGCAGCTGTATTTTGAATAATTTGTAATGGGCATATAATGTATTTGGGAATACCGATTAGTAGGGAGTTGCAATAGTCCATACTTGAAAATAATAAAGATTGCAGTATAGTTCGAAAGTAATTTGGTTCAAGGTAAGGTTTTACATGTCGGAGAAGTTTTAGTTTGTGTCAGCTTTTTTATATGCACTTGCATGTTCAGTGATTGATCGATTTGTATGTCTAAATTGCAAACATCATCAGAAAGTTTTATTGATTGGCTGTTTAGTAATAGTTCAGAAGGAGTGGAATCAGATAGAAATCTTGAAAGACATATTATTTCTGTTTTTTTAGTGTTGACTGCAAGTTTGTTAGATGATAGCCAATTTTGAATTGTTAGCAATAAGTGAGATAAGAATTGTTCGGTTTCAGACCAAGTTGATTTAACTGGAAAAAAGAATTGTATATTGTCAGCATATAGACGATGCTGAACATTGAAACTTGCTAATATTCGACATAGTGGGGTGAGATATATATTAAATAGTACCGCCGATAGCACAGAAACTTGGGGTACTCCAGAAGTAATAATTTTCCAAGATGAAACCTGGGATTGTATTTTAACTTGCAGAGTGCAATTAGAAATAAATGATGAAAACAATTTCAAAACAGTACCTGTTAGGCCTATTGATTTTAATCTACTGTTTAAGATACTGTGATCAATTGTTTCAAATGCAGCCAAGATGTCTAAAAGTACTAAGATGAAAGTTGTACCTTGGTTAAAACCGCATCTGATTAGATCGAAAGATGATTGTAATAGGAGTTCTGTATTATGCAGTTTATGGAAGCCAAATAGGTATTGGTTGAGAATGTTGCAATTGTCAATAAATGTAAGTTGTTTTAACGCACATTTCTCAAGGATTTTGGCTATGTAAGATAATGAAGAGATTGGATGATAGTTTGCAAATACATTAGGGTGAGCATTATTTTTTTTAGAATTGGACAAATAACTGCACACTTCAGGGACATGACCTTCGATAAAAGAGGTGCTCACTAATTTTGTTATAAATTCAATTGTATCTAGTTTGATTGATTTTAATATGATTGTAGAGAATGGGTTCAAAGAACAGGTGGAAGAATTCATAGTAGAGATTGAATCTAAAATAGTTTCTTCTACAATGGATTCAAATTCAGACCAAGGGAGGCTGTCCAGACAGAATGTATCATCAGTTGTTGTTAAAGGATTTTTTTTATTGAGTTTCTGATATTAACTTTTTCACTAAAAAAAACATGCAAATTGATTTGCTAGTGTTCCATTTTCATTTGAAGTTCAGAATTGATGAGAACTTGACAGTGGTTTAATTATTTGCTATATGGAATGAAATAGCTCAGTTGGTTTGTTTAGTGAAGCTGTAATTTTGGAATAAATATATTGTTTTTTGGTAGTCACGGTAATATTTTGATATTCTTGGAGGTAATCTTTGTAAGCTATTAAATTTTTCTGGATGGGTTGATGTCGCCATTTCTGTTCAAGTTGTCTTAATTTCTGTTTTTTTGTTTTAAGTTCGTTAGTATACCAGGGAGCATAGTGTTCATATGTTTGTTTTTTCTTTAAAATTTTTACAGGACATAATTTGTCTAAGATTGTAATAAGTGCAGTATCCCAGGTTGATATTAAACCTGTGGTGGTATTATCTGTATTTTTATCGAGTAATGGAATAGGATTATTGGCAAGATCTTGGGGGGGTCTATAAAACCACGTTTTTCTATATGTGTGTTCGATGTTTCTCTTTGAGATTGGTTTTTTTGTTAATTTGATGTCAATGAAAAAGTGGTCTGACCAGGGCACAGGTGTAATATTGGTAGCTATTTTTTGTTTTGATAAGTGATTTTCATTGATAAAACATAGATCTAATATATGTCCTTTTTTATGTGTAGCAGCAGTAATATATTGTTGCCATCCACAAGCATTAAAGGTATGAAGGAATGTGAGCGTGGTATGGGTCAATGGTGTTGTATCAAGTTGCAAATTAAAGTCACCTAAAATTATTGTTTATGTGGATCTAAGGGAAGTGTTAATAATGCTTCAAATAGTGGAGAGGAATTATGACTGAGTAGCCCTGGTGGGCAATGTTCAAGGCAGATGTTTATAGAGTCAGATTTCAGAGGATTTCAAATTGCTCAGGAGCATTAATGGCAATTTCAATAAAATTTAGAGTTTTCTTGAAGAATATAGCAAGACCGCCTCCTTTCCTCAATTGTCTCGATTTAAATATGAAATTATAATCGGGAATGACACACAGTTTCTCACCATATGGGACTTGCAGCAACACACACTCTCTGGATCTGGTCCGGCGGCCTCTCCTTTCACAGTTCTTCAGTGTGGAGGTAGAGAGGACAGACTTATCAGAAGCAACTATCAGAGCTGTTCATCTCTCCAGGCTCTGGAAGTTGCTTTAGCTCAGGATGCAGGGAGGCAAGGTAGAGGAATGCAGCACTCAGATGAGTCATCGTTCTCTTTGGATGGGCAATGATCAAAAGACAATCAATGACAATGACACTGAGTGCTGGCTCCCTGCTGCTTTTAAGGGCTTACCTATGCATAATTCAGCAGCTTCATGCATAGTCAGGTAAATGCATAGTTAAGGCTTTAATTAGCTGATTTTACCACTTTTTTTACCAATTCCTTTGTCACCTTCTTCGGGTTTGTCAAGCGGCCAACCCGATGAATCCCAGTTTTTTGTCTCTGACAGTGCACTGATAAGTCCTGCTCTTGGATTGGCCCTAATGTCATAAAAAGAGGCCCCTAGTGTTTCTCTTGTACAGATTCACACAGCACCATTTCAGCAATGTTTCTCTTGGCCTCTTTTGGCTCCAGATAGGCTAGGGGGCATAAATGTGCCAAGTTTGGTCACATACATAGGAAGGCAAAGTTTCTCTCATTGCTGCATTGGTTACCCATAGACAAACAGACAATATCCATTTTTATTGACGTCAGAGAGTCCAACTTAGCTGCTTGTTCTGCAAGCAAGAATTGGAATATTCCCTACATTTCCCCCTTTTTATACAGGGAGGGACTGTCAAGAGAGCACCTCACTGTTTAAACCTAACTATCAGGCTAACAATGCAAGTCTTGACTAGATAAGATGTGCCAACAAGTCATGGCTCTGTTCATAAGGTAATAATAAACGGAACAATAATGAAATAATAATACTGGTAAATAATAATAACAATAATGAAATAATAATAATAATAATGAAAGAAGAGTGAAGATAGGATGATAATAGCAATGAGAAAGTAAAAGAAGAAATTAAAATAATAGGTCACGCCATGTATGTAAGGCCATGATTAGTGAGGGCAACCTCAGATCCTGGGTATATGTGTAGAACTATATATACTCACTTCTAATCTAAGTGAGATGCAATAATCTCATGATTGTGCATGGCTCATTTCTGAGTAACCCCACATGGTACACATAAGTGCCAAGCTACTGTTGCATTGAATGTGGACTCTTGGGCCGAGGTGGGGTTGATGCAACCCGTAGGCAAGGACCTACGGTCCCCACCATCAGTAGGTGGAGTGGACTGATAAGCAGAGGCCACTGGGGCTTCACCTATACCAGCCCTCGTTCCCCACGGCTTGAGACTTTGGGTGCCGGGGCCGGCAGGACTTAGTTGGGCCTCTGTGTAGAGTTGCAGGAGAAGTTGGTTCAGCCCAGAGACAGCAGGCGAGAGATGGTGCAGTCCTACTCTGGACTGGATAATGTCCTGGAAACTCGGGCGCCAATGGAACGAAGGCAGACAGAGGGCACTCAAGCAAAGGTAGGCAAAAGCTTGATGAATCCATGTCCAGGGAGTAGGAAGAAAAGGCGTCCAATGGCAAGCTTGAGTCAGGGCTGGTGGCAATCCAGAGGCAGTGGCAAGCAAGGCTGAGGTCTGATCACGGAGATAGTCAATAGCATAGTCAAGCAAAGCTGAGGTCTGATCACTGAGATAGTCAACAGCATAGTCAGACGAAGCAAAGGTCAGGGTCTGGAGATAGGCAATAGAGTAGTCAGGCGAAGTGGAGGTCTGGATCTGAAGATAGACGAAAACATAGTCAAGCAAACCAGGGTCAAAGTCCGTGTAGTCAATCCGATGCAAAAGCAGGGCAGGAACAAGGAAACTGGAACCAGGAACAATGAGGATCAGGAATGCAGGGAAGAGATGAATCTCTTAGTAGCAACGAGTACTCGACCAGCGAGGAGACCTGTTGCAAAGGCAAAGCTATGGAGCAGAGCCTGAGCTTAAATACTATGAAGAGGTTAATGTCATCATCCGGAGCCGTGGCTAAGTTCCTGCCATGGTCCCTGGTTAAGGATCAGCGATGCATGCACATGTGCCTAAGGAGGGGAGCGGCGCGGGTAGTGGTGTCTCTCCATGGGCCACATGGAGAGGCCCGACAAGCAGTAGCAGTAGGACCAGGAAAGCCGGGGACTGTGGCCGAGCCAGAGGCACCGGGGGAGGCCCGAGGACAGAGCTGACAGCCCACCACCACCAGCGAGGAGGAACCAGAGGATGGAGTCCTTGTGGAAAGGTGAGGGAACCATTCCACTGGTCTGCCTCAGACGCCATGCGTAACAGCTAAACTACATTTCCAGGGACTCAGGTGGGGAGAAGTCACGCAAACTTCTGACCTCAGTGGGGAATCCCTTGTTGGGGCCCTGACTAGAGTTATAACTGTCCTAAAGAGAAAACATGTGAAACCCAGATGGGCATCTGAAAGGGTGGCTAGGATAGGTAGGGGCATAAGACAGAACAGTACATTTGCAAAATATCCTCATCCCGGGATTCAAATTTATAGTCTGCAATTTCTGCGGTGTTCTGGTCCATAGCTCAATAGTGTGAGATTTTTTATAGTCTAGATGATATGCCCTGGCCTAAGTTAGGGACTAGATACTGCTGGGGGTTATCACTTTGATAGGCCAAAATGGCTGGGATGTCTACATGCAGGTATAGATTGTTTGTCCAAGTACTTATGTTTCAACTGGTACACATTAACAGGAAAAATGAAAGGCAATCTGGATCTGGACAGGCTCAATGTTATTTCGGGTAATTTTTACAAAGGCCTCTCTAATGACCTCTTGGGAAAGCAGGTATGTGGGAATCTGTCCTTTCATCAGATTGCTAATGCTGTTGTCCAGTTCCTTAAACAAGTCCTTGATGAGTTTCTGAATGGACTCTAGAATGGTATGGAGTTCCCCCTGCAATACTTTGATGAGGGTGATTTATTCCTGCTGCTTCTCAATTATTTGAGAATGTAAATTGATCCAGTGATTGTTTTGCTCAGGGTTCTATCCTGAGCATTTAATTTTTCTTGTTGCAACCATATCTGTTTAGAGATACTTTTCATATCACCCTGCAATTCTGCTACAATATTTTTCAAGATATTTACAGAAATTGCATTGGTGATGGACATGAAGGAACTGAAGAGAGACCCCAGAGCCGAGAAGATAATAGGTCCGGTAATTAGTCCAGCAAACCTTTTGGGTCTGTCAGGGTCTTTTGTAATGGGCTGGATCATTTTATTATTCAATTGACTCAGAATGTTCTGAACAGTCTGGGTGGTGTATTTTGTGAAATCCTTCACCAACATCCTCGTTGAAGGCATCTGGATGCTAGTGAGGTTAATATGTTTCTGGATCACGTGCTGTGGGTCCAGTGACACAAAAGACTTTCCGAGTGACTATCTGCAAGTGGGTAATAAGAAAGCTGGGGGTATCTTGCATCACAATGCTGGAGGAAGGGCCTGGTTTCACCAGCTTTGAAGCTTCTGTTCTCAGCAGCAGCAGCACTAGGAAATTCACTCTCAGGGCTTGACTCTCCATCTGAAAACAATAGAGAATTACTCCTCTATTTCTTTGTTAATATCAGTGTTAAAGAGGACCGTGTTTTCATCTGCTAAGTTACAAGGATAACAAAGTTTGAGTGATTAGTGTGGACCCACTTAAGCACATCTTTACCATCAGGGGTTGTCTTAATTCGAATAAGATAAACGAGTGGTGAGACTTTATCCACAATTGTGAAAGGTCCTATCCAGCAAGGCAATAATTTGTTTTCTTTGGTTTTGTTTCTACTGTAATTCAGGCCGAGACAGTAAAATCACATGGAAAATGGGCGCTCAATGTTGAGCACCTGCTTTCCTAACATGCGCCCAGCCATCTCTCCTGGGTATGCAATATAATATTTAAATGAAGGGTCGCACTAAAAGGAGGCGCTAGGGACAATTGCGCCCCTAGCACCTCCTTGGCAGCAGGTGCCCAGGAGAGGTGGCTATCAGTGGGTTAGGAAAATGGGCAATCAATTTTACAAGTGTCCATTTTCCTTTCCTAACCTGTGCACAGCCACAGGTTAGGAAAATGGACACTCTTAATTGAGCATCCCTTTTCCTAACCTGACCACCGGCACTTTTTTTCTTTA
Organism: Rhinatrema bivittatum; assembly: GCF_901001135.1. Classification (NCBI taxonomy): domain Eukaryota; kingdom Metazoa; phylum Chordata; class Amphibia; order Gymnophiona; family Rhinatrematidae; genus Rhinatrema; species Rhinatrema bivittatum. Next base: position 187,783,303 of record NC_042616.1, read on the forward strand.
ATCTTTTTTTTTTCATCTTTTTAATCTTTTGCTTCCTCCAACTTAATATCGCTGTTGCGCTGAGTGGTGGACCCCGGGACCAAGATGAGGTTGGTACCATCTATAGAAGAGGGGTTCCTATAGGTCCTCATCATCGGGAGGTGGACGCAGGTGGTGGAGACCCAACTGGACCTTCGCCTATACCAGCCTTTGTTCCCTGCAGGTTGAGAACCTTGGATGCCATGACAGGACCAGAAGCTTAAGCAAGGAGACATGAAAGCTGTTATGAATCTTCAATGATGAAGGTAGTCGCAGCTGGTAGGTAATGGGCCCGATGCACCTCATGATTGCAAAAGGCCCAATATAGCAGGGAGCCTGCTGAGCCACACTCTGTCTCCCGAGTTGAATAGGGGCGCTGCCCGTCGGTGTCTGTCTGTCATTTCTTTTGCCTTGTGAGCTGCTTCTTGGATCATTTCCTGGGTTTGGACCCAAAACTCCTGGAGTGCCTGGGTGGTCAGCTGAGCTGCGAGGGAAGGCACCATGAGTGGTATTAGTAATGGAGCTGGGTTTTTTTCCATACACTATGAAGAAGGGCGAAGACCCTGTGGCTCAGTTGAGATGAGAGTTATGTGAAAACTCGGCCCAGGGGAGGAGGGAGGCCCAGTCATCCTGACGATTGTTAACAAAGGAACGGAGGAATGTTTTTAGGATGCGATTAGTTTGCTCCACTTGGCCATTTGCCTGAGGGTGGTATGCGGTAGTGAAATTCAGCTGAATGTTGAACTTACGGCATAATGATCACCAGAATTTAGCAGTGAATTAGACTCCTCGATCTGAGGTAATATGCTGGGGAAGACTGTGCAGCCGGAATATGTGATTGGTGAAGAGGCTGGTCAGTTTGGGGGCTGAAGGAAGGCTGGGAAGAGCAGTGAAGTAGGCCATCTTTGAAAGTGGTCAACGATGACCCAAATGACACAACAGCCGCTTGAAAGAGGGGGGGTCCATCACAAAATCAGTGGATAGGTGGGTCCATGGTTCCTTGGGGGCTGGCAGTAGCTGTAAGAGCCCCCAAAGTCATCTGGTCATCGACTTTTGCTGGGCACAGTCCAGGCATGAGTCCACATAGGCTTTCACGTCTTTTCCCACCCATGGCCACCAAACAAACAAACAATAGTATTGTTGCAGTAATTCTAAAGTCCTAGCTCTTCCTGGGTGACCTGCAATACGTGACTGGGGGGATACAGGCAGATCGGCAATGGAGCCCCCACAAAGTGATCTGCAAAGTTCCCCAATCGATACTGGGGGAGTGTAGCTGGAGCCATGGCAGCCCCAACATGCTAGGGTGCACAGACTTCTCTATAACATGGAAGCTGATGAGTTCCAGATGCAAGATGCCAGTCCACAGGCACAATGGTGTAGTGATGTGAGCGATCCGGCCCGGCAGCGGATCCCCATGGATGGAGGAGATGACAAGAGGAGGGATCCAGAGTGATGTAAGCAGTGCTAGCTGCGCGACCAGATCTTTTAGGATGAAATTTCCCCCAGCGCAGGAGTCTATGAATACCAAGGTGACAAAGACGTGGTGGGGCAGGACAATGGATACAGCAACTGTGCATTGGGAAGCTGAGGTGGCACAGCCTAGGGTCATTTCCCCACTGACTCCTAAGCTGGGTAGTTTCCCTTCCTCTCTGGGTATTGGGCCAATAGGTGGCCCTTCCCAGCTCAGTAAAGGCAAAGGCCCAGCATGCATCTCCGCTGTCTCTCCTCGGGCATAAGCCAGGCTCGTCCCAATTGCTTGGGTTCTTCAGGTCAAGAGGGATTGGTCTCCATCAGAGGGCTAGGGGCCAAAGGACGTGAGAAGGAAGGCGCAAGGGCTACTGATCTCTGAGGTACCTGGGTCTCCCGAAGCTGTTGTTGCAGGCGGTAATCAATCCTGCCTGCTAGGTCGATCAAGGCGTCAAAACCCTTGGGGAGTTCCCGTGCCACCAACTCATCCTTGATTCTCGGGGTAAGGCCCTCCAGAAAAATGCTTCAGAAGCTGTCACCAGCCCAGTTCGGTTGCGAGGGTACGGAATTCAATAGTATATTCTGCTAAGGTCCTCGAGCCCTGGCAAAGGTGAAGTCAGAGCCTGTGGTGGTTAGGCGACCTGGGTCATCGAAGACCTGCTTGAAGACTCGTATGAAGCATTGTAAGTCCTGCAGTAAGGGGTCTCCCTGTTCCCACAGGGGAGAAGCCCAGGCCAAGGCCTTCCCATCCAGTAGGGAGAGGATAAACATAATCTGGACAGCGTCATTGGGGAACTGAGCCGGCTGGAAGGAGAAATGCATAAAGCATTGACAGAGGAAGCCTCTACACTGCTTTGGATCCCTGGCATAGCGAGGTAGAGCTGGCAAGCGGAAAGTCGTGGTTGAGGCTGATGGCGCAAGTGGAGCCGGGGAAGTTGAACCAACAGAGGCCGCGAAAGTCGAGGCATCCAATTGGGCTGCTAAGCATTCCACGGTACCGGCCAACATCTTAAAGCATTGCTGCTGCTGCTGTATCTTTTGAGCTAAGCCCGGAATGGCCTGTAATCCAGGGAGGTCTGCTGGGTTCTTGGCCTCAGCAAACTGTTGCGCGGAGTGGTGGACCCATAGACCGAGATGAGGTTGGTACCACCTATAGAAGAGGGACTCCTATAGGTCTTCTTCGTTGGGAGGTGGACACATGTGGTGGAGACCCAACCGGTCCTTCACCTATACCAGCCCTTGTTCCCCGCAGGTTGAGCCCTTGGGTGCTGGGGCCGGCAGAACTTAGGAGCAGGTCTCCGGATGAAGACGATCCTGAAGGCAGAAGGTGAAAGCGAGGTCGGACGTACCAGGGGTCAGAGCCGGCAGTGAACAGGAGAATCCAGGAGTGAACTAGAGGTCAGGGCAGGTGGCTAGCAGACGAGACGGTGAACAGACAAGTGGTCAGGGCAGGCGGCTAGACAATGCAGAATCCAGGGACGGGCCGAGTCAAGAACCGGAAGAGCAAGCCGAGGGGGCGAGGAGCCGGGACAGGAGCACACAGAGCAGGACCAGGGTTACATGGAGCAGGAACAGGAACACGGAGCAGGAGCAGGAACACACGGAGCAGGAGCAGGAACACAGAGCAGGACCAGGAACACACAGGGCAGGACCAGGAAAACATGGAGCAGCCAGTAGCTCTGAACAAAGTATGCCCTGTTGCTGAGGCAGGGAAGGAATAGTAAGGTTAGCCTTAAATAGGGTCCTTAGCTCACGACATCAGCTAGGGACACCAGCAGCCTCCCAAGCGCTGGCCCTTTAAGCTGGGAGCAGGCACGTGCCTAGAGGGCACAGCAGGGAAGATGGCATTGGCAGCATCAGATGCAGCGGCAGCAGCTCCCTGCCATAAAGGCAATTCCTGGAGTCATCAGGGAGGAGACGCCCACACTGGGTGAGTCCCATGGTGGCAGAAGGGATGAGGATCCAGCTGCGGAGTTTTGTGGTCAGCAGCCGCAACAATTGCCACGATATTAAGTTGGAGGATGTACAGAAAAGCAGTATTTTCTGTTTTTCTGTACACTTTTTTGGGCCACTCAGAAATGAATGCCTGCTCTGGGTTGGCATTAATTTCTAAACGTACAAATGTGCGGATCGGGCGCATATTTTTTTTGTAATTGGGGCAAATAGCTAATAGCCTCATTAACATGCATTTGCATGGAATGAGCACTATTCGTTTTGGGGGGGTTGGCTACGTATTTTGGATGCACTAGACCCCTTATGGTATAAGGAGTTGTGGACGAGCATCCAAAATGCAAGTCCAATTGTGTGTTAAACAGTGCGCTCAGCTAAGCATGGTTTACTGTATCAGCCTGCTTGTCTCCAATTTTATACTCTTTAGAGGTAGCTTTTAAATCATAATAGACTTTTCTACCTCTGACATTCATCTCCAAATTCTTTTGTGCAAAGGTAAAAGTGTTTTGTAAATTTTCCCACAGATAGATAACATATTCATGCACCGTCGTAGCATTAGCCAAATTAGCATCCTGCATCCTGTACAGTGAATGGATAGGTAAGATAATTTCTCTCCATTTCATCATCTCAAATGGGGAGAACCCTATAGTATGGTGTGGTGTGGCTCTCATAGCCATTAACACTAGAGGTAATTTGACATCCCATTCCTTATCTGATGTGGACACGTATTTCTTTAGAATACTGATTATGGCTTTTTGTGTTCTCTCCACCTGACCAGAAGATTGTGAGTGATATGATATGTTGCACTTATTTTTCACATTTAACAGTTTCCACATATGTTTAATTACCTGTCCGGTAAAAAGTCATGGGATAGGAGGCGATGTCTTTTCGTGGAGTACAATCTGGATAAAAGACAGGAAACAGAGAGTAGGATTAAATGGTCAATTTTCTCAGTGGAAAAGGGTAAACAGTGGAGTGCCTCAGGGATCTGTTGTTGGACTGGTGCTTTTCAATATATTTATAAATGATCTAGAAAGGAATACGACGATTGAGGTTATCAAATTTGCAGATGATACAAAATTATCAGAGTAGTTAAATCACAAGCGGATTGTGATAAATTGCAGGAGGACCTTGCAAGACTGGAAGATTGGGCATCCAAATAGCAGATGAAATTTAATGTAGACAAGTGCAAGGTATTGTATATAAGGAATAAAAACCCATGCAGTAGTTAGACGATGTTAAGTTCCATATTAGTAGCTACCACCCAGGAAAAAGATCTAGGCATTATAGTGGATAATACATTGAAATCGTTGGCTCAGTGTGCTGCAGCAGTCAAAAAAGCAAACAGAATGTTAGGAATTATTAGGAAGGGAATGGTTAATAAGACGGAAAATGTCATAATGCCTCTTTATTGCTCCAGTTTGAGACTACACCTTGAGTACTGTGTACAATTCTCGTCGCCGCATCTCAAAAAAGATATAGTTGTGATGGAGAAGGTACAGAGAAGGGTGACCAAAATGATAAAGGGGATGGAACAGCTCCCCTATGAGGAAAGTCTGAAGAGATTAGGGCTGTTCAGCTTGGAGAAGAGCTGGCTGAGGAAGGATATGATAAAGGTCTTTAAAATCATGAGAGATCTTGAACAAGTAGAAGTGAATCGGTTATTTACACTTTCGGATAATAGAAGGACTAGGGGGCACTCCATGAAGTTAGCAAGTAGCACATTTAAGACTAATTGGAAAAAAATATTTTTCACTCAACGTACAATTAAGCTCTGGAATTTGTTGCCAGAGGATGTGGTTAGTGCAGTTAGTGTAGATGGGTTTAAAAAAGGTTTGGATAAGTTCTTGGAGGAGAAGTCCATTAAGTGCTATTAATCAAGTTGACTCAGGGAATGGCCTCTGCTATTACTGGCATCAGTAGCATGGGATCTTCTTAGTGTTTGGGTACTTGTCAGGTTCTTGTAGCCTGGTTTGGCCTCTGTTGGAAACAGGATGCTGGGCTTGATTGACCCTTGGTCTGACCCAGCATGGCAAGTTCTTATGTTCTTATGTAAGTGTTAGGGATCTGCTGCTGGAGTTAGCAATCTGTTGTCGATCTGCTGCTGGATATGCCTGTAAAGGGAGGAGTCAGCAATCTGTTATGGAATCGACTGCTAGAGTTAGCAATCTGATAGGATCCTGCAGCTGGACACTCCCACAAGGGGAGGAGCCAGCAATCTGTTGTAATAGTGCTAGTGGTTAGCAATCTGTTGCAGGATCTGTGATGCGGATGGGAGGAGAGAGTAATTGCGAGTAGCAGTCTGATAGAATTCCACCCCCAAGGGGAGGAATAGCAATCTGTAGTGAACTGCCTCCTATGGGTCTGCTAAGGAATGGCAATGTTAATGTAGACTGCAGAGTTGGCAATCTGTACCAGCGGAGTACTGGAGATGGTGCTCAGCTAGACAGAAAGTAAATAGGTGAATCCTTGGGCCGATGGCAGATGACAGCACCCCCAGAAGGAAGTCCCAAGAGGGACCACCGGCTAGGCTGGAGAATGGAGACAGACACAGATAGTTCTTTATTAGATAAGCAGTATAACCACCAGAGGTGGCAGTAGTGAGCCGTATGCCCAGCAGGGCTGAAGTCCCTCAGATACTGGAACTGTGATTCCCAGGTTGCTGAGCTGCAAAGAGACTGTAAAGAGTGAATAGACAGGATATGCAGATATACATAGCCAGTACTAGATGATAACTTCACACAAGATCTTGAGATAGCTCAGTAGCTGGAAAGGGTTAGGCCCTCGAGGAGCGAGTACCTGGTTCCAGGGAAGCTCTGAGAGAGCGATGGTCACTCAAACTAATCTGTATCTGGAATAGCTTCTAGTCAATAGAGAATCTTCAGAGTGTTCAGGAACATAGGCCCTCGAGGAGTGAGTGCCGGTTCCTATATACCATCTGAAATAGTAACTCACAATGTCTGTATATGCAATAGCCTCTGGACAAGGATAATCTTCAGAGTATTCAGGAACATAGGCCCTCAAAGAGCGAGTGCCGGTTCCTATCTGTAGTCTGAAATAATAACTCACAATGTCCGTCTCTTGCGATCGCTTCCAGGCAATGGAGAGTCTTCAGAGGGTTTAGGAACATAGGCCCTCGGGGAGTGAGTACTGGTTCCTTTCTGTAATCTGAAACAGAGAAAGAGAGTGAGGCCCCCGAGGAGCGGGTATCCTTGGTAGGTCCGGAGAGGCAATGCTGTAAGAGTGAAGCTTGTCCGAAGGAATCCCGCAAACAATCCTTTGTGTGCAAGATAGTCTTTGGACAGCCAGAGCTAGTCCAATCGGAGTCCTTGCTAACTGGAGTTGTTAGCAAAAGTAAAGACCTTTTATGTTGGAAGCAGATGACGTCAATACAGGGGGACGCCCCTGAGCTTCGTGCCCTTGCTGGTACATACTTCGGATCCACCATGTTCCTACGTCATCAGGAACATGGCGGATCTGCAGCATCGAGCTGGCCAGGGGACGCCGGGGAGAAGTGGCATGGAGACGCCGCAGCATCAAGCCGTCCATCAGGCACGGAGGGAGTCGCCACACAGATAGAGAGGGTGGAGCGAGGGCGAAAGCAGGCACGAATGTAATAGTAAGATGTGGTCCAAATCTACTTTCATTGGCAGGCCCCAATAACTGAACACGTGATTCAAAATGAAGGGTGGCTGTGGTCTCAGCAGTGTTGTTAAGGGCAGGAATGTATTCTAACCACTTGGTGAACAGGCAAGTCACTGTGAGCATATATTTTTTACCCCTAAAGGATCAACAAGATGCCCAACCCAGTCTATTTGAATATCAGACTAGGACATTGTAATGCCTCGGTTCTGTAATAATGATGTGCGGGCTGGAACCTACAGCAGGTGAAATAACCTGCTGTGTATGATTTCACATCCTGGTACATGTAAGGCCAATATGCTACTTGTTTCAGTGCTTCATAAGTGATCTGATCTCCTTAGTGCCCTGTGCATGGTTCATCATGTGCATGCTGTACATGATTCTTCATAGGACTGCTGGACTACCCACTGTGTAATTCCATTCTTACTTGTCCATATCAGTAAATCTTTTGCTATCTGAAACTGATTTCTGGAAGCATAGAACAGTCATAATGCCTCATCTGCCTGACAATTTGCTTTGGTGAGGCAATTAGCATCATAGAAACATAGAAATGACTGCAGAAAAAGACCAATCGGCCCATCTAGTCTGCCCAGCAAGCTTCCACACATATTTTCCCATACTTATCTGTTTCACCAACCACCAACTTCAGGGCTCTTGTTGGTAACTGTTTGATTCAAATTTCCTGCCATCCCCTGTCATTGATGCAGAGAGTAATGGAGTTGCATCAGGAGTCTGAATAATGGTATAGAACTTTCCCAGGGTAGGATCTCTTTTCTGGGCCTTCACTAGATCGAAAGCTGACATTTTGCTACATCACTGGGGTGTGGAGGTAGTGGCCTGTTTGGGAGCACTGAGAGGAGAGGATAACTTTGCTGATGGCTGGAAAGAATCAGAAGTACTACTTGGAAAAAGTACTGCTTGGAGAAATTTTTAAAACTTAAAAGTACTGGGAAGAAGTAAACTGTTGGAGTATATTATTTAGTGTGTTTGTGTGTTTTGTTTTAAATAGGTAGTCAGAAAGTCAGGCAACAAACAGAAGTTTGTGTGTTATGTTTTAAATAGGAAGTCAGAAAGGCAGGCAACAAACAGAAGTTTGTGTGTTTTGTTTTAAATAGGTAGTCAGAAAGGCAGGCAACAAACAGAAGTTTCTGTGTTTGGTTTCAAATAGGTACTCAGAAAGGCAGGCAACTAACAGAAGTTTGTGTGTTATGTTTTAAATAGGAAGTCAGAAAGGCAGGCAACAAACAGAAGTTTGTGTGTTTTGTTTTAAATAGGTAGTCAGAAAGGCAGGCAACAAACAGAAGTTTCTGTGTTTGGTTTCAAATAGGTACTCAGAAAGGCAGGCAACTAACAGAAGTTTGTGTGTTTTGTTTTAAATAAGTAGTCAGAAAGGCAGGCAACAAACAGAAGTTTCTGTGTTTCTATTTCCCAAACCTCCCACCCCTCTCTCACCCACCCCAGCTCATCCATTAATTTATAGACAGGTGTTACTTTCACACTTTAAAAAAAAAAAAAAATAAATCAGCCTTTTATTTTTAAAGTCAGAAATTCCCCACACCTTTTCAATAGTATCATCATTCCTTTGTTGGTCACTACCAGATATATAATGAATACACTAATACATTTAATGGACCCTAATTGTACGCATTAATACTCCCATAGCATCCTAAAACTTAACTAGGAACTGAAAAAATACAAGATGATGGCAGCAGTCCAGCAGCAAGAGGGAGGCCTCCCAGTCTTTTGCATTGAGTGTCACATGTATGATTTTTTATCCACAGGTAAGAAATTATACATGTGCATCCGATGCAAATAGCTCCTGTCTCTCAGAGAACAAGTCCGCTCTCTGGAGGCTAGAGTGGCGGACCTGGAGGAGCTGAAGCAGACAAAGAGATATATAGATGAGACTTTCAGAGACATAGTAGCCAAGTTCCAATTCCAGTCTGGCAGCCCTGGTGCTGCCTTAGAGGAGGACGGTCTCATGATCAGAGAGCATCAACCTGTTGCAGCAGGAAATGATCCTGTAGCAAGGACCTGCTCTCCAGGTAGTGCATTGTCCTCTCACACCAAGGATGTCTCTCCCAGGGCTACTGCCAAGGAGGAAAGAGTTAGGTCAGCCATGATAGTTGGTGATTCAATTATTAGGAATGTAGCTGTGGGTGTTGAGGGTGGGTGAATTGTGTGTGTGTGGGTGGGGGGTTGTATGGATAAGAAGGTATGGGTGGAGTGTTTGTGTGGGTAGGAATGCATATGTGCAAAAACAAAAGAGGGTATATGACAGAGATTGGTCTGGGGGCTGTAACTCCTCCTCAAGGCACTTGGCTGATGGCTCCTCCTCTTCTTCGGGTGGTGGGGTCTAGGATACCCCACCAGTCATGCTGCTTCTACTAGTGGTGGCTCATTCTCTTCTATGGCTCTGGAACTCTGCCAACTTTGTTGCTCTGGATGGTAGTGGCAGCTGCACTTCTTTGTCAGAGTCTGGTGCCAGCCCTGCTGCAATGTCACAGATGGACAGACAAATAAAACATAAGCATTTTTTAATTTTATGAAATGTGCTAAAAATGATCATACATTCCTAGAAATCAAGATCAATATACTGAAAAAAAAATATATAAGGTGATACTTTTTTTTTATTGGGTGAAATTAATATATTTCTTGACTAGATTTTGGAAGCTAATACTCCCTTCTCTTATTTTATCTAGTTTAAGAAAGCACAACTGGTAGTAGGATACTTTATTAAAACATATACTGTTTTCATATAAGAAACAAACTTTGGATAAAAAATTTGACATGATCTATTAGCAACCATCTCTTCTCAATGAATTCATTACCTGAACAATAAGCTTTCAAGCATGACTTATATTTTATAAAATTACTAGTTGTACCTGGCCACGCGTTGCTGTGGCTCAGTCTGGTTAAATGGAAAAGAAAGAAAAGAGAAAGCGCACGTTTCTAATATGTTTAATTTCACAATGCGCATTTGCTCTGCTCCGGCCGTCCCAACTCCCTCTCCCCCCTTCCCCGGCGGTGGACGGATTGGCTCGGCGACTCTTTTACCCTTTCCTCCTCCTGTGTGTAACTGTCCGGCAGTCTCTACTCCCTCCCCCCTTCCCCAGCGGCGGAAGAACGGGCTGAGCCATTTCTCGGAGCGGCGACTCGTCTGCCCTTTTCTCCTCCCCTCTGTGACACCCAGCACGTAGCATAGAGCTCTATGGTCCGCACATGCGTGGTAGAGCTGCATTTGCGGTCCGTCGGTCAGAGCCCATTTATATTGTAGATAGCATGTGTTGCTTTTATGTCCAACAGATGGTGCTGTTTTTCCCAAAAAGCATGTTTTTACCTGTCACAGGTGTGACATCTATATAATATAGGTATATAAAAACACGCGCGTATTCGAATGCAACGTTGTGTCAAAATTTCAAAGCAATCAGTGAAGAACTTTCGGAGATTCTAGATTTTGAACAAACGAACATTTACATTTTTATTTATATAAATGCAAAATACATAGATCAAAAACAGATTACACATTTCCCTTCCTGTTGATTTCTTACCATTCATGCCTCTTGAAATGGAAAGATGAAGACAATATTTAGAAAAGCTAAAAGAAGCTGGGAAAGTAGTCTGGAATTAAAAATAGTATATGTATATGATAAAACAGGGGGACAAGACATTTTTTAGATAGGTTAGTGATAGGAAAAAGTGCAAAAATGGCATATTGAGTCTAAGAAATGAAGGTGAGGAATATATAAAGGCTGATGATGAAAAAAGCAGAATTGCTTAACAAATATTTCTGATCAGTGTTCACTGAGAAAGGGCCAGGGGTAGGACCGCAGAAAATGTACACAAATAAGACTGAAAATGAGATAAATCTCATAACAATTTTCAGAAGATTGTGTTGAGGAGCTAGCTAAACTATAGCTAAATGATACCAGATAAAGACCATAATGGTCCATTCATTTTGCCCAGTAAGTTGCTTAGGGTAGCAATGGGGCTGGATGAGATACATCCAAGGGTTTTAAGTGAACTTAGAAAAGTTCTGGCACCTCTCCTGGCTGACCTTTTCAATCTTTCTTTATAGATAAGAGTAGTTCTGGAGGACTGGAGAAAGGCAGATGTGATTCCTCTTTATAAAAGTGGATGTAAGCAGGAGACTGGGAACTACAGGCTGGTTAGTATGATTTCTGTGATGAGTAAATTAATGGAATTGTTGATAAAACAGAGAATATTGTATTTTCTGAAATCCATTTGATTACAAGATCATAGGCAATATGGTTTAATCAGAGGTGAGTCTTGTCAGATGAACTGATCAGTTTCTATGATTGGGTGACCACAGAGTTGGATTGGGGAGAGCATTAGATATTGTGTACTTGGATGTCACTATGGCTTTCGACACGGTCTCACATAGGTGACTTTTACAAATAAACTGAACACCCTTGGTATGAGCTCTAAAGTGACTGACAGGGTTAGAAACTAGTTGAGTGGGAGACAAAGGGTAGTAGTAAATGGAGTTCACTCCGAGAACAGACGCATTTCTAGTGGTGTAAAATATTTTATGCTTAAATGCTGTGGTGATCTGAGTTTGGGGTGGATTTTGGGATAGGTGATTTCTTCAAAGGCAATGTGTGATTTTGTACAGTTTATTTTATTTTACATTTTATAAGGCTGATGTTTTATGATTTTAAATGTAAATCACTATGATTTTCTCTTTTGCATGATAGTATACCAAATCCTATTAAACTTGAACTTAGTGGTATACTCAGGGGTTGGACCTTGGTCTGGTTTTTTTCAACATTTTCAAAAGCGATATTGTGGAAGGATTATCGGGAAAAATTTGTCTTTTGGAGGATGATACCAAAATGTGCAACAGGATATTGTTACGATCCTATCTGCAGAGCCTATCCTGCGGACAGGCCCTCCACCTACCCCCATGCCAACTGATGCTGCTTGCGGCCTAGCACCGCTCCCGGGACCACCCTCGCAGCTCTGGCTGTCTCCACTGCAGCTGTCTTCACACTTTGCGGCTGGAGCCACCAGCGCTGACTCCTCTGCAGCGGGGAATTCCTCGCTGGGATTCCCTCAGGCGCACGGTATTCACCGCCGTTGCTCTCTCTCTCTCCGCAGTGGGAGCCGCTGCCAGATCCTGTCTTTGCGGCCCTAGTGCCGATGCCGCTCCTCCCACCTACGCGGCCCAAGCGCTGCCATCAGTCCTCCTCTTCGCGGCAGGAAGCCACCTTTGGTCTGCCTGCTTCCACGTCTATGTGGCAAGATGCTGCCACAGGCCTTGGCTCCCACTCCAGCCTCCAGGGTCCCTTTAGGTGCGGGCCCGCGCTTCTCCTCACTATTTAAAGGGCCAGAGACAGGAAGTATTCCTCGGCCTCATTAGATGACGTCTTCAGGGCTCTTCCTGGTCCTGCCCTATATAAAGGCCCAGCTTCAGTTCCTCAGGGCCTTCGAATGGAGTTACATCTGCTCCATGGACTTCTCCAACTCCATGGAGTTCCATCGTGGTCCATCTTGCTGCTCCTGGCCAGATGACTTCTTGTTCCATGTTCTTCATGTTCCTGATGTCTCCTTCCGATGTCCTGGGTCTCATCCCTCATCGGATCTCCTGTGTGGTATGTTCCACACCTCGGCTTCCCTTCCTGAAGCCATGGAGTCCTCGTCCAGATGTCCTCTCGTCCACCTGTCCAGATTTCTGGATGTCCACTCGTCCTGATGTCCACTCATTCAGATGCTTAGATGTCCAGATGTCCAGGTGTTTGGAGTTACCATTCTCCTGAGTACCATCCTCCTTCATTCCTTATCTCTATCCTGAAGTATCCGCAAGCAGCCTTGCCATCCACCGGACTCCGTCTCCAACCATCCTTCGAGGGAGTAAATCCGTCTCATCTGGTGTCCATCTTTGGGTGACTGGAGTCTCCTTCCAGCTGGACTTCTCCCAAGCGCTGTCCGGATCAGATTCTCACTCTTGTGCATGTTCCACTCTTCGCATGTTCCGTGGCCAGCCTTCCAGGTTGTGTAGGGCACGCAGCGGGACAGGGTGGTCCGTGACCAGTCCACGTCGGGCTGTGTAGGGCACCCTGAGGGACAGTGCTGCTGTCCAAGTCTCCAAGAGTCCTGATCTCGTCCAAGTCTCCAAGAGCCTCATCTCGTCCAAGTCTCCAAGAGTCCTCATCTTTTCTATGTACTCTGACTTTTCTATTGTTTCTAGGATCCGGAGTCTCCTGTTCCAGTTCCTGGTCTCTTCGGTCCAGCCCTCTGCCTCTGTCTAACTTTACTGGTGCATGTAACTCAGTGGGAGGCTGACTCTGTTCATCCCAGCTCCAGTGTACTTGCTCCGCTCGTGCCTGCACTTGCTCATCTCCCTTGGGGCATGGCTTGGGGCTCCTCCCTGAGTCGCCTCATGGGCAAAGGGCTCACTCTCTCCCAGGAGCAGATGATCGCACCTCTGTGTCCCTCCTCAGGGCCCGCAGGGCGCATTCATAACAGTATTCGAAGGCCTTGAGTTTGGTGAGCATGTGCCTGTGATAGTCACAAATTTCCTGGACAAATTTTTCAATTTTTGTCTGGCCTAACTTTTACCAGAACTGTTTTCTCAAGTTTGCTGGACTTATGTTTCCTGTTTTTTTAGCAGAATCTTTTCAAAAATTTTCTGGACTCATGTTTCCTGTTTTTAAGCAGAACGTTTTCTTCAAGTTCTTAGACTTATATTTCCTGATCTTAGACAGAATTTTGTGTACTAACTTGATTGTCTCTTTTCAGCATGTCTGGATTTCCACGACCCGCAGGAGGCGCCTGCATCCAGACTTCTTCGAGTTCAGTTCAGTCCTGGAACCTTCTCAACCTGCAGGAGGTGCCTGCCACAATTGCTAGGACCATCTCCGTTCTTCCACTGCGATGTTACTCTTTTCCCTGGGTTTCATACAACCTGCAGGAGGTGCCTGCGCCCAGGTTTCCACATCCAGTATCAAGCTTGACCCTTTCGTCAAGCACCTCCAAGCTCCAAAGAGTATACTCTACAGTACTTCAGGTCCCTGGGGTTGCACAACCTGCAGGAGGCAGCTGCACCCTAGGCCTGTTTCTGTTTCATCTTGCTCACCTTGCTCCTTGCTGGTGTAGTTACTCGCTCTGGTCTTCTCTCCAGTTTTTGAAGTTCACCTTGGAGTCCTTATCTCCTTGATTTCAACATGGCTTGTTGCCTTGGATCTTCAATTATGATCCTGCATTTCTCCATACAAGTGGAGATTTCAATCTTTCTGTCCATTGCAAGCTACTAAGACTGTATTTGGGATTCCTTTGTTGTGCCATGGCGAGCTGTTTGAATCCTGAGTTCATTGTCATTCTCTTCCAGCGTCCTTTTCGCAGTGTTCTGAGCTGGTAGAACCTGAATTGGAGTTCATGAATTCGCTATATCCGCTCTTCTGGTGTCCATCTGTTGCTTAGCTAAGGACTATAATTGCCATCTTAAGCTTGCCTATAGCCTGCTGAGATCCTTGCTATCCGTGAGCCTTACCGTCTACCTACGACGGCTCATCTGACGCAATCCTGAGAGACATTCATCCATACTCTTATCTGGAAGATTCCAATATGGCGAATCAATATCCTACCTGAAGTATTGTAGTGATGCCTGTTCTCTTCCAAGCTCCTCTTGGACAGCTTCCTTTCCATATGGGAGCCTGCAATCCTATACGTATTTTCCTGATAGACTATTCTCTTCCTTCATCGAAGTAAAAGGGATCTCTTCGACCATAAAGATTTGGAACCAGTGATTTTGAGCTTCCTTTCTTTTGACTACTGCATTTGTGCCAACTTTCATCTAAGGGTATTTTCATACCACTACGACAAGTTTTCCATCCTTGGTACAATGTTCTTTGGACTTCCTTGTGTCATCAAGCACCCTGGCCTCAGGGGGCCTGCTCCCTAAGGCAGATTTTGCATATAACTCCAAGCACTTGGCAAGTTAAATATCCCCATTCTTTGCAAGTTATGATATCCATCCCCATTTCCACTCAGGGGAGACTCAACAGTCCAGCATCCCCGCGGCAGCAGCACAATGGGTCAATACATGTGCAAATCAATATGAATTGGAATGGGCTAAGAAGTTGCAGAAGAAATTTGCAGATAGATGACTTTCAAAGTAGGGGCCAAGGTCTGGATCTCCACAAGACATTTAAGGAGCAAGAGGCCATCATGTAAGCTTATACAGAAGTTTATGGGTCCATTCGTGATTCAGAAACAAATAAATTCAGTAGTGTTCAGGCTTCATTTTCCAGGCAATCTACATATTCATCTGGTGTTCCATGTGGCTCTTCTGAAGCCTTATAAACTGAATCCTTTCCTGAAGCGCCAGTCATAGTGAAAGAGCATTAAGAGTTTATTGTCTGCCAGATTCTGGATGCCAGATTCATCAGAGGGCACCTGCACTATTTTGCAGACTGGAAAAGGTACAGCCCTGAGGACCTCAGTTGTTAACCGGCCCAAATTATCCACTCAAAAGAAATGATGGCCAAATCTTACTAAGAACACCCATAAAAGCCAAGACTAAGCCCCAGAAAGAGGAGGGGGAGTATTCTGTCAGGGGCAGTGGGGATTGACCCTGAAGCCCCAGGTGCTCAAGATCAGGGGATCTTGCAGTGAAGTCACAGGACTCTGAATCAGCAAGAATTCTCTATAAATATCAAGCAAAGCTAAGTTAGGGAGACCCACCTCCAGAGGCTCCCTAACCAGCATTAAGTGTGGCCCAAATAGACAAACCTTTGCTGATCCAACAATCAATACTGAGTTTGCTCTGTGTTACCTATTGCCTGGCCATGTTCCTGCAATCCTGGCTCCTGTTCCATTCTTGGCCTTCAGCTGCGCTCCTGCTTCCTGCTCCAGTCCCAATCTTCAGTCCATTCCAGTTCCTGCTCTCATGTGGAAGGCCTGGCAGCCACCTGCACCCAAGGGCTCAAGCCGTGAAGAATGGCAGCTAACTTTGATGGAAGAAAGCAGCTCCAGACCACCTGGCATCTTAAGATATGCCTTTGCTTATCCATTGCACCTTTCCTCTGTCCTTAGTGGAGTGGGCCACGACATTCTGCTTTGTTCATTTTTTACTTAAAGGCACCAAGGCTATTTTAGCATTTATTGCAACTTCTCCTTTTTAAAGGTTAGTGTTAACAGCCTGGTTCCACTCTGGTTAAGTTGGAGCCCATCCTGTTTGGAATAGGTTCCCTCATCCCCAGAATGTTCCCCAGTTCCTATCAAACCTGCGCGTAGAATGGGAAGCATGTCTGAGAAGGCAGTCCTGGAGGTTATGTATTTCAATTTCCTACCCAAGAGCCTAAATTTAGCCTCCAGAATCTCCCTCCTGCACCTTCCTGAGTGCTTGTTACATATGAGTACCAAGGACATATGAGATCCACTACTTCTCACTGGATAGACAACTTACCAAACAATTCACATCTCCACCAGCCACTCAGATATCTACTTCCCTAATGATTGAATCACTCACTACAATGGCTGTCCTAGCCCTTCCCTCCTGATCATAGACACCCTGAGATGCATCCTTGGTGCCAGAGGATAAAGCATCACCTGGAGGGCAGATCCTAGCAACAGGATCACTTCCTGCCCTCACCATGGTGATGGTCTGTCAAAGCAGCACAAGGGCTGCTAGACTGAATTTGGGACCACTCTACTATGTCAATAAAGGTCTCTTCTATATTCCCTTCTGTTTGTCTCAGGTATATAATCATACATGTGACACTTGGTACAAAAGAATGGATAGCCCCTTTTTGCTGCTGTCACAATTTGTTGAGTTGATTAAAGGCTGGTAAGCAACAGGTATGTCTCAATATAAGGGTCGCTAAATATGATTAAGGATTTTACATTTATTAGGTGTCTTTTAAAATATTTGGCTCTTAAATTTGATACCTGGGTGATTAATAGTTGAATAGCCTTCCAATGGAGACAAGGATGGTACCTGAATTCAAAAAGCAAGGGATAAGTACAGGGGTTTTTAAAGAGTGTTAGGTTTTATAGAAATCAGCAGTTGGTGTGGATGACAGACTAGATATGTTTTTTTTTCTGCCATCATGTTTCTAACTACAATGATTTTTCAGTAATTTATGGTTCAATTAAGTGTTTTATGGATTAAATAAAATTGCAGAGACCATGGATTAAACTCCAGCTTTGTCTAGTTTTAAAATATCTTTGGATAATTCTTGTCATTGCTCATTCAAACTTCGAATAACTTGTACAAAGCGTAAACCCTGTAATAACAGGCTTCCCTGCAGCTCAAACGTAGGCACGACGCATGCGCACAGCCGCAAACCGCCTACTGTTTCTGGTCCCACCTAACAGCCCGCCTCATCCCCTCCCGGGGGCCGAGCCATTATACACGGAACCAATGCATGGCAGTCGTACAGAGCAACCAATCACAATCATACTGCAGGCCAAGCTCCCCTGATAGTCTGCGCACACTGTCTTGATAGCGTCAGTCTCTGTTGACGGCCAATGAGGGAAATGCGATTTCTCCTTATAGTTTCCGCCCACAAGTGATGCGTCCGACGCGCCGTTGGCGTCGCATAAACTAGAAGAACCACGCAGGGCCGGGATTCTCTCAAAACAAAAGCGCGCCTGGTGCCGGCTCGCCGAGCCTGAGCTTACGCCTGCAGTAATTGCCGCCGCCGCCGCTTTCAGTGAGTCTCTGCTCACTCTTCCTTCGCCTTCAGACGTCCGAGCGGTCCGGAACTGCGCGGTGCTCGGGTAGGGGGGGTCTCGGCTCAGCGGCCGCCGACGCCTTGGCCTCTGCTTTCTTCCGAGCTCCCCCGTACCGCATCTTATAACGTTTCCGAGGTCCAAGCACAGAGTAGCCCTGCTCTCTTGTAGTCAGTAGGCTGGGTGCTGTAGCGGGAAATGATTCGTGTGACTGGGATTCAATGTTGCTATGCTGGTCTAAGGGGGGGGGGGCAAAACCCTAATGTTTTGAAAGCTGCAATTTCTGTTCTTGGCCCAGCAGACCTTCCGAAGGAATCTAGTCAGTCAACCCCATTGAGCAATGCCCAGGGCAGTACCCTCGATGTGTCGTACTATGAGGAGCAAATAGAAGGGGCATTTTATGTTGAAATTGCACTTTTCAGAAATGCTAAGGTTTTTAGCCATTTATAAGGGATTATCGGGCAACAAAGTACTGTTCTGTAAATAATAAAATATCGCCTAAGTGGATTTTTTTTAAGACAGCTGCTCCATGGGGCTAATTAAACATGGTCTCTGCTTCCTGCCCATGTGCTGTTGCAACTTACTTTTGGCATTAAGTTAGTGTCGAGGGAAGAAGGAAGTTGCAGTGATGAGCTGCTGGCCTCCTATGCAACTTCTTGTTACTATTGGTTTTTAAAAATATTTTAGTTGGTATTATAGATTATTATTGGATAATATCTAACTACTCGGTAGTAACCAATAATGGATAGTCAAACATCAATATTTTTATAAAGGAGTATAATATAATGGACCGTGGTCAGGCCATTGCTCTCAGTGATTCTCTTAGCTCACCCCGACCTTCCTTTGCATTTAGACCTGCTTGATTGACCCTTTGTCTGCCCCAGTATGGTGGTGGTTGTGTTCTGAAAGCTAATACAACACAAACTTACACTTTGTGTTCAATAAACAATGTTCCAACTTTCAAAGTATATGATTGTTTTCTAATAACTTTTTTAGTGGTTTAGCTACTTGATATGTTTATGAATTGCTCCTAATCATATTTTTTGACTATAACAGAAATGTTAATTTACAATTCTAGACTGCCTTCCTTGTACCAAAATACAATCCTAAACTGTTTACAAAGAACAGTATAGTACAATAATAGAAATATCAATACATCATTAATGTAATACTGTTACTGTTCTTGGATAAATGTGACTATTAGTAGACAGTCTATGCAAAATAGGTTGCTGAAATCAGAAATCGTAATCTTCACGAAGAGGTATTACTTCTGTATAGAAGTTCAGATTTTGTAAGTTCTTATGTAGTTTCAGTTCAAACATCTATTTAACTTTGCATTGCAAGAAAAAAAAGGGAAGAGTGAGTTTTAAGAAGTGATTTCATGGCTGGTCCTTGAATGTTTTGTTTAATTTGTCTGGATATGTGACTTTTTCCATATTATGTTTGCAAAGAAATTTCTTAGCATGTTTGATCTTCTGTGTGGTGAAGACTTTCTATCATATCTTTGCTGTAGAAAGTTTGAATTGGCCTATCTGGGCTTTATGTGTATTTAACCAATTTCTATTGTCGATCTGGAAATATGTTTGTGCTTACAGCTTCAATCACAAAATCTGCCCCAAAATACACTTAATGTATTCCAGAAACCCTAGATAGTCACACATAACTGAAATGGTTTACTGGTATCTCCTTCAAAACATTGTACATAGCCACATCAAAAATATAATGTATACAATATATTTATGTAAGACCCACGCTTGCAGAGTTTGTATATCAATCAAACTCAATTGCTAATAGGTCTCTTTATTTTCAACATTTTTCTGTTTTTTTTTTGAACTTTCTTAAAAATATTTCCAATGATATCTATCTTATATGCTGACAAACTTCAAGATCAATCTTCATATATCATTAAGCAAATATTCCTCCATGTATCACTAGCAATGAATTCACCCTTATATTCAATAGCAATTTTCATTTGCCCTTGCGGTAAGTACTTATCTCTGCATAACTAGCGATAGTCCAACCCCGACATGATCATGTTTCGGACACACAGGTCCTGCTTCAGGGGGAATCCTTTATTGAAGCTTCACACGTTCCATCAGCTCGATATACACCCGGCTATTTTCTTATTCTTTGTTTTTTCTCCTGCGGTTTGACTTCAGATTCGCGGGAGAAGTCAGACCACGGGAGAAAAAACAAAGAATGAGAAAATAGCTGGGTGTATATCAAGCTGATGGAACTTGTGAAGCTTCAATAAAGGATTCCCCCTGAAGCAGGACCTGTGTGTCCGAAACATGATCATGTCGGGGTTGCACATGAACGCCGGTATGCCATCACGTTGCAAGCTGAAAAATTGAGCGGGTGAAATAAACGAGCCCTTGAAAGGATTTTCAACATCCGAAACACTGTCCCGTGTCGGGCAGAGAGGCAGAGTCTACCGGGCCATTCTATTTGGATAATTCAGCTTTCATTTATTAAGCTAAATAACGTCATTGATATGATTTAGTACTGTGAATTTAAAGAGAACAATACAGGTGACATTCACACGAGAGATTTTGCAAACTGAAAAAGTAAAACAACAAAAATAGTATACCAACATTGACCAATAATTAAACAGAAGGTGGAGTATTAAAGTGAAACTAAGCTATACGATGACACCTATTATGAAGGTTAATGAAGCCTAGCATGCATATGCACTTCACAGGTTCTTGGTAAATGAAAAATTAACTTGGACACTATTGGTATTCTTTGCGATTATAAATATATTGTATACATCTATATTTTTGATGTGGCTATGTAGAATGTTTTGAAGGAGATATCAGTAAACCATTTCAGTTATATTTGTGTGCTTATAGGTTGACATGCCAGCAAAAATATAAAAATGTTTTTGAAGGAAAGAAGCAGGTTGAGCCAAGATTTTGTTTTCTAGTTTTTATGTACTTTGCTTTTGTAGCTTACTAATTTTAAATAAAAACAGGATTAATATCCAGTAGAATGTTGCACATTGGGACTTTTTAAAAAAAAGTCTTTATTGATTCGCACTCCTTGTGCGATTGATGTTTTGCAATTCAAATGTTGAAATAGAAAAATCGTCTTGTTTTCCTGGTTTAATCTTTAAAAAAAAAATTTTTTTTTACCTCACAGCCTCAACCTATTCTTTCAGCCCAGCAGAACCTTTTTTTTTTTTTTAATCCTTGTCCCTCTCCTGTTTTAGCCGAGCCATGTTTCTATATATATTGTATAAGATCCCATTTTCAAACAGCTTAACAAAATTGTGTAGCCACATTATTCATGTAAATTGCTATGGTGTTCATACTGTAGAGTAACATTCTTTTTTTCAATCAGTTTATATGTTTTCAGCCTGTTTGTTAGACTGACAACTGTATATAGAAGTTGGTTTTCATTGTGTAGATAGGGGTGAGCAAACTGGGGGGCTTGAACAGCCTGGCTGTCCAACCAGGGAAGAAATAATTGGTGCATGATCATTATACTCTTTCCCCAACACACAAGAGGTTTCTACCCATAAAGATTCAATTGTGTATTTAGTCTCATGCAGGATGTTTAACCTGTTGGACTTTATGCCTTTCTGGACATAAAACGCTACATCGCCTCCTGGGTGCTCCTCTGTCATAGCGATATAATTTGTACCCTGGTATAGCACTGTCCCATTGGTTATCCTCCTTCCACCATGTCTCTGAGATGCCAATTATCTCTGTCATCATTCACTGCTACACATTCTAATTCTCCGATCTTACTTCTGACATTAGCATGCAAACGTTTCAAAGTTAGTTTTTTGTTTTGTATTTTCATTCTGCTTTTTAATTGATAGGGATAAGTTAGAATTTTTTTAAGCTCAGGTGAGTTTTTACTTACAGGTACTTGGACTACTTTTCTTATTATTGGAACCTCACTGTCTGGATGCCCTAATTCTAATGCGTCATTAGTATCCTTTGAAGATACCTGAGCGACTGTCTGCTTTCCCCTTTGTTCTAGTTTAAAAGCTGCTCTCCCTCCTTTTTAAAGGTTAGTGCCGGCAGTCTGGTTCCACCCTATAAGTGAACTAAGAAATACCCAAGGAGAAAAATTGGCAAAATTAGTGAACAGTAAAAA
Source organism: Rhinatrema bivittatum (assembly GCF_901001135.1). Classification (NCBI taxonomy): domain Eukaryota; kingdom Metazoa; phylum Chordata; class Amphibia; order Gymnophiona; family Rhinatrematidae; genus Rhinatrema; species Rhinatrema bivittatum. The sequence continues at coordinate 187,805,185 of NC_042616.1, forward strand.
CAAAAAACCCCCATTGAGCAGAATGGGGTGATTTGTTTTCTGCCCTTAAAATTTTGATTAGCATCTAAAGATTTTATTTATTTTTGGAACATTTTTTTAACCCTTGCCATTGTGGTGTCTGCCTGGGTATGGAGTGCCTCTCTCTCTCTCTCTCGCGCTCTCGCGCTCTCGCGCTCTCGCGCTCTCGCGCTCTCGCGCTCTCTCTGGGACTGAGTCTGCCTCCCCCCTTTTCCCCCGAATCTGTCTGGGTCTGAATCGCTGGTTATGGTGGGTGTGTGTGCCTCTTTGGGTCTAAGGTCTGTCTGGGTGTGGCGTCTGTCTGGGGCTGTCTAGGAGTGAAGGGTTTCTTTCTCAGTCTGTCTGGTTATGGTGTGAGTCTTACTCTTGGTTTGGTTTTGTCTGGATGTGGGTTGTCTTTCTCTGCATCTTGGTGTCTCTCTCTCTGGGTGTGGAGGGTCTTTCTTTTTCTCTCTGGATCTATTTGGGTGTGGAGTCTCTCTCTCTATGGGTATTGGGTAACTATGTAAGTATCTGTGTGAGGTGTTTGTCTGTACTTGTGTGTGTGTGTGTGTGTGCTTAATCCTTTCAGCAAGTTGAAGAGAAACAGAACAGGGGTTTAAACCACTGGTGGTACCCTTCATATCTGCAGTTGTGCTTATACCTTTACATATAATATAGAAAAAAGGCCTTAGCAGGCAATACGAATTAACAATCAAATTACAAAAAGACGTATTTGCCAAAAAACATTTGTAATCTTAAGGGACCTTCATACAAACCCCTCACTTTGATATCTTTTAGAGCAGAGCTTTCCAAACTTTTCATGTTGGTGACACACTTTTTAGACAAACATAATTTCGTGACACAGTAATTCAGTCTACCAGCAAACCAGAAGTTAAAGGTTAAATGAACAAAATGTATTTCAACAATTTATGTATGTTTCCTTAAATATATACATAAATAAAATGTTTCACAACACAACCTATCTCATAATAAATATTTGCAGGCTTCCACTTCCTCCATGCTGATCTCGTACATTGTGAGATCGGCATAGAGAAAGTGCTACTCTTGCACATTCCCAAAGATTACATGTGCCAATCACTAAAAAGTAATTTTTTTTTTTACCTTTGCTGTCTGATCTTAGTTTTCTAATCGGTTGGTCACAGGCTTTTTTTTCCACCTTTCCTTTCTTGTTTTTTTGCCAATTCCTTTTACAGGGTCTTTTTTTCTATTTCTTTTCTCTCCATCTGTCTTCCCTCACACACAATCAGGTTCTCATTCTCACACACTATCTCACACATTCTCACACACACAGGCTCTCACTCACATGCAATCTCACACATCCACAGCTCTCACTCTCACATGCCTCTCTCTCATACATACATACATACGTACTGTCTCTCTCGTGCACATGCTGTCTCACTCTCACACACACAGGCTCTCTCACTCCTACATGCTCTCTTGCTCAAGCACAGGCTCTCACTGGCACATGCTGTCCCTCTGAACGGGTTGCCGAAGGATGGGCTCTTCAGAGGCCCTGATCTTCCCTGGCCGTGACATGGGATCTGCAGCGGCCCTGCTATCGGGTTTCCTCCTCTTCTCGGGCTGCCGTGACGTGGGATCCGCAGCAGCCCTGCTATCGGGTTTCCTCCTCTTCTCGGGCCGTCGCGACGTGGGATCCGCAACGGCCCATTAATGCTGCTCTTCTTCTGTACGCAGCAGATGCTCCTCCTCCTTCCTGCCCACGCGGCTCCAGCAACGTTTTTCTTCCAGGGCTGCACAGGCAGGAAGGAGGAAGAGTGAATGTGACCCTTTTCTTCGGGCCGTGGTGATGTAAGCTCCACCACTGCCCGCCGATCTTCCTGCTATAGTTCCCTGCTTCCGCCGGCCCTGTGGACCGGGCGACACACCTCCACACTACAGGCGACACACTAATGTGTCCCGACACACACTTTGGAAAGCTCTGTTTTAGAGCCTTGCGTTATGCTCTATCGATAAGTCAAAGGGGTATTCCTTTAATCATTGGTCCAAGTTTTTAACGATTGTTTTGAAACATTTTTTAATTATTTAAAAAGTGCACTACTTCCCCGTTTTGTTTTGAATTCATGCCCAAGCGATCAAAGGAACCCTAACTGATTTAATGAGCCATTCACAGTTTCACTGTACCGCCTGTGCGTACTTACACGTGCATGGCTTAATCTTTGAGACAAGCATATACTACTGGCAGGATCAACCAGATCACTCGGGCTTGAAGTCAAAACAAAACAGGGAAGTAGTGCACCTTTTAAATAATTAAAAACATTTTTGTGAAAATGTTTCAAAAAAATTGTTAACTTGGACCAATGATTAAAGGAATACCCCTTTGACTTATCGATAGAGCATAACACAAGGCTGTAAAAGATATCAAAGTGAGGGGTTTGTATGAAGGTCCCTTAAGTTTATAAATGTTTTTTGGCATATATGTCTTTTTGTAATTTCATACTTTTACATATGGCAGAATTTGTAATATGTGAGGCATTTTAAGAAAATGAGTGATCAAAGTACATGCCTGTTCTTAAATGTTTCAAATTAAGTTGTTGTTCACAATGTAGCACAATCATTAAGGCAAACCATAGCAACAAAGGAAATAAGAAAATAGTCCTGTTTAAAAGTTTCTATACCCTTGCATGTTTGGGCTGATAACTTGAGTGTATATTAACACACACAGGTTGAGATGGCAATGAAGGGTAGGTATCCACACCTGTGCCTTGTTTGACTGTTTATACACAGACACTAATTGCATTGAGTTTCTTATCTCTTGAGAAACCCTTGTGCATTTCATCCAGGGTTGCATAGACTTTGATTACTGAAGCATGGGGAAAGCAAAAGGACTCTCAAAGGATCTTAGAGCAAAAGTAGTTCAACTGTATAATTCAGGAAAAGGATATAAAAAGATATCCAAAGATGTGAAAATGCTAATCAGTACTGTTCAAACTCTGGTCAAGAATTGGAAAATTATGGATTTGTTTAATATCAAGCCAGACCAACAAAGATTTCAGACCTAACTGCTAGGAAATTTGTTGGGATGCAAAGAAAAACCCACAAGCAACTTCTACTGAAATACAGGCTTCTCTGAAACAAAGTAGTGTGGGTGTTTCAGGATATACACAATATGGAGACACTTGAACAAAAATGGGCTGCATGTTAAGTTGCCAGAAAAAAGCCATTGTTGCACCAATTCTACAGAACAGCCTGCCTTCAATATGCCAAATAGCACCTAGAGAAGTCTAAAAAAATTCTGGAACAAAATAATTTGTAGTGATGAGACCAAAATTGAAGTTTATGGTCACAACCATAAACTGAGTTTGGAGAGGAATCAACACTGTCCCTACCGTGATGCATGGGGGTGGCTCTCTGCTGATTTGGGGTTACATGAGCTTCAGGGGCACAGGGAATTTATTCAATATTGATGGCAGGATGAATACAGCATCTTATCAGATGATGATGTAGGATAATTTGCATTCATCAGCCAGGAAGCTGCACCTGGGGCACATTTGGACTTTCCAAATGATGGTGATCTGAAACATAAGGCCAAGTCGACCCTTCAGCGGCTGCAGCAGAAGAAAGTGATGTTCTGGAGGTGCCATCACAGTCTTCGCTTTAGGAAGAACTCAATCATGCAGTTCATGCTAGACAACCAAACAATTTAGTGATCTGGAGGCTTTTTGCCAAGAGGAATGGGTAGTTTTACAACATGAGAAAATAAAGGGCTTCATTCACAACTATTGCAAAAGACTGCAGGCTGTCAGTGATGCAAAAGGGAGTACTACATGATATTAAATGTATGTAAACTTTTGAACAGGACCATTTTGCTATGGTTTGTTTAATGATTTGTGCTATTTTGTGATGCATAAAATACTTTAATTTGAAACATTAAAAATGTCATGTTTTGTCTGATCACTCATGTTTTGTTTAAAATGCTACACATCTTACAAATTCTGCGAGGAGTATGTAAACGTATGAGCACAACTGTATTTGTTTGTATGTCTGTATGTCTGTGTTTGGGCTTAGATATATCTATTTCTCACAGGACAAGCAGGATGGTAGTCCTCTCATATGGGTGACATCACAGGATGGAGCCAAATCACGGAACACTTTTGTCAAAGTTTCTAGAACTTTGGCACCTACTGGGCATGTCCTGCAGCCAGCAGGGGTCCCCCTTCAGTCTTGTTTAAAGCACAGGAAGTGCCAAAAACTAAAATAAGAAAACATAACGAACCCAACACCGCGGGGTGGCTGGCGGGTTTCATGAGGACTAACATCCTGCTGTCCTGTGAGAACACCTGTTACAGGTAAGCAACATTTGCTTTCTCACAGGACAAGCAGGATGGTAGTCCTCACATATGGGTGAGTACCGAGCTGAAGATGTCCGAGAAATGTACCAAATGTATCCAAGATGTGCAATAGGCACAAGGACTGGGGTGAAATTTGGTAGAGGGCATCCTGAACCCTAATGGGCAGGTGGAAGGGTGTTGTACGTCAAGTTGCGAAAATGTTGCACAAGATAGACTGGCCGAAGATGGAATCTTGTCTTCCGGCCTTGTCTAAGCAATAATGGGCTGTAAAAGTATGGAGAGAACTCTAGGTGGCAGCCCTGCAAATGTCAGGAAGCGGCACCGATCGTAGGTGTGCTACTGAAGTTGCCATGGCCCTCACAGAGTGTGCTTTAACACGGTCTTGAAGTGGAATGCCTGCTTGTTGATAGCAAAAAGATATGCAGTCTGCTAACCAGGAGAGAGTCTGCTTACTCACAGGCTGCCCCAATTTTTAAGCTCTGGCAGTCACATGCTGAAGCAAAATTAATTGGCTGCCCATCTCACACAATTTCTCCCTGCACTTGTATGTAGAAGCAGCTGGTCCATCATGATGAGTTCATGTGTCTCCTCCCTTTTTCTCCCTTCATTTTAAAATTTGCAGGAGTCTGGTGGTATGTCCAATGCTTCCCTAGCCCTTTGTTTGGCCATTTGAGTCTTCTCTATGGAAGTTAATGTGCCACATAATGTTTTTGTTGAGGAAGGTGTGCCCTGAGCTTTAAAAGTTTGACATGCTTTAGTAGCTCATAGCTGAACACACCAATTTTTTGCGTAATATAATTCACCTTAAATGAAAATTGTGTTAGGTAAGGATCTGGTAGCTGAAAATAAACCTGGGACAGTGCCAGTAGTTACCTGTATGACTGAAAGATCTAGAATAGATGTGGCTAGTGGTAAAGCTAGATAGATATATAATTTAAACAGTAGTCTTACACAGAGATTTCACCTAATTATGCTACTGTTGCATTTGAAAGAGTTTGGTAGGGCTTCTCTTATTTTATTCAACTTGCCAACAAACTTTACAAATGTTAGCACTCTTCTGTTTCCTGATATGTAGTACATATTTTTGTTAATAATCCTAATGATGGTATATGCTGAAGCATTAGAAAGCAAATCTTGGAGACAGGATGAATGAAATTTCCAGTCCTTACAAGCAGGGAAGCTTTGCAAGATCTTTCAAAGAAAATTAATTTTTCTGTCGATAAGTAGCCTGAATTAGCCATGTTATGTGGGTGTTGTCATCTAGTAGAATCGAACACTTGTTTCTCCAAGATAGTAGAGCTTTCAGCTCTACTGAGCATGTGTAGGAGTTCTCACATGGGTATTGTTAAATCTGCAGTACGGATGTTTACTTTCTCTCCTTCAAGAATTTTTTTCTAAAACTTCTGAAAATAATTTGAACACTTTTTTTTTTTTTTTTTGTTTTTGCCTTGCTGCATCTGCAGCACTCACAGCAGAACTTTTGAATGCTACCCCCAAAAAAAAGCCAAGCAACAATTAAGTAGGGGAGAGATTTTTCTGGAACTCTTCCTTCAAGCTTCTCAATCATGTCGGAAGGTTTTAAAAGTTGCATTTGTGTCCATATAATGTCCGTCAAAGCTGGGCACCAGCTGTGGTACTGGTGCTTAGGGCCTGACCACAATCGGGCAAACTGTCAGGCCTGTGATCACATGTCTCTGTTATTTGGTCAGAAGCTGCAGCAAGTCTTCCTGCTGGATCACAGATTCCCTCACCCCTCTGGGTAGGATGTGGAACTCTTTAAAAACTGCCCCGTCTGTGCATTCCAAAGCCTCTGGGTTGAGTGGACCTGACCGGCATGCGTCAAGATCGAAGCAGTGCCACTCAGAACCACCTCTACATGCATCGAAGAAACACAAAAAAAACAATGCATTGGTGCAAGGAGTGTTGACAGCCACCTCTGCACATGAAGCATAGATTTCCAATGCATTTGAAGACCACATCAACACATCCCTCTACACCGATGTGCCTGATGCATGGAGTCCCAGTGCTATTGACGCATGATGCTTTGACACTGCAACACCGTTCAGCGATGCATTGTACTCTAATGCATTCTGTGCAACCTGGCTTCATTCCAGGCTGCACAAGTTTATTGATGCACCTAGGGATGCCTTCTCATCGCAGCTCCAAGCATGTGGCATATGAGTATTTGGAAAATGTTAAGCTTAAGAAGAAATCCTCTTCTACTTTCAAGAGTTCCCCTTCACAGTCACACAAGCTGTCTTCTCTGACCTCTCTTTCTCAAGATTCAAATTCTGCAAGCAGTCTTGCGTATTGAACACTATATGACAAGGGCTGAAATAGGACCATCTGGAGATTTTATTCCTTTGTATCCACAGATTGCAATGGTTCTCCCTGTGGCACAGATGCTGGCTCAAGGGCTATACCTAGACATGTCAGACTCGTTTGTTCCATTATGCCCATTGCGTCCAATAGACAAACTATGGAACAGGAACTAATTCTGGTCTCAGAAGAGGATGCTTCCCCTCTCACATCAGCACAAAGGACTCAGTCTATTGAACAAGTGACTGAGATAGTAAATGGGTTCTTCTCCTCATTGTCCAGGGAGCCTGGAGAAAATGCTTGTCGTCATTTACCACATTTGGTACAGCGCTTTCACAAGCTTCAGCTCACTGCTTCCGATAGCTGGATCCTCGAATCCTGTACTTAATGGATCCACATCATCGCTTACAGCGGAGTCATCTCAGTTTGAACTGGCTGGTCAGTCTTGCCTGCAGGACACCCTGAGCTGCTGCCTCAATCCTGAGATTCGTCCATCTACCCTTGGCCTAGTATGCCATCACCCAGAGGTTCTGATGTGGATTCAACAGATCCATTCCAAGAACTTTTTTGGACTTTATATCCCCTCCATAAGACCTCTTATACATGAGGTATAAGGGGCAAACTCAACATTGCCATACTTAAAGAAAAAGATCCTTGCTCAGAGGTCATGGGATTGCTGCAGAATCTAGACATATTGTTGGATCCAGTAGTCCTTCTGACTCATGCTGTTTTGGATGCTGTACAAATGAAGATGTGGGAAATACCAAGTTCTGGCATAATAGTAGCCAGAAAACTATAATTTAAGTACAAGATGCAGAAACCTCTAGGTTATGATGGAGTATAGTTTCTACACCAATCAGAGTGCTGGAGTTTGCTCTTAAGAAGGCAAAGATAAAACTTCATTTCAACTCTTCTCCAGGAAAGGATGACAGGCTCCTGGATAACTTCAGGTGATCTGGGTGGGAGGTGGTAGTGTTTCAGGGCTGTATGTTTACAGCCAGTATTACTCATCAGTTTTATATGGTCCAGTATATCAGTGACTGCATCCTGAATCTAAAGCCATTTGCTCATTATAGAATCTGGCACCCATGCTCTCTTCAGTTGCTAAGAGATGTGGCGAAAGCCTTTGGTTTTGTTGCACAGAAATCTGCAGCTGCGATAAGGTTGCGTCGCATGGTTTGGCTTTCAGCTACCAGCATCTGGAAAAATATGCATGAAATGCTTGCAAATCTCCAATGCCTAGGACACAACCTTTTGGGCGAAAAGCTGTGGGAAACAGTTGCTCAGATTAAAGACCAGCATGTTGCACTTCAGTCCTTATCCACAGCGCCTGACCAGCCGAGCATGTTCAGTTGGCCTTTAAGAACAAAAGAAATTGCCATGCTGGGTCAGACCAAGGGTTCATGAAGCCCAGCATCCTGTTTCTAACAGCGGCCAATCCAGATTGCAAGTACCCACACATTAAAAATATCCCATGCTACTAATGCCAGTAATAGCAGTGGCTATTCCCTATGTCAGCTTGATTAATAGAAGTTTATGGACTCTTCTCCCCCCCCCCCCCCCAAGGAACAAATCCAAACCTTTTTTAAACTCTGCTACACTACCTACCCTAACCACATCCTCTAGCAATGAATTCCAGAGCTTAATTGTGCTTTGGGTGAGAGAATGTTCTTAGATTTGTTTTAAAGTGCTATTTGCTAACTTCATGGGAGTACCCCCTAGTCCTGCTAACTTGAGAGTAAATAAGATCCACATTTACCCTTTCTAGTCCTCTCATGATTTTATAGGCCTCTGCCGTCCCTTCTCCATGCTAAACAGTCCCAACCTCTTTAGCATTTCCTCATAGGGGAGCCATTCCATCCTCTTTATCATTTTGGTCACTCTTCTCTGTACCTTCTCCAATGCAACTGTATCTCTTTTTGAGATGTGGTGACCAGAATTGCACACAGTACTCAAGGTGAGGTCTCAACATGAAGTGTTAGAGGCATTATGGCATTCTCCATTTTATTTACCATTCCTTTTCTAATAATTCCTAATATCGTTTGCTTTTTTTGACTGCCACAGCACACTAAGCAGATGATGCCTAGATCTTTTTCCTGGGTGATGACTTTTAATATGTAACTTTAACATTGTGTAACTACAGCATGGGTTATTTTTCCCTATATGCACCACCTTGCACTTGTCCACATTAAATTTCATCTGCCATTTGGAGGCCTAATCTTTCAGACTCGCAAGGTGGTCCTGCAATTTATCACAATCCACATGTGACTTATCTACTCTGAATAATTTTGTCTCATCTGCAGATTTGATCACCTCACTTGTATCCCTTTCCAAATCATTTATAAATATATTGAAAAGCACAGATCCAAGTACAGATCCCTAGGGTGCTCTACTGTTTACCTTTTTCCGCTGAGGAAACTGACCATTTAATCCTACTGTTTCCTGTCTTTTAACCAGTTTGAAATACACATGAGGAATTGCCTACAATAGGAGGTGCTGTTATCAGGCATCCTTATCGTTTTTTCCAGCATTACCATCTCCTATCTTACAATCACAGACACAGCTGCAACAACTTCTGGCCAAATCTCGTGGGAGATAACAAAGACAGCCAAAGTTGTTTCTGCAGGCCAAAGCCATAATGGGCCCCAGTGTTTGATCCCAGCTGTCCAGAACATCGCCGATCCAGTAGTGTGCAGAATCAAGCCTTCCTTCCAGCTTGGTGCCAGATCATGATAGACACAGAGGTTTTCAGAAATGTGTGGTATAGTTACTGTTTGCATTTTTCCTGGCTACCTTACCTTCTGAAAACAGGAGCTCTCGAGTTGGATACCTTCCAATTGCTCCAACTCCAGGAGGAAATGCAGTCGTTACTTCAGCACAATGCAATAGAACAGTTCTCACTATCCCAGCTGGGACAGGGCTTTCTATTCCTGATACATCCTCATACCAAGAAGTTGGGGGACTGAGGCCTATCCTAGATTGAGATACTTGAACAAATAAATGTACCAGGAAAAATTCAAGATTAATTCTCTCAACACCATTCTCCTGGTTTATGGGGAGTAGATGTGCTTCCTGGATCTCAAAGATGTCTATTCACTTATACCCATCTACCCATCCTGGTGCTACCCTTGCTTCCAAGGGGATTCCACCCATTACCAATATAAAGTAATTCCATTTCGCATATCGATTGACTCTAGGGTCTCCAATTGCCTTTTGATGATTGCGGCTCATCTGCGGCATTGGGGGATTCAGGTGTTCCCATGCGTGGATGAATGGCTCCTTACTGCACCTTCTCTGGAAAATGTGTTGCATCAGTTCTACACAACGATTCACCTACTGCAGAGTTTTTGCTTTCTAGTAAACTTCAATAAATCCAATTAGGCTCTGACACAATGCATCCAATTCATTGATGCCTGGATAGATTTGCTGCTGCAGTATGTGTTCCTAATCTCAGAAGGGGTATAGACTCTGTTAACTGGTATTATGGCTTCTATGAACACTTCTGACATGGCCCGGCAAGTTATGGTCATTTGGGTCACATGTCAGCAGTGGTATATGTTATCCTTTTGACCTGGCTACACATTCTCTGTCTACAATGGAGCTTGCGTGAACAGTGAAATCTGTTAATCCAACAGATGGAATCTGTCATCTGCATTTCTGCAGAGATGAAATGAGAACTTTACTGATGGCTGCTCTCCTACGTTCTTCAGGATGGCTACCCTTCGGCCTCTCCCTCATTACCTTGGTGACACATGCCTCAACAAGGGGCTAGGGGCACATGCCCAAGGCTGCCGGAAGCAGGGCACTTATTCATTTGTAGAGAGTCATCTTCAGATCAACCTTCTCAAGCTCAGAACGATCAAGCAGGCGCTAGTTGCATTCACTCATTTTCTCCAAGGCAAAAGTGTATTGGTTCAAACAGACAGCTAAGTCGCTATATTTAATGTCAGCAAACAGGGTGGAATGGACTCCTGTGTCAGGAAGCACTGGAGATTTGGTGGTAGGCAGTCAACCATCAAGTCGCTTTTCATGCCACATACCTACCAGATATATCCAATTCGCTGGCAGACCATCTTAGCTACCTTCCACCATCACAAATGTCCTCTGTTTACTGTTGATGATCTTTTTTGAGTTGTGGAATCACCCATCTATCGACCTGTTCCCGATGGAATATCACCGAAAACTTGACCAATTCTGTTCAGTTATTCCTAGCAATCTTGGACTAGCTTGGGATGTTTTTCTCCTAGATTGGGGGGGAAAAAGCCTTGTGTATACTTTTCAACCAATTCCTTTCATTTCCCGTCGATAGCAGGGCTGAATTAGCCATGCTGTCTGGGAAGCGTCGTGACCAGAGGTAGGTGGAGTCTCCTCAGCTAGTAACAGAGCTTTGACTCTGAGCGGCTGTGCGGTGGAGTTCCCACGTGGTTACCTCATCTCCTCAGTTTCTTTTTTTTCCGTGAGCCGATCGCACACAGGGTTTTTTCTCCTTACATTTTTTCCTCACGGAAGATTTTTTTCACTTTTTTTTTTTCTCAGAATTTTTTCATTGATTGAATCTCTGGCTCCCAAGCTGTCAGGATTCAAATACTGCCAATGGAAAAATTATGTCCTTAACAGACGGACATAATTACTGCTACCTGTGCCTAAGCCCAGAACACGACCAATCGTCGTGTTGGGACTGCGGCTGCATGCCTCCCCGGGCTCAGTGGCACAGGGCAGCGAAGATAGAGCGTCTCAGAATCAGATCTTCGGCTCCACCGACCTCCGCCCATTCATCGCTGGGACCGGCGGCGGGTAAGTCCCATACAAAAAGGGCTTCTTCAGTAGACCCCTCTACAGTGCGCCGTAGTCTAACTGCTGGATCCTCAAAGTCCAAATCACCCTTAAAACGAGTCGGGGCTCAGACATTAAAAAATACATCAGGAAAGGGAGATGCATTGAGGGGGATCAGGCTTTCCAAGCCTAGAGAACCCCTCCATTTGGAGCAGAAGCAATGAATGCATGATGCTTCCACGGCGCTTTCCATTCATACGGGGCATCCAGGACGCCCGGAGCACTAATGACGCATATCGTTCAAAAGTCGCACGGATCGGATATGACATTCAGTATATCCAAACCATATGACGCAAAGGCGGAGCACGGAGCACTTAAACTGCTCCTTTCTCCTTCTAAACATGGTACATCAAAAAAGAGACAGTCTGAACCACATACTTCGGATGAAGTAAACCGTACTGCCAAACGAAAAGAATGGGAACCGGTGCACAGTATGCCCGTCCCTACAACACAAACCTCTTCAGAACAAATATCTTTAAATTTAGAAAATATTCCTCAGAAAAGGACTCAAAAAAGAAAACACCAAGAGGTTTCACCTATTGCTTCTACATCCAGTAGAGACATGGAAGTGGAGCTTCTGTCTGCAGCAGAAACCTCTCCATCGTTACAATCTATTGCGAGTGACTTCTCTCTTTCTGGAAAGTCATCAGCTTCCAAATCCAAAGAACTATCTTCCACAGATCAAACTCCTTTGGCCAAAAGACGCCACTTAACTCCCAGCATTAAGTCTGCATCTCAAGCTGTAGACTCTTCGGTTCATTTTCCTTCAAAATCGAGGAAACAAAAAATATACATTCCTCTGCAGGGAACTCTGGCAGAATCAGCCATGTCAAAAATCTCGGAGGCATTATCCTCTTTCTTTCAAGAATTAGAACAAACTAAACAATTTCCACCTGATTCCCCCTTGCAATCTTTTCCCTCACCTTCACTGTCTCTGGTTGCAAGGGAACCTGATTTAGAACAGGAATTACAACCTACCAGCCCGGGTTCCAATATTTCCATTGCTTCGTCTCACTCTTCAACGGGACTTCCTTCTGATTCCCCGGAAAGTCCACCGGAGCCTAATTCTACTCCAGAAGACTTAACTTATGCTAAGTTTATCGAAAAGGTAGGAACCACCCTCCAAGTCCAGACGGGGAAAAATACTGGACCCAAGGGCTGAGATGATGGGAATCCTAAAGATATTCGAGGCTCCTGCTGAACCAATGGCCCTACCACCGCATGAGGTCTTACAGAATCTTATTTTAAAAAATTGGAAGACTCCTTTTACTACTACTGCAGCTTCCAGGAAGATTGATATAAAGTACAAAATACGCAATTCTTCCATTTGAGACTCCAACTTCCACATCATTCGGTCGTTGTAGAGTCTGCTCTCAAGAGCAAAACGCTCCAAGTTACATTCCAACACCCCACCAATTAAAGAGAGCAAATGTCTGGACGACTTTGCAAAGAAGGTATACCATTCCTCGATGTTAACCTCCAGGATTCAACATCACCAATTTTATACCACGTAGTACCTCTTTGAAACTCTGCAACAACTACGTCCTATTTGCATCTCAGAAGACAATACTCTTCCACAGCCATACCTCGATCTTGAAGAAGGTCTTAGACATTTTCTTCGATCCATTTTCGAGTCATTTGAATCAACATTGCGAGCCTCTGCCACGGACATTGCGGCCAGGCGTCTTGCATGGTTAAAGGCCAGTGCTTTCAATCAGACGTCCAAGAAACTGGCAGATATTCCATGTGTGGGAAGCAATCTCTTTGATCAGTTTACGGAGATGGTTTCTAGACTAAAAGAGCAGTCTGCAGCGGTACAATCGCTTACCTACATGATTGAAACACAAAAACATCAGCAGAAATACCCTCCATTTTACCGTCGTCTGTATTATCAGAGGGCATGTTCTCGACCATTTACTCAGTATAGACAACAACCATATACTTTTGCTAGATCCATACCACAGGCCGCCACAAGAGGATGACCTAGACAACAGAGGCAATAAAAACAAGCACCAGCTGCACAACAAAAATAGCCATCAACTTCATCTTTCTGAAGAGGATTCAACCACCACTACCACACCCGAATTACATAGGAGGTCGTCTTCAATTCTTCCTCGTCAATTACCGCAGACCAATGGGTTATCAACATCATAAAAGAGGGTTACCAACTAAATTTCAAATCTATCCCACCTCTTCCTCACCGTTCTCCAATACGGTCTGTACCCACTCATACCACATCCCTCAAGTCAGTTAACCAACCTGATCCTGCAGCATTCCATTCAAACAATCCCTCTTCACCTTCAGAATCAAGGATTCTATTCTCAATATTTCCTCATTCCAAAGAAATCAGGGGGCCTTCGTCCTATTTTGGTTCTCCGTCTCCTGAACCAACGCATTCAGAGAGAGAAATTCAAGATGACCTCTCTCAAGAACATCCTACCTCTTTTACAACCCAACGATTGGCTATGCTCCATCGACCTGAAGGATGCCTACTACCATATTCCAATCCACCCTTCTTCTTGGCAATACCTCTGCTTTCAAGCTCAGAGCTCACATTACCAATACAAGGTTCTCCCTTTTGGTCTTTCTTCAGTCCTCAGGGTATTCACGAAATGCCTAGCAGTGGTGGTGGCTCATCTCAGACAAATGTCGATCCAGATATTTCCATACCTGGACGACTGGTTGATAGTGGCTTCCGACCCGTGCACTCTCCAGGAACACACGTTACGCACTATAAATTGCCTTCAGAAGTTGGGATTCCTAATCAACTTCAAAAAATCCCAACTCCAACCTACAGAAATACTTCAATTTATAGGTGCTGTCATCAATATGACAGAGCAGAAAGCATATTTCCCATCAGACAGCATGCACACTCTGACGTTAGCAAACAACCTAATCAACAAAACCCAAGTATCTGCACGCCAAATCCTTCAACTTCTGGGTCATATGGCAGCAGCCATCTATGTAGTTCCCCACACCAAGCTTCATATGCGCCGCTTACAGTGGGGATTAAAATTGCAGTGGTCTCAGTTTCTACAACCACTCAGCTTCAGGATACTCATTACCAACTCAATGAAAGAGGACATTCATTGGTGGCTCTCTCCTTCCAACCTCTCAATGGGAGCCCTCTTCCGGCTACCTCCACATCAGATTGCGCTCACTGCGGACACGTCCAAGAAAGGTTGGGGAGCCCACCTAGGTCCCCTGAAGACTCAAGGGCTCTGGAATCCTCAGGAATCCCGATACCAGATCAATCTCTTAGAACTGCGAGCAATATGGAAGGCACTTCAAACCTTCTCAATTCAGATCCGCTACTCAAATCTCATGGTGTATACCGACAACCAAGTGGCAATGTTTTACATAATCAAGGAAGGAGGGTCCAGTTCTTGGATGGCACTTCGAATACTTCATTGGACTCTAAAATTCCAAATTTCTCTCCAAGCAACTTACCTTCCAGGCCTAGACAATATAACAGCAGATCGTCTAAGCTGAGTGTTCCATCCACACGAGTGGACCCTGAATCCAAAAGTAACAGAGAACATTTTTCAAAAATGGGGTTTTCCGTCAATCGATCTCTTTGCCACAGAAAGCAACAGACAAGTTTCAAACTTTCTGCTCAATTTACCCCAGCAGCATACGATTAGCCCCCCGATGCCTTCCTCATTCCATGGACAAACGGGCCTGATGTATGCTTATCCTCCCATTCCACTGATTTCTCGGACAATTCAAAAATGCATACAGGATGTGGCGGACATGATACTCATCGCACCAGCATGGCCAAGACAGCCATGGTATGCCTATCTGATGCGTCTTTCCATACGCAAACCGATACTACTACAAAACCATCCACATCTTCTGACACAAGAAGGGGGCTCTCTTCTTCACTCGCTGAATCAATCGCTTCATCTCATGGCATGGAGATTGAATGGCAGGTATTGACTCACCTTAATTTACTCACTGAGGTGGAGGATATTCTTATCGCATCCAGAAAGCCTTCCACAAGACTAAACTATACAGGTAAATGGAATCGCTATCTCACCTGGTGCAGCCCTAGGAACATAAATCCTTTTTCCGCTACCACCTCTCAAGTTCTACAGTATCTGCACACACTTTACGAAGCAGGTTTAGCTACCACTTCAGTCAGAGTACACAGTGCTATTGCAGCGTTTCATGACCAGCAGCATGATTTGCCCATATCAAATCATCCATTAATATCTAGACTCATAAAGGGCATGTTACGGCTCCGCCCACCGGTGACTAAACCGCCGGTACCATGGGATCTCAACATAGTGTTGGAGCAGCTCATGCTACCACCCTTTGAACCTATGGACACCAACCACATAAAATATGTGACATGGAAAACTGTATTTCTTGTGGCCATTACATCAGCACCGGAGGGTCAGTGAGCTTCAAGCTTTGGTTCATTACTCTCCTTATCTGGAATTCTATCATGATAAAGTAACCCTCTAACCTCATCCTACCTTTCTCCCAAAGGAAGTTTCCGCCTTTCATATCAATCAAACCATCACTCTTCCCATTTTTATGCAAAAGCCACATGCCAATGATCGAGAAAAGCTTTTACATACCCTAGACTGTAAAAGGGCTCTCACCTACTATAAACATAGGACACACTCCGCCTCTAGGTACTCTCATCTATTCCTCTCCTTTAACCCCAACGATCCGGGTCAACCCGTTTCAAAAAGGACTATAGCTAGTTGGCTATCACAATGTATTCTATTTTGCTACAATAAACGTTCCTTAAAATTTGCAGATAAGCCTAAGGCGCACCAGATACGCGCCACAGCAGCATCAGTTGCCCACTTAAACAATGTTCTGCTACTGGATATTTGCAAAGCGGCAACATGGTCCTCCATTCATACCTTCACAAGTCACTATTCCCTTCAACAACAAACGACCTCTGATGCAGCTCTAGGCACAGCAGTCTTATCAACTACACGAAAGATATGAGACTGTCTACTACTTCCCATCCTTCAAAAACATTATACATGGACACAACCCGGGAGCTTGGGACTCCCAGACAGCATGGCTAATTCAGCCCTGCTATCGATCAGAAAAAGCAAGTTTGCTTACCGTAAACGGTGTTTCCGTAGATAGCAGGATGAATCAGCCATGCGTTCCCTCCCTCCTCCCTAGACAGTCACTTACGGAACAAATTAACCTATCTTACCTCTTGCTTGGCTACAAAGAAACTGAGGAGACGAGGGAACCGCGCAGGAACTCCACCGCACAGAGTCAAAGTTCTGTTACTAGCTGAGGAGACTCCGCCTACCTCGGGTCGCGACTCTTCCCAGACAGCATGGCTAATTCATCCTGCTATCTACGGAAACACCGTTTATGGTAAGCAAATTTGCTTTTACAAGTACATTTCAGAAGCTCGTGCAGGACAATGCCTGCATGATTCCCATAGTTCCAGCATAGCCCAGACAAGTCTGGTATGCGTTTCTTGTACAACTTTTTTCATGTCGTCTTATATACTTTGTATCGAATCCAGATCTGTTAACCCAGGAAGAAGGGCTCTTGCTGCCTCCCAATTTTCCAATCTTCAGCCTTGCAGCTTGGATGTCGAGCACTCAGTTGCTAACTTGTCTTTGCTAAAATCCATTGAGGGTATCGTACTCTCGGCAGAAAGCCTTCCACTAAATGAAACTACTTATTCAAGTGGAATAAATATTCAAATTTGTGCACTTGAAATGGATTTGACACTTTCCTGTGAGCTACCCCATCTTTTGTCCTATATGCATCTCCTTTCTGACTTGACGCGCCATATCTTCGGTAAGAGTTCACCTCAGTGCCATAATGACTTATCATGTCTTGGTGGACAGTAGGCCAATATTAACACATCCTTTAGTGGCAAAACTTATGAAAGGTCTGTGGTACTTGAAGCCTCTATTCTGTAAACTTCCAGTGCCCTGGGATTTTAGCATAGTGTTACACATGTTAGGAAACTGCTGTTTGAACCTTTGGATATGGTGTTTCTAAAGTACTAAACATGGAAAGTAGTGTTCCTCACTGAGGTTGCTTCAACGAGGAGAGTTGGCGAGTTTCAGGCACTTATCCACTACCCGCCTTATATGCAGTTCTTCTGTAAGTGGTGTTCTTTGAACTCACCCAAAGTTCCTTCCCAAGGTGGTCTCAGCCTTCCACATTAACCAGTTCATCATATTACCCACCTTCTTTCTTTGACCACATACTAATGATGGTGAGAAGCTACTCCACACTTAGGACTGAAAAAAGACTCTAGCCTGTTACAAAAGAAGGACTTGGTCATGTTGACAGGCGTCTCAGCTTTTTGTCTTGTATGTCATGAAAAGACTGGGTATGGCAGACTCCAAATACACATTGTGCAATTGGATAGAAGAGTGTATTCAACACTGTACACTTTAGCTAATCTTGATCTCACTAATCAGTCAAAGCGCATCAAGTGAGAGCTCTGGCTTTTTCAATTGCTCACTTGCGAGAGGCTTATTTTGGAAGACACATACAGAGTTGCCACATGGTCCTCTATATACACCTTTATATTCTACTACAGTCTGAGCAATTTTTCAAGAACTGAGTAGTAACTTAAGGCATGCAGTGTTGCATAACTTGAATCTTGCAGTAGTCCGCTCTCCATGATTGAGTCTGGGTTGCTTTTTCAGTAAAGCTTCGATACAGTCCTTGCTTGGGACTCCTCACATATCATTGCTAATTCAGCCTGCTTATCAATGGAAAAAACAAGTTTGCTTACCGTAAACTGTTTTCTGTAGATAAGCAAAATTTAGCCATGAGGTACTCTCCCTCCTTCCTGGAGAGTTGACTACAAAGCTAGATAGCTCTGAATAAGACTGAGGAGGCTCATGAAGCAACAATCCTGTGGGAGCTACTGCACATGCTCAATAGAGCTTAGAGATCTACTAGCTTGGAGAGACAAGTTTGTTTAGTGCTGCTGGATGACAGCACCTACATACCATGGCTAATTGTTATCTACAGAAAGCACCTATTTATGGTAAGCAAACTTGCTTTACTTACTATCATGGTTTTCCCAATTGGTAAAGACAAGTCCATTGAATTGATAGCGAGAGAGGGAATTTTTTATTTCATATTTTCAAGAACTAACAACATTCTTGTCCTCCACAGTGGATCGCAATTCCAAGAGAAGACAAGTGAAGCCTTTGGCAGCTTCCTTGCTAGAAGCTTTAGATTATGACAGCTCAGATGACAGTGATTTTAAAGTTGGAGATGCATCAGGTAAATTCTTACATCACAAAGTTTTGGTGTTTATCTTAATTATGCTATACTAGTTATTTTTAACGCATTTATCATTAAACTACTTATTAATATTTTTTGTGCTGTTGGATGATTGTATAAAGAAAATATTTGCAAACTTCATAGTTAATACTTGTGAATATTTTGGTGAAACTAAATACTCTGTTTTCTGTTGTCTTAAAGGAGAGGTCACCCAAATTGCAGAGCTCACTAATAGAAATCCTTACTCTCTGTTTTAGAAGGTGATTTTGCTAAATTTTTGAAGCATTGTTCTGCTAAACCAGACCCCAGTCCAAAATAATTACAGGGGTAATAGGATTGTCATTTTGGTCTTCATGAGTAGGTACCAACTCTCTTCATGGAAATTGTAAAAATTGTAATTAAATATCAGGTATGAGTAAACAGATTTTTGTAGACAGTAATTGTTGTGGAGCAGTAGTAGATATTGGAAAAATTAAATCTTGGGAATGAATGCCTTGACCAGCTTGCTGAGGGTATTTCTTACTTCTCCAAGTTAACTAGCTTTGTCTACAATATAGAATGAAAATCTGTATTGGGGATCAGTTAAACTTCCTGGATAGCAGTAGGGAGTGCTACTGCTGGGCCAATAACTTTTTAGAATAAGCAACACACCAGCAACTGACTCTTGAGTTAGAGCAAAAGTGCGGTGGCATAGTGTGTGGCAAATTCTATTTTTTTTTGTCTTGGCTTTAGTTTTGATTTTGGAACCTACTATTCAGATGCTTCTGAAGTTATTTTTTTTTACTTGACTGAAAGCTTGTTTTGTTGAAGGGAAAGTGTTTTCTTTTTCTTATTGCCCATACTTTCTCTTCCTGGCTCTTAGATCTATTGAAATGTCAGTTTTGAAATGATGTGGACTATTCTTCCACATCAAACTAGATTACTATCGCCAGATTTCTTTGCAATCTGAAATAACTATGTAAAGAAAGCTCAATAATACTGAAAGAAAAATTGTGTATAATCCTTTTTACAAAATCAAGATTACCAAGGGTCTTCAACGATCAACATTTTCCTTATCTTTAAAGGGAAAGCAGGCATAACCGTGCAGAAATATGTTTCAAGTATACCACTTTAACAGGTAGTTACTTTCACAGTAATTACCAAAGTCTAAGCCATATCTGTTTAATTGAGCATTGGACAGATTGAGCCAGAAAATGAAAATGTTTAAGGAGTTGAGGTTTAACCTAGTGATGGTGAACTGTGATCTAGAGAAGTCAGGGTTTAAATTTTGTTGACACTGCTTCTCACCTTAGGCAAGTCACTTCACCCTCCATTACCTCAGGTACAAAGTTAAGCGTCCATTTACTAAAGGGTTTCTTCCATTTTATGTCTCTGGGAAAAATGCTCAGTAAATAGGACCCTTAGATTGTAAGCCTCTGGGGATAGGAAACATACCTACAAAACCTGAATATAATTCACTTTGAAGGGTTACCAATGACAGACTATAAGAACATAAGTTGCCATATTGGGTCAGACCAAGGGTCCATCAAGCCCAGCATCCTGTTTCCAACAGTGGCCAATCCAGGCCATAAGAACCCGGCAAGTACCCAAAAACTAAGTCTATTCCATGTTACTGTCGCTAGTTGTAGCAGTGGCTATTTTCTAAGTCAACTTAATAGCAGGTATTGGACTTCTCCTCCAAGAACGTATCCAACCTTTTTTTTAAACACAGCTATACTAACTGCACTAACCACATCCTCTGGCAACAAATTCCAGAGTTTAATTGTGTGATGAGTGAAGAAGAACTTTCTCCGATTTAGCATGTGGCACATTTAAAACTAACTTCATGGAGTGCCCCGTAGTCTTTCTATTATCTGAAAGAGTAAATAACCGATTCACATCTACCCGTTCTAGACATCTCATGATTTTAAACACCTCTATTATATCCCCCCTCAACAGTTGCTTCTCCAAGCTGAAAAATCCTAACCTCTTTAGCCTTTCCTCATAGGGGAGCTGTTCATTCCCCTTATCATTTTGGTCGCCCTTCTCTGTACCTTCTCCATCTCAACTATAGCTTTTTTGAGATGTGGCGACCAGAATTGTACACAGTATTCAAGGTGCGGTCTCACCATGGAGCGATACAGAAGCATTATGATATTTCCCGTTTTATGCACCATTCCCTTTCTAATAATTCCCAATATTGTTTGCTTTTTTGACTGCCGCAGCACACTGAACTGACTATTTCAATGTGTTATCCACTATGACGCCTAGATCTTTCTTAGGTGGTAGCACCTAATATGGAACCTAACATTGTGTAACTATAGCATGGGTTATTTTTCTCTATATGCATCACCTTGCACTTATCCACATTAAATTTCATCTGCCATTTCGATGCCCAATTTTTCAGTCTCACAAGGTCTTCCTGTAATTTATCACAATCTGCTTGTGATTTAACTACTCTGAGCAGTTTTGTATCATCTGCAAATCTGATTACCTCACTTGTCGTATTTCTTTCCAGATCATTTATAAATATATTGAAAAGTAAGGGTCCCAATACAGACCCCTGAGGCACTCCACTGCCCACTCCATTCCACTGAGAAAATTGTCCATTTAATCCTACTCTCTGTTTCCTGTCTTTTAGCCAGTTTGTAATCCACGAAAGGACATTGTCACCTATCCCAAGACTTTTTTTTTATTTTTCCTAGAAGCCTCTCATGAGGAACTTTGTCAAACACCTTCTGAAAACCTCAAGTAAACTACATCTACCAGTTCACCCTTATCCACGTGTTTATTAACTCCTTCAAAAACGTGAAGCAGATATGTGAGGCAAGACTTGCCTTGGGAAAAGCCATGCTGACTTTGTTCCATTAAACCATGTCTTTCTATATGTTCTGTGATTTTGATATTTAGAACGCTTTCCATTTTTCCTGGCACTGAAGTCAGGCTAGCCGGTCTGTAGTTTCCTGGATCACCCCTAGAGCCCTTTTTAAATATTGGGATTACATTAGCTATCCTCCAGGTCTTCAGGTACAATGGATGATTTTAATGATGGGTTACAAATTTTTACTAATAGGTCTGAAATTTCATTTTTGAGTTCCTTCAGAACTCTGGGGTGTATATCATCCAGTCCAAGTGATTTACTACTCTTCAGTTTGTCAATCAGGCCTACCACATCTTCTATGTTCACCGTGATTTGGTTCAGTCCATCTGAATCATTACCCATGAAAACCTTCTCCAGTACGGGTATCTCCCCAACATCCTCTTCAGTAAACACCGAAGCAGAGAAATCATTTAATCTTTCCGCGATGGCTTTATCTTCTCTAAGTGCCCCTTTAACCCCTCGATCTAACGGTCCAACTGACTCCCTCACAGGCTTTCTGCTTTGGATATATTTAAAACAGTTTTTATTGTGAGTTTTTGCTTCTACTGCCAACTTCTTTTCAAATTCTCTCTTAACCTGTCTTATCAATGTCTTACACTTAACTTGCCAATGCTTATGCTTTATCCTATTTTCTTCTGTTGGATCCTTCTTCTAATTTTTGAATGAAGATCTTCTGGCTAAAATAGCTTCTTTCACCTCACCTTTTAACCATGCCAGTAATCGTTTTGCCTTCCTTCCAAGTTAATGTGTGGAATACATCTGGACTGTGCTTCTTGGATGGTGTTTTGTGTTTGTGTTTTTTTTGTTTTTTTTAACAATGACCACACCTCATGCACACTTTTTACTTTTCTGGCTGCTCCTTTCAGTTTTTTTCTAACTATTTTTCTCATTTTATCGAAGTTTTCCTTTTGAAAATTTAGCACGAGAGCCGTGGATTTGCTTACTGTCCCCCTTCCAGTCATTTAATATTAATTTGATCATATTATGATCACTATTGCCAAGCAGCCTCACCACCGTTACCTCTCTCACTAAATCCTGTGCTCCACTGAGAATTCGATCTAAAATTGCTCCCTCTCTTGTCTGTTCCTGAACCAATTGCTCCATAAAAATGCCATTTATTCCATCCAGGAACTTTATCTCTCTAGCGTGTCCCGATGATACATTTACCCAGTCAATATTGGGGTAATTGAAATCTTAGTCAAAAAGGAGAGTCGGTGGTATACCACATAAATATAATCAGCAAAAAAATAAGTGGAAACCAAAGTAATTTAGTATTATAACCTAAAAGGTGTCAGCAAGCCTGTCGTTGTGACACTTAAAAAGTGACCAACTGGTCTACACATCACCCACCTTCCAAAATCCTTTTTAATGAAATAGATTTTTTTTGATTTTTGTAAAATTTCTTCTAATATGCACTAGTGAAAGACTCTTCGTATTCTATTTAACCAGACCCAACACGGCCCGTGTTTCGCTGTGAAGCTTCTTCAGGGGCATGCAATGATATCAATAAATAGCGAGTCGCATCACTTTACCTAAAAACATCATTAACATAATCAATTCCAATTCTTTAACGGAAAATAAAAAGACAGAACAATACTTATCTGTGCATAAACTTGGCTACCATTTTGGATTTGGACACAGCGTCTCAATGTCTCTTCGCCTGAAAGCAAAGGAAACTAAGCCGAGGCTTTTACTTGTTTTAAATATCCAGTCATTAGATAATTGAAATCTCCCATTATTACCGCACTACCAATTTGGTTAGCTTCCCTAATTTCTCTTAGCATTTCACTGTCAGTCTCACCATCTTGACCAGGTGGACGGTAGTATACTCCTATCACCATAGTCTTCCCCGACACACAAGGGATTTCTACCCATAATTGTGCATTTAGTCTCATGCAGAATGTTTATCCTATTGGACTCTTATGCCATCCCGGACATAAAGCGCTACACAGCCTCCCTGCTGCTCCTCTCTCATTGCGGTATAATTTGTACGCCGTATAGCACTAATTGTCCTCCTTCCACCATGTCTCTGAGATGCAATTAAGTCTGTCATTCACTGCTATACATTTCTAATTCTCCCATCTTACTTCTTAGAATTCTGGCATTAGCATACAAACATTTCAAAGTTTGTTTTTTGTTTGTATTTTCATTCTTCTTTTTAATTTATAGGGATAAGTTAGGTTTTTTTTTAGCTCAGGTGAGTTTTTATTTACAGGCACTTGGACTACTTTTCTTATTATAGGGCTTAGTATGGCAACAGATGAAAAACAAAGCCCGGTGTGTAGAGTTGCTAACAAGCAGATAATCTGCAGCAATATGCAATGAATAGAGTAACTGCACAGTGCAGGGCTGGCACTTCCATTCTGCGAAATAGGCGGTTGCCTAGCACACCACCTTTTAGGGGCCAGCAAAATTATCAGCACAAGTCCCTGACTGGTGGCTGAAGGGACTTGTGGTTTCTGATTCAGTTTTTGACAGCATGGTGGTGTGTTTTTTTTTTTGTTTTTTTTTTTGAAAGTGTGACTGAGGTTGAGGTATTCTGCTAGTGTGTAGTTTGTGTAGGGTTCTAAGGCAGCCTGGCTTGTTCTTTTTCTATCTTTCTCTTCAGTGTGTGTGTTTTTCTCTCTCTCTCTTTGGGTCTTGCTCTGTCTGGGTGTGCATTCTCGCTCTCTCTCCCCTGTTAGGTGTTTGCATGTCTGTGCTTGTGTGTGTGTGCATGCTTATTCCTTTCAGCAAATTGAAGAGAAACAGAACAGGGGTTTAAGCCGCTGGCAGTATAGTTGCCTGGTGATGCTCTTCATATATTCAGCTGTACTCATACGTTTGTATACCCCTGCCAGAATTTGTAAGATGTGTAGCAATTTAAGAAACAAGTAATCAGACAAAATACATGTCTTATTTTTAATGTTACAAATTAACTCCAGGATTTATCATTCCACTACAAATATAGTGGAATGATGACCAGCAGGGAAAAAAGGGAGCGGGGGGGCAAAAGTGTGCAGCCAGCTGTATTGCAAAGGTGCGTCTTCACCCGCCACGGTTGCAGCCAGGCCTCTCACTTTCGCTCCCATAGTGCCACAGGAAAAAGGTGGTGGTGTTTCCTGTGCTACTGCCAGTGGTAATGTAGAAAACATTCTCCCGCAGTGCTGCCAGGCTATAACCCCAACCATTCTCCTGATTTAAATTGTACTGATTCAATAACAGCACATCACAGTTTAAAGAATGACCCTGTAAATTATTATGCATCACAAAATAGCACAGTCATTAAACCATAGCAATAAAGGAAATAATAATAATAAAATGGTCCTGTTCAAAAGTTTGCATACCCTTGAATATTTGGGGGTAGATTTTCAAAAAACGCGAATAGGCGTACTTTTGCTGGCGCATCAGGCGCCAGCAAAAGTACGCTGGATTTTAGTAGATACGCGCGGAGCCGCGCAAATCCTGGATCGGCGCGCGCAAGGCTATGAATTCTATATAGCCGGCGTGCGCCGAGCCGCGCAGCCTACCCCCGTTCCCTCCGAGGCCGCTCCGAAATCAGAGCGGCCTCGGAGGGAACTTCCTTTTGCCCTCCCCTCACCTGCCCCCCCTTACCTTTGTCGGGATTTACGCCTCCCTCTGGGAGGCGTAAATCCCCGCGCGCCAGCGGGCCGCTAGCGCGCTGGGACGCGACGCGACCTGGGGGCGGGTCTGGAGGGCGTGGCCACGCCCCCGGGCCGTAACCACGCCCCTGGCCCCGCCCCGAAATGCTCCCGGCACGCCCCCTAAACGCCGGGACGACCGGGCCCGCCCCCGACACGCCCCCCTCGGAGAACCCCGGGACTTACGCGAGTCCTGGGGTCTGCGCGCGCCGGTGAGCCTATGTAAAATAGGCTCACCGGCGCGCAGGGCCCTGCTCGCCTAAATCTGCCCCTTGGGCTGATAATATACACTCAAGTTGACACAAACAGGTTGAGATGGCAATGAAGGGTAGGTCTCCACACCTTTCTGTGATAAATAGTCATTGAGTTTCATAGCTCTTGAGAAACCCTTGTGTATTTCATTCATTGCTGCACTGACTTTGGTTACTGAAGCATGGGGAAAGCAAAAGAACTGTCAAAGGATCTTCAAGCAAAAGTAGTTCAAATGTATAAATCAGAAAAAGGATTTAAAAAGATATCCAAAGATTTGAAAATGCAATCAGTATTGTTCAAATTCTGATCAAGAAGTGGAAAATTGAGTACAGTTAATACCAAGGTAGACCACAAAAAGATTTCAGACTCAACTGTCAGGAAAATTTGTCGCTACAAGGAAAACACCCACAAGCAACTTTACTAAATTCAAGTTTCTCTGAAACAAAGTAGTGTGGGTATTATCAGCATGCACAGTAAGGAGATTCTTGAACAAAAATAGGTTGCACAGTAGAGTTGCCAGAAAAAAAAGAAAGCTGCTGTTGCTGCACCACAGCCACAAAACAGCCCGCTTGTAATACGTCAAACAGCACCTAGAAAGGTCTCAACACTTCTGTAACAAAATAATTTGATGTGATGAGTCAAAAGTTGAACTTTTGACTCATCACATAACACTATGAAGAGATGCACACTATCCCTACCTTGAAGCATGGAGCTGGATCTCTGCTGTTTGGGGGGGGGGGGGGGTGAGCTACATTGGCACAAGGAATTTAGTCAAAATTGCTGTAGGATTAATGCAGCATCTTATCAGAAAATATTGGAGGAGAATTTGCATTAATCAGCCAGGAAGCTGCGCAGGGGGCACACTTGGACTTTCCAACATGACAATGATCTGAAACATAAGGCCAAGTCAACCCTTTGCTGCAGCAGAAGAAAGTGATGTTCTGGAGGTGCCATCACAGTCTCCACTTTAGGAAGAACTCAATCATGCAGTTCATGCTAGACAACCAAAGAATTTACAGGGCATGGAAGCTTTTTGTCAAGAGGAATGGGTAGCTTTACCACATGAGACAATAAAGGGTCTCCTTCATAACTATCGCAAAAGACTGCAAGCCATCATTGATGCAAAAGGGTGTAATACACGATATTAAAAACTAAGAGTATGCAAAATCTTTAACAGGACCATTTTATTTCCCTTATTGTATGGTGTGTTTGATTTTTCTATTTTGTTATGTAAAACAGTTTAATTTGAAACAGATTAATAACAGACATATTTTGTCTGATCACTTGTGTTTTCTTAAAATGCTACACATCTTACAAATTCTGCCAGGGTTATGTAAACTTATGAGCACAACTGAATATAAAGTTATTTTTACCTCATAACAATGGACTTTTGTCCTTTTTCATGTAAAATCTGTTTTTATAAATGCATAATTGTTTAA
The DNA here is from genome assembly GCF_901001135.1 of Rhinatrema bivittatum. NCBI lineage: Eukaryota > Metazoa > Chordata > Amphibia > Gymnophiona > Rhinatrematidae > Rhinatrema > Rhinatrema bivittatum. Next base: position 187,832,108 of record NC_042616.1, read on the forward strand.
TTGGGCCAGGGAGAAGAGAAGGGTGGGGCAAGACTGAAGGTTTGCCTATGGTGCCTAATACCCTTGCATTTGCCTTGGTACAATAAGACAGGATTTTGAGCCCTGACTGAGTTAGGGAAGAACTATAGAATGCCCTGTGCTATTACTTTCTTCCCCAAATTTGTTTTACTTTATGTAAATATGGAGGTCACCTCACCTATGCTATTTTTTTCTTTTATGAAAAAAAAATGTATATATGACCTATACACAATTCTCATTTCCTAAATGTAGAGGTTATTTTGTAACTCTTTTTTGCCTGATGAAGACAGGTTTGAAATGGTACCCTTTTTGTTTTAAGAAATTTTGGGAAAATAATGCTAAGAAATTTGTGGAAGAGCTTCTTAAAGTAACAGTTAACAAGAACTGATGCCTACTGAGCAAATAAGATGAGTTGGTCCAATGTGTCTTCCTAGAGCTGGTTTTGTTGTATTCTAGGTGGCTATACTAGACCTTCCCTGCTTATTGCACCTGTTCACTATGACTTTTCTTGTTAGTATATTCATTATTTTATTTAAAATGTTTATATACAGTCATTATGATTTTCAATCATGACAGTTTACAAACTTAATAAAAATAAAATAGTAATAAAACAATCATAATTATAATAAAATGATATAAAATAAAATTCTTCAAACAAAAAGGGATCTAACTTAAGATAATAAAACAAATATCTAAATCTTTACACAACGTTAAATAACATAAAAGGAATCTGATTTAAAAGTGCACTAATCTCAAACGTTGAGAATAGAGAACCTTAGCCACAAATGTCAATCATTAATCATACAATTACAATTAATATCTCAAATGCTTTCTCAAATAGCCAAGTTTTTAAGTTCTTTCTGAAAGTCATAAGGTCTGTCTGTGTTCTTAAATCCAATGGCAGTGAATTACACAGTTTAGGTCATGCTATTGATATGGCTGTTTCTCTAACTTTGCTAAGATGAGCAGTGTATATGGAAGGTACCACATGGAAACCCTTATCAGCTGATCTTAAATTTCTTTGGGGTGTATAAAAATGGATGGCTGCATTTAGCAACTGTGTTTTTTCGATGTTTGTTTATGTAAGACACACAAAATTTTGAAATCCTGAATTTTCCCTGTACGTACCAGGATCATTCCAGACTGTGGGTTATGTTCCCTGTCCAGCAGATGGAGTTAGAACCAAAAATTCTCAGGGGAGGACCTATATAGCCACACCTCCCTAGCCTCAATCCTCAGTATAGTTCTAACTCCAGCAGATTGAGCAGGGGACACGGTGGTCCCCAGCACTTTTCTAGTTTTATTTTCTCTTTGAGGAATCAATTAAATAATATTAGATAAAGGTTTTTCTTCTAAGGGATAAGTTCTTTAGTGTTCTGACAGGACCACTCCGTTCAAAGAGAGACACTGTTTTCCAGTCAGGAACTTGCTGACAGGCTGTGTTTTTTGCCTGTCACTTTATTTCTCTCTTCCTATCTTTTTGTTTTTTCCTCTTCCTTGCCTGGCTAGAGTGTGGTAATTGTTATTTTTATTTCATTTACAGTTGTTGGTAGGAACAGGAATTTGAGGGGTGAAAGTCTGTAGTGCCGACCGCTCCCCCTAGCCCCGGAGTTTTCCTTTTCCCCTCCTCCCTTTCAGGGAGTGATTGGAGTTCCCGCCCTGCAGCTCTGCGACGACCCATTCCCCGGAGCTGCTCACCGTCGGGACGGCGTTTTTCCCCGACGGTTTCTTGGGGACGGTGAGGGGTCCGGAGGCCAAAGAGTTTTATTAATTCGCCGCAGCCGCCCCTCCCCCTCCCTCCCGCCGCGATGCAAAAATCGCCGAACGCTTCCGGAGCTCGGCATGGGCTTCAGCAGACCTCAGAGGGATTTTCTTCAGCTTTTCTTGAGGGGGAGTATGGCTTACCTGGTAGGCAGCTTGGAGGAGAGTCGGACCGCGCTGGCAGGAAGCGGCATGCCCCATTTCCCCCTCAGCGCGGGAACGGCGGCCATTTTCTCAGCTGACTCGGAGGCAGCTCTCTCTGAGGAGGACGTCGACGCTCCTCTCCAGGTTTCCTCTAACAGTATGGAGTTTTGGAGCGCAACGGACCAGGGCAGGCAAGGGGACGATGTCTCGGGGGGCCCCTCATCAGCACTTCCCGCTTTTTCGCCAGAATTCATTGTTTTAATGCACAAGGCATTTTTACAGAGCAGGGATCCGAATCTTGGAATTTGGGGTCCCCCTCCCCCCAAACTTTTGACACAGCTTTCGACGGCAGACCCTCCCTTAGGGAGGGCTTCTTTGCCCACAGGGGGTGCGGGGTCCACTCAGCCCCCCCCCCCCCCACGTGGTTCCTTTACCGCTGCAACAACCGTCGGGGGATCCATGGCAAGATCCAGATGCGGATGATCCCTCCCTGGCGGCCCAGGTAGAAGGTGATGACCCGAGGGTCCTCCGTATTTTTCAAGTAGCGGAATTGGATGATCTCATCCCCCACATCCTCCAGGAAATGGACATTGACCCTCCTCCGGATCCTGTGGCTCAGGATCCGAAGATTAAGAAAGGGGATCCTCTCCTAGCGGGCTTACGACCTCTAGCGAAAGCTTTTCCCACGCATCACAACATCTTGCAATTGATTTCAAGGGAGTGGGATACTCCTGAGGCCAATCTTCGAGTCGGTCGAGCCATGGAAAAGTTATACCCTCTCCCCACTGATTTCTTGGAGATTCTTAAGGTTCCTGCTGTTGATTCAGCGGTATCCGCGGTCATGAAACATACTACCATCCCGGTCACGGGCGGGACGGCGTTGAAGGATGTCTAGGATCGCAAGCTCGAGGTTTACCTCAAGGGTAATCGAAGTTTCAGCGTTGGGGATGAGGGCTGCTATTTGCAGTTCCCTAGCACAGCGAGCAGCTCTGCGTTGGGTACAACAGCTTCTCACTTCCCAATCTTTGACACAGGCAGAGACTATTCAGGCTGATAGACTTGAAGCGGTGGTTGCCTATGGAGCTGATGCTTTTTATGATCTGTTAAGGGTCCTCGCTCGTTCCATGGTGGCGGCGGTGTCCGCTCGTCGTCTTTTGTGGCTATGCAACTGGGCGGCAGATGCTTCGTCTAAGACGCACCTGAGTTCCCTTCCTTTGAAGGGTAGGTGCCTATTTGGGGAAGATTTGGATCAGATCATCAAATCTCTTAATGAGAATGCGGTGCACAAGCTACCAGAAGATCGTCCACGTTCTTCTAGATCTTTTTATTCCTCCAGAAATAGGTACCGGAGGTCGCGTCCTACTAGACAGCAGACACCTTGGGCTCCTTCTACACGATCACACACCTGGAACCGGTCCTTTCGGGGGTGCCGCCACGGTAAGGATACTCAAGGGGCAGGTCCTTCCTCGAAGGCTTCACAATGATGCCAGAAGGACCCAAGAGGGGATCCCCCACCTGGGGGGTCGCCTTACTCTCTTTTACAAGGAGTGGGCCCAAATTATGTCGGATCAATGGGTGCTGGACATCTTAAGACAAGGCTACGTATTAGATTTTGTACACGAACCCCGAGATCGTTTTCTGTTTTCTCCTTGCGGTTCCTGTCTCAAACAATTAGCAGTCCGACAGACTCTCCATCGTCTGCTACAGCTGGGGGTGATGGTAGCGGCCTCCGAACTGGGAAAAGGTCATTATTCAATCTACTTCGTGGTTCCCAAGAAAGAGGGCACTTTTCGACCTATCCTGGATCTCAAGACGGTCAACAAGTGTCTCAGAGTTCCTCGTTTTCGTATGGAAATGCTCCGTTCAGTGTTAGCAGCCGTGCATCCGGGAGAATTCTTGGCCTCTTTGGACCTTACAGAGACATACCTTCACATCCCGATCCATCACCATCATTAGCGCTTCTTACGCTTCAAGATTTTGGGACAGCATTTTCAGTTTCGTGCTCTCCCTTTTGGTCTGGCGACGGCTCCGCGTGTCTTCACCAAGATCATGGTAGTGGTGGCGGCGGTGCTCCGCAAGGAGGGTATCCTTGTACATCCCTATCTAGACGACTGGCTCATTCGGGTGAAGTCGAGGACGCAGGGTTACCGTGCTGTAGACAGGGTAGTACAGCTTCTTCAGTCTCTGGGATGGATCGTCAATTTCTCAAAGAGCAAACTGATACCGTCCCAATCGCTGGATTTTCTGGGAGCACACTTTGACACCAGCCAAGCCAAGGTATTTCTGCACCCGGACAGAGCTCGGGCTCTGCGTGCTCAGGTAACACGATTCATGGCACTAGTTGCTCCCACGGCGTGGGATTATCTCCAGGTACTGGGAACCATGGCCTCAACAATCGATTTGGTTCCGTGGGCCTTCGCTCATCTTAGGCCTCTCCAGAGGTCTCTGCTTTCGCGATGGAACCCAGTGTCGAGAGATTTTCAAGCAGTACTGCCCATCCCGGATGTTGTCTTGCTCAGCTTACAGTGGTGGCTGGACCCTCAACAATTAGCTCAGGGAGTGTCTCTACAGAACCCGGATTGGGTGGTTGTCACCACGGATGCCAGTCTCACCAGCTGGGGGGCGGTCTGTCAGGACAGGTCTCTCCAAGGCCGATGGACGATGGAACAGTCCACTTGGCCCATCAATCGGCTGGAGACCAGAGCAGTCCGTCTAGCGCTGCAGGGGTTCTACCCACTGGTACGCAGTCGAGCGGTTCGGATTCTTTCGGACAATGCAACCACAGTGGCATACATCAATCGCCAGGGGGCACCAGAAGCCATCTAGTCTCTTTGGAGACCGAGTTGATGACATGGGTGGAGCTACACTTACAGCAGCTAGCGGCTTCGCACATAGTGGGCGTGGACAACGTTCAGGCAGATTTTCTCAGTTGACAACACCTGGAACCCGGAGAGTGGGAACTCTCGGAGGACGCAATGCGAAGGATAGTACAGCGTTGGGGGAGACCCCATGTGGATCTAATGGCAACCGCGACAAATGCAAAGGCCGTCCGGTTCTTCAGCCGCAGGCGAGAGCGCGGCGCGGAAGGAGTTGACGTGCTGGTTGTTCCCTGGCCTCGACAGTGTCTCCTGTATGTCTTTCCTCCGTGGCCTCTAGTGGGCAAAGTTATCCGACGGATAGAGACGCATCAAGGTCCGGTGATCCTAGTTGCACCAGAGTGGCCTCGTCGACCATCGTTTACTGCCAGATTGGGAAGATCTGCAGACGGCCCTCTTTGGCTCAGTCATCTGCCATGTCTTCTTCGCCAAGGACCAATATTTTTCAAGGAGGCAGATCGCTTCTGTCTTGTGGCTTGGCTTTTGAGAGGCGTCAATTGAGACGGCGCGGATATCCACAATCTGTCATCTCCACGCTCCTGAAAGCTAGGAAGACATCCACGTCTGCTACTTATGTCAGAGTATGGAAGGTTTTTGAGGAATGGTGAGAGTCAAAATCGATTCTACCAATGCAGGCCTCGGTGACACATGTGCTTTCCTTCCTACAGGCTGGTCTGGATTTGGGCCTTGTGTATAATTCTCTTCGTGTGCAGGTGGCGGCGTTGGGAGCCTTCCTACGTAGTAATGACAGGGAGCTTCTGGCCTCACATCCAGATATCCTACATTTTCTAAAGGGGGTAAAACACTTGAAGCCTCCAATTAGACCACCTTGTCCTTCTTGGAATCTCAATTTGGTACTCCGGGCTCTATGTGCACCGCCTTTTGAGCCTCTGACTTCGGCCACACTCAAGGATGGCACCCTTAAGACCATCTTCCTGGTGGCGATCAGCTCAGCACATCTGATCTCTGAACTACAAGCTCTATCATGTGGGGAGCCATACCTTCGTTTCACGCCAGGGGGAGTATCCCTGCGGACAGTTCCATCTTTTCTGCCGAAGGTGGTCTCGACTTTCCATCTCAACCAATCGATAGAGCTTCCGTCATTTTTATCCTCTGATTCTTCTGACCTGCGTCGGTTGGATGTCCGACGTTCTTTGATACATTATTTGGAGGTCACTAATGAATTTCGACTCTCCGATCATTTGTTTGTCCTTTGGTCGGGACCCAGGAAGGGTTGCATGGCATCCAAACAATCAATCGCTCGCTGGCTGAAAGGAGCGATTATAGCCGCATACATCTGAGTGGGTAAGTCTCCACCTTTAGCTGTTAAGGCGCATTCTCTCCACGCTCAAGCGACGTCATGGGCGGAAAGTTCTGCAGTTTCTTCTCAGGAAATCTGTAGGGCGGCCACATGGAAGTCTCTCCACACTTTCGCAAGACATTATCGTCTAGACATTCACGCGCCGTCTCACGGTCAGCTTGGAGACAGGGTCATACGGGCAGGGCTGTCCGCGACCCACCCATGATGGGGAAGCTTTGGTACATCCCACAGTCTGGAATGATCCTGGTACGTACAGGGAAAAGAAAATTATTCCTTACCTGCTAATTTTCGTTCCTGTAGTACCATGGATCATTCCAGACCCCTCCCTGGTTTTGGGGGTTCTTTGTGGGCCATCCCTGCTTTCCTGTCTTCACAATATTTTCACTCTGTATCTCTAGTTATTGCGAGCTGTGTCTTTGAACACAGTGCTGTTTGCAAGTTCTCAGTTACAGTTTTTTGAGTACAAGTTAGTTGCTATCACTTACAGCTGTTATTTTTTCTCTATTTTTGAGATTGATTCCTCTGGTTCTGTCTCTTCTTGCTAGTCCAGTTACTGAGGATTGAGGCGAGGGAGGCGTGGCTATAGGTCCTCCCCTGGGAATTTTTGGTTCTAACTCCATCTGCTGGACAGGGAACATAACCCACAGTCTGGAATGATCCATGGTACTACAGGAACGAAAATTAGCAGGTAAGGAATAATTTTCTTTTACCGGTAACCAGTGGAGAGAACTTAATATTGGTGTGCTATGATCACATTTTCTGGCTCTGGTTAATATTCTTGCAGTGGCATTTTGTAAAAGCTGTAAAGATCTTAAAGTGCTTGTAGGTAACCCAAGTAAGAGTGCATTACAATAGTCTAAACTTGAAAAGATTATGCTTGTAGGACTGTACGAAAGTGCTCTTGATGAAGCAGTGGTTTTCAATGTTTCAGCATTTGAAGTTTTATTATACCCTTCTCATTTTTATACTGATGGTTTTTTTTCATGCTCAGATCATTATCAATTATTACTCCTAAGTCTCTAGCATATGTAGACAATTCAATTTGAGTGGAGTCTTATCTGGAGAGAGAGGTGATTGTTAAATCCATCTTCTGTTTAATAGGATAATTTCAGTTTTTTCGATATTGATGCTCAATTTGATATGGACTAATAATGTTTTTATTGTGGAAATGTTAACTTCTACTAATTTCAAAGTATTCTCAATCAAGTCCTTGATAGGTACCAAGAATTGGATATCGTTAGTGTATAGGTAATGCATAATACTTAGGCCGGCCAACAAGTGACAGAGAGGCAGCATATAGATGTTAAACAGGGGTGACTGAAAGTGAAGATCCTTGTGGTACTCCCGATTTAAGTTCAATTTTTTTAAGAAGAGAGTTGCATACTTTAACAGGAAACGAACGATCTTTTAAAAATGATCCAAACCACTGCAGACTGATGCCACGAAGGCCAATTTCGGATAGCCGATCTAACAGTATCTGATGATTTACTCTACCAAGAGCTATCGATAGGTCAAGCAATACAAGTAAATAAGATTGGCTGGTATCAAAACCTCTTATGGTATCTGACAAAGCAAGTACAGCAACTCTGTATTGAAATATTTACGAAATCCAAATTGTGACGGAAATAATATATTTTGAGTCCAGATGTTCTGACAATTGGGCCTGTACAACTTTTTCCATGATCTTGGATATAAATACTAATTAGAAATAGGTGTAAAGTTATCTAACACTTCAGGATCGGAGTTTTTCTTTAACACTGGTCTCACAACTGTGCACTTCAATAAAGAAGTTATTTTCCCTTCCAACAAAGAGAGAGATTATTTTTGCAATTGGGGCAGAGAGATTACTCAGCTGCTAATTTTAGGGTTGCAATAGGGATTTGATTTAAGGGATGTAAAGCAGGATTTAAATGTTTGATAATGGTTTCAATTTCTAAGGAGGATATGCTTTCAAATGTAGACCAAATTGGTTCAGCACGTAGATTTAGTGAGAGAGGTTGATGTGGCAGATTCTCAATCTTTTTTTTTTTTTTTAAAGAGAAATTGCCAATTCAGTTCATTTCTCCTCAGGACAAATTTTGTTTTTTTTAGCTATTTTGAATTATGGTGAAAAGGGCTCTTGGATTGAATTTGATGCTATTCATTTTTTGTAGTGAAGTAATCTCATTTTGTGTTACTAATTAATGGTCTATATTTTGACAGAAGAGCATGATAAGCTCCTAGAGAAGTAGCTGAGGGATGTTTGTCAAATTCTTTTTAAGGTGGTGCCTTATCACCTTTAATTCAGTATTATACCAAGGCTTATCTTTCTTATTTCTAATGCATTTAGTAACTACTAGACTTAGTTCGGCAGCGATGGACTCAATCGTGCCCAACCAGGAGACAATAGCCTTGTCATTAGGGATGTGCATTCTTTTAAAATGAATGTGACATCTGAAACAATTGTATCCAATTTGTTTAATTGATAGGGTCCATGAAACAAATGGAGACATCTCACAAATGAAACACATCACATTATTTTCATTCGTTTTAGTTCCCATTCATTCCTATAGGTCTTTTGGCTCCTTTTCACTGTCTTGACAGTTAAAAAAAAAAATAAAAAAAAAAATTATATATATAATTTTACTGTAACCAGGAGCCAGTCAGCCCTTTCCTATTGGCTTAACAATTAACCCTTCCCTGTGAGACATGCATGACGTAGCCTTTCATGTACTGGTGGGCACTGGGTCAGGCTTGTTGGCAAGGAGACCTCAGAGGCAGCATATCAGTGAACCTTTTTTCAGTTCCAGCCTATCGCTGCTCTCTGTATCCAGTGATACTGATCATGCAATCTGGGCATGTGCAAGTTGGGCAGTGCTGTACCATTTCTTCTGAGGAGATTTTGTGTATGTCTCTCTCTCTCTGTTTGGCTGCTTGGCCTGCTGCTTCAGTGGTGCTGCACTGGTGTTACCCACTGTGGAAAATAGTGCTAGGCAGGCACTTTGCTGCTCTTTTTTTTTTTTCTCTTGTTAATGAGGGCGTGGCTAGGTCTTTGTGTAGGAGGGAGAGAGTGGCAATGGACTGTCCGTGCTAGTACAGTGTGCTTTATTTATTTTTCTTCTGGGTGGGTACTGGGCAGTGGGCACTGTTGCATTTATCCAATCCAGAGCAGTGAGCACTAGTTTGAGCAGATCACTGCCATACCCCATATAAGAACATAAGAAAATGCCATACTGGGTCGGACCAAGGGTCCATCAAGCCCAGCATCCTGTTTCCAACAGTGGCCAATACAGGCCATAAGAACCTGGCTAGTTCCCAAAAACTGTCTATCCCATGTTGCTGTTGCTAATATTAGCAGTGGCTATTTTCTAAGTCAACTTAATAGCAGGTAATGGACTTCTCCAAGAACTTATCCAATCCTTTTTTAAACCCAGCTACACTAACTGCATCCCCTGGCAACAAATTCCAGAGCTTTATTGTGCATTGAGTGAAAAAGAACTTTCTCTGATTAGTTTTAAATGTGCCACATGCTAACTTCATGGAGTGTGCCCCCTAATCTTTCTATTAGAAATCCCTCTACCACTGCTATTACTAGCAACAGCAACATGGGATAGACTTAGTTTTTGGGAACTAGCCAGGTTCTTATGGCCTGGATTGGCCACTGTTGGAAACAGGATGCTGGGCTTGATGGACCCTTGGTCTGACCCAGTATGGCATTTTCTTATGTTCTCAGCAGAAAAAGCTTGAGAAAGAACTGCCGCTGCTCGACCTCTCCAACGTGAATTCAGTCATCACATCTTGGCAGGCAATCACCAACAAAGTCGCCGACCAAACCTGCCCACTAACCACCAAGGTGATTCACAAGGCTCAGGACAACAGAAAACCCTGGTTCACACCCGAACTAAAGGCCATCAAATTAGAACTCAGAAACAAAGAACATATCTGGCGCAGAAATCCCTCTACCACGAATCAAGCAATCTACAAATCCACACTCAACAAGTACAGGAACGCCATCTTTAAAACAAAGAGACTTCTACGCAAAAAAAAATACACCACTTCATATTTGACTCTAAAGCTCTATTTTCATACGTTTCCGCCCTCACCAAACCCCCTTCTCCATCTATTCCAGACGACCAGGCGCTTTCCAAAGCTAAAGAACTCGCAGCTTTCTTCGAAGAAAAAATTATCAAGCTCACCAAACAGTTTCACACCTCCAACTCAACCACCCCCCTCTCGCAGACCACAATATCTCATCAGAACACCAGGTTAGATTCCTTCGAGAACACCTCATCATTCGATTCCTTCGAGAACACCTCTTCACTCGAAGTTATGAACATTCTTAAACTCAAACCCTTGTCGCACCCTCTAGATTCAATCCCTTCAAACATTCTCATTTCAATACCAAACTCCATAGCGAAAGCCATCGCAGATATCATCAACTGTTCATTAAATCAAGGTCTCGTTCCCGATTCTCTCAAGCAAGCAATTTTGAAACCTCTCCTAAAAAAAACCTAATCTGTCTACAGCAGAACCAGCAAATTTTCGTCCCATTGCCAACCTACCCTTCATTTCAAAGATCTTGGAAAAAATAGTCAACAAACAGCTCACAGACTACCTTGAAGAACACAAGATTCTGGCTCCATCTCAATATGGATTTCGAAAAGCACTAAACACAGAATCCCTTCTTATTTCTCTCACGGACTCAGTCTTCTTAAAATCAGAAAAAAGACAACCTCACCTTCTCATTCTCCTCGACCTTTCAGCGGCCTTCGATACGGTCAACCACTCAATCCTCCGACAGACTAGCTGACATTGGTATTTCAGGCACTGCCCTAGACTGGTTCCGTTCATTTCTCAACAGATCATTTAAGGTCAAAATCAACAACAAAGAATCACAGGCAATCAGTTCAAACTTGGGAGTCCCGCAAGGTTCCTCTCTCCCCAACCCTCTTCAACATTTATCTTCTTCCGCTCTGCTTCCTTCTATCTAAGCTGAAAATCAGACATCTAGTATATGCGGATGACGTACAAATCCTCATCCCTATTAAGAAATCACTTCAAAAATCTTTAATTTTCTGGGAATATTGCTTTCAAGAAATTAGCTCGCTCCTCACCAAACTCAACTTAGTCATCAACAAGGACAAAACAGAATACCTCATCTCCCAGGAAGACAATTTCATCCCCAGAGAGATTGCCTCCATTATAATTGATCAACCACAACAAGACATCAGCTCTTTACCCAATCCACTTACAATCATTTTAGACAAACTCAAAAACACATCCTATGTAAGAGATTTAGGAGTGCTTCTGGACAATCAGCTGAATTTCAAAAGATTTATAAATAACACAACTAAAGAATGCTTTTACAAATTACAAGTTCTGAAAAAGCTAAAACCCTTACTACACGCACAGGATTTCCGCCTCGTCCTGCAATCAATCATACTCACCAAAGTGGACTACTGTAACGCGTTGCTACTCGGACTACCAGCTGCCACTATTAAGCCTCTTCAGATGCTACAGAACTCTGCAGCCAGGGTCTTGACCAACTCTGAGAGACCACATCACGCCCATCCTCTACAAACTCTACTGGCTTCCGATTAAATACAGAGTCCTCTACAAAGTCTTCACCCTCATGCACAAATCCTTAAACAATTTAGCCACAATTGATCTTACCCATCAGCTACAGATCATCAAATCAACAAGACCAATCAGAAAAGCCTACCAAGGCACCCTGTTCATCCCCCAAGCCAAAACCCCGCTAGGGAACAGGGCTTTTTCCACTGCAAGTCCGTCTCTTTGGACCTGACCTCAGACAAGACCCCAGCCACCAGTCATTCAAGAAAAAACTGAAAACTTGGCTCTTCAGCCAAGCATTTCCTTGATTACGCCCAAGCCACTTCCAAATTTCAAGCCATTTCCACATGCATACATGTCTCTGTTCCGCTCTAATTGTATATCTCCACCACCCTACCCTCCATCTTTCTAGTCCCTCTGATTGTCCCTCTCCTCCTTCCATCCACGTTGTCCTCCCAATGCCTATCCTCCCCTGCACCCCAGCCCTACTTCATCCGATACCTCCACATATTTAGTTTATTAATTAGGATTTTTTCATTAGCCTCTTTGCAAGGCATCTGCATAATAGAATTATTTCCTAATCACCTTGTTAATTATTGTTCTTACATGTTTCTTATATTTATTTGTTATTTAATAGTTCTTCGTTATATGTAATGCTTTCAAGCAAGTTAAAATGTTCTCTGTAAACCGATTTGATTTGCATACTATGTAAGAAGATCGGTATATAAAAAACCAAAAATAAATAAAATAAATATTATTCAAAAGAGTAAATAACAGATTCACATTTACCTGTTCTAGACCTCTCATGATAGAGGTGTTTAATCATATCCCCCCTCAGCCATCGCTTCGCGAAGCTGAACAGTCCTAACCTCTAGTCTTTCCTCAAAGGGGAGCTGTTCTATCCCCTTTATCATTTTGGTCACACTTCTCTGTATCTTCTCCATCACAACTATTTCTTTTTTGAGATGTGGCTCAGACCTGTGCAAGGTAATCAGAGCAAGGAAGGGAGCCATTGTTAGCCATTGTTGTCCTGAGCACATGCTAAGGGATTTCTCTGGTGGAACTGTTTAACTGCATTGCAAAATCTTCATTCTGGCTAAGTATTTTCTGCTTATTTTTACTTCTTTTTGCTTATTGATCTGAAGTTGTGTAGAGCTTGTGTAGAAAGCTTCTGTGATTATTTACTGCCTGTGTTTTAACTTCTTTCTAGTCTGTTTCATTTTGTGTAGAAACTTGTGTAGAAAGCTTCTGTTGATTATTTCCTGTCTGCAAAGCTATCAGCTTTTAAACTGGGAAAATCTCTCTAGTTTGGGGTTAGCTGGCACAACTAAAAAACTGGGGCATAAAGACTGTTTTTTTTAAAAAAAGAATTGACCAAAAGGCAAAGACAACTGTCCAGTAGTGCCCTGCTTTACCCAGCTTGTCCCAGGCTAAACTGTTTGACTCCCTCCCACCCTACCCCTCTACCCACCCACCCCTGGGGCTTGTTTCTAATAAAGACTGCCTAGATTACCATTGGCAGCAAGATAAATTAGTACATTGGTTACAGTCAAGGAAATAAAGCCACAAATTACCAAGATGAGGACTATCCAATGTAACTGCTGTGGAGCCTTTATTCTGAGGGAAAGCATCTGGAAACTTAGAGCTTGCCCAATTTGTGCACAACTCTCATCCTTGAAAATGGAGCTGACTGTGATTAAAGATCAATTAGCTTCAATTAAAAGAATTACACCCACATTGCATTACTCAGAAAATAATTCCCCAATACCACAAACAAACCAGGAGTCAAGAAAAGGAGATCCATTAGGCTCAGGTAGGACCCACAGTCACCCATTCTTGACAGAAGAGCAGCCATCAGGTATACCGCCCCACTCAAACAGGTCATCAGGAAATTCTTTAAAAACCAGGAATACAGTTGGCTCTGGTAGAATTAGACCTGTGATGAGGCACACAATGTACCAAATGCAAAAAGAACAACAAGCCTTCTCTAAAATAAAAACTGAAGAAGTTCTTGAGAAAAGCATTGCAGTATTACCAGAAAAGAGAGAAAACACAATGCATACAGTATTTAAAGATCCATAAGCAAAAAAAAAATCTAATTGAGATGGAAAACTCTGTCAACAGTGGCACTACCGCAAAAAGAAATAGTGAAGTGAATAACAAATCTCAACAAATATCTCACAAGGAGTCCAGGAAATGCAATAACCGTAAAGAGAGTACCTGGAAGACTATGACCACAAATGCTCATAGTTTGGGAAATAAAATCCCAGATCTGCAGGCCCTAATGGCTGAGGCAAAATTGGACATTGTTGCTATCACAGAAACATGGTTCACAGAATCTCATGAATGGGATACAACAATACCAGGCTACAACTTGTTAAGGAAAGACAGAGAGGATAGAAAAGGGGGAGGTGTGGCTCTTTATGTCAGAAACAACATCCAAGCAACTGAGCTACAAGGAAGTTGGGGTATTGAAGAAGCTCTATGGGTCGACCTAAAAAACGATGACGGAGCATCCATTTATATTGGAGTGGTTTACAGGCCTCCAAACCAAAAGGAAGAGCTGGACAGAGATCTGGTTAAAGACATCCATAAGATAGGTAAGAAAGGAGAAGTGGTGATCGTGGGTGACTTTAATATGCCAGATGTAGACTGGAAAATCCCATCTGCAGAAACTAAAAATAGTAGAGCGATAGTGGATGCCATGCAAGTATCTTTGTTCAAACAAATGGTGTTGGAACCCACGAGAGAAGGAGCTATACTCGACTTAGTGCTCACTAATGCAGATAATGTCTCAGATGTCCAGGTGGGCGCCCACCTCAGCAGCAGTGATCATCAAACGGTATGGTTTAATATCACTAAAATAATAGGGAAAAGAACCACAAAGACCCGAGTTTTACAGTTCAAAAACACAGACTTTGAGGAAATGGGGAACTACCTGGAGGAAGAACTTAAAGGATGGGAGAACGAGAGAGATGTGGATCAGCAGTGGACCAATCTAAAAGGAGCAATCACCAAGGCAACTGCTCTATATGTTAGAAATGTAAAGAAAAGCAAAGAAAACTGAAACCTATCTGGTTCTCAATGGAGGTGGCTGACAAAATTAAAGCTAAAAGAACAGCATTCAAGAAATATAAAGGATCCCAAAGGGAGGAGCACAAAGAAGAATATTTGTATCAACTGAGGGAGACAAAGAAATTAATCAAGTTGGCAAAGAGTCAAGCGGAAGAGAGGATTGCCAAGGAGATAAAAAATGGTGACAAAACATTTTTCAGATACATCAGCGAAAAGAGAAAGGTCCAAAGTGGTATAGTGAAATTGAAAGGTGGTAATGATCAATGTGTAGAGAGAGACGAAGAAATGGCAGAAATATTAAACGAATACTTCAGCTCTGTGTTCACTAAAGAAGACCCTGGAGAAGGACCATCTCTAAACAACAAGAAACTGGAGGGGAGGGGAATAGATGAAAATCCTTTTACAGTAGAAAATGTGTGGGAAGAACTAAAGAACCTGAAAGTGGACAAAGCCATGGGGCCTGATGGGATTCATCCAAGGATATTGAGGGAGCTCAGAGATGTTCTGGCGGGTCCGCTGTGTGACCTGTTCAATAGATCCCTAGAAACGGGAGTGGTGCCGAGTGATTGGAGAAGAGCGGTGGTGGTCCCGCTTCACAAGAGTGGGAACAGGGAAGAGGCAGGCAACTACAGACCGGTTAGCCTCACTTCGGTGGTGGGAAAAGTAATGGAGTCACTGCTGAAAGAGAGAATAGTCAACTATCTACAGTCTGGAGAATTGATGGACCAGAGGCAGCATGGATTCACCAGGGGAAGATCCTGTCAGACAAATTTGATTGACTTTTTTGACTGGGTAACCAAGGAATTGGATCAAGGAAGAGCACTAGATGTCATCTACTTGGATTTCAGCAAAGCTTTTGATACGGTTCCGCACAGGAGACTGGTGAATAAAACGAGAAGCTTGGGAGTGAGTGCCGATGTGGTGACCTGGATTGCAAATTGGTTGACGGACAGAAAACAATGTGTGATGGTAAATGGAGCCTTCTCTGAAGAGATAGCGGTTTTAAGTGGTGTGCCGCAAGGATCGGTGTTGGGACCGGTCCTGTTCAATATCTTTGTGAGCGACATTGCAGACGGGATAGAAGGTAAGGTTTGTCTTTTTGCGGATGACACTAAGATCTGCAACAGAGTGGACACGCCGGAAGGAGTGGAGAGAATGAGACGGGATCTAAGGAAACTGGAAGAGTGGTCGAAGATATGGCAGCTGAGATTCAATGCCAAGAAGTGCAAAGTCATGCATATGGGGAGTGGAAATCCGAATGAACTGTACTCGATGGGGGGGGAAAGGCTGATGAGCACGGAGCAGGAGAGGGACCTTGGGGTGATAGTGTCTAATGATGTGAAGACAGCGAAACAATGCGACAAGGCGATAGCAAAAGCCAGAAGAATGCTGGGCTGCATAGAGAGAGGAATATCAAGTAAGAAAAGGGAAGTGATTATTCCCTTGTACAGGTCCTTGGTGAGGCCTCACCTGGAGTACTGTGTTCAGTTCTGGAGACCGTATCTACAAAAAGACAAAGACAAGATGGAAGCGGTACAGAGAAGGGCGACCAGGAAGGTGGAGGATCTTCATAGGATGACGTACAAGGAGAGATTGAAGAATCTAAATATGTACACCCTGGAGGAGAGGAGGAGCAGAGGTGATATGATACAGACTTTCAGATACTTGAAAGGTTTTAATGATCCAAAAACAACGACAAACCTCTTCCGTAGGAAAATAATCAGCAGAACCAGGGGTCACGATTTGAGGCTCCAGGGAGGAAGATTCAGAACCAATGTCAGGAAGTATTTCTTCACAGAGAGGGTGGTGGATGCCTGGAATGCCCTTCCGGAGGAAGTGGTGAAGACCAGAACTGTGAAAGACTTCAAAGGGGCGTGGGATAAACACTGCGGATCCATAAAGTCAAGAGGCCACCAATGAAGAGTGGGTGACTCGCCAGAATGATGGCTATTGACACAATACCCTTACTAAATAAACATACACATGCTTACTGTGACTCCTACATCGCTCTAAGCTTCAACAGCAAGAGGTAATGGAAAAAAGGATTTGCACTCATAAAGAGGGGAGTAGCTGGCTTGTTACGGCGGTTACTACCCCAAACCAAATATGCCTGATACTTCACTTTCAATGCATATACAGCATAGCTCTCTGCTTCAATGACAGGGGAGAAGAATAACTGATACTTCACACATCCAGCAGAGCTCTCTGCTACAACGGCAAAGGAGAAGAAAAGGGGTTCGCACTCAAAACGCGGGGAGTAGCTGGCTTGTTACGGCAGTTACTACCCCAAACCAAATGTGCCTGATACTTCACTTTCCATGCATATCCAGCATGGTTCTCTCCTGCATCGGCATGGGAGAAAGACTGATACATCACGCATTTCCAGCATAGCTCTCTGCTTCAAGGGCAGGGGGAAAAAAAAACAAAAAAAAAAAACTGATGCTTCACGCATATCCTGCATAGCTTCAACGACAGGGGTGAAGAAAAAAAAGGATTCGCAATCACAAAGCGAGGAGTAGCTGGCTTGTTACGGCGGTTACTACCCCAACCAAATGTGCCTGATACTTCACTTTCAATGCATATCCAGCATGGCTCTCTGCTTCTACAGCAGGGGAGAAGAAAAAAAAAAAAAACCAACAAGAGCTGTACAACATAGTCTAGGTAAAACAAATAAGCATGGGTGTAGCTTGCTTATCGTGGCGGTTACTACCCCTACTACCTCTAACTAATCAAGCTAGATATTTCACTTGCATGCAGCTCCATCACTGCTCTCTACATTAATGGTGGGGGTGGAAGGGGAATAGAACAAGGAGCTAAGAGTAACAGATAAGAATGAGAGAAAAAATGAGGGAAGCTTGCTGGGCAGACTGGATGGGCCATTCGGTCTTCTTCTGCCGTCATTTCTATGTTTCTATGTTTCATTTCATTTCTATGAGATGCGGGGACCAGAATTGTACACAGTATTCAAGGTGCTGTCTCACCATAGAGCGACACAAGCATTATGACATTTTCTGTTTTATTCACCATTCCCTTTCTAATAATTGCCAACATTATTTGCTTTTTTTGACTGCCGCAGCACACTGAACCGACGATTTCAATGTGTTATCCACTATGACACCTAGATCTCTTTCTTGGGTAGCTCCTAATATGGAATATTGTGTAACTATAGCATGGGTTATTTTTCCCTTTATGCATCACCTTGCACTTAGCCACATTAAATTTCATCTGCCATTTGGATGCCCAATTGTCCAGTCTCACAAGGTGTTCCTGCAATTTATCACAATGTGCTTGTGATTTAACTACGCTGAATAATTTTGTATCATCTGCAAATTTGATTACCCCCTTCCTACCACTGTGCTTACCTATCAGGCATTTCCACCCTACCCGTACCCCCCTCTTCCCATCCATAAACTTGTTCCCTTACCAATAAAATTCAGCACCCCCATTAACTTTACATGCGTCCCTGCCACCTCCCCATCCCTCTCCTTTTACCCTCCCCAAAAACTCCCCCGTCTTTTATATAGAGACCTTCAGGTGCTGGCTAGCACACACTCCAAAGTCCCATCCACTGCCCCCCATACAACTATGACAATATCAATATCCATAACCCGCAATCCCTCCACAGCATACCAAAACGACACTGAAGAATGAGGAGAAAAAAACCCCCCAGAAAATAAAAACTTCACAGGCAGTAAAAATATTACTCGATTAATGAAAAAAAAAAACTACATTATCCACAAAGTGAGCCTGCCATTGCGCAAAAATATTGACTGGCTTAAGATCAAGAAAGAGAAACATTGTCCCGTCAGCATGGTAACTTCAGCGCCCTCTCAGCCATCTCCATTTGATCGGGGAGATTGCGCCCTGCCGCTATGTCTGCTCCCCTCATGGACCACATGACTCCAACTACTGCCACCAACCAACTGCTTCTGCAGCTGAGCAACCAGGGGGCCAGCACCAGCTGACAGTGCCAGCCAGCTTTGACTATCCAAATGGGGCGCAGCAGCATCCCTTCCAGTCTCTTGTTCCCTCCTTGCTGCATCCATAGAACCTTGACTAGACCATGCCGGTGAAGCGCACTTTCGCAGATCTGGAAGATTGCCGTTTATATCCATTATTTGAGGGTATGCCCTGCCCTCCTCTGGCATATCCAGTCTTTTCCACACACCCTTCAACCTTGCCGGATACAACAAGCAAAACTGAATTTCTCTTTCAAAGAACTGCTTTTTAACTCCCAAATATGCAGCTCTTTTATTTTGCCACACGCTGACCGTTAAACTGCATGCCCTTCACTTCCCGCGCTTTCCACAGCACCCACTCTTTAGCACAAAAATGGAATTTCACCAAAAAGGGTCGCAGGGCATTGTTCCCAGCTCTCACCTGGTCCTGGGAGTGGTGACACCGATCAATAGACAATTTAGGGTCCCCATCTCAGGGCAAAAACTGACACAAACATCCACTCCAGAAACAGCACTGCATTGGCACTTTCTGCCTTTTCGGGGATCCCAATTACACGCACATTCGACCTGTGGGACCTGTCTTCCATATCTATAACTTTATCTTGCAAACCTGCCACTTCCTTAACTGAACTAAGGAGTTGGCCGCTGAAGTCTCCCAGTCTTCAAGATCAGTCACACAGTGCTCTAGCTCCTCCATTCTAGGATGAATTCCTTCCATCTTTTCATTTATCTCTCCCATCACCTCTTGCATCACAGATAAATCCTTTGCAAAATCAGCCCTCAGCTCCTTAATTTCAGGCAAGATGAGACATAGAGGCAGATGCAATAATTATGTGCAGAAAGCGGGCTCTGAACAATCAGCGCCCGCTTTAAAGCACCCCCAGGCGAGTTTATCGGCATCTGTTTTCCTAAACACCGCACAGCCAGAGATTCAGGAAACTGACGCTTATCAGTTCAGCGTCAGTTTCCTGTACCTAACTGCCGGCAGTTTTTTTTTTTAAAGTTTTTCCTCCTCCTTAATATCGCAATGATATTAAGTAGGAGGCAGTACAGAAAAGCAGTTTTTTCTGCTTTTCTGTACTAATTTAAGGAGCGCTCAGCAATTAACGCATTCTCTGGGCAGGCGTTAATTTCTGATCGCAAAAATGTGTGTCCTGGATGCATATTTTTTTTTCTTGCATCTGCATGTGATGAGCGCTATTAGTTTCACTCTGCGTTGGATGTGGTTGTAGAGGCGCTAATCCCCTTATTGTATAAGTGGATTAGTTAGCGCCTCTACAACCCACGTCCAACTGCGGGTTATACAGTGCGCTTGGCTGAGCGCACTGTATTGCATCGGCCCCATAGTGGTTTCATCTGTACTTCCCTCTCCCATGTCAAGGCCGGCAGCTACAGATTTCTCACTTAGCTGAGGAAGGTACCTTCCCCCTTCTCTTTGTAATAGTCAGTTATTTGCCTCTCAGCAGCACTTCGGGTTCGGCGAGCAGCCATCTAAATGAAATCCTCACAGGATCACCTATTAATTCAGCGTCAGATTGCATTAAGAGGGGGGCAGGTAGGTGGGCAGTGGCTGAGGCCCTCAGATCAGACCAGAGCTTCAAAGAAATGCATCCGTTGCCATCAGCGCATGCTATCACCACCAGGTTCTGTTTTTTTTAAATGACTTATAGATGTTGATTACATTAGAAATGAGATTTTATCATTTAGAATTTTATCCCAGGACAAGCAGGATGCTAGTCCTCACATATGGGTGACGTCATGAACGGAGCCCTAGTGCGGGAAAAACTTTCTGTCAAAGTTTCTAGAAACTTTTGACTGGCCCAGAGAGGCCACTGAGCATGCCCAGCATGCTATGATATTCTCTGCCACAGGTGTCTCTCTTCAGTCTTCGTTTTTCCGCGCTGCCACTAGCATCGCGGGCCAGGAGCCGTTACGGTTTTTCAAGTGACTAAATAGTCATTTAATTATTCTATTGATATTCTCTCTCACATAATCTCTCCGAGGTTTGTTACCACCGGCTGGTGAGTACCTCTCTCGAGTTCTATTAAAAAGAATTTTTTCTCACGAACTCCCATTTTACTCGACGGCTGTAGAAGTAAAATGGCGACCGGGTTCAAAAAATGTACCGTTTGTACTAAAACGATGTCGATTACCGATCCACATTTACAATGTGTTGTGTGTCTGGGCAAAAACCACGATATCACTAACTGTGATAAATGTGGTGAAATGTCTGCTAAAACTCGATCTCGTCAAGAAAAAATGGAACATCTATTCCATTTACAATTGATACCTTCACCGTCTAAATCATCGAAGTCGTCTCTGGTCGGAACGACTAAACGCCTCTTAGTCAAGAAATCTCGACCACAAGGATCCGGTGATCAACCGTCCCCGCCGTCGTCCGTTGCATCGACTAAGTTGGCTGAACATACGAAAGCCAGACATCGACATAGACACCCGGAACCATCGACCTCGACATCCCCAGAGGAACCGATGACAAAGCGGCCACGTATTCAGGATACATCGGTCACATCACCGCCTGGGCCTTCTCCATCGATGCCGCAATTCCTTCTCAGGACATAACATCGCAGCCACCGCTTATACCTGTGTTATCAACAGCAGCTGTACAGCTGGAATTATCTTATTTAATCAGACAAGCGGTGCTTCAGGCGTTCAAGGAACAAGTTTTTCTGGTGATGATGCCGATGCAACCAGCATCGATGCCGGTGGGATCACCGATGCCGATGTCATCAATGGCATCGACTTCTCGAGTACCGAGAATTATAACGGCATCGACGTCGATTTATGCTCAAATACCTTCTATTTCCTCGATGCCAATCTCGATGACTGGACCATCGACGTCGTCGACACCGTCTAGAACGACTCATCCGATTCCCTCGATGCCGACGGCTGAACCCTTGATTACATCGAGACCTCCTGATCAGGGACAGGAAAATTTAGAATTTTATCGACAGCTTTTGGAAAGATACCAAAAAGTTATCGATACTCTTCCACCGAAAACGCCTCAAGATACTTTTCAAGCTTTTCCCGTCGATGATTCTCAGCCAAGCCCTTCGGGCCTTCACCATCCTCCTAAGCCCAACTACAAGATCTCCTTATAGAGAGGACCCGGAGGATTC
The DNA here is from genome assembly GCF_901001135.1 of Rhinatrema bivittatum. Lineage (NCBI taxonomy): Eukaryota > Metazoa > Chordata > Amphibia > Gymnophiona > Rhinatrematidae > Rhinatrema > Rhinatrema bivittatum. The sequence goes on from NC_042616.1 coordinate 187,853,952, forward strand.
ATGGGATGATCAACCATCTGATTCTTTGGAGGATTTTCTTTCAGATCCATCTCCTCCTGATCCCAGGAAAAGATCTCCCCCTGAAGATCTTTCCTTTTCTTCATTTATTCAGGATATGGCAGACTCCATTCCATTTAAACTTTCAGCTGAACAAGACAACAGACACTAGAGGTATTACAGTTCGTGGACCCACTTAAGCAGGTCTTAGCTGTTCCAATACATGAGGTCCTCTTAGATGTTCAGAGTAGAATATGGGAACATCCATCTTCAGTGTCTGCAGTCAACAAAAGAATAGACTCTACCTATTTGGTACAGCCAGTTCCAGGTTACCAAAAGCAGCAACTACCACACCAGTCTGTTGTGGTAGAATCTGCACAGAAAAAATCAAAGAGAGTCCGTCCACACTCCTCCAATCCACCAGGCAAAGACCATCGTTTTCTTGATGCCTTAGGCAGAAAGATGTTTCAGAATGCAATGCTCAATTCTAGAATTTCTGCGTATCAATTATATATCACGCAATATCAAAGAAATATGTGGAAGCAAATGGAAGAGCTTATCACCTCTCTCCCTTCCCAATTGCAAGAGCAAGCACAGTCTATCATCAATAAAGGATTGGAGGCTGGGAAACACGAGGTGAGGGCAGTATATGATAATTTCGAGACATCTTCCAGGGCAGCAGCTACAGCAATTACTGCAAGAAGATGGGGGTGGCTAAAGGCCTCAGACCTTAGGTCTGAAGTGCAAGACAAACTGGTTGATCTACCATGCCAAGGGGACAATTTGTTTGGGGACAAGGTCCAGGAAGCAGTCCAGCAGCTAAAGGACCATTCAGAAACCTTTCGACAGTTATCTCAAACATCACAGGATACTGTCCCTCAGCCTCCTCATCTGTTCCCTCGAAGGGATACTAGGCGACCCTATTATAGGCCAAGAAGATATTACCCCCAGGCTTCTAGGGGAAGATCTACAAGACCACTACAACGCTCTCAGGCCAGACAGCCTAGAACAACTAGGCCACAGCCTCCTCCACAAACAGGACCGGCAACAGGCTTTTGAAACTCAATCCAGAGAACAGGCCAAGTCACCAAATCCTCAATCACACCTGCCAGTAGGAGGAAGAGTAAAATATTTTCAGGAACATTGGCAAGCAATCACATTAGATCAGTGGGTACTCTCTGTAATATCTCGAGGGTACAAACTAAACTTCCTATCACTTCCTCCACAAAACCCTCCAAGATTCTTCACACAAACAGAATCTCAACTTCTCACTCTGCAAACAGAATTATCCACCCTTCTGAAAGCAAGAGCTATACAACTCGTACCTCGATCTCAGAGGGGCAGAGGATTCTATTCCCGATACTTCCTCATTCCAAAGAAGACTGGAGGTCTTCGTCCCATTCTAGACCTCAGAAATCTCAACAAATTTCTACGAAAAGAAAAATTCAGAATGATTTCTCTGGGTACAATATTTCCACTTCTTCAGAAAGGAGACTGGCTTTGTTCTCTGGACCTTCAAGATGCTTATGCTCACATACCAATCTTTCCACCTCACCGCAAATACCTGCGCTTCATGGTATGAAGCCATTACCAATACAAGGTTCTACCTTTTGGACTAACCTCTGCTCCAAGAGTATTCACAAAATGCCTAGCTGTCGTAGCTGCACATTTGCACAAACATGTCCCATGTTTTTCCATATCTAGACTGGCTCATAAGAAGTCAATCTCAACAAGGAGCTCTAACTTCCCTCAATCACACAATTACTCTGCTTCACTCCATGGGATTTCTCATCAATTATCAAAAGTCCCAACTCACTCCATCTCCACTACTTCAATTCATAGGAGCAGAGTTAAACACCACACTCAAGGGCTTTTCTCCCCGAGAATCGAGCAGACACACTTTCCCTTTTGGCAAGTTCCATACACTCCAAGAAACGAGCAGCAGCTCTCCAATTCCTGACTTTACTAGGCCATATGGCCTCCACAGTACACGTCACTCCAATGGCGCGACTTGCTATGCGAATAACCCAATGGACTCTACGATCCCAATGGATCCAAGCCATTCAACCATTGCATTCTCCAATTCAAGTTACCCACCAGCTTCGTTCCTCTCTACTATGGTGGATAAACAAGGACAATTTGTGCAAGGGCCTACCCTTCCAAAAACCAGTACCACAAATAACTTTAACTACAGATGCATCCACCTTGGGTTGGGGAGCGCACATAGACAACCTCCAAACCCAAGGGACTTGGACAAGACTTGAAGCAACATTTCAAATCAATTTCCTGGAACTTCGAGCTATACGTTATGCGCTTTATGCATTCAAGGACTGCCTTTCACACAAGACTGTTCTAATCCAAACAGACAACACAGTAGCCATGTGGTACATCAACAAACAGGGAGGTACAGGCTCATATCTCCTTTGTCAAGAAGCTGCACAGATTTGGGGCTGGGCCCTGAACCACTCAATGTTTCTCAGGGCCACATATCTAGCAGGCATTCACAACGTAGTAGCGGACAAACTCAGTCGTCAATTCCAACCACACGAGTGGTCACTGAATCCTGTAATAGCATCCAGGATATTCCAACGTTGGGGTCAACCAACAGTAGATCTCTTTGCATCACATCTGAATCACAAGGTGCAAAACTTCTGCTTTCTACACCAACAGAAGAACCAACCTGCCAAGGACGCCTTTGCTCGCCCTTGGAACTCAGGCCTACTATACGCGTATCCTCCGATACCACTCATAACCAAAACTCTCGTGAAGCTACAACAGGACAAGGGGTCCATGATACTCATAGCCCCCTATTGGCCTCGACAAGCCTGGTTTCCCACACTGCTAGACCTCTCAGTCAGGGATCCCATTCGTCTGGGAGTAGCTCCCAATCTAATAACTCAGGATCAGGGTCGGTTGCGCCATCCCAACCTTCAATCCCTGGCCCTAACAGCATGGATGTTGAAAGCTTGATCTTACAACCGCTCAATCTTTCATCCAATATATCTCAAGTACTTATAGCTTCACGTAAACCTTCAACACGAAAGAACTATTCTTCTAAATGGAAGAGATTCACCCTGTGGTGCAGGCAAAAGAGTATTGATCCTTTTACCTGCCCCACTACTTCTCTTCTCGTTTATCTATACTATCTTTCAGACTCTGGTCTCCAGACTTCATCTGTCAGAATTCACCTAAGTGCAATCTCTGCTTACCATAACAGGATGGGAGATGCACCAATATCTACACAACCTCTCCTCACTAGGTTCATGAGAGGTTTAACTCAACTTAAACCACCAGTTCGACCTCCAGTCCCTACATGGGACCTGAACTTGGTCTTAACAAGACTCATGCGTTCCCCTTTCAAACCCATATATTCTTGTGATCTTAAATTCCTCACGTGGAAGACTATCTTCCTCATAGCCATTACATCAGCTAGGAGAAGTAAGTGAGTTACAAGCACTGGTCACATATGAACCTTACACTAGGTTTCTACATGACAGAGTGGTTCTCCGAACACATCCAAAATTCCTTCCCAAGGTAGTTATGGAATTCCACTTGAATCAATCCATAATTTTACCCACGTTCTTTTCAAAGCCTCATTCTCATCAAGGCGAACGAGCCTTACACACCTTAGACTGCAAGCGTGCGTTGTCTTTCTACATAAACCGCACAGCAGTCTACCGAAAATCTAAGCAACTTTTTGTTTCTTATGATCCAAACAAACCAGGTAAAGCTGTCTGTGGGTAAACAGACTTTATCAAACTGGCTAGCAGATTGCATACAGTTTTGTTATGAACAAGCAGGCCTTCCTCTCCAAGGGCGAGTAACGGCACATGCAGTCAGAGCAATGTCAACCTCAGTAGCACACTATCGTTCAGTGCCAATTCTGGACATTTGCAAAGCAGCAACATGGAGTTCTCTTCACACACATTTGCAGCTCACTACTGCTTAGATAAAGAAGGACGACAAGATTCAGCCTATGGACAATCTGTCTTGAAGAACTTGTTTCCAGTATAAACCCAACTCCTTCTACATCCAACCTGCTGTGATTTTCGGCTGACTCAGTTCAGCAACAATACTCACCTGTTGCTTCATTACAAACTGAATCAGCCTTTAGCTTGCTAATCACCCATATGTGAGGACTAGCATCCTGCTTGTCCTGGGATAAAGCAAAATTGCTTACCTTGTAATAGGTGTTATCCCAGGACAGTAGGATGTAGTCCTCACGAAACCCACCCACCACCCCACGGAGTTGGTTCTCATACCTTTTATTATTTTATATATTTGCTAACGCTTTTGCTACATACGAGACTGAAGAGAGACACCTGTGGCAGAGAATATCATAGCATGCTGGGCATGCTCAGTGGCCTCTCGGGGCCAGTCAAAAGTTTCTAGAAACTTTGAGACACAGTTTTTCCCGCACTAGGGCTCCGTTCATGACGTCACCCATATGTGAGGACTACATCCTGCTGTCCTGGGATAACACCTATTACAAGGTAAGCAATTTTGCTTTTTGTTGATTATAAGAATTTTAACATATCGCTTGTTTGTCTGGCTTATGTTATTACTTAATAGTGATGAATATGTAACCAGATTTGTTTATTCCTATATTTAGGGAAATGATGAATGCCATATGTTGCTAAATAACATTTTATTTGTTGGATATTCACTGTATATATAGGAGAAAGGATGGTGAATAAAACGAAAAATGTCATAATGCCTCTATCGCTCCATGGAGAGACTGCACCTTGAATACTGTGTACAATTCTGCTCGCTGCATCTCAAAAAAGATATAATTGCGATGGAGAAGGTACAGAGAAGGGCAACCAAAATGATAAAGGGGATGAAACGGCTCCCCTATGAGGAAAGACTAAAGAGATTAGGACTGTTCGGCTTGGAGAAGAGACGGCTGAGGGGGGATATGATAGAGGTGTTTAAAATCATGAGAGGTTTGGAACGGGTAGATGTGAATCAGTTATTTGCTCTTTCGGATAATAGAAGGACTAGGGGGCACTCCATGAAGTTAGCATGGGGCACATTTAAAACTAATCGGAGAACGTTCTTTTTCACTCAACGCACAATTAAACTCTGGAATTTGTTGCCAGAGGATGTAGTTAGTGCAGTTAGTGTAGGATTGGATAAGTTCTTGGAGGAGAAGTCCATTACCTGCTATTAATTAAGTTGACTTAGAAAATAGCCACTGCTATTACTAGCATCAGTAACATGAAATAGACTTAGTTTTTGGGTACTTGCCAGGTTCTTATGGCCTGGATTGGCCACTGTTGGAAACAGGATGCTAGGCTTGTTGGACCTTTGGTCTGTCCCAGTATGGCATGTTCTTAGAAATATACAAATAGACCAATACCATAAAGTGCGCTTGGCTGATCGTGTCCACTACCCCTTATACTGTAAGGGGTTTAGCGCATCGAAATGCATGACCAACCCCCCCCCCCCCCCCCCCCAAAACCAACAGCACTCATCACATGCAAATGCATGTTGATGAGGCTTTTAGTTATGCACCTGGGATACCGAAAAAAAAAGTGCTACCAGGCCGCACATTTTGCGCGCAGGTGTTAATTTCTGAGCAGCCCGAAAAAGTGTACAGAAAAGCAGAAAATACTGCTTTTCTGTACACCCTCCGACTTAATATCCTAGTGATATTAATTCAGAGGAACCAAAAATGTTATAAATAAATAAAAAAAAAATTTAAAACAAGGGCCAGCTGGTCATATTAGGAAAGCGGACGCTCAATTTTACCAGCATCTGTTTTCCTAACCTGACCGTTTTCCTAAAGAGGTCAGCGGGTTTGGAAAACAGACACTCGTAAAATTGAGTCTCTGTTTCTTGAACCTGCTGACAGCCACCTGTCCCTGTCCCTAGTGTCTCCTTTTTATCACAGCGCCCTCATTTCAATACAGGATCGCGCCCCCAAGAAAGGTGGCTGGGTGTGTGTTGGGAGAGTGGGCGCTCAACATGGAGTGCCTGTTTTCCCACGCTTCTTATTGTATTGGCCTGAATGTGAACATACGGAAAAAATACAACCTAAAACAAAATAAAACTCATGTGGGGAAGTGTCTGAAATTTAAAGTGGAGCTTAAAGTAGTGTACACATAGAACAAGAAGCATATAGTGCCCTTAATCTTTCTTTCAAAAATGCATATCAATTTATTGGTTTGTTTAGCTTTCTCAGTAGAGATCAGCTCATACCTGTATGTGAGGCAAATCATTCTCCATACCAGTGGTTCTCAACAGGTGTGTCAGGACACACTGTGTTGCGAGGTCACAGAAAGTGTCGCAGACCCAGCAGGAGGCTGCTCTTTCCTCATCAGCCTGGATGGGAGTTGGTGGATTTCTCCTTTATTGGGTATGAGGGGAAGCTGCTCTTGCTTCCTTCTCCTCATCCTAGCCCAATGGGAGGTTATTCCCTTCTCTTTCACCCAGATCAGAGCGAGATATTACCAACTCCTGTTCATATGGGCCTGGCAGGACACCAACTTTATCTTCCCCTGCCTGGCCTGGCAGTGAGGGTACTGTTGCTTTCTTCTTTCAATGGGTCCTGGATGTGAAAGCAGGAGCATAAGGGAGAAAGATGCTTGCTCTGTAGATTTACTGTGGACTTCCACTGCTGCTGACTTGTTTCTTCCTCTTCTCAATGCTTCTTGCTCTCATCTGCTGCTGGTAAAGCAGGAGGGGACTCTGGATTGGACTGAAGGCTTATGCTGGCTGGGAACCCCTAGGACAGTGATAGCCAACCTTTTGAGCTCAGTGTGTCATAGATTCATAAAAAAACCGAGCATAATTCTGGTGCTGTGACTTCTAGAAAAATCCATAATTTTGTGATATTTGTAGCTCTAATAACAAAAAGTTATAATTTTAATATGTACTATATTTATTAATAAAGCAAAAACAAATAATTCTTTACCTTACCTGCTTAGTGACATTTTTCTTGCTGAATTTCATTGGCTAAATCTTCAATTAAAACTAATAAGGATTTTAAAAACCCCTGCTGTCCCCTTCTGTGGGAGCTCTTGATTTCCATTCACCCTGATATTGTCGAGGATTAGGAGGTTATCCTCTCACACATACTCACATGTCCATTCTCTCACACATACTGTCACATACATACACATTCATGCTCTTATACCCACCATAACCTCTCGCTCTCACTGACACGCTCTCAGGTTTTAAGACACTCTCCCCCCCTCCACACACAAACTCTTACTCCCTTGGATTTTCTCATACACACTCATGCTCTCACACTCACTGGCTCCCTCACATACACACAAACACACACACCCAGGCAAGCACCCAGTATTCTCACACACACACCCACTGACCCCCAGGCAGGCACCCATGCATTCACACACATACACCCCCAGGCAGAGTCCCATTCATACACATGCACACACTAAAGGCAGACCCCCCTCTCTTTTGCCAGCAACTTCGGAAACTCTCTCATTTCTCTGCTGCCACTGTCACTGCTGCCGCATGGCTATTGGGGAGGAGCCGATTGCTGCTACTGACACTGAAGCCCATTCTGCTGCCTCTGCTATGCAGGCCCTCTGGGCTACCACTTTCTCCATGCTGATCTCGTACATTGTGAGATCCGCATAGAGAAAGTGCTACTCTTGCACATTCCCAAAGATTACATGTGCCAATCACTATAAAAAGTAATTTTTTTTTTTTTACCTTTGCTGTCTGATCTTAGTTTTCTAATAGGTTGGTCACAGGCTTTTTTTCCCCCACCTTCTTTCTTATTTTTTTTTGCCTATTCCTTTTATATTGTCTTTTTTTCTGTTTCTTTTTTCTCCATCTTCTTTCCTCAAACACACAGTCAGGTTCTCATTCTCACATGCATTTCTCTCTCACACACACACACTGTCACATGCTGTCTTGCTCAAGCACAGGCTCTCACTGTCACATGCTCTCTCTCATACAATCATTCATACACACGGGCTCTCACTGGCACATGCTGTCTCTCTCAGATGCTGTCTCTGCAAATATTCAGGTCCTCACTTTCACACACAATCCCTCAACTCATCTCATACATGCACACACACAGACCCTCAGCCTCTCTCTCACCTCTGGGCCTCCTCTTCGCGGGTCGCCGCAGGATGGGCTCTGCAGCGGCCCTGATCTTCTCGGGCCGAGGTGGCCCTGCTACCGGGCCACTTCCTTTTCTTGGGTCGCTGTGACTTGGGATTTGTGGCGGCCCGTAAGCGCTGCTCCTCTTCTGCATGTGCTGATGCTCCTCCTCCTTCCTTCCCACGCGGCTCCAGCAGCGTTTACTTCCGGGGCCACACAGGCAGGAAGGAGGAGGAGCATCAGCGCGTTTAAACACGATCTTTGTCTTCGGGCCGTGGTGATGTGAGCCTCACCACGGCCCTGTCCATCTGCCTGTCGCTGCGCCGCATGAGCCTCCCTGCGCCTGGGGGCATTGGGGGGGGGGGGGATACTAAAAAACTAATTTTAAAGGGTCGGGCTGTGTCTGGGTTATCGGCTCGGCACAGCCGATTAAAAAAAAAAAAAAAATAAATAAAAATAAAAATCCCGATAGTCCATGAAACGCTGCGTGTGTCAGCAAAAACGTCTGTCACCTCTGACACACATGTCATAGGTTAGCCATCACAGCCCTAGGAGAAGGGGGAAATGTGCTGGGCAGGAAGGCCTTGGGAAATAGGGAGTCAGGAATTTGCTGGGTAGGAAGGGGTGGGGGAAAGGAGGTTGGGGTTGGTGGGTAAGGAGAAGTGAAGGAAAGAGGACTGGGTCTGCTGGACAGGGAGGAGAGATGGAAGTATGGGACCTGCTAAGTTAGGGGAGGTCAGGGGATGCTGAACAGGAAGAGGTGGTCAGAGATGCTGGGCAGGGAGAGTTGAGCAGGGGAGAGAGGCGGCACAGGGAAGAGGATGCAGAGGGGTGTGGGGGGGGTGTTACCAGAAATGTTGGACAGGAATATGAGCATGTGAAGGGACAATTGAGTATTTGGGAGAAATGAGGAGTGGGGTATGGAGGGAAGTGACTGGGTACAAGAGACATATCAGTTGTGGGAATAAATATTTCTTCTATCTTTGAGTGTAAGAGGAAATATATTTCTGTTACTAGTTCTCCAGTTTTGCACTGCAAGCAGAAGGTCTTTTTGGAGTTTTCATTCCAGTTTTTGTTTCTGAATTTGTGGTACCGTATTTTTCGGACTATAAGGCGCACTTAAAAACCTACGATTTTCTCAGAAATCGGAAGTGCGCCTTATAATCCGGTGCGCCTTATATATGAATTCTGCTGCCACTCCTTTTATATTGTCTTTTTTTCTGTTTCTTTTCTCTCCATCTTCTTCCCTCAAACACACAGGTTCTCATTCTCACATGCATTTCTCTCTCTCACACACACACACACTGGCTCTCACTGTCACATACACTCAGTCTCAAGCACAGGCTCTCACTCACCTCTAGGCCTCCTCTTTGCGGGTCGCCGCAGGATGGGCTCTGCAGTGGCCCTGCTACCGGGCCTCTTCTTCTTCTCGGGCCGCTGCGACTTGAGATTCACGGCGGTCCGTAAACGCAAGTGCTGCTCCACTTCTGCACGCGCTGATGCTTCCCCTCCTTCCTGCCCACGCGGCTCCGGTAAAGTTTACTTCCGGTGACGCACAGGCAGGAAGGAGGAGGAGCATCAGCACGTGCAGAAGTGGAGCGTTTAAACGCGATCTTTTTCTTGCTACTGCCGACCGCGTATGCTCTCTTTACTCTTTTAAAGGGTTTACCCGGATTCCTCCTGACCCGAGTGCAACAGATTAAAAAAAAAGGCTCGGAGCCGTCCAGGCAGAGATTTAGACCCGGCTCTTTTTTAAAGGGTTTACCGGGATTCCTCCTGACCCGAGCGCAACCGATTAAAAAAAAAAAAAGGCACCCCTCTCTACGCAACACTATTTTGCAGGATCCCCGCGGAGTATCTGTGCTCCAGCATTAATGTGCGTGCATTCAATAAATGTTTATACCCACTACTCCAAAATGCCTCCTGTTAAGAGACATGCTTATGATGCAGATTTTAAGCTTAAAGCTATGTCATGCAGTAGAGCATGGAAATAGAGCAGCTGCGAGAGAATTCAACATTAATGAATCTATGGTGCGTAAGTGGAGGAAACAAGAAGATGCCCTATGCCAAGTAAAGAAGACCAAACTGAGTTTCCGAGGAAACAAAGCAAGATGGCCACAGTTGGAGGACAAAATAGATCAGTGGGTTATCGAACAGAGAACCGCAGGTAGAAGCGTCTCCACTGTCTCTATTCGACTCAAAGCCACAGCGTTAGCACGCGGCATGGAGATCAAGGACTTTCGAGGAGGTCCTTCATGGTGCTTTCGTTTTATGCAAAGGTGTAATCTCTCCATCCGCACCAGAACTACTGTCTGCCAGCAACTGCCAAAGGATTATGAAGAGAAGCTGGCCATTTTCCGCACCTACTGCATAACCAAGATAAAAGAATATCCAGCCAGAACACATCACTAACATGGATGAGGTCCCCCTCACTTTCGATATCCCCGTACAATGTACTGTTGAGAAAACAGGGACCAGTACGGTATCTATACGTACCACAGGAAACGAGAAGTCATCTTTCACTGTAGTTCTCGCCTGTCAGGCTAATGGCCAGAAACTACCACCCATGGTCATTTTCAAGAGGAAGACTTTGCCAAAGGAAAAGTTTCCTGCTGGTGTCACCATCAAGGCTAACCCAAAGGGCTGGATGGACGAGGAGAAGATGATTGAGTGGCTGAGGGAGGTCTACGTCAAGAGACCGGACGGCTTTTTTCACAAATCCCCATCCCTATTGGTCTGTGACTCCATGCGCGCCCATGTGACCGATACTGTCAAAGCCCAAGTGAAGAAAACTAATTCAGAGCTTGCCGTAATTCCGGGTGGATTAACCAAAGAGCTCCAGCCGCTAGATATCGGCGTCAACAGGTCATTTAAAGTTACATTGAGAGCAGCGTGGGAGCGTTGGATGACAGAAGGTGACCACACATTCACCAACACAGGGAGGCAACGCCGGGCGAGTTATGCCACTATGTGCCAGTGGATCGTGGATGCCTGGAAGAAGGTATCAGTCTCCAGTGTCATCCGAGCTTTCATGAAGGCTGGAATCATCACTGAAGAGCTAAGCAGCAGCAACGAGACCGACTCGGATAATGATGAGGGGGACCCGAGCATGCTTGATATAGAAATCGCCCAACTGTTTAACTCAGACACTGAAGATGAAGGATTTGATGGATTTGTGGTGGAGGAATGAACAGTTGTGTGTTTTGTTTTGTTTTTTTTAACTGAAAGAAACAGGTGCTAATTTTTAAGTGCCCTGGAATTTCCATCTCTTTATGCTAGTTTATGAAGCAAGATGTGGTGTAATGCCTGAGGGACGAGTTATGCCACTATGTGCCAGTGGATCGTGGATGCCTGGAAGAAGGTATCAGTCTCCAGTGTCATCCGAGCTTTCATGAAGGCTGGAATCATCACTGAAGAGCTAAGACCGACTCGTTACAACTGAACAAGTTGAGAGTTATTGTGAAAGAGTTGAATAAAGTTGAATAAAGTCTGCCCTATGGTCTGAGCTTTGTTTCATTTAATCCGGTGCGCCATATAATCCGGTGCGCCTTATATATGAACCTGGACGCCTTAGCAGGCGCTCATTGATAATGCGCCTTATAATCCGGTGCGCCTTATAGTCCGAAAAATACTGTATTTTATTCTATATTAGATGAAGGCAGGCCTGTCTTTGTTCTGTGTGTATGTGACTGAGATGAGGTGCTTTACTAAAGATTTGTATCAGCCTTATTTATTGTATTTTCTCAATATGATATAGCACTGGTGGTGAAATGCTGCCTTTTCATGGGTAGGGCTATTGCTGTTTCATTTCTTGGAGTTAGTGCTGCTGAGGTATGGCAGGTTTGATAGATGTGTACAGTGGGGTTGTTTGTATTATTTCACAATGCACCTGATAGAGGGAGTTTGTGATGCTGTTATTGAGATGACACCAGAATCAGAATATCTTTTTTAGTATGGTGAGTTGTACAGGGAAATGGCTTAGTTCTGCTCTGCACCCATTATTAGGAAGTGGGAGATTCCTGTGGATGCAGAGTACAGGTTTATATTTAGTCCCATGATGGTTATGTGCTCAGTGTGTCATGCATGTGAGCATCATCTCTCAGGTGTGTCCTGATAGAAAAAAGGTTGAGAATCATTGCTCCACACCAAGAGCTTTTTTCCAATTGCTTAGTCACTTTTTGTGCCAGAGAAAGCAGAATGTCAACTAGTTTTAGTGTTAGATTATTTGGAAGACTGGATGATTTTTAAAATAATTACAAAATGAGATCTATATCTATAATTTATATTTTGCCCAATTACCATCACATATGTTCTGGGTGGATTAAAATATATAAACAGAACAAGTAAACAAAACAGACTATATCACTAACAAAACAAAATTCAATTAATAAAAGCAGTAATAGGATATCCTATGGATGTGTAAAAGCTTCTTTAAATGAGTGAGCTTTTAAAAGTTTTTGAAAAGCCTTATACTCTGACATTTGGCGTAACTTGAAAGGCAGACTGTTTTAAAGAGATGGTGCAACTTGTAAAATGGGCCCCAGATATGCTGCCTATGTGTCTGGAATAGTTCACAGCTGTTGACTGGAAGAGTGTAAAGAACTGGAAGGGCAATAACACTCTTATTAAATTTCTCAAATAAGCAGGAGCCTCCCCATGCAAAACTCGATAAACCAAAGTCAGGATTTTAAACTTGACACTCTGCTGTATCAAGAGTCGAGGGAAGTCCTTTAGAATATGGGAAATGTGCTCACGGAGAGGGCAACCAGACTAGATTCAGCAGGACTTGTAAAGCATGCAGATAACATTTAGGCAAACCAATATAAGGAGCATTGCAATAGTCGACTGTGGATAAAACAAAGGCCTGAATGTCTGATTTTAAAACTGTTTTTCTTACCAAGGACAAATTTCGGACAACAATCCTTATAAAGTTTAAAAAAACCCAGTTGATAGCCCATCATTTACCTTGTCCCAAAATTCTGACCAAGAAAGAAGACAATAGTACATCATATTATTTAATGTACAAATAGCAATATTGGCAAGCCAATATATTTGGCTCTAATCCTGTGTAGCTTCATAGGGACCCTAGATGCTCAATGGGAAATAAAATATAAGATGGAGTCAGAGTTGAAGAGAGAAGCTCAGACTTGTCAAGTGAACTAAATTGACTTCAACAACAGAAATCCTGTGCAAAAGAGTTGGTAATGCTGCACTTGATTTGGTGTATGAGAGAAAAAGTAATTCTGTAACACTTTAATCTTTTTGTTTTTTTTTTTTCAGCAGATTCTGAAGGTAGTGGTAATAGAAGCGATGCTTCCAAGGAGACAGGAGAAGGGTCCTGCAGTGAATCAGAAAACATCTTGGAGGAAAATCTGGCGACAGTAGCAGCCGAAACAGTAACCCAGGAAGAAAAAGAACTCCAAGAAGAAGAACCACCTAAATGTTCTATTGAGGAAGAAGTGCCAGAAAGTGAAGAACAGACCATCAAGACTGAAGAGAAAGAAGAAGATGACGACAACAACGATGAGAAGCCCAAAGTGCGGAAGGAAAAAGTGACAGAGTTGGATTCTGGTGTTGAAGAGCAAACAAATGAACCAAAAAAATGGAATTTGCGCAGGAACCGCCCACTGTTGGATTTTGTCAGTATGGAAGACCTCAATGAGATGGATGATTATGATAGTGAGGATGACAACGACTGGCGGCCAGCTGCAGTAAGGAAAAAAGGGAAGGTGACATCCCGGAAAGAAGGGAGTGATGGAGATGATGATGATTATGGGAGTGAAGAAGAGGAAGAGAATGATGAGGAAGGGAATGAAGATGACAGCAGCAATGCCAGTGATATTGAGAGAAAGAAGAAGAAAAATAAAATTTCCAGCAGGAATAGTGCTGATGATGAGGAATTGACAAATGATAGCTTGACCCTCTCGCAGAGCAAGAGTAATGAGGTAAGGCAGCTAGTGTTCTACAGAGTCCACATAAAAAAAAGAAACTTGTTCTCCACACCTTGTGTACGTTTAGATGTGGTGTTGTGTGTTACCATAAAATTAGAGCTGAAAAATGAAAACAATAATTAGTATCTACATAGTATGGCAGGGATAGGAAAGTAGATCATGAGGTTGTAGGTGTTTGCTTTGTTCCAGAGATGGCCAGCATTGATCTTTAAGAGCTACACTTTCCTAGCGTGTAGCAGATGGACTCCAAATGGGGTATTGTGTGCTCGTGCTAGCAGTTGGAGACGGATCTGACGTCAGCACGGGTACATATACCCCCACAGGAAGTGCCGCAAATCAGTAATTTCCATCTCCAAAACAGTTTGGAGCTACCTCACGCTCGCTGAGCGTGTTTCCAAATTCTATCGACTAAATTCCTAGAAGAAAACCTATTGAAGACAAGCCCCCGCACTCCTGTGGTGAGGCCCTCACCCAGTTGAGTTTTCCCAAGCTGACTTCCGTGGTCCCTCGGATGTAAGTCCCTCGGTCCAGTGGCCGGTTCGCGGCAGGGACCTAGCCCCCGAGTGAGAAGGGCTTGGGCGCGGCTTGGTCCCCGAGCGAGACGAGTTCAGGCGCGGCCTAGAGGCAGCCTCGGTCCCGGCGTGGACTTGGCCCCCGAGAGAGAAGGGCTCGGGCACGGCTTGGCCCCCGAGCGAGACGAGTTCGGGAGTGGCCTAGAGGCAGCGGGCGCACTTCCTTATGCGCGGTGGTTGAAGGTATACTCCCCCCGCAGCCGGAGACCGCCCGGGTTGCAACCGGGAAGCGCCGAAGACAAGGTAAGGCGTATATCTTTACTTGGTCTCCGAGGAAGTGTGGATTTGTTGGGCCTCCCTACGGGGCAGCACGCCAAGGAGGTTGCCATTTTGCCTGCCTACTCAGCTTCGCCGCTGAGCGCTCGTTACTGAGCTAAGCGCACGCGAGAGGCGCATGTTGTTAGCGCAGCGCGAGAGGCGCACGTTGTTTGCGCCCGTGGATAGGCGCATGCTGTTAAGCGCTCTTGTTAGGCGCACTTATTGGGCAACACCGGATTTCAGGCGAATGGAGCATAAGAAAGCCCATACGGCCGCAGGGCTGGCACCTCCAGAATCTGGCATGAAAGCTCTAAGCCTCTGCTCAGCATGCAACCTCAGCGCTACACAGAGCGAGGGAGCAGACTCACTATGTGCCCAATGTGAGGAGGCCAACGGAGTTCCAGGACAGGACCGGCCCCAGCCCAGCGGTTCCTCAGGGAGCACACCGGACTTAGCAGGCTGCGGCGAGCAACCAGGGAACCTGAGAAACCTGGTGCCCCTGCGGCCAGATCCGGCTTCGCTTTTCTGGGTAGAATTATTCAAAGGGATTCAGGCCTTTGTCCAGATGCAGTCTGCTCCTCGAATGGGTCTTTCCATCCCGGTTGATCCGGTCCCTGGACCCTCGAGACCTAGGCACAGCCACTCACCACCCGACAGCCCCGCTTATGGGGATTCAGATTGCTCCCAGGACAGTGAGGAGCCCCCCGAGGAGGGTGAACTTCCCTCCTGAGAGAGAGCCATATCTGACCATGGGGCGCTTCTTTCAGAAAGGATCTTTCAGGCCTGGTCTCGCAATGCCTATCGGAGCTGGCCATTTTGAGCCAGGATACCCCAGGGGGCCCTAAAATGAACCCCCTGTTAGAGGGCGTGCGCCAACCGGCTCACCATTTTCCCCTCCTACAGGCAGCACAGCAGCTAATCGATCTGGAATGGAAGGCACCGGAGGCCTCATTTAAAGGGGGTCGGGCCTTGGCAGGCATGTACCCTCTGGATCCGGCATCCAAGGAGCTGTTGGCGTGCCCCAGGGTAGACACCATCGTTAACGCAATAGTGAAGCACACCACCATTCCGGTTGAGGGGGGAGCGGCCCTCAAGGATTCGCATGACCGCATGGACACCATTCTGAAACAAGCCTTTGAGGTAGCAGCCATGTCCCTACGACTCGCGACCTGCTGCACTGTGGTGACGCGCTCCTGTTTGTCACAGGCGAGAAACAACGCCCAGGGAGCAGATATGGAATCAGCTCTCGCATTTCTCACTGCCGCAGCCTCCGACCTCGTTCGTACGGCAGCCAAGGGAGTCTCCTCTTCAGTGGCAGCCAGGAGGCAGCTTTGGCTACGTCATTGGGCGGCCGACTCGTCCTTCAAGACACGACTCGCAAGAATGCCCTTTAAGGGTTCCTTACTGTTCGGCAGCGATCTCGCGAGCTGGGCTACTAAATGCGTTGCCTCCCCATTACCCCGTCTACCAGAAGACAGGGCGAGGAGGAGCCAGCGTTCTTTTTCTAGACCATCTAGAGGTAGAAATTCGCAGCGCTTCAACCCTTACAGGACTCGCTATCGAGCACCTCGTTCCCAGGCCAGGAACCAGTTCTTTTGGACTAAGCATAACAAGAAGAGAATCTGCTCTGGTTCCGGCCCTGGCCGCAACCCACAATGACAATCAGCCGACCCATCCGGGGGTAGTAGCCATAGGGGGCAGGCTAACCCTCTTCTACCACAGGTGGGTCGAGATCACTTCGTACCAGTGGGTCCTCGCCATCATCCGAGAAGGATATTACCTGAATTTCTTTCGGCTTCCGCTGAACAAGTTTGTGGAATCTCCTTGTTCACCGCTCAATGCAGCGGCTCTAGAAGTGACCTTACAGAGGCTCCTGGCCCTAAAAGCCATAATCCCAGTACCTGCGGGAGAGGTAACTTCTGGGCATTATTCCATTTATTTCATAGTACCCAAGAAGGAGGGCACTTTCAGGCCCGTCCTGGACCTCAAGTCAGTCAACAGACACCTACAGGTCCCCAGCTTTCGCATGGAAACTCTGCGGTTAGTCAAGAATTCGGTACAGCCAGGGAAGTTTCTCACCTCCCTAGATCTGTCAGAAGCCTACCTGCATATCCCAATCCATCGGGATCACCAGCGCTATTTACGCTTCAAAGTCCTGAATCAGCACTTCCAGTTCCGAACTTTGCCCTTCCGGTTAGCCACCGCGCCGCGGGATCTTTACCAAGGTAATAGTAGTAGTGGCGGCGGCACTCAGGAAGGAAGGAATTCTCGTCCATCCCTACCTGGGCGATTGGCTGATCAGGGCAAAGTCACCGGAGGAGAGCCACCGGGCAACCAACAGAGTTATAGCTCTTCTGGAATGCCTCGGATGGGTAGTCAACATAAACAAGAGCTCCCTACAGCCGTCCCAGTCGCTGGAATACCTAGGGGTCCAATTAGACACCCGAGAAGACAAGGTCAGCCTGACCTCCAAGAGAACATCAAAACTCCAGAGTCATCTGCAGGCCCTGCTGAGCGCCAGCCGGCCCACAGCTCGAGATTACCTACCGGTCCTCGGCCTCATTGCGTCCACTCTGGAGGTGGTGCCATGGGCGCGTGCTCATATGAGACCATTGCAACGCGCCCTTCTATCTCGATGGAGCCCACGATCACAGAACTACACCGTACGCCTACCTCTACCGGCCAGAGTGCGGTATCAGCTATGGTGGTGGTTGCAGCCCGGCCACACGAGCCGGGGGTTCAAGAATGTCCTCCCCAACCTGGATTCTGCTTACCACAGATGCCAGCCTGAATGGATGGGGAGCACACTGCGAGGAACTCACCGTCCAAGGGCGGTGGACCAGAGAAGAGTCGAGGTGGAACATCAACTGACTAGAGGCACGGGCAGTCAGGCTAGCGTGCCTGCGATTTGCCCACAGACTTCGCGACAGAGCGGTCAGAGTGATGTCAGACAATGCCACCACGGTGGCATACATCAATCGTCAGGGCGGAACCAGAAGCCAACAAGTGTCCCTAGAAATAACTCCCCTGATGATTTGGGCAGAAGCAAATCTCCAGGACATCTCCGCCGTCCACATTGCCAGGAAGGACAACACGATGGCAGACTTCCTCAGCAGAGAAAGCCTGAACCCAGGGGAGTGGCAGCTGTCACCCACAGCCTTTCAGATCATTGTGGATCAATGGTTGATGCCAGCCATGGACCTCTTAGCGGACAGGTCCAACGCTCAAGTACCCAGATATTTCAGCCGCAGGCGGGATCCTCGGGCTCAGGGGATCGATGCCCTGGTACAGCCATGGCCTCAGGGGATGCTGCTATACGCCTTTCCTCCATGGCCATTGCTGGGCGCCATTGTACACAGGATTCAGCGACACAGAGGCCTAGTTCTTCTAGTGGCCCCGGACTGGCCAAGAAGGCCCTGGTACGCAGACATGAGAAGACTACTGGCAGGGAACCCTCTACCTCTGCCTCCCTACAGGGACCTGCTGCGGCAAGGTCCCATCCTCCACGAGGATCCGGCTCAATTCTCTCTTACGGTCTGGCCATGGAGAGGGCTAGACTGAAGAAAAGGGGATACTCTGAGCCGGTTATAGGTACACTCCTCCAAGCACGCAAGTTCTCCACATCCCTAACATATATCAGGATCTGGAGAGTTTTTGAAGCCTGGTGCGACTCATGGCACCAATTCACATACCGCTAAGATTCCTATCATTTTGGACTTCCTACAAGATGGACTTCAGAAGGGTCTGTCCCTCAGCTCCATCAAGGTTCAGGTAGCAGCGCTGTCTTGTTACGGTCCCAGGAGTGACGGCAACACCATTGCCAAACACCCAGACGTCTCACGTTTCCTGAAAGGAGTCAAACACATTCGCCCGCCACTGAAGTGGCCAGTGCCCTTGTGGAACCTCAACTTAGTATTGGAATTTTTGGCGGGATCAGCCTTCAGGCCCCTTCGAGGCCTGTCCCTCCGTTTGTTAACCTTGAAGATGGTGTTCTTGCTGGCTGTATGTTCAGCACGCCGCATCTCAGAGTTACAAGCACTATCCTGTTTGTGATCCATTTCTCAGAATCACTCCAGAGGTTATCCATCTTCGCACAGTTCCATCCTTTTTACCCAAGGTGGTCTCACACTTTCACCTCAATCAAACCATATCGTTGCCTACCACGGAAGGTTTGAAGAAGTCGGAAGGTCGAATGCTACGCCATCTCGACATCGGCAGACTGCTGTCCAGATATCTGGAAATGTCAGAAGCAGTACGAAAGACGGACCACCTGTTCGTCCTGCACAGCGGGAAGAAGCTAAGGGAAGCGGTCTCACGGCCAGCCATCTCCCGCTGGATTAAAGAAGTTATCAAGGCAGCCTACATAGAGGCGGGAAAACCACCGCCTCTACAGGTCAAAGCTCATTCTACCAGAGCACAATCGGCCTCTTGGGCAGAAGCTAAGCTGCTGTCGCCTGCTGAGATATGTAAAGCGGCGACGTGGTCCTCCCTCCATACCTTCTCCAGATTCTACCGTCTGGATGTCCAGGCCAGGGAGGACACAGCATTTGCGAGGGCAATCCTACACGGCCCTCGGGCAGCCTCCCGCCCAGTCCGGGAGTAGCTTTTGTACATCCCATTTGTTTTGAGTCCATCTGCTACACGCTAGGAAATGTTGAGATTACTTACCTGATAATCTCCTTTTCCTTAGTGTATGCAGATGGACTCAGCATCCCGCCCGGCTGCCGACATACATGGGGATTCACCCGACTCACGGTAAGCCATGTTTTCTTATAATAGGCCATCCACCCTGCCTGGTGTCGACGCCTTCTGGTTGTGAACACTGGCGGTCTCCAGCTACTATCAATCGGTCAGGGTAATCCTGTTCATTTAATTGATCGGTCAGCTACAGCTTTTGCAAGGAAGATTACTGATTTGCGGCACTTCCTGTGGGGGTATATGTACCCGTGCTGACGTCAGATCCGTCTCCAACTGCTAGCACGAGCACACAATACCCCATTTGTTTTGAGTCCATCTGCATACACTAAGGAAAAGGAGATTATCAGGTAAGTAATCTCAACAAGCCTGATTTTTAGGATATCCATAATGAATATGTATGAGTTAGATTTACATACAATGAAAGCAGTGCATATTCTCATGTGTATTCATTGAGGATATCCTGAAAACCAAGCCTGTTTTTGTGGCTCTTGAGTAGTGGAGTTTGGCACTCCTGCTTTGTTCATTGCTGCATTTTTCAATCCCCATTGCTTGGTGTTTAGAGTTGCACTTTTGATAGACTGTAAACTAGGCAAGCTATGTACACACACAGATGCCAGTAAGCATTCAAATGATATTTGTGCAAACAATTATGGGCCTGGTTTATGTCTCAGGCTGCATGCTGTGGTATGGGAGATTTGAGTTCTGATCACCTGTTCCTCAGGACCAGTTGGGAATGCTATGCTGTAGAGTTGATGTTGGGAAGGGGATGCAGCCACTGCTACTGTTGCTGACTGTGGTTAGTGCTTGTCCCTGGATTCTCCCAGGCATGCTATTTTGGAAGGGGTGAGTGGCAGAGTGCTAGGGGGGAAAAAAGGAAGAAAGACTAAAAATATTCAAAAACTTACTGAGCTGAAGCTTTCAGACTTATGTGCTCAGAGTAACTGTAATTGGTGGAAACACTGAAGCAAGTAGGACTGTTTTCACCATGGCATTGGAAAGAATGTGGAAGTTTTTTCAGTGAGGGAGAAACTGATTAGCTTGTCTCATTTAAGCAACATTTAATTAAACGTTCTGGCAATGTGGTTTGCATAATAGGACCCCACTCTGCTCTAAAATCTTTCCTTACCTGCCTCAGGTTGCTGAAAAAGAGCTTGGTATGACCAGATTGCTCCCGACATCCTGTAATCATTAGGTAGAATAGAGATTTGAGTGGCTGTTCTGTTAGCAGAGGCATTGCCAGCCAAAGCCTAGCACCTCAGATGTGAACTTATTATAAACTAAAAGAGAGAGTTAATTTAAAAAAAACAAAACAAAAAAACATAAAACCCCACCCATAATATAATACAATTGCTATTTAAGAAACTGGAAACTACTAGCCTTCATGGGAGGATGACTTTCAGCTTCACTGTTGAAAGCATTAAAGAAAAAATTGGTATGATATTAATATGCAGCAAAGACTAACCTTTTCTAACTAAAAAATATATTGGCTGAATTTCACTGAAATTTAAAAAGAAATGGCTTATAACCTAAAAAGTCTGAAAATCATTTTTCAGTTATTTTGGACTTATAATTGTTTGGTTATGTATTTGGAATAAAGTAATAAAACAAGAAGGCCTCGAACATTAACTGGGAATTGCTTAAAGCTTTTTATGTCTCGGCTATTGGAAGGTGAAATAATGAAATACATATTTTGAAGAAATGTGATTTGATAGTCAAAGAATGGCATATTAGAGTTAATTTTCACTTGTTTTGCACTGTTGGTGTGTGTTTGGTTTTATATCCCAGTGCCCCAGTTCATGCAACTCAGGGTTGCTTATCCTTGGCCATCCAGTGATCCATGTAAGAACTATTACCATCATCTGGGGCAGTAGTAATGTTTGTTGCAGAAGGTAGAAACAACTGTAAAGCACACAGGATCCTTGTGGTAAAATTTCTTCAGGCATTATCTTCTTCTTTTTTTTTTTTTGTTACCCTTTACTTCTGATATACAAACTTTAATCCAGTGCAATTTCATAAATTTAATAACATTTTCTCTGGTAAGCAGGGCTGAATTGGCTATGACAAGTGGGTGACATCATTCAACTTTTGTTTCATTGCTTTTTCTAGTTCTCTTCAGTTACACTGTCCTATACCTCTAACTAGCCTAGCCTCCAAGTTAACTACCCTTGTTATATGTAACTTCCACTTCTAGTGGAAGTTACATAGGCCGCTACCACCTCCCCGAGCACACCTCTCTCGCCTTTGCACCTCCAGATTCCCTTTAAATAAGTTTTAAACCCCACATCAAAGCACTCCTAAAGGGAGGTTTCTATAAGCTAAACATCCTAAAAAAACTCAAACCCCTCCTCCACACACACGATTTCCGCACAGTCATACAGACCACTATGCTCACAAAACTAGATTATTGCAACTCCCTGCTGCTAGGACTCCCTGCCACCACCATCAAACCCCTTCAGATCCTACAAAATTCCATGGCGAGAATCATAACCGGTACGCGTAAAAGGGACCACATCACCCCCATACTAAAAGACCTACATTGGCTGCCCATTTCCTCCCGCTCACAATATAAAACCCTCACCATCCTTCACAACTCCCTACATAAATACAATCACATCTGGCTCAATGAAATGCCACGTTTCTGCACTTCTGACCGCCCTACAAGAACATCCCAGATAGGCACTCTCTACACCCCGTCCCTCAAATCAGCACATTCAACTTATACCAGAGGAAGAGCTTTCTCCGTCGCCGGCCCCACCCTCTGGAACTCCCTCCCCACCTTCCTACGCCAAGAGACATCCCTCCACATTTTCAATAAAGGAGTCAAGACGTGGCTTTTCCGACAGGCCTACCCCGAATCTAACCAAACTTAATTTCTCCCCTAGATCCACCTGCCCGACCTTTTCTCCCACACCTCCCAGCCCCCCCCTGCCCTGTCACTTACCCCTATCCCCCCTTAGCCCGACCCATCCCCACCCCCTCTCCCTCCTCTTAGCCATCCCTTGATCCTTGGGCCTCCAGGCCGCTACCACCTCCCCGAGCACACCTCTCTCGCCTTTGCACCTCCAGATTCCCTTTAAATAAACTATATCCTAGTGAATACTGTCGCCTAATTAATATAGCTGGTATGTACCTGTACATACTTCAACTGTACATAGTCTCCCTCTTCTATTTTTTATTTCATTTTTGTTTCTGTTGTCGTATACTTCATCTAGATACGCCTTTCCACCCGCTCCCTCCCCCCTTCCTCCCCCCGCCATCCTTGCCCCTTTTGGTTCTTTTTGTATTCTGATTTTTGGTTCTGTTATTAATGTTATATTGTTATATTGTTACATTGTTTCATTGTATTTCCCGCCTGAGTTCTTTGTAAACCGGCATGATGTGCTTCACGAATGTCGGTAAATAAAAGTTAATAAATAAATAAATAAATAATAGTGAATTGTTCTTGTTTGTTATACCCTTTGTTACATGTAAACCGATCTGATATGAAATTTTTTCATGAAGGTCGGTATAGAAAAGTGTTAAACAGAGCTGAATGGACACTTTCCCCACATGAGTACAGCTTCATGAGCCCCGCAGTTATTTTTGTCCTGAGGTTCAACCTTTTTGCGTGCTCTCATGTTAATTTTAAATGTTCTCCAAATCTTTTAGTTTTTTCCTTTTGCCCAAAACAGCACTTTTCAACGCTACAAAAAAAGGGAAAGTTTTTTTGGTAGATCATTAAAAGCTTCAAGGACTGCATTTACAGGGTGAAGATGTCCATTATAAATGGATATAAGGGCCTAGGACCCTACTATGACTACTTCAATTGTGGCTGGATATACCCCAGAATGCAGAAGAATCCGGCCTATAAGGTGGCTGAGCTCTGGGGCCATCAGAGCTCCTTTTCTATGGTGAGTCAAACAGGGCTTCTAACTTTGTGGAGACAGTGTTGGGAGTCAAGCAACTTTAAAAAGCACTGAGCATCATATGACTCAGTTCTGTCAAAGCACAGGAAATGGGCATGGGTTGCCACTAGTACAAGACTCCACATCAGCTAAATAGATGGGATTTTCTAATGTGGGGACATGAGGGCCACTGAAATCTAAAGATTTGGCAAAGCATCTGAGTTCAGCATGGTCAGTGCCATTGAAGCATGAGACCTTGGTTCTGTTGCTGCAGGAAAATCCAGTATTGCTGGTGCCATTGATGCATATGGTGCCATTGGTGTCCAGAGGCATAATGGCTTCTGTGGAGCCCTCAACACATAAGCGCTGGATGTTGGAGACCTTGGCATAGTTGATGCGGGGACCATCTGATTAGAAGCAAGGGCAGGAGGGTCATAAAGGTCCTCAACTCAGTCACCTTAGTCTTGTGGGTAAACATACCACCCTTATCTGATACCAAGGAGGGTTCAACAGGCATACTCTCTGGTCTTCCACTAGATCCTCCAGAGTACTCCTCTCATCTGGAAGATCCACCTTACTGAAAATTTTTGGATAAGCTGGGAAGAACCATCAAAGTTCACATGCAGAAGAATAAAGGTCCTCATAAGGATGTGTTTGATATCCTTCATGTTCTGGAAACTCAAGCTGAACCAGTGGCCTTGCCAGTTAACAAAATTCTTCAGGATTTCAAGACCAGAATATGAGAAAGTTCAGTTGTCCTCCAGTGGTGAGAAAAATAGGTCTGAAGTACAGAGTATATAAATCTCCTGGTTTCGTGGTGATTGAGCTTCCCCCATCAATCAGTGGTGATGAAGTCTGCCTTAAAGAGGGTGAAGAAAATAAGAATCTTTTCTAACACCCCATCAGGAAAAAATCCAAAACGGATAGATTTTCCGCAGATAAGCAAGTGAAATTAGTCATGAATTCTGGGGATCGTCCTCTAGGTGGCAGAGCTCCTTAAAGAACACAGAGCTGAGCTCTGTGTACCTGCTTGGGCATATAACCACATGGTCTCCTGGTCTACCTCAGTTTTTCATTTTTCTGCGCTGAATGGTGCAAGCAGAGTCTCCGCTTTCCTCTACTTTGTTTGATCACAGGCAAGTCCTGAGCTGCTCTGACCACGTTGAACTCTGCTGTGGTCAGGGCCATGGACCTGAGTTCTACCTCCAGGCAGAAGGAGGCCCCTGAGGCCCTCAGCTTCCCCGCTCCAGCTATCCAGCTGCTCTGACTTCCAGCCTACTCAGGAGAGGAGTGAAGAAAGGTTAATGAGACTGAGATCTTGCTGGAGGCAACCCATCTGGGGCTGTGGAGCGGATACTCTCAACGGAGCAGTCCTCCGGGCCCTTACAGGGGTCACCCAAGAGCAGGGTCTGACACTCCTTCTCAGAGGAATGTCAGCCGCTCCGGCATTCAGTCCAAAGCCTTCTCAGGGGAGGAGTGAAGAAATAGCTAATGAGACCGAGAGCTGGTGGGAGCCAGTCCTTCTGGGCTGTGGAACGGATGTTCTCAATGGAGCAGTCCTCCGGGCCCCTAATGGGATTACCTGAGAGCAGGATCTGACATCCCTCTTCAGAGGAACGCTGGTGCGTGCCAATGCCAGGGCATCGGTCTGGCCGACACCGCAGCGTCTGTGCTTCCTGAGGCAGGTACATTGATGCCTTTCCAACGCTCCCAATGCCGGTGCATTCAGACCTCCTGAAGCTGGTGTGCTGATGCTTCTCTGGCCGTGATGTCTTTTGGATAATGGTGCGCTAGCTGACACTCGCTGATAAACGTCAACATGCTGACCCATCCATGGGCATGCACATTCCCTTGAGGTTCCCAGAAGAGACTACCCTTGAGTGCACTAACGCTGGGCGTGTGGCCAGCTCAAGGAGCTTGGAGGCCCTTTTCAGACTGAATGGAAACTTGACTCCCCCCAACTCCTAGTTGTGAGTGGGCAGCGAACGTACCCCCCTCCCCACCTTCTTGGTTGAATAGTCCAGAGGAGACCAGGCTGGTGTGGACGGCCGGAGCCAGCCAGTCTGTGTACATAGGGCAGGAGTTGGTGTCTGGCCGTGGCTTCTTATGACCATACAAGTCCCATGGGTCTTCAGGTTATCCTCGGATCGCTCAGAGGAGAAACCTTAACTGGTTCTCCACCAAAAAAAAAAATAATATAATAACTGCATTGCCATCTCATGAGGTGTTGCATAAAATAACTAAGGCGTGACAACATCCCCTACCAGATGTAGTAACATGGCACAAAACAGATTTGAAATTGCCCTTCTTTGGTGAGGCTAACTTCCTCACGATTCGGCAGGGTGGGAATCAAGTGTAGAGAAAGCTACATTCCATACCTTGCCGGGAATACTAATACATATTCAGTCAGCTTAGGATGTGAGTCTTCCAAGTTGTAGCATCAAACGCCAAGATACAGCAATACCTGCCCTAGATTTCTTAGCTTGAGGCTTCAGTCTTAAAGACCATTACTTCCACACACCTGGTTTGACCATGAGCAAGTGCCATCAGAGGGGATGTGCACAAGAAACTAACAGATTACCTGGTTACCCGGGCAATCTCTTTGGAGACAAATCGAGGGAATCCGAAGCTCGGTTAATAGAAGTAGGATATAGCGATGCAGTCCTTTGCCTTCCGGGGGAATAGCCATTGGAGGATACATGCAGCCTTGCATAGAGGGGAACCCACGTTTTTCTCTCACCCACAATCACCAAAACACTGCAACAGCAGATGCAGAGTTGCAGTCAGCAGCACATCCCACCCCAACGGTGCGGACCTGCGGATTGAACCTTCCCCATCTAAGGCTACCTAAACCATTATCGCCAAATTAGAATCGTCCACCTAAAATGGAGTACCTATCCAGGAGTCATATCATTTGCCACGTGGTCATCGTTGCATACCTGCCCTTGCATTACTGCCTTCACTGAAAAACTGCTGTAAATGTAGCTCTGGACCGAGCCATTCTTGGCAGGAACAGCTAAAGTGACTGCAAACAGGTGACAGGTTGAGTGCCACTATATAGCACAGGAATGGATTACCATCACTTCAAGATTAGAGGGCGCCCAACCTGCTAGCTAGGGATTCCCCAGAATTAATGGCTTATTTCACCTGCTTATCTGCGGAAAAGAGCAAATTTGTTTCCGTAAACGGTATTTTCCGTGAATAACAGGGTGAATTAGCCATGTTAACCCGCCTACCTCCCCAGACAGTCTCCGAACAGTATAAATGCAAGCTTGGATAACATTGAGGCAGACCGAGAGACCACGTGGTTACATGCCCAGGCAGGCACACAGAGCTCAGCTCTGTGTGCGTTGAGGAGCTCTGCCACCTAAAGGACCGGAGGACAATCCCCAGAATCCATGGCAAATTCACCCTGCTATCCACGTAAAACACCGTTTACGGTAAGCAAACTTGCTCTTCGTTTGGAAAGATTTTCTTTCCAAAGCTCATTGTTTTAATAGCCAATCACCATCTTTACATGATTCTATATTTACACACATGTATCAGTAAGTTGGACCATTTATGAACTCTCTAGGTGAAGAGTCTGTCGTTAGCCAAATTCTGCTGCATCCAGAACACCTATCACCTCATTTGTTCCGTTTGGAGCCTTTGATTCAGTTGCTAGGGTTTTGGCCACTGCTTTGGAACCCTAGGAATGGCATGACTGTAGGCTAGTGGAATATGAGAGGGTGCCCATAATAAGCTAGCGGATGTTGTCCCCAAGCACTGAACCTCTTTGGAGACCAACAGGCCAATACAGTACAGTACGCTCTGGTGGAGCGCCCTGTTAACCCGCATTTGGACGTGCATTTTCGACGCGCTAGCTTTACCCCTTATTCAGTAAGGGGTAATAGCGCGTCAAACGCATGTCCAACTCCCCCGAACTACTAGTGCCCGCAACATTCAAAAAAAAACTTAAGACCTGGCTGTTTCACCAAGCCTTCCTGTAACTTTCCCAGTACCAGCTAGGCTATTGATTAGGCCGCAGACACCAGTCATGTAACTAGACAATCCTCAGCGAAGTCACTGTTACTGTACAGTTATTGTTATAGAGTTCCTTTTTCCGCCTCTAGCGCATTCTTCTCCTCTACCCCTTACCCCTGTTGTATTGTAACTTTCCTACAACTTGTTTATGATTATGTTTGTTAAGGTTAAAGTTTCTTATCACAATGTTCTTTGTAAACCGATGTGATATGATATTTTTCATGAAGGTCGGTATAAAAAAAAAGTTTAAATAAATTAAAACATGCAAATGCATGTTGATGGCCCTATTAGTTTTTCCCGCGCGATACAGAAAGTAAAATGTGCAGCCAAGTCGCACATTTTACTTTCAGAAATTAACGCCTGCACAAAGGCTGGTGTTAATTTCTGCCGGCGCCGGGGAAACTGCTTTTCTGTGCACCATCCGACTTAATATCGTGGCGATATTAAGTCGGAGGCCCCAAAAGTGTAAAAAAAAATAAAAAAATAAAAAATCGGCCCACGGGTCGGAAGATGGACGCTCAATTATGCCGGCGTCTGTTTTTCTGAACCCATGGCTGTCAGCGGGTTTGAGAATCGATGCCAGCAAAATTGAGCGTTGGCTTTCAAACCCGCTGACAGCTGCCGCTCCTGACAAAAAGGAGTGCTAGGGACGTGCTAGTGTCCCTAGCGCCTCCTTTTACCATGGGCCCTAATTTGCATAGGCCACCCTCCTGAATCGCGCGCCCAGGAGAGTGGCCTGTGCGTGCGCCGGTTGAGTGGGTGGTCGCCAGCTCTCCTGCTTGTTTTTCTGAATCAGCCTGTAGGTTAGGGAGATTTTTAAATGGAGAAACAGCATTTTGTGTTCCAGTCCTTGTTGACTGGCACTGATCAACAATCAGCTCAAATATGCTCATATTTGTTTTTATTTTTTATGCAATTAAGCATTTTTCCAGTATTGTTGTTTTCGTATATATTCGTGCTATCTGGCCTCTCAAGTGCATTCATAATAACTTTCCTGCAGAGGATGGCTGTGTTAGTAGCACCAGCTGAAAACAGCTTAGCAACCTTAAGCAAAAGAGGGCCCAGTTTTTGATAGGGCCAGAACTTTGCACCCCATCTCTTCCAGTGGGAAGGAGAGTTCAGCTGTTCCTCCAGGAGTGGGAGAAGATTTCTATGGCCAGCTGTAATCTTATGGAGCGTGGGTACTGCTGCTTGTTCTCCCATCTACTGGTACAACATCAAGGTTTGACCTTTGATTCAGATCCATCTCGCTTTATCGAGTTTCATTTTGAGGTGGATGCACTGCTTTACCAATGGGCATAGAAATGGTCTCCCCTTGGAGCATAGTAAGAGGTTGTACTCCCATTACTTACTTATCCCCAAGAGATTGGGGGGGAATATGTCTGAGACCCACCCTGTATTTATGATGGTTGAACATGCACCTGAAGGAGGAATTCAAGATGAGCTTCCTTTGCACCATCCTTCCCTTCATCCAAATGGTTAATTGAATGTGTGCTGTCAACTTGAAGGAGACCTGTGCCCACATCCCCATTCACTCATCTCATTTGCAGTACTTCAGATTCAAGGTGGATGGACAGCACTAAAAATAGAAGGTTCTAGCCTTCTGCCTGTCAGCAGCTCCAAGAATGTTCACGAAGTGCCTGTCAGTGGTAGCGGTACATTTTCATCAGCAGGGTATATCTGTTTTTACCTTCTTGAATGACTGGTTAGTGACATTGCTAGGTCAAACAGTACAGCCACTAGTGTAACTGCGGTATTTCATGAATTCAGCAAATTGAACCTAGTCCCAACTCGGAGGATCCAGTTTTTAGGAGCTGGGATAGACTTAATCAGGGAAAGTGTTCCTTCCAGAGGACAAGGCAACCTGTCCTTATAACCTGGTACAAAATTTAGCTTAATCTACCATGAAGAGAAACATGGGATAACCTGCATGGCACTACAGATACTACCATAAGCTTGCTGGACAGACTAGATAGACCATTTGGTCCTTTTCTGCTGTCGTCAGTATGTTAAGCTTGCTACCCAAATGGCTCGTTAAGCAGTAGTTATCCTCAGTCACATGGCAGCTACTGTCCACTAGTACAGTTTTCTCATTTTCATATGAGGCCTTTCCAGTGGTCCTTTCAGTCGCCATGGGACCAACCTAGACAGCCCTTGTTGCATCTGATCAAGGTAGCATTGAGACTAGCTGTTCCTTGGATGGTGGTTGAGGCCAGAGGTTCTCAAAGTAGACCTCACACGAGAATCCTGCACCAGGTAACATTGGCAACTGATGCCTCCACCATGGGCTGTGGTGTGCACACAGGCTGTTATTGAACTGAAGGAACGGAGCGCCACTGTCGGGAAAACTTCTTGGCACTACAAATGATTCGTTACGCACTGTATTTGCTCACTTTCTGCAAGGCAAATATTCTAATTTACCTGGACAATCAAGTAGCAATGTTTTATGTAAATAAGCAAGGAGGTATGGATTTCTAGATTCTCTACCAAAAAGCCCAAAGAATTTGGGCATGGGTTTTCAGTCACATAGCCTATCTTCAGGTGACATGCCTCCCAGGGACGTCCAACACACTGGCAGATTGTCTGTCAGATTTTTCTCCCACATGAGTAATCACTGGACCAGGGAGTGGAAACAGCCCTGTTTTTATGGGATCAGCTGACCATGGACCTGTTTGTGTTCGAGACGAATTGGAAAGTAGAGAGCTTGGGTTTCATTCTTCCATATGAGTTCAGATTCATGCTGTATGCTTTTCAAATGGGATATCTGTATTTTGTACACATTTCTGCCATGATCTATAATTAGGACAATTCAGAAGGTGATACACCATCGAGCAGAAATGTTCCTTGTTGCTACATCCTTGTCAAAGAAGTATGTCTCTCTTGCCCGATTCAACTTTTGGTGCATCCTCCAATTGAGTTGGGGACCTTGCTGGCACTCCTCTTTCAGGAAGGGGGTAGTTTTCATTATTCAGATTTACTCCATCTCAATCTGACGACATAGAATGTAAGTTCTGGTTGATCTCTCCATGGGCAGTATGTAAGGAGATGGAGGATATCTGTGATTTCTGCAATTAGAATATCAACGAGGAGGTCATATGCTTTTAAGTGGAAAAGATTTCTTAGCAGATGCCAATTGTCTTTAAATATGTCTGCTTTTATGGGTTGTCAGAAGGCCTTGGGATTGACTGCATGGAGTAGCAGTGGCTACCATTAAGAGAAACATGGGATAACCTGCATGGCACTACAGATACTACCATAAGCTTGCTGGACAGACTAGATAGACCATTTGGTCCTTTTCTGCTGTCATTAGTATGTTAAGCTTGCTACCCAAAGGATATTCTTCAAACCCTAATCTCCCTGTCTTCCTCAGATGTGTGTATGTCTTCTCTGAGGGTACATTTAAGTGCTATTGTGGCTTGCTTACCTGTTTTATAGATAGAAAGCTAATCTCTGTTCACCTGTTGGTCTCAAAGTTCATAAAAGAATTGTCATATGAAACCTCTGGCCTCCAAACCTGCAGTTCCATGGGATCTTAATGTTCTTGCTCAGTTGGTGAAACAACCATTTGAACCATTGCATTCACTTGGAAAGTGGTATGCCTAGTGGCAGTCGCTTCAGTGATGAGAGTTAAGTTATAAACCTTGTTCTTGTGCTCGTCTTATCTATAATTTTTTCACATACTCAAAATTTCTCTTGAAAGTTGTATCTACTTTTCACATCAATCAGGACATTATCTTGCTGACTTTTATTTTCCCAAAGCCACATGACTTAAGAGGGCAATAGCTTCTCAGCTTTTTGTCTCATATGACCCCAACACAATGGTAAAGGCAGTAGCTAAATATAAATTTGGTTGGCGAAATGTATTATAAACTGGCTGGTCTCCAGATTTCAGAGCCGGTCAAGTACATATCTGAGAACTGTTCCCATTGAAGACATCTGCCAAACTGCAACCTGGTCATCTGTACACATCTTCACATCCCATTACTTTTTGGATGATCTTTCAAGAATTGACAATAAATCTGAGCAAGCAGTTTTGCACAACCTTTTCTGCCAGTAGTCCACTCTCCATATGGAGAATCACGTTCCTTATTCAGTACGTGCCCCACAGTGCAACAGTCAGCCTGGGACTCCCCATATGGTCATGGCTAATGCAGCCCTGCTGAAAGGGACCCAGCTCTGAAAGTCAGAAAACGTCTTACTGAGGATACCTGGGAGTTCCTACAATCCCATAGTTCCTTGTGATCCCTTCAGTCTTTCTTCGTCCGATCTACCGCATGCATGTCTTCCCAGTCCTCCTAAGATTTTTGTTCAGCCTTGTTAGCCTCATTTCTCTGTGTTGTAGTCTTTCTTTTTTATTTTTTTCTCTTGCTGCTGCCATGGCAGCACCTCAACAGAAATTTTTCACTTTTTTTTTTTTTTTTTAATATATAAAGTGGGGGAATCAAAGGCCAAGAAGCCTGCAGTCAGCAAGTTTAAGGCCCATGTCTGTGGGCTCTGGATATTCATTAGGTACATGTTCTGTCTATTGTTGCCTGGGTCTGGATCGTGACGCTGGCAACTGTTATAGTTATGGTCAAATGTCATCAGAGGCTGCAGCAATACATCCTTTGTAAGATAGAGGCCCTGCGGGATAAACCTTTAGGTAAGAGCCTTGGAGTGAGGCCATGCAGTGGATCTACTCCTTTTTCTGGAGCAAGGTAGTATGGGATTCTCGGTGCCACTGAAGCTTAGGTGAGATCCTGCTCCTTCTCTTTCCCTAAAGTCAGAAAAGGCCCTTACCTCCCTCCACCCCCAACCCACTTCCTGCTGCATTGGCTCCTAGATCTACCAGAGGTCAGAGCACATAAGACTTAGGAGCTAGATGAAGGCGTAAATAAAGATGAATAAAGTTGAACCAATTGATATACTATATCTGGATTTCCAGAAAGCATTTGACAAATCCCTCATGAGAGACTTCTTAGGAAATTAGAAAGTCATGGGTTAGGTGACCATGTCCTATTGTGGATTGCCACCTGGTTAAAAGATAGAAAACAGAGAGTAGGGCTAATTGGTAAATTTTCCCAATGGAAAAAGTTGAATAGTGGAATGCCCCAGGGATCTGTTCTAGGACTGATGCTTTTAAATGTTATAAATGACCTGGAAATGGGAACAAGTGATGAGATCAAATGTGCCGATGACACAATTATTCAAAGTTGTCAAATCACAAAAGGATTGTGAGAAATTGCAAGAGGGTATTGCAAAACTGGGAGACTGGGCATGCAAATTAAATTTAATGTAGAAAGTTCAAAGCGATAAATTTGGGGAAGAGTAACCCAAATTATAGCTACAAAATGCAAGGTTCCACAATAGGAAAAGGATCTAGGTATCGTTGAAGATATGTTGAAATCTTCTACTCAAGTGTGCAGCAGCAGCCAAGAAAGCAAATGGATTGCTAGGGGTTATTAAGTAAAGAATGGAGAATAAAACAGAATATCATAATGCTTCTGTGTCGCTCCATTCTGCGACCTCATCTTGAGTATAGTGTGCAGTTCTGGTCACCACATCTCAAGAAAGATATAGCAGAATTAGAAAAGGTACAGAGAAGGGTGATCAAGATGGTAAAGGGGATGGAACAATTCCCCTATGAAGAATGTCTAAAGAACATAAGAAAATGCCATACTGGGTCAGACCAAGGGTCCATCAAGCCCAGCATCCTGTTTCCAACAGTGGCCAATCCAGGCCATAAGAACCTGGCAAGTATCTAAAAGCTAAGTCTATTCCATGTTACCATTGCTAATGGCAGTGGCTATTCTCTAAGTGAACTTAATAGCAGGTAATGGACTTCTCCTCTAAGAACTTATCCAATCCTTTTTTTAAACACAGCTATACTAACTGCACTAACCACATCCTCTGGCAACAAATTCCAGAGTTTAATTGTGCGTTGAGTAAAAAAGAACTTTCTCCGATTAGTTTTAAATGTGCCCCATGCTAACTTCATGGAGTGCCCCCTAGTCTTTCTACTATCCGAAAGAGTAAATAACCGATTCACATCTACCTGTTCTAGACCTCTCATGATTTTAAACATCTCTATCATATCCCCCCTCAGTCGTCTCTTCTCCAAGCTGATAAGTCCTAACCTCTTTAGACTTTCCTCATAGGGGAGCTGTTCTATTCCCCTTATCATTTTGGTAGCCCTTCTCTGTACCTTCTCCATCGCAATTATATCTTTTTGAGATGCGGCGACCAGAATTGTACACAGTATTCAAGGTGCGGTCTCCTCATGGAGCAATAAAGAGGCATTATGACATTTTCCGTTTTATTCACCATTCCCTTTCTAATAATTCCCAACATTCTGTTTGCTTTTTTGACTGCCGCAGCACACTGAACCGATGATTTCAATGTGTTATCCACTATGACACCTAGATCTTTCTTGGGTTGTAGCACCTAATATGGAACCCAACATTGTGTAATTATAGCATGGGCTATTTTTCCCTATATGCATCACCTTGCACTTATCCACATTAAATTTCATATGCCATTTGGATGCCCAATTTTCCAGTCTCAAAAGGTCTTCCTGCAATTTATCACAATCTGCTTGTGATTTAACTACTCTGAACAATTTTGTGTCCTCTGCAAATTTGATTATCTCACTCTTCGTATTTCTTTCCAGATCATTTATAAATATATTGAAAAGTAAGGGTCCTAATACAGATCCCTGAGGCACTCCACTGCCCACTCCCTTCCACTGTGAAAATTGTCCATTTAATCCTACTCTCTGTTTCCTGTCTTTTAGCCAGTTTGCAATCCACGAAAGGACATCACCACCTATCCCATGACTTTTTACTTTTCCTAGAAGCCTCTCATGAGGAACTTTGTCAAACGCCTTCTGAAAATCCAAGTATACTACATCTACCGGTTCACCTTTATCCACATGTTTATTAACTCCTTCAAAAAAGTGAAGCAGATTTGTGAGGCAAGACTTGCCCTGGGTAAAGCCATGCTGACTTTGTTCCATTAAACCATGTCTTTCTATATGTTCTGTGATTTTGATATTTAGAACACTTTCCACTATTTTTCTGGCACTGAAGTCAGGCTAACCAGTCCGTGGTTTCCCAGATCGCCCCTGGAGCCCTTTTTAAATATATGGGTTACATTTGCTATCCTCCAGTCTTCAGGTACAATGGATGATTTTAATGATAGGTTACAAATTTTTACTAATAGGTCTGAAATTTCATTTTTTAGTTCCTTCAGAACTCTGGGGTGTATACCATCCGGTCCAGGTGATTTACTACTCTTCAGTTTGTCAATCAAGCCTACCACATCTTCTAGGTTCACCGTGATTTGATTCAGTCCATCTGAATTACCCATGAAAACCTTCTCCATTATGGGTACCTCCCCAACATCCTCTTCAGGAAACACCGAAGCAAAGAAATCATTTAATCTTTCCGCGATGGCCTTATCTTCTCTAAGTGCCCCTTTAACCCCTCGATCATCTAACGGTCCAACTGACTCCCTCACAGGCTTTCTGCTTCGGATATATTTAAAGTTTTTACTGTGAGTTTTTGCCTCTACAGCCAACTTCTTTTCAAATTCTCTCTTAGCCTGTCTTATCAATGTCTTACATGTAACTTGCCAACGTTTATGCTTTATCCTATTTTCTTCTGTTGGATCCTTCTTCCAATTTTTGAATGAAGATCTTTTGGCTAAAATAGCTTCTTTCACCTCCCCTTTTAACCATGCCGGTAATCGTTTTGCCTTCTTTCCACCTTTCTTAATGTGTGGAATACACCTGGACTGTGCTTCTAGAATGGTATTTTTTAACAATGACCACACCTCTTGGACATTTTTTTACTTTTGTAGCTGCTCCTTTCAGTTTTTTTCTAACAATTTTTCTCATTTTATCAAAGTTTCCCTTTTGAAAGGGACGCTTCAGCTTGGAGAAGAGATGGCTAAGGTGGAGATATGATAGAGGTCTATAAAAATGAGTGGAATGGAATGAGTGAACGTTAATCAGTTTACTCTTTCGAAAAGTACAAAGATCAGGGTACACAAAATGAAGTTAAAACTAATAAGAGAAAATATTTTTATACTCAACACATAATTTAAGCTCTGGTTGTCAGAGGTGGCTGACAAAATAAAGGCTAAAAGAACAGCGTTCAAGAAATATAAAAGATCCCAAAGGGAGGAGCACAAAGAAGAATATCTGGTACAACTGATGGAGACTAAATTAATCAAGACATCAAAAAGTCAAGCGGAAGAGAGGATTGCTGAGGTGACAAAACATTTTTCAGATACATCAGTGAAAAGAGAAAAGTTCAAAGTAGTATAGTGAAATTGAAAGGTGGAAAGGATCAATGTGTGGAGAGTGACGAAGAAATGGCAGATATATTAAACGAATACTTCAGTTCTGTGTTCACTAAAGAGGACCCTGGTGAAGGACCATCGCTACTTAACAAGAAACTGGAGGGGAGTGGAGTAGATATAACTCCATTTACAGTAGAAAATGTATGGGAAGAGCTGGAGAAACTGAAAGTGGACATAGCCATTGGGCCTGATGAGGTTCATCCCAGGATACTTAGGGAGCTCAGAGATGAGCTGGTGGGTCCGCTGTGTGACCTATTCAATAGATCCCTAGAAACCGGAGTGGTGCCGAGTGATTGGAGAAAGAGCGGTGGTGGTCCCGCTTCACAAGAGTGGGAACAGAGAAGAAGCTGGTAACTACAGACCGGTTAGCCTCACTTCGGTGGTGGGAAAAATAATGGAATCGCTGTTGAAAGAGAGAATAGTGAAATATATACAGTCGGGAGAATTGCTGGACCACAGGCAGCATGGATTCACCAGGGGAAGGTCCTGTCAGACAAATCTGATTGACTTTTTTGACAGGGTAACCAAGGAATTGGATCAAGGAAGAACACGCGATGTCATCTACTTGGATTTCAGCAAAGCTTTTGATACAGTCCCACACAGGAGACTGGTGAATAAAATGAGAAGTTTAGGAGTGAATGCCAAGGTGGTGGCCTGGATTGCAAACCGGTTGACGGACAGAAAACAATGTGTGATGGTAAATGGAACTCTCTCTGAAGAGAGAGCGGTTTTAAGCGGTGTACCGCAAGGATTGGTGTTGGGACTGGTCCTGTTCAATATCTTTGTGAGCGACATTGCGGACGGGATAGAAGGTAAGATTTGTCATTTTGCGGACAACACTAAGATCTGCAACAGAGTGGACACGCCAGAAGGAGTGGAGAGAATGAGACGGGATTTAAGGAAGCTGGAAGAGTGGTCGAAGATATGGCAGCTGAGATTCAATGCCAAAAAGTGCAGAGTCATGCATATGGGGAGTGGAAATCCGAATGAACTGTATTCGGGGGGGGGGGAGGCTGATGGGCACGGAGCAGGAGAGAGACCTTGGAGTGATAGTGTCTAATGATCTGAAGTCGGCGAAACAATGTGACAAGGCGATAGCTAAAGCCAGAAGAATGCTGGGCTGCATAGAGAGAGGAATATCAAGTAAGTAAAAGGAAGTGATTATCCCCTTGTACAGGTCCTTGGTGAGGCCTCACCTGGAGTACTGTGTTCAGTTCTGGAGACTCTATCTCCAAAGAGACAGAGACAAGATGGAGGCGGTCCAGAGAAGGGCGACCAGAAAGGTGGATGGTCTTCATCAAATGACTTATGAGGAGAGATTGAAGAATCTAAATATTACACCCTGGAGGAAAGGAGGAGCAGAGGTGATATGATACAGACTTTCAGATACTTGAAAGGTTTTAATGATCCAAAGACAACGACAAACCTTTTCCGTCAGAAAAAAATCAGTAGAACCAGGGGTCACGATTTGAAACTCCAGGGATGAAGACTCAGAACCAATGTCGGGAAGTATTTCTTCACAGAGAGGGTGGTGGATGCTTGGAATGCACTTCCGGAGGAAGTGGTGAAGACCAGAACTGTGAATGACTTCAAAGGGGTGTGGGATAAACACTGTGGATCCATAAAGTCTAGAGGACGTGAATGAAGAGTGGGTGGCTCGCGGGAATGACGGCTACTGCCTGGAGATAATACCTTTATTCAATAAACATACACACGGTTAATGCGACTCCAACATTGCTCTAAGCTTCAACTGCAAGAGGAAATGTGGAAAAAAGAATTTGCATTCACAAAAAAGCAGGGAGTAGCTTGCTTGTTACGGCGGTTACTACCCCAAACCAAATAAGCCTGATACTTCACTTTCAAATCATATCCAATATAGCTCTCTGCTTCAACGGCAGGGGGAATGAGGAAAAGTGGATCTATATACAGACAACAACCAAAAAGGTCTGAATTACATAGTCTGGGTAAGCGGAAAGGCATGAGTGTAGCTTGCTTATTGCGGCGGTTACTACCCCTGACTAAGCTAGATTTTCACTTTGATGCAGTTCCAACACTGCTCTCTGCGTTAATGGGGGTGGAAGGGAAATAGAACCAAAAGGTTACTAAGAGCCAAGACTAACAGAAGTATGAGAAAAAAAAAATTCAAAGCTTGCTGGGCAGACTGGATGGGCCGTTTGGTCGTCTTCTGCTGTCATTTCTTTGTTTCTATGTTATACCGGTATTAGTGGTTACATCATACCGGTTTACATCCAAACTGAAGGTGGAAAATACATCAAACAGGTACAGGGGATGGAATTACAGAGAACAGGAAGAAAGATAGCCGGAAAATGGCAAACAAGAGATCAGGCTGTATAAAATAACAAGTAAACAATGTAACATAACTTAAATAAGATCAGATCACATGTAGATAAAGGTAAACAGGTAAATGTAGTGTATTTGGATTTTCAGAAGTCATTTGATAAAGTTCCTCATGAGAGGCTTCTAAGAAAAGTAAAAAGTCATGGGATAGGTGGCAAATTTCTTTCATGGATTATAAACTGGCTAAAAGACAGGAAACAGGATTAAATGGACAATTTTCTCAGTGGAGGGGAGCGGGCAGTGGAGTGCCTCAGGGATCTGTACTGGGACCTGTGCTTTTCAATATATTTATAAATGATCTGTATAGGAATACGATGAGTGAGGTAATCAAATTTGCAGATACAAAATTATTCAGAGTAGTTAAATCAAAGCGGATTGTGATAAATTGCAGGAAGAACTTGTGAGACTAGAAAATTGGGCATC
Organism: Rhinatrema bivittatum; assembly: GCF_901001135.1. Taxonomy (NCBI): domain Eukaryota; kingdom Metazoa; phylum Chordata; class Amphibia; order Gymnophiona; family Rhinatrematidae; genus Rhinatrema; species Rhinatrema bivittatum. The sequence goes on from NC_042616.1 coordinate 187,892,541, forward strand.
CAAATGACAGATGAAATTTAATGTGGATAAGTTCAAGGTGATGCATATAGGGAAAAATAACCCATGCTGTAGTTCTACAATGTTAAGTTCCATATTAGGAACTACCACACAAGGATAATATCTAGGCGTCATAGTGGATAACACATTTAAATCGTCTGTTCAGTGTGCTGCGGCAGTCAAAAAAGCAAACAGAATGTTGGGAATTATTAGAAAGGGAATGATGAATAAAACGGAAAATGTCATAATGCTTCTGTATCGCTCCATGGTGAGACCGCACCTTGAATACTGTGTACAATTCTGGTTACCACATCTCAGGAAAGATATAGTTGCAATGGAGAAGGTACAGAGAAGGGTGACCAAAATGATAAAAGGGATGGAATAGCTCCCCTATGAGGAAAGACTAAAGAGGTTAGGAGTTTTCAGCTTGGAGAAGAGATGGCTGAGTGGGGGGATATGATAGAAGTGTGTAACATTGAGAGGTCTAGAACGGGTAAATGTGAATCGGTTATTTACTCTTTCGGATAATAGAAGAACTAGGGAGCACTCAATGAAGTTAGCATGTAGCACATTTAAAACTAATCTGAGAGTGTTTTTTCACTCAACGCATAATTAAACTCTGGAATTTGTTGCCAGGGGATGTGGTTACTGCAGTAGGTGTAGCTGGGTTTTAAAAAAAGGATTGGATATGTTTTTGGAGGAGAAGTCCATTACTTTCTATTAAGTTGACCTAGAAAATAGCCACTGCTATTACTAGCATCAGTAGCATGGGATAGACTTAGTTTTTGGGTACTTGCCAGGTTCTTATGGCCTGGATTATCCACTGTTGGAAACAGGATGCTGGGCTTGATGGATCCTTGGTCTGACCCAGCATGGCATGTTCTTATGTTTTTATATGTATCTATATTTGTCAGCTTTGCACGGTCTCCTTCTACTGGTAGAGGTGCATAACCCACTCGTTTTGGATTCATTTGTCTGTTAAGTAGTAATTTCTCCTTGATTGGGCTGTTGGGAGCATAAGCCAGTTGCCCATACCTGGGACGATGGATCCTCTGGTTAGAGGCAGGCTGTGGTTCTTTACAAACTAGTGGCCCAGTGTAACCTCGGATCAGTGTGTGCTATGCATTGTCTACCAGGAGTACCAATTAAATCAATTTAGATGTCCCATCAAATTACCCTCCATTGCCATTTTGGTGGACTGATAATGCATCAGAAGGTACTACGAACAGAGCTCTCCTCCCTCTTAAGGGCCAGAGCAGTCCAGCCCGTATCAACAGGGCAAAGACGGTGGGGATTCTACTCCAGGTACTTCCTGATTCCAAAGAGAACAGGAGGACTACGTCCCATCTTTGACCTGAGGGCCATGAACAAATTTCTAAAAAAAAGAAAAGTTCAAGATGGCTTCTCTGGGCACCTTGATCCCCCTTTTGCAAAAAGGGGACTCTCTATACTCCCTCGACCTAAAAGACATACACTCTTATTGAGATCTTCCCAGGTCAGAGGAAGTTTTTCAGATACCATTTGTTGCTGTTTTGAGCTTGCTTCCGCCTTACAGATCTTCACGAAATACCTGGCCGTAGTGGTGGCACACCGCAGACTGGGAGTGCATGTATTCCAGTATCTGGATGATTGTCTGATGAAGAGCAAATCTCAGGCAGGGGCCACTAGGTCCATGCACTTGACCATACGGGTGTTGGAGTTACTAGGGTTTATTCTCAACTACCCAAAGTCCCATATCAGCCCGTCACTTCAGTTGGACTTCATAGGAGCCCTGCTAGACACGGCTCAGACCAAGGCTTTTCTGCCACGCCAGAGGGTCATCATGTTGACTATTGCTGCAGAAGTTCAAGAGAGCAAGTGGGTATCAACCTGGCACATGTTGAGGCTGTTGGGCCACATGGCCATGACCGTCCACTCCGTTGTCACACTTAGACATGCGCAGAGCCCAATGTACCTTGAGGTCACATTGGTGCCAGACCACTCGGAGCCTCCAGGATTGCATCTGGGTCACCCTGTCTCTCAGGGACTCCTTGTCCTGGTGGCGGGTACTCTCTAATCTGGAACAGGGGATTTCCTTTCAGAGTTTTCCAACTGAAATTGTGTTAACCACGGAAGCATCCACTGTGGGGTGGGGAGCTCATGTGGATGGACTCAGCACCCAGGGACTGTGGTCCACTCAGGTATGTTCTTGTCACATCAACTTCTTAGAGCTCCGGGCAATAGGTTACTTGCTATGGGCTTTCAGAGATCGGCTGTCCAACAAAGTTGTCCTGATCCAGACCGACAACTAAGTAGCCATATGGTATGTCAACAAGCAGGGAGGCACGAGATAGTACCTCCTGTGTCAGGAAGTGATCCAGATCTGGTTGTGGGTTCTTTCTCACAGGATGGTGTTCAGGGCCATATTCCTGGCTGGGACGGAGAATGTGGTGATGGACAGTCTGAGTCATGGCTTCAGACCCCACGTGGTCCCTGTACCAGTTCAGTAGCAAATTGGATATTCCATCTCTGGGGGAGCCCGGATGTAGATCTGTTTGCATGATCTCTGCAACAGGATGGTGCCTTAGTTCTGCTCCCTATCCAGGTTAGACGGCAAACCAGCCTCAGGGGCCCTGGCCCATCATTGAGGCAAGGGTCTTATGTTTGCATATCCTCAGATTCTCTTGAAGCTTCTTGAGGACAGGGAGACTATGATCCTCATAGCCCCTCATTGGCCGAGACATGTCTGATTTCCCCTCCTGCAGGAATTGTCCATCTGGAAACCGATCAATTTGGGGACTTCCCTAGATATCATCATGCAAGGTCAAGGCATCCTGTGGCATCCCAACCTACAGGCCCTGTCGTGCTCAGCCTAGATGTTGAGAGGTTAATTCTGCAGCCTCTCTATCTTCCTGAGGATCTCTCTCTTGTCCTGGTGGTTTCTAGAAAACGTTCCACTAGACTGAAGTGGAGGAGGTTTTCCATGTGGTGTGAGTGGAAGGCCCTAGATCTGTTCTCCTGCTCCACACAAGAACGTCTTCAATTACCTTCTATATCTATCTGAGGCTGGCTGGAAAACCAACTCCGTCATAGTTCATCTTATTGCAGTTTGCGCATACCACCATGTCGTAGATAGTACCCCTATCTCTGTACAATCTATAGTTGTAAGTTTCATATGGGTCCTGCTTCTGTTAAAGCCTCCCCTAAGGCTTCCTGCTGTGTCTTAGGACTTCAACGTGGTGTTAGCTCAGCTGATGAAATCACCTTTTGAGCTGCTGTGTGCACCTGTGACCTGAAGTACCTGATCTGGAATGTCATATTTTTGGTGGCGGTCACTTCAGCATGCAGGGTCAGTGAGCTCCAGGCCTTAGTGACTTATCCACCTTACACTAAGTTTTATCATGACAGGGTGCCTAGGGTGGTGACAGATTTTCATCTTAACCATTCAGTCGTCCTGCCAGTTTTCTTTCCCAGGCCCCATTTGCACCAAGGCAAACAGGCACTGCACAGTTTGGACTGCAAGCTTGTTTTAGTCTTCTATCTGGAATGGACAGAAGCCCATAGACTGTGCATCCAACTTTTTGTTTCTTTTGATAGGAATAGGTTGATCATTGCCGTTGCCAAACAGACAATATCCATTTGGCGAGCAGATTGCATATCCTTCTGTTATGCCCAGGCAGGACTGCATCTTGGGGGTCATGTCGAGGCTTATTCTGTCAGAGCCATGGCAGAGTTTGTGATCCACTTATGAGCAGTCCCCATGGAGTTCATAAAGGCTGTGATGTGGTGGTCTCTCCATACATTTACATATCATTACTGTCTGGATAGAGATGGCAGACGCGACAGTAGGTTCGGCCAGTCTGTCCTCCGAAATCTGCTTGAGGTGTTGAACCTAACTCTCCCAATCTAGAGCCCGTTGTTTGGGTTCAGGCTCCTCCCCCCCCCCCCCCCCCCCTCTTAAAAAGAGCACCGGTGTTGTGCCAGTTGGCACCCGGCCTGGTGTCTGTTGGTCCCACTTTTGTGTTTGGGAGCAGCCTGTAGCTAGGGATTCACCCATGTGTGAGGACTATCATCCTGCATTTCCTCTGAGAAAGTAGAGTTGCTTACCTGTAACAGATGTTCTCTGAGGATAGCAGGATGTTAGTCTTCACGAAACCAGCCCACCATCTTGCAGAATTCGGTTTCTCCTATTTTTTTAATTTTATCGTAATGCTATGTTACGAGACTGAAAAGGGACCCCACATGGATGCATAGTATATGGCATACTAGGCATACTCAGTGTGCCTAGTCAAAGTTTCTAGAAATTCTGATATAAGTTTTACACATTGGGCTCCATCTGATGATACCACTCATGTGAGGACTAACATCCTTCTGTCCTTGGAGAACACCTGTTACAGGTAAGCAACTCTGCTTCCCCCCCCCCCCCCCCCCCCCCCAGTCCTGTTATGCAGTATTTTGTATCAAAAGCATTACTCTTGTAATTATAGGTATTTACTTAATGTTTCTTTTAATACATATGTCAGTCTATTTTGTACTCTGCACAAACACAATTTTTATAAGCTTATATATTAAAAATGTCAGTAGCTTCTTCTGATTAATACTTTAAATTGTTTCACTGTTAGGATTCACTTATTCTGGAGAAAAGTGAGAAGTGGAATTCTCAGAAAATGGACCATATTCTAATCTGCTGTGTGTGTCTTGGGGATAACAGTGAAGATGCTGATGAAATAATCCAGTGTGACAATTGTGGAATAACAGTACATGAAGGTAAGTTTAAATCCTGTTGTATTTTCTAATTTTATTTGAAAAGGAATAAAATTGTGCAAATTAAAGGAGGTAACTTACACATCTAAAGAGACTATCTGTTAGAATGTTTTCTTTTTGTGCTGGAAAGGGTATGAGATTTGGCAGTATTCACAGAACCATTCCCATTGCATGTTACCTTTAATGTGGGACTTCAAGTGAAATACCACACATTACCAGTGTTCTGCCAAAACAGCAAAGATTTATTAGTGCCAGTATGGGAAAGTAAAGATAGGTGATCTTCTAAACAAATAGGTACCGGGTGGGGGATGTAACATCTGTCCTGATTACCTATTTGATCCTCATCCTTGCCTTTTTCCTTCTCCCACTACCTACCTTCCTTCCTGAGTAGCCAGTCGCAGGCTTCTTTATTTGATTTATTAATTTAAAAGACTTATATACCACCTGTGCTGGCTCAATAAGAAATACACAGATTTCCCTCTTCCACACAGCTAACTTCTCTCCTTAATCAGTCCTCAGGCAAAGATCTTTTAAGTTTGAAATTATTTATTATACAGATAATTTTCCATTACTTACAATTGTTGCTTCCAAACGTATATATGCCCCAGGCAGAGATCTTTGTAGCTGGAGATAGGCAGGAGAAGGGAGATGAAGTTTCTTGGGATTCAGGATGAGAAGGCAAGGGGTTCTGAAGCTGATTAGACTTTAGAATTAAAGCGATGAGAAGAGATGTAAAAAAGCTAATTGCATTACAGAGGCTGCAGGCACTTCTAGCTTTGAGGCAGCATGCTTGAGACTGACTAGTCTTGGAGAGTGATTATAGGAAACGTCCCCACGAGCTGGGGCTAGAGGGTGAGATCCAATGGCAGCAAGCCTAGTATCCATGTGACGCAGGGGGGAGCATGAAGGGCAGTTCCTTGAGCCAATAAGGCACTTAAGAAGACTCAAGTTAGATTGAGAGAGCATGCAGACCCTTCCCAATGAGAGAAGCAGGGGGGAGGGAGTTTCTCTTAAAGGCAAAACTCCCCTTAAAGGCAAGGCTCATAGGCTTTTATCATGGGTTACAAATAAAGGCTGCACTAGACATAGTTAAACTGCAATGTATATACAGATACCAAAATGTACCCACTGCTGAGGACAGAGCACTTCTCGCCTGGTATCGCAAGATACCACTATATCGGATCTTATATCATTATGCAACAATGCAAAGTCCATTGTAACTGGGTCTTTCGAGGGAGTTCCCGATCATCTCTGTCGTCCAGTCTTCCAGGCGATGTCTTCTTTACAGGGTTTCACCAAGCTGAAACGAAAGACAGACAACACAAAGAGAGAAAGGGTCTTTGGTGTGGACAACGGTCCACGAAGTTCAAGTTTCTTCATGCGGCATGAGGAGTACCACCTCATCTATGGGCCTATAGAAGATCTTGGATCACCACTTGCTTCGATGCTGGTGAGTCGGCAAGTACTCTTTCTTCTGACGGATGCAAAGGGAGTTGGCAAGCTGTTGGACTTGTTTTCCATTGATGCTTGCGGAGCTCCCTGCCGTCAAGTTTCCGCGTGACACAGGAATGTTCATAGTCTTTTGCGTCAAAGGCATGACGGATGTAATGCTCAACTCTTTGCAGGTTCCTACGAAGTCTGGGTAGCTAAACCCCAGAGTTGAGTGAATACATGGAACCTTCTTGTCTGGTTGTAGATGTAGCTCAGTACTACTTTGCTGTCCATGTGAAGATGGACAGCATAAATTTGAATGTCCATTTCAGCTATCATTAACTCCACTGTTTCCACTGCTAGCGCCGCTCCACACAATTCTAGACATGGTGTGGTTAGGCTGTGGTGCTAGCTTGGCTTTGCCGAAGATGAAGTCTCCACGCACTGTTCCTTCTGCATCTGTCGCTCTCAAAAAGCCTGCCGCAGCTATGTCCTTCACCGATGTGTCCGAGAAGATACAGATCTCCTAGTGGCTGGCTGTCTTGAGTGGTGTTGGAACGTGGGTGCGTGGTATGTGGAACTGTTAGAGCACTTCTAGAGGGGGCTCTTCCACCTTTCCCATTCTGGCTTCCTTGCTTGTCGGTAGCACTTGATGAAAGCTCTCTTAACAAGGCTCTTCCTTGTATCGTGGCTGGAGTTACAAACCCCAGTGGATCGTGCAGGCTGTGGACAGGACACCTCGATGAGTGTTCGGTTCACCTTGGGTCGAGACTTGGGACGTGAAGACGTCACTCTTTGGATCCCAATTTAACCCAAGGCTTTGTTGGAGAGGAGGTGTGTCCACTCTCAGGTCGGAGTTCTCTGAGTCTTTAGCATGATCCTTTGAAGAAGTTGCCTTCTTTACTTCAGGACTGTTGGAGGCTATTTCGTGGAGCCTTATACTGGCGCTTGCCAGTATTGCTTCCTCTGCAGTGGGTAAGGACCTTAGTTCGTCATCTATGTAGAAGTCCTTTTCCACGAGGCATCCGGCATCTGCGTCATACTCTTTATCTCCTCCTTGGGCTGTCCTTCTGAGCTCGGGCATGGTCACTGCAGGCGATGGACTATTATTCTCTACCGAAAGGGTAGGTCTGTCGTCATCCTTGGCGACTTGAAGCACTGGGTCCCCTAGATGTTCTTCTACATCTGATGGGGGGGTGATCCGATGGGTAGCTGAATTGAGATTCGGTTCTTCGCAGCTTAGGATCTCCTTGGTGCTTAAGTGATTAGGACATGGTTCAAATAGGGTAGGATTTCCATCCTCTTGAGACATTCATGGCGTATGCCTGAACGCTTGATCCCCTTGTTCGCTTCAAGCTGACCTCGCAGACTATCACCCATCCCAAGGCGAGTCGGTAAGCATATGGACCGGCTGTTGGACCATCATGCATCTCCAAGACCTTAGTCAGTGCTGGTGCGTCTCTGCCCAATAGCAGCAGGATTTCTGCTTCTGGATCCAGTGGTGGAAGCTGGTGCATTATGGACCTTAGATGAGAATGGTACCGAGTGGCTTCTGGTGTGGGAATCTCATATCTGTTGTCAGACATCTGGTTGCACTCGAGCATGGGCAAGTTTGACTTGTTCCTGCCGTCCATCGCTTCTATCACATATGCGCCTGCTCTCCTCCTTGTCACACGGGTGACTCCTGAGCAGGTTTTGAGGTTGTACGGAGAGTAGTGGTGACTGATGTCAAACAAGTCGAAGAATTCTGGCCTTGTCAGGGATCTGTTTTGACTGCCTTCTCAGGTGACTCTTCGGGATAAACTCTTGCCAAGCATATTTTTGTGCAGGATTTCCTGTCGCTGTTTCTCCCATACACTTGTGTGTATTTGGAGATCACTTCAGGTTCAGGCGTTTGCTCGTCCTTCTCCTCCCCGCCGTGGTCTGGGCTGGGGTGTGAGGTTCCTGAAGGGTGAAATCTTGCTTTGTCAGGGTGCAGGGCGCTATTGTGTTGGTCACTACCACACTCTGAACACTTAATGGCTTTTTCGCAGTCTTTAGCCATATGGTTAGACGAAGAACAGCACCGGTAGCAAATTCTGTACTTTTTCAACAGTTCTTTGTGCTCTTTCAAAGGTTTCCCTTTGAATCCTCGGCACTTTGAGTGGGTGAGGTTTTTTGTGTATGCGGCACTGCCGGTCTGGATTCTCTGCCCTATCTGTATTGGGAAGTTGATCTGACGCAGATACCGTAGGGGACACTTCTGTTTTGTGTAAAGAAATGGGCTTCCTGCTGCTGCCATGCTCCTTGGTTGGCCTTTCGCCCACTCTGTGGCTGATTATGTGTGTCTCGTGTGCTGAATGAGAAACTGGGGTCGTTCCTGCGCCTTGCTAAGTCCCGTATGAACTTTGTAAAGACATGGAAAGGTGGGTACCCTTTGTCTTCTTTGTACCGTGCACCATGAAATGCCCATTTATCTTGTATATCACTTGGCAATTTATTTATGATGACATTCGTGCCTCATGATGTGTCGAAAAGGTTGGGACCTGGATAAATTAGTTTAGCCTTCGCTGTCTCCACCTCTTGGAGGAGATCTCCCAATTCTTGTAACTTTCGGTTATCCTTTCTGGGTATTTCTGGAAAGTTTTTCCATTTCCTCGAACCACGCATTCTCTATGGCGACTGGGTCCCCATAGTATCGCTCAAGTCTCTCCCACACCGCTTTTAGTGCTGTAAGAGGATCATCTAAGTGGATGTCTTTTAATCTTGTCACGTGTTCGGCCGATTCACGTCCCAACCATCTCGTCATCAAGGTCATCTCTTCCTTCGGGGTTAGTCTCAGATCCTTCACAGCATCTTGGAAGTCAGATTTCCATGCCGTGTAACTCTTAGGGTGGTCATTGAACATGTTAGAGCCCTGCGGTTATGAGTTCTCGGCGGGTCAAGTATCTTGCTAAGTCTTCTCTTTCTGAAGACTCATCCTGAAAGGTAGCAGGCCTTGCTGGGTGGATGTCCTGTGGGTTGACTATGCACATCACTCCTGTTGTGCATTGGCTCTGGTTGTGGTTGGTCAACTGTTACCAGTTTAGGCTCGGGGTGTTCAGCTGGGGCCCTTCCTGAGTGTGGCTACCCAGTTTTTTTTCGTTCCCGATGCCCACGGGACGTTGGGATCCACATTTGCATGGAAATGTTTAGCTTGGGGCGTGTGCTTGGCTCGTGAGTTGGCTGCCGCACATCCGTATGATTTAGAGTCAGTGGATTGCTGCCATGGGGTTTGGTATTCATGGTGTTTTGCGCTTCAGGTCTGATTTCTTTGTTTGAGGTCTCTATTTGTGAAGGGAGACGTGCTCCCTCCTGGTGCGAGGGTTGCTCTGGGGAAGGTCGCGTTTTGGCGCTGGTGTGAGTTAGAGGGTGAGCTGTGACATACTCCAGCGTCTGCTGGGCTGGGTCCTGTTGGGCCATGGAGCTGGGTAGGTCCTTCCTGCCATCCTGGCCTAGGGCTGCATTGAATTCCTTGGTTTCTGCTTTAAGGGCTGCTGCTTCTCCCTTCTGCTGCAACAAGTCTAGGGTGATATTTAGTTCGGCCTTTCTGCGTACCTGAGCAGCAGCTGCTTTCTGTTGTTCTTCTTCTATTCTGAGCTCTTCCCTTTTTAGGGTCTCTGCTTGTTCAGCATACTGTATGCGTGCTGTGGCTGCTAGAGACTCTGCTTTTCTTTGAGTAGCAACTGAGCTGAGCCGCGAACGATTCAAGCCTCTTGACCTGTGTGACTTTGCGGACCTTGATGTACCCTTAGAGGTGTGAGAGTGCTGAGAGCTGGTCTCGCTTGCCTGGGTCACCTGATTCTGCACTGTCAATGGCATCGGTTGCCATTCTCTGGCGTATTTGGTCTAAACCAAATGGAGCTAGTAATCAACATTGAAAAAACAGAGTTCCTACACTTAGAACGCAAAAAGAATGAAATCATTCAAAATACAATCACACTCAAAAACAACCAAAAAATAGAACTAGCAGAAAAAGTACGGAACCTAGGCATTATAATAGACTCAGAATTAAGCCTAAAATAACATATATCCTTAAAAGTGAGAGAAGGATATGCCAAACTCATGGTTCTCAGAAGACTCAAACCACTACTAACAACTAAAAACTTTCGTACAGTGCTACAAGCACTGATCTTTGCGAGCACTGACTACTGTAATGCCTTACTACTAGGTCTACCATACACATCACTCAGACCACTACAAATTCTACAAAACACCGCAGCAAGAATTTTGACCGGGAAAAGTAAAAAAGACCACATCACAGAAACCCTAGCCGAGTTACACTGGCTACCAGTCGAACAAAGAATTCAATACAAAACACTCTGCACCATACACAAATTAATACGCAATGAAAATGCAGATTGGCTTAACACTGCCCTCCACATTCACATACCAAACAGAAATGTAAGATCAGCTAACAAAGCACTCCTTACAGTTCCATCAATAAAAGCAGCAAGACTCACCCAAGTAAGAGAGAGAGCTTTGTCTCTGGCAGGACCCATACTGTGGAACACCATGCCTTTAGAGTTAAGGTTACAAATTGACAATAAATCCTTTCAAAAACACTTAAAAACCTGGCTATTTAAGCAAGCATATCAAAAAGAGTGGGAGAGTAGTGAAACCGGCGAAGTGCGAGGTAGGAACAAATGAAAAATCAAACACACCACCACCACATCTCTATAAGATAAAGTGACACTTATAAGTTAGTATTACTTTAATTCCGAAAAAATAAAAACACTCCAAGCAATATTGTATCACATTCCAATTATGTTATTTAAAAAAAAAAAACTATGTACCGAAACGATATGGCACTTGTGTAAATTAATGTCTGAGCATACCTATATTTATGTGCCTACTGTAAACCGTTGTGACGGAAGCTACTTAACGACGGTATAGAAAAGACTTAAATAAATAAATAAAACTCAGCTGGCAGCCTTTTACTTCAAGGCTTTCTGCAGTGTGTGTTCGTGTTAACTCTATATATTCTTCTGTGATGAGATGATAGGTTAGGGAATGAAGCTTCAGCTGCTTTATGTGGTGCTTAAGATTGGTGGGGCTTTTTAATACTTTTTTTTTCTGGTCAAGATTGTGCCATTCTTTCTCCACTTTATTTTTATAGTCCTGCTTTCTTGCCTCATACCTCTCTGCAGATCTCTCTGTCAGTACACATAGCCTCTTTGATTTTCTGCTTTCATTTCTCCCTTCAAGGTTTTCCCTTCCTTGCTCTGAGTCATTTCCTAGTTCCATGGTTTCAGCTGGCTGGTTTGAGGTGTTTTGCTTTGAAGCTGCTTCGACCATGTGGGTAGCAAACACTTTTTATTTCAGCTACTGAGTTACTTCAGAAACAGGACCAGGCTAATTAACACTGTGTTGCCTCGGGCTCTCTGTTCCCTGGCCTTGGTGTGGGCGGGAATCTGGGATCTATGACAACTGATTGCTTTCAGCTTCCTGCCTGCTGAAGCGTAGTGGAGAGGGGAGGGCTTCTGCCTTTTGGCGGCAGGGTGTGTAACAAAGGGATTGGGGAGGAGTAGAGCAGCTTTCACCCTGTCCTTTCAATTTCGATCTCCCAAGTGGTGTGTGCTCAGTTGAATTCAGTCTTTTTTTTTTTATTCAGTTCGATTCTACACCCTCACCAGTGTTTTTACTTCAGAACCCTTTAATAAATCTTAATGAAATCTCCACAATTAGTCAGTTCTTAGTTGTCATTCTTTACTGTTCCGTCAGTAAAATCGGCAGAGCTCCAGTATCTGCAGCAACTAATTGCTTTCTGCTTCAGGCAATGGTAGAGGGGGGAGGGGTGAGTGTCTCGGTCCAGGGAAACTTGAATGGACTTAAGTACAGTCATATTAAGTCCTTTGTTTCACTGGCAGGTTGCCTTGAATTTTTTCCCGCCGAGAGCTCAAATTACACAAAGCCAAATGCTTCTTTATTGCTCCTAGTTTTCCTTGCTTATAGTGTGGGCTGACTTTTAAATCTGCGTTTGCTTCTTAAATGCCTTTCAGACTCAAAGTTAGTTCCGAAGTGTAAACCTTTACAATTTTAAGGTTTTTTATGCTTGGTTCTTCCCACACTGTGGACATGAGAGGCTCATTCAAATGCAAGGCAGACTTTAACGATTTCTGTTCAGTGCAAACCTTCTGTAGCAGGCTGAAATCCCTGTTTCCTTGTACTGCATATAGTTCCTTTTAAACGCTTGCCTTATTGCAACTTTCTGTATGATACAGTTTTCTTATTTGCTGTTATCTAATTAGCTTTTTTATTGTGCTGGCTCAATAAGAAATACACAGATTTCCCTCTTCCACACAGCTAACGTCTCTCCTTAATCAGTCCTCAGGCAAAGATCTTTTAAGTTTGAAATTATTTATTGTACAGATAATGTTCCATTACTTACAATTGTTGCTTCCAAACGTATGTATGCCCCAGGCAGAGATCTTTGTAGCTGGAGATAGGCAGGAGAAGGGAGATGAAGTTTCTTAGGATTCAGGATGAGAAGGCAAGGGGTTCTGAAGCTGATTAGACTTTAGAATTAAAGCGATGAGAAGAGATGTAAAAAAGCTAATTGTATTACAGAGGCTGCAGGCACTTCTAGCTTTGAGGCAGCATGCTTGAGACTGACTAACAGTCTTGGAGAGTGATTACAGGAAACATCCCCACGAGCTGGGGCTAGAGGGTGAGATCCAATGGCAGCGAGCCTCAGATCCATGTGACACCGGGGGGGGGGCATGAAGGGCAGTTCCTTGAGCCAATAAGGCACTTAAGAAGACTCAAGTTAGATTGAGAGAGCATGCAGACCCTTCCCAATGAGAGAAGCAGGGGGGTGGGAGTTTCTCTTAAAGGCAAAACTCCCCTTAAAGGCAAGGCTCATAGGCTTTTATCATGGGTTACAAATAAAGGCTGCACTAGACATAGTTAAACTGCAGTGTATATACAGATACCAAAATGTACCCACTGCTGGGGACAGAACACCACCTATGTGTTTTCTAGGTGGTTTACAAAATACACTCATAAGTCACATGTCCACAAAAATTAAACACAATAAAATTAATGCATAAGATCAGAAGATTAATACATAACTTCATAAAAATAAAGGAAATAAATGTAAACCATAAAAACTAATCAAAACATAGTGAAATCATAAAATCATTAAAAAGAAAAAAGGACCAATACCATTTTGCTGCTATATTAATGCCATTTAGGATCTCTCTTCCTTTAATTACCTTATCTTTTTAACTTTATTACAAATTATGTGGGAATAAAAGCTTTAAAAAAAAAAAATCAAACATGCTATACAAAGCTCCATGAAGATGCCAAAAGATGAAAATCAGACGACAAATACTAGGCTAAATTGTGTGCTTAAAGATTTAACCAGCTTCCTAAATTGGGAGAGGTTTCTTTCTTACCCTCAACAGGCTCATCCCTTCCATGGACGTCCGCGCCAACCACGTGCTCAAAAACAAACTCCAGCAGCTCCACTAAAGCAGACTCCATCTTTTTGAGCTACCCCTAGCCACCTCCACCACAATACATAGGGGGCCACCTTCAACATTTTTATGCCAGTTGGGAAGCGATTACTTCAGATCGCTGGGTACTGAACATCATAAGAGAGGGTTACCAATTAAATTTTCTAATTCTTCCACCCCTCCCTCAAGTTCCCCCTCTAAGGAATACATGAAACCACTCCCGGGACCTTCAGGAACAGTTAGTCTCTCTACAGTTGCAGAACTCAATTCAAACAATCCCAATCTCATAAAAAATCAAGGGTTTTACTCCCCCCTATTTTCTCATTCCAAAAAAGTCCAGAGGTCTTTGACCAATCTTAGATTTGCGGAACCTCAACAAACTCATCCAGAAAGGTCATTTTGAATTTTTCTATCTCAAGAGTATTCTTCCTCTTCTACAGCCCGACTGGCTATGCTCCATAGACCTAAAGGATGCGTATTCCCATATACATATGCATCCTTCCTCCTGGCATTACCTTTGTTTCCAAGTTCAGAACAACCATTATCAATTCAAGGTTGTACCTTTTGGCCTCTCCTCAGCCCTGAGGGTATTCACGAAATGTTTAGTGTTTTATTTATTTATTTATTTTATTTATTTAAGGATTTTTATATACCGCGGTTTGTTAGCAAACATCACCTCTGTTTACAGAGAACATTAAATTAGCAACAGGCTTTACAATCAAAATTAAATTATAGCGAAACAAGTTTATAAACAATAATAATGTAACTAATACATTAGGTTAATACACAATAAAACTCAACAATACTTCCAAGGAGGTGTAGTGTACTGGAGGATCAAGGATATCAGTACAGAAATAGCAGTTTAATTATGACAAAGTGAGAGTAACTCATACTAATTAGTGATTTCTTGAAAAATCAAGATTAATAGACTGATTATTACTATTATAGTAAGTATATTTTGAAATAAATGTTACCAAAATGAGTGTTAAGAATTGTTGGCAAATAAACTGAATGAAGGAATGGGAAATTATTCTATACAATGTCATGATATGATATAAGAAACAAAATGGATAGAATTCACAAATTGTATGCTTTTTAGTGGTGGGGGTGGCTCATCTCTGACAGCTCTCTACAGATTTTTTCCCTATCTCGACGACAGGCTGTTGGTAGCCTCGGATCAGACTACCTTGAAGACTCATGCGTTCCAAACAATCAATTGTCTTCAGACATTGGGATTTATAATCAATTACGAAAAGTCCCACCTGCAACCAACACAGGCTCTACAGTTCATTGAGGCGCTCATCAATACAGCGCAACAGAGACCTTACCTACCACGAGACAGGATTCAAACTCTGTCCTCTCTTGCTCAGCGTCTATTCAATCAATCGCATGGATCGGCATGCCAAATTCAGCTGCTGGGTCATATGGCAGTAGCCATCCATGTCGTCCCATACACAAGACTGCACATGCATCGCCTTCAATGGGGCCTCAAGAATCAGTGGTCACAGTACTGGCAACCACTCTCGACCAGAGTATGTCTTAACAAACAAGTGCGCACAGACATTCAGTGGTGGATAAACATCATCCACCTGTCCTCGTGAGCACCATTTCAGTTGCTTCCTCACCAAATCACTCTCACGATGGATGCATCCAGAAGGGGCTGGGGAGCCCATTTAAATGACTTAAAAACTCAAGGTCGCTGGTCTCTTCAGGAGACGAACTATCAGATCAATCTCCTGTAGCTTCGAACCATTTGGAAAGCACTTCAAACCTTTTCTTCCCAACTTCGAGGAAAACATCTCATAGTATACACAGGCAACCAGGTAGCCATGTTCTATGTAAACAAGGAAGGAGGGTCAGGTTCCTGGATACTCTGTCGGGAGGCACTTCGCATACTGACCTGGGCAGTATCGAACCAAGTCTCAATACAAGCCACTTACCTTCCTGGATTAGACAATGTAACAGTGGACCGCCTCAGCAGAATTTTCCATTCACATGAATGGACCTTGAATCGGGACGTGGCATCAAGCATATCCCAACAGTGGGGCTTTCCAACCATAGACCTCTTTGCCACAGAGAGCAACCGGCAAACACATTTTGCTCCATCTACTCAAGAAAACTGTTACGCTCCAGATGCTTTCCTCATCCCATGGATGGAGGGTCTACTCTACGCTTACCCTCCTCAGAGATGCAGCAGACATTATCCTCATAGCCCCGTCCTGGCCAAGGCAGCCATGGTATGCGTATCTCATGCGACTATCTATTCGCCCACCGATTCTCCTGGAAAACCATCCCCAACTGTTACCTCACGAAGGGGGATCCCTCCTTCATCCGATGCATCGATCCCTCCATCTGACTGCATGGAGGTTGAACGGCATGTATTAAACCATCTAGGACTTCCACCTCAACTTTAGGACATTCTCATTGTATCCAGAAAACCTTCCACTAGGCGTAACTATGCCGGGAAGTGGCGTCGTTACTTAGAATGGTGCAAACCAAAAAGACTGGACCCTTACTCTACAACAGTAACACATCTCCTGGAGTACCTCCACTCTCTTTACGTAGCTGGTTTGGCATCTACTTCAGTTCAGTGCATATCAGTGCTATTGCAGCTTTCCATCATGCTCACAATGGACTTCCCATTTCCAACCACCTTTTAATCTCCAGATTCATGCGTGGCATGCTACATCTTCGTCCACAGTCACAAAACCACTTGTACCATGGAATCTCAATATTGTCCTGAACAATTAATGTTACCCCCTTTTGAACCACTAGATTCCTGCCATATCAAATACCTTACTTGGAAAGTCTTCAAGGTAATGGTAGTGGGGCCGCTTGGCAATAGTGATCATAATATGATCAAATTTGATTTAATGACTGGAAGAGGAACAGTGTGCAAATCCAAGGCTCTCGTGCTAAACTTTCAAAAGGGAAACTTTGATAAAATGAGAAAAATGGTTAGAAAAAAACTGAAAGGAGCAGCTACAAAAGTAAAAAATATCCAAGAGGTGTGGTCATTGTTAAAAAAAAAAAACAAAAACAAAAAAAAAAAACCATTCTAGAAGCACAGTCCAGGTGTATTCCACACATTAAGAAAGGTGGAAAGAAGGCAAAACGATTACTGGCATGGTTAAAAGGGGAGGTGAAAGATAGCCAAAAGATCTTCATTCAAAAATTGGAAGAAGGATCCAACAGAAGAAAATAGGATAAAACATAAACGTTGGCAAGTTACATGTAAGACATTGGTAAGACAGGCTAAGAGAGAATTTGAAAAGAAGTTGGCTGTAGAGGCAAAAACTCACAGTAAAAACTTTTTAAAATATATCCGAAGCAGAAAGCCTGTGAGGGAGTCAGTTGGACCGTTAGATGATCGAGGGGTTAAAGGGGCACTTAGAGAAGATAAGGCCATCGCGGAAAGATTAAATGATTTCTTTGCTTCGGTGTTTACTGAAGAGGATGTTGGGGAGGTAACCGTAATGGAGAAGGTTTTCATGGGTAATGATTCAGATGGACTGAATCAAATCACGCTGACCCTAGAAGATGTGGTAGGCCTGATTGACAAACTGAAGAGTAGTAAATCACCTGAACTGTATGGTATACACCTCAGAGTTCTGAAGGAACTAAAAAATGAAATTTCAGACATATTAGGTTACAAATTTTTACTATCATTAAAATCAAGACTGGAGGATAGCAAATGTAACCCATATATTTAAAAAGGGCTCCAGGGGCGATCCGGGAAACTACAGACGGTTAGCCTGACTTCAGTGCCAGGAAAAATAGTGGATCACACTATTCAGAATCACAGAACATATAGAAAGACATGGTTTAATGGAACAAAGTCAGCATGGCTTTACCCAGGGCAAGTCTTGCCTCACAAATCTGCTTCACTTTTTTGAAGGAGTTAATAAACACGTGGATAAAGGTGAACTGGTAGATGTGTAGTATACTTGGATTTTCACAAGGCGTTTGACAAAGTTCCTCATGAGAGGCTACTAGGAAAAGTAAAAAGTCATGGGATAGGTGGCGATGTCCTTTCGTGGATTGCAAACTGGCTAAAAGACGGGAAACAGAGTAGGATTATATGGACAATTTTCTCAGTGGAAGGGAGTGGACAGTGGAGTGCCTCAGGGATCTGTATTGGGACCCTTACTTTTTAATATATTTATAAATGATCTGGACAGAAATACGAGGAGTGAGATAATCAGATTTTCAGATGACACAAAATTGTTCAGAGTAGTTAAATCACAAGCAGATTGTGATAAATTGCAGGAAGACCTTGTGAGACTGGAAAATTGGGCATCCAAATGGCAGTTGAAATTTAATGTGGATAAGTGCAAGGTGGTGCATATAGGAAAAAATAACCCATGCTATAATTACACAATGTTGGATTCCATATTAGGTGCTACAACCCAAGAAAGAGACCTAGGTGTCATAGTGGATAACACATTGAAATCGTCGGTTCAGTGTGCTGCGGCAATCATAAAAGCAAACAATGTTGGGAATTATTAGAAAGGGAATGGTGAATAAAACGGAAAAAGTCATAATGCCTCTATCGCTCCATGGTGAGACTGCACCTTGAATACTATGTACAATTCTGGTCGCCACATCTCAAAGATATAATTGCGATGGAGAAGGTACAGAGAAGGGCTACCAAAATGATAAGGGGAATGGAACAGCTCCCCTATGAGGAAAGACTAAAGAGGTTAGGACTTTTCAGCTTGGAGAAGGAGACAGCTGAGGGGGGATATGATAGAGATGTTTAAAATCATGAGAGGTCTAGAACGGGTAGATGTGAATCGGTTATTTACTCTTTCGGATAGTAGAAAGACTAGGGGGCACTCCATGAAGTTAGCATGGGGCACATTTAAAACTAATCGAAGAAAGTTCTTTTTTACTCAACGCACAATTGAACTCTGGAATTTGTTGCCAGAGGATGTGGTTAGTCCAGTTAGTATAGCGGTGTTTAAAAAAGGATTGGATAAGTTCTTGGAGGAGAAGTCCATTACCTGCTATTAAGTTCACTTTGCTAATGGCAGTGGCTATTCTCTATGGTAACATGGAATAGACTTTGTTTTTGGGTACTTGCCAGGTTCTTATGGCCTGGATTGGCTACTGTTGGAAGCAGGATGCTGGGCTTGATGGACCCTTGGTCTGACCCAGTATGGCATTTTCTTATGTTATGTTCTAACAATATTCCTAGTTGCCGTGACATCAACAAGGAGAGTAAGTAAACTTCAGGCCTTGGTTCATTACTCCCCTTACTTAGAATTCTATCATAAAGTCTCACTTTGGCCTCATCTGGCCTTCCTGCCTAAGATGGTATCTTCTTTTCACATCAACCAGTCCATTACACTTCCAATCTTCAAGCCTTAAGCCTCATGCGAATGACAGGGATAGACTTCTCCATTCCTTAGACTGTAAGAGAGTGCAAAGGATACATTCTGAATCCAGACCATCTCAGCTGTTTCTCTCCTTCAGTCCAAATTCTCCGAACCAACCTGTCTCCAAGAGAACTCTGTCTAGTTGGTTGTCCCAATGTATAACTTTCTGCTACAATAAGCGTAATATGCCATTGGACACAAGACCAAAAGCACACCAGATTAGAGCAACGGCAGCGTCTGTTGCACATTTCAGAAATGTTCCGCTGATAGTCATTTCTAAAGTGGCAACTTGGTCTTCTCTCCAAACTTCCACATCACACTACTGTCTAGAACGGCAAACCTCTTCTGATGCAGCCATGGGTTTGGCAATCCTGTCAACTCTTGCACCTAAATAAGACTGTCTACCTTTTTGTTAAAGGGTAGTGTCCTGACCTAAAGAACATAACATAATACCTGGACCCCACCCGGGAGCTTGGGACTCCCAGACAGCATGGCTAATTCAGCCTGCTATCGCTGGGAAAAAGCAAGTTTACTTACCATAAACAGTGTTTCCATAGATAGCAGGATGAATTAGCCATGCGTTCCCGGCCAACCTTCCTAGACAGTCTACAAATACGCAAAACCTATTTCCACGTACATCTCGCTTGGTTACAAGAGACTGAGGTAAAACGGCAATCGTGTGGGAACCTCACCGCGCAGCTATACAGAGTTCAAAACTCTGTACTCTATGAGAGAACTCCGCCTACTGACCCAGTTGCAGCACTCCCAGACAGTATGGCTAATTCATCCTGCTAGCTACGGAAACACTGTTTATGGTAAGCAAACGTGCTTATCTCTGGGAAAGGTTACAGTAGTCTCCACTGGTAATGTTCTTGTTAAAAACTGTATTATCTCTGTTACTCATGTGTATGTCTCGGAGTCAAAATCCTAAATCTGAGGACTCAGTCTGCATTTCTTTATGCAAGGTTCCTGATATTGAGGCTAAAGCAGAAATCCTTGGTACTGCTGCTTGAGGTCCCCGTGACAGTCCCTGGCAGGGAAGTTGAAGACTAGATATCTCACGGGTACAGCACACCTGTGGTAGCTCTGTTTCCATCTTCTCTTAACAGGAATGTTTCTAAACTTCTGTTACAGCAAAGAGGGATGTGGCAACTTGCCTAGTATAAATTTGCCCTAGACTGGAGTTGGGACATTGAGAACCTATCTTTCGATTCCTTTGGTTGCAAAGCTTTATGGAAGCTTGGAAAAAATGGGAACCATAATTTCTCATAGCTCCTTGTTAGCCAAAACAGTTTTGGTTCCTGTTCCTTATGAAATGTCCATAAGGGAACTTGTCAGATTGGGAAATTCCCCAACATTGATCTATAAGGATTGGGGACTTCTTTGCCCTCCCAGCATTGGGTTTAGGATCTCTCCACCTAGATGTTGAAATGGTAGTCCTGCAACCCATAAATCTCTCTTGTGATATTTCTTGTATTTCTTAGTATCCAGGAAGGGTTTGAAAGAGAAAAATCCTATGGTGTGTTATGTAGTTTCAGGGAAAGGCCTAGTTCCTTTCTCCTGTTTCACATGAAACCTACTTAAGTATCTTCTATGTTGCTCTTTCTGTTTGATGGCTAAAACAGTTCAGGTTCACCTTGGTGAAACTGTTGCTTTTTATTGCTGTATAGAAGGTATGCCCATTTCAATTTGTTGTACATTTTATACTGGACGGGTTTAATTTGAAAGCCCCCTGTCAGGCATTTCTTTATCATGGAATCTCAGCATGGTGCTCACCCAGTTGTTAAAAGCTTCCTTGGAGCCTGTGGGTACTTGTGTGCTAAAGTACCTGGTCTGGAAGGTCATAGTTTTTGGTGGTGGTCATGCAGTGGTATTGTGCTGCAGACCCTAGTGACTTGTCTGTCTTTCACAGTTTTTGCAATTCGGGGGTTTTGCACATACTTTTTATACTTCGCCTATGGTTGTGCCTGACTTCATGAAGGTGAATGGACATTGTGGTTTGGAAAACTAGTGATCTATAGCCTATCTGGAATGGACTGTAGCCCTTAGTCTATCCAAATAGTTTCATTAGCACGAAAAAACCTGGAATTGCTATAGCCAAGAATTATACTTTTTTTTGGCTACAGAATTATATCCTTTTGTATTCTTAGGAAGGCCTGGGACTGTTCAGTTCTGGAGCCATGATCAGTAGCAAAGCTGCTACATGGGGTTTTCTCAATAAATTAACATCTCAGTGCAGCTTTGACAAG
Organism: Rhinatrema bivittatum; assembly: GCF_901001135.1. NCBI lineage: Eukaryota > Metazoa > Chordata > Amphibia > Gymnophiona > Rhinatrematidae > Rhinatrema > Rhinatrema bivittatum. The sequence continues at coordinate 187,913,820 of NC_042616.1, forward strand.
AGCTCCCGATGTGATGCTAAGCTTTTGGACAGTCTGTCACACAGATTATTTTGGGATATAGAACTTAACACCATACCTTCTGGGGGACCACGGACCCCAGGTTGGGAACCTCTGCTCTAATGAATTCTAGTGTAGAGTATTGTGCACCAGTTTGGGCATCAAGAAAACCATCTTAAGGAATTAGGTATCCAATTGCGTTCTTTAGAAGATAAATGCACCTAAACTAGCTAATATACCTACCAGTCCTCACCAAGACAACATTGAAACAATTCAAGATAATCTGATAAGACGCAGAACTTTTGTTACATCGACTGGTTCAGTCCACCTTGATATTCCTTTAAGGGAGTGTGAGAAATTAGAAGCAAGTACTCCTTTTGCTGAAGTTGTCATGGACAGTGGAACTCTGCTGATGTTTGAAGATCTGATTGAGGATTCTACAAAAGCTTCAAAAGTTTTGACATTCCAAGATCAATTTGATGCTCCATAAATCACTTTAAAATCTCTGTTGGATAGTGCACATACCTTCTCCATAAGCGAAAATTCAATCACTGTCTAAAGTGTGATTGTGGTCACCAAAACCAGACTTACAATTGTCTACATACAATTGTGGGCAGACTAATTTCTCTAAACCGTCTGACTAAAACTATTAATTTTGAAATAGGTTTGAACTTAAGTACCAATGATTCATGCATGCTTGCTATACACACACACATGACAGAAATCAGAATTCTCCCAGTCTTAAACATGTTCTTCTTTTAGTGTCGACTTGTTTCGTTCACCCTTAGGAATATTAACAATGAACAAAGAGAAAAAGATACTTTGAAAAAAATGTAGAACTTTGTATCTTATTTAAATTTATGGCAAATAACTCAAGGACACTGGCTGGCAAGTACACTACCTACAGTTATGTCACAGGCATGGATATGTTCCAGATGCTTTTCTTCAGACACACTACAATCAATCTGTCAAGAGTACTGACATCACAGTTGGGGGTACTCTGCTATTACAAGCCAGTTACAAGAACTTGGCACAAAAGCATTTATTAAAAAAGATAGATTAGAGCTTGAAAAGATGATTTTAATCACAGAAAGGCAATTTATATCATAAGTGAACATGTAGGAATATAATTGACAAAATTTTATACATTGCTTTTCTTGGTACCACCATTCAGCAAATGTCATACTTAAATGAGCAAATTATATTTTAACACTACAGAAATGAAATGTAACAGGTATTTTTTTTATAAAACTCAAACTTCAAAGATCCTCTATGCTGTGTTGACCACTCAAAATTACGAAAACTAAAATTTCAGTACTATATACGGAGAACAGCATCAATACACACAAACCTTAAATAGCAAGTACAATATTTTGCTGTTAATTATTTCTCAGAACAAAAGTGGCAATCATTCAAATTTGTGTTAAAAAAAAAAAAAAAAAAAAAAAAAAAAATTAAACTCAGAAATTTCAGCAAATGATAGAGAAATTGTAGTTTCTAGAGGTTTGTCTGGAAGTGAAATCATTCTTTCAGCAATGAGCAATAGATCCAATCACTGCACTCCAACATGGACAAAGGTTCTACTCCTGGTATGTTTTCGTTCCCAAAATTTCAAAGGGATCTAGACTTAATCTAGATTTGAGAAACTTGAACAAGCATCTACTCCAAGAAAAATTCAAATTGAATTCCCTCAGCATGATTCTTTCCTATATCCAAAAGGGGGAATGGATGTGCGCACTCAGTCTGAAGGTGATATGCTCATATACTCATCCATCTAATCCATTGGCATTACCATTGCTTCAAGGTGGATTCTACCCATTATCAACTAAGTAATTCCCTTCGGCCTGTTGGCAGCTCAGAGAGTCTTCAAATGCCTGGCTGTAGTAGTGGCACATTTACATCACCAAGAAATTTGTGGAAACAAATGCAGGACTTTATTCCATCACTTCCATCACAGCCTCTCCGGTCAGTGTTGGGAGGAGTTTCTGAGTGAGCACAATCAAGGACAGAAATTTCAGTTACAAGTCAGTGTTTGAAGCAAGAAAAAGTAAAATGTTTCCTGAGGAAGGCAGCCCATGCCGAAACTTGTACAAGTCTGAATATTGTTACATCACTCTAGCGGACAGAGCAACTTAACATTGGAATTGTTGGAGATTTTTCAAGCTAAGTAAATTTTGAAAATTAAAGCAATATCATTGCAATATTACCATCGGTGATTTTTCAAGGAATGGAACATTGTTACATCATGTAGGGGGACAGAGTGATTTAATATTGAAATCGTCGGAGACTTATAGAAGCCAAGTAAATTTTGGAATTTGGAGCATTGTTATTGCAATATCAGTGATTTTTTAAGAATAAGTTAAAATATAGGAAAGAATTAGGGCCATTTTGACGGTGATAAATTTAGGAGGTGTGCACACAAATAAGTTTTTGAAAAAAAAAAAAGGAAAATTAATAAAATAAAGGTATGAGTAATATACTTGTGTTTGAAGCCATACTCAAAATATTAAAAGATTCGTTCTAATAAATGGAGGTTGGAAGGTAGTTAATGATTAAAGGAAAGAAGGCATGATGGTGAGTGCTGTATAAATTTTATGAAACTTCCATCCATCCTCATAATACATTTTTCAAAATCATTTTTGAATGAGTTTGTCGGGCAGCAACACTGGTTAGAATACATATGTGATTCAGGTAACATTGAGGGATATATTGAGGAATACTTGAATTAATATTCTCCACCAATATATAGAATTTCAGCACAAGAAGCAGGCCATGGAGACTACTCTTAAGGCTCCTCAGGATGAGAGCTGTAATCCCAGTACCTGCATCCCAGGAAAATATGGGACGTTATTCTGTCTGTTTCATCGTACCCAAGAAGGGAAGATTCCTTTTGCCCCCATCGTGGACCTCGAGTGTCAACCTACCTCTACGAGTAAATCATTTCTGCATGGAAACCTTATGCTCTGTGCTAATATCTGTACAATTGTGAGAATTCTTAACCTCCCTGGACCTATCAGAGGCCTACCTACATATTCCAATCCATCAAGAACACCACAGTTTCCTACGCTTTGCGGTACTGGGTTGCCATTATCAGTTCCAGGCACTGCCCTTTGGCCTAGCCATCGCCCCAGAACATTTTCCAAGATTATGTTGGTCGTAGCAGCAACATTGAGAAAAGAGGGAATCCTGGTGCCACCCATACTTGGTTGACTGGTTGATCCGGGCCAAGTCTGTGGATGAGTCTCCAGGTGACCAATAGGGTGACCTCCTTGCTTCAGGAATTTGGTTGGGTAATAAACCTGGACAAGAGCAGTCTCAAGCCTTCCGAAAATGTATCTGGGAGTCCGGTTCAGCACCAAGCAGGGCAAGGTCTTCCTTCCGACATCGTGGATGAGGAAGTTGATGTTTCAAGTGCATCAGTTGATGAGCACGATTGCCTGTTGGTGTAGAGAGATCTCCAAGTTCTCGGTTTGATGGTGGCAACCCTGGAAGTAGTGCTGTGGATGAGGGCACACATACGACTGCTTCAGCGCTCACTGCTGTCACGTTTGAACCCGCAGTCTCAAGACTATTTGAATTGTCTCTACTTACCAATGGGGAGTATGCTCTCAGGTCCAGTGGTGGCTGTAGGAAGCTCATCTGAGCAGGGGTGTGCCCCTGCTGTTCTTGAACTGGCTGGTCCTCATGACAGACGCGAGTCTCAGGGGCTGGGAAGCTCACTGTCAGGAACTGTCGGCCCAGGGTCGTTGGACTAAAGAAGAGGCCCTCTGGAAGCCCAGGCAGTCAGATTGGCATGTCTACAATGCAGCCACGGACTCCATGGTCAAGCGGTCCGCGTGATGTCTGACAACGCAACAATGGTATCCTACATCAACTGCCAAGGTGGAACCAAGAACCAGTAAGTATCAAAGGAGATAGATCTCCTTATGGAATCGGCAGAAATACATCTACCGATTTTTATCTCAGCCTCCCACATCGCAGGAAAAGACATCAGCGGAGACTTTCTAAGTAGGGAGAATCTGGATCCAGGAGAGTGTGTTGGCCATAGCCTTTCAGCTGATGATACATCACTGGGGCCTCTTGTCTATTGACCTGCTGGATGCATGTCACAATGTGAAGGTTCCCCGATTCTTCAGTTGCAGAAGAGATCAGTTGTCCCTGGGGATCGATGCTGTCATTCAGACCTGGCCGGAAGAGTTGCTCTACACCTTCCCTCCATAGCCTCTGCTGGGCAGGGTCATTTGCAGAATTGAGCACCACAGGGGATTTATACTGTTAGTAGCCCCAGATTGGCCCAGGCATTCATGGTATGCGGACATGTGGAGAACCCCTTGTGCCTTCTACCGCGCAGGGACCGGTTCTTCACGAGAATCTGACTCTATTCTATCTTACGGTCTGGTCTGTCCTTGAGAGGGCTTGCCTGATGAAGCAAGGATCTTCTGCAGTGGTCAGTGTCACCTTACTCCACACTCTGAAGTTCTCCACGTCCCTAGTGTACGTGCTGGTCTGGAGGGTATTTGAGGCTTGGTGCAAGGAACGCAGTGTCAACTCTTAGGCGGTCAAAATCCCACTTATGGAATTTTTGCAGGACGGTTTGAATAAAGGTTTGGCTCTTAACTCCTTGAAGGTGCAGGTAGCGCTGCTCTCCTGTTTGAAGGGTAATGTGAATGGGGTCTTCCTGTCGACCCATCCTGAAGTGGACCTTTTTCTGAAGGGAGTGAAGCACCTTCAGCCTCCCTTATGGTTACCAGTCCCCTTGTGGAATCTCAATTTAGTGCTGGAATTCTTGGCAGATACTTCATTTTAGCTGTTGCAAAATCTTTCCTTACACTTATTGGTCTTGAAGACTGTGTTCCTAGTGGCTATATGCTTGGCACGTCACATTTCTCTGAACTGCAGTGATTATTGTGCCGGGAGCCGTTACTCCAGATGACTGCAGGGGCGTTACAGCTACATACTGTCCCATCCTTCTTGCCCAAAGTAGTCTTGGAGTTTCATTTGAATCAGTCCATTTCATTGTCATCTCTAGATAAACTCAAGGATGTGGAGGAATATTGTCTCCTCCGTCATTTCGATGTTAGTAGACTTTTAGGGTGGTACTTGGAAGTTTCAGAACTGATCTAAAGGACGCACTGCCTGTTTGTCCTTCATGGCGGAAGGAAGCAGGCGAACCAGCTTTGCGGGCTACCATAGCTTGCTGGATTAAGGAGGTGATCACGGGAGCCTATGTGGAGACTGATAAGCAATTGCTTTTCAGATGAAAGCTCATTCCACTAGGGTTCAGGCAGCCTCATGGGTGGAAGTTCAAACTGCTGTCTTTCGCTGATATCTGCTGAGGGGCGACGTGGTCCTCCTTGCACACCTTCTCCAGGTTTTATCACCTGGATGTACAGGCCTGAGAGGATGCAGCCTTTGCATGGACAGTGTTAACCAGACTGTGGGCAGCCTCCCACCCAAATCGGGAGTAGCTTTTGTACATCCCATTGGTCCTGAGTCCATCTGGCTACACGCTAGGAAATGGAGAAATTGCTTACCAGATATTTTTGTTTTCCTTAGTGTAAACAGATGGACTCAGCATCCCGCCCTTGGCTGCCCAAGAAATGGTGCCATGGGTCCTCCCGTGGAGTGGTCCTTGAATCAGAGATCACGGATAAATATTCACAGTCCCTATATTTGGGTACCTATATTCTTACTGTTTATGGTTGGTTGAGTACAGTTACGGTTATCCAGTTTTAATCATATCTTTAATCATATCTTTAATCAAGTCCTTTCACTAGTATGTACACAGTGGCTTTTGAAGAGAATACTGAAGAGCTGAGGTCACTGCAGGGTATATGTAATGTGACCTCAACTTTGCAACCTGACTCCGACTCCGTCTCCATCTGCTGGCAGGGGAGCATAACCCATTTGTTCTGAGTCCATCTGTCTACACTAAGGAAAACAAAATTATCTGGTAAGTAATTTCTCCATTTTACTCATAAGATGGTATGAAGAACAAGGATGAGCTAAGGGGACGTTTTCCCTGCGGACATTGTAATGTCTGTGCACGATCATTCAATGGGGTTATCCTGTTTTTTCCGGAACGTTAAGCTTACAAATTAAAAGATTTGACATCTTGTGCTAGCAAAGTGTCCATTTATATTATATGGTGTCTGTGCCAGCAGATATATATTGGCAAGGCTTCATGAGTGATCAGAATCCGAATCCATGTACACTTGGGTTGCATTTGTTGTGACTGAATCAAAGCACCCTTAATTGCACCCTAAATTTGAGTTTTGCAATTTTTAAGAGTTCATAGGTGAGATCCTGAGGTGGAAACTTTTCCCTGTGGCTCTCACAGAGAGAACAAATGTATATCTACAAATTGAATACTGTGATACCATGGGGCCTCAATAAAGATATTGAATGGGCTGCTTTTTATTGATTATTCATTAATAATCACTTTATGACTTTGTGGAGTTTTCTGGGTGATGTGTTTGAAATACATAAAAACTGATTGGTTGACTATGATTTGGATCATGGCAGAATAACATTGACATGTGACCACCATTATTAAATGAGACATTGAGATGTTGATCCGTTTGAAGTGACTAAACTAAATGTTGAGTGTTTTCATTTCCTTGTTTTGGATAAAACAGCAATTAAAAATTTTGTTGTTGCAGATATAACAGTAAGGATATTGCCCCTGACACAGGTGTAAGAATGCTGAAACACTGCAGTATTGGGCAAAGACTGAAAAGCTAGTGTGTTCTTATTGCTGGTTTGGCTTATTTAACATTTATAGAGGTCAGCTGCCACATAATCCAAATATACATCCATCAGCAACTGGCAGATCAGCTATGACTTATTACTGAACTCACATTGGGTGGAGACTGAAATCCAGTGTGTTTCTATCGCCAGTTTGGCATCTTTATCATTCATAGAGGACAGCTTTTTGAGGATCCAAATATACATCTTACAGCAATTGGCAGATCACTGTTGCTGATTCTGGACTGAATCAACACTAATCTACAATAAGTGCAGATTTTAATTGCATTGTGAAAAAAGTGATAAATATGACCTTTATACAGTGGATTTTTATTGCAGCTGTATGATTATAATTTGCACTGTTTAGCCTTGCTTTTACGGAAGATGCATATTCTGTATGAGAACAGTTTGTTGAATAAAAAAAAAGTTTTAATGAACTTTATGATAGTGTTGTACAAAAGAAATAAGACTGGAATATATTAATTTTTATTTGTTGATTGAGTTGGGATTTAGTGCCAAGAAGTGCAGAATCATGCATTTAGGGTGCAGAAATCTAAAGGAGCTGTAAGTGATGGGGGTGAACATTTGATGTGCATAGAAAGGGAGAGAAACCTTCGGGGTGATAGGATGTGAAGGCAGTAGCTAAGGCTAGGGCGATGCTAGTCTGCATAGAGAGAGGCATAGCCAGCAGGAAAAAGGATGTGATAATGCCCTTACCCCCAGGTCTTTGGTGAGGTCTCACCTGAGGTACTGTGTTTAGTTCCAGAGACCTCATCTCAAAAAGGATAGGGGCAGAATGGAAGTGGTCCAGAGAAAGGAAGACCAAAAGAGTTCTGAGATGAGATTGAAGGACCTAAATATGTATACACTGGAGAAGAGGCGAGACAGGCTTGATATGATATAGACTTTTCAGTACCTGAAAGGTATTAGTGCACAGGATTCAAACCATTTTTAATGGAAAGAAAACTGTGGAACGGGGGGGGGGGGGGGGGGGGGGGTGATGGCCATATGATACTCCAAGGAAGTTGACTCAGGCAAGTGTCAGAAAGTTAGTAGATGCATGGAATGTCCTCCTGGAGGAAGTAATGAGGACAAGGATGGTAATGGAATTCAAGAGCTTGGGATAAACACAGAGGGTTCCTAGTGGCTAAATGAAAGACTAAGAAAAGGAAAATCTGTGTTGACTGGAGTAACTTGCACAGAGCAACAGTTATCCTAAAAATATAATTAAAAAAAAAAATTTCTGGGTAGGCTGGATGAACTACTTGGGATCTTTTTCTACAGACATTTACTATGTTACACCTGTTTACAGGTAAGTAATTCTGCTTTTCCTTACCCTGTCTGATATTAGTCCAGATGCAATTTATTGAAACCAGTCAGTCAGTACATTTGTGGGTTTCTATATGTGTTGATTGAGAAGCAGGATTTCAGACTTGCTTGACCTGAGTTCTGGCTCAAGGAAAGAAAGGCTGACTAACCCTCACTTTATCTACACTGACCATTCTCATCTTTTACTCCACATAGGCTGTATACTATTGATTCAGTGGGGTGGAGATTTATTCAGTTGTTGGATTTTAATTTTGTTTATATTTATATACTTGGTTCCCCAATAAAACATTTTTTGGCCAAAAAAGGTGTGGTTTATGGTGTTGATGAATTGGAAAATCACCCCTCATTTAAATGTGTGCAAGTCTCATGCACTGACACACAAAATTGCGAATAATGTTGAAGGGGGTGCAGACTTTCTATAGCTTCTCTGTATTGCATGTATGGTGTTTGCAGTCAAATATTGATAGCATGGTGAATTTCTTTAGTTATAACAGAAATTGGTTTATCTGGCACAGTATTCAATTGGTTTCGTTCTTACCTCACTAATCACTCTCAAGTTAAAATTGCCACCTCCCTCTCAGATATCTCTCAAATCAAAACCTGTGTTCCTCAAGGTTCTGCACTTTCATCTCTGCTTTTCAATATCAAGCACTCATATGCAAGATTCTCTCAAACTTGACTGATGCTTATAAATTCTGTACAGATATACAATTTCTCACAGGGCAAACAGGATGGTAGTCCTCACATATGGGTGACATCATCAGGATGGAGCCCAATCACGGAACACTTTTGTTAAAGTTTCTAGAACTTTGACTGGCACCTATTGGGCATGCCCAGCATGGCCTTAACCCTGCATCCAGCAGGGGTCTCCCTTCAGTCTTTTTTTTTTTTTTTTTTTCCCTCACACAGCTTTGGCCACGTGGATTTTTGGAGCACTTCACAAGTTCCTAATAGGAATTTTCTTCACAGGAAATTTGCTTAAAAACTTGCAAAAGTTTTTACCCCCTAGAGGTCTCCCTTCTCCGGTGTCTATTGCCGCGTTCGTACAGTACGTTTTCCCCGTTTTTCAGTCTGTTCCCGCCGGGGACCTGTGTAGGCCTTATCAGCACTGACTGCAGCCGGCCTAAATGTTTCGACGGCCCCGATGGTGATGGGTTTTCGTCGGTGCCCTGACTGTCCGAGTACAATGTCAATCACAGACCCTCCTTTGGTCAGTGTATTATGTCTTCGCTCATCGCACGACGTGGAAACATGTACCAAGTGTGCCCAAATGACTCCGAAGGGCCGTCGGGCACGTTTGGAAAAAATGGTGCTCTTATTTCAGCAGCACCCGTCTTCACAGATGGCATCGACACCATCCCCGGCGAAACACCACCATCGCTCCGATGCCAAGGAGTCCCTGTCTGCCTTCAGCAACCCAGTCAAGGCTTGAGCCATCGTCTTCAGGGACACCGGTGGCGTCATCAGGTATCGAGCCACCGAAGAAAACCTGAGCTGAGGAGCTTAAATCCTCCTCTAAGTCGGATGCACCAAGGCGTTCCTCGCTTTCGGTGGGCACGGCAGCCGAGATTCCATCGGGACCGGTGGACCCTCTGGCATTGCCCGCCATGCCTCCTACTCTGGACCTCGGGTTCATTACTCCAGCATTCCGTGAGGAATTGCACCGGATGGTGCAAGAGGCAGTGGTCCAGGCTGTCCAGGGCTTTCCCAGACCACCGATGCCACCGATCTTCCTCCCTCTCCTCGATAAGCTCGATGTGCTCATCTGTGCCCTGCCGGTGGCACCGGGGAAATCTCCGATCCTCATGCCTCCATCAGCGCCCATTTTGCTTTCTTCGGATGACTAGGACTCGTCGAGGCCAGAGCCCATTCCGGGGCCTTCAGGAGTGATCGCGCCGAGGAGGATGGCGAAATCAGCTACCATCGATGCCACTTCACCCGGCACCAGTGCCGGATCTGGATTTGTTGGTACAGAGGCTGAGACCATCGATGCTGGCACCGATTCTTTCGATGCCAAGACCTCCTACGGCCAGAGGGGATCCTTTTTCTACCACTACGACCACTGATGGATGCGGGGGATCAGCCATATGATCCATGGACGGATGACACATCGGATTCCCAAGACTCTGCTGATGTCTCATCAGAGCTGTCGCCTCCAGAGGAGAGACGTAAGTCTCCACTGGAAGACCTCTCCTTCATTAACTTCATCAAGGAGAGGAAGAGACTATTCCCTTAACGCTGCAGATGGAGGTGGACTCCAGGCATTAAATGCTGGAGGTACTTCAGTTCCTGGATCCGCCAAAGGAAATCATGTCTGTCCTAGTCCACGACGTTCTGCTGGATTTGATGCAATGCAACTGGGAGCATCCTGGGATGGTTCCCCCTGTAAATTGCAAGACAGATGCAATCTGATGAGCGGCGGTATATAAAAAACTATAAATAGATTTATTTTTTTATCTCGTGCAGCCATCGCCTGGCTTCCAAAAGATGCAGTTGGCGCATAAGTCGGTGGTGGTGGAGTCCACCCAGAAGAGGGCCAAGCGTCCAAAACCTCATTCTTCAGCAGTACCCGGGAAGGAGCAGAAGTTCCTCGATGCTTTAGGGTGCAGAGTGTTCAATGGGGCTATGCTCATTTCACGTATTGCCTCATATCAATTATATATGACCCAATACAATCAGAATCTCTTTAAACAACTGCAGGACTTTGAGTCCCTCCTGGAGCAGCTTCAAGATCAGCTGAACTCTATAGTTAAGAAAGGCTTCGCCGCCGAAAAACATGAGGTCAGATCGGCGTATGATGAATTTGATACTGCATCCCGATTATCAGCGGCTGCCATCAGTGCTCGGCGTTGGGCTTGGCTGAACTCCTTGGATCTGTGCCCGGAAGTTCAAGACCGTTTCTGATCTCCCCTGCATAGGGGATAATCTCTTTGGAGAAAAGATCCAGGAGATGGTGGCTTAGCTGAAGGATCATAATGAAACACTCTGTCAGCTCTCGGCCGCTCACGCTGAGTTTTTGACTTCCTCAAAACGGCCGTTTAGATGGGAGACGAAACGACCAGTGTACAAAGCCCGAAGATAATATCCTCCACCAGCATGGGATCGTCCATCCTGTCCGTTCCAAAAGCCTCCACCACGACAGCCACGGACTCAGAAGGTGCAACCTCCTGCCTAGCCTAGTCCTGCTGCAGGATTTTGACTACCTGCTAGAGAACGAATCTCATCCCCCTTTGCCATCTCTGCCTGTCGGAGGCAGACTCTGCCACTTCGCCACGGACTGGTGGGTCCAGTAGGTCGTAGCTCAAGGTTACCATCTAAACCTCCTCTCCATCCCGTTGGACACTCTACCTCGGCAGGGGTGGACTTCCTCCGACCACTCTCAACATCTGCAGGAGGAAATAACTTCCCTCCTGCAAGCAAATGCCATAGAACCAGTTCCTCTTCTCCAGAGGGGACACAGCTTCTACTCCCAGTACTTTTTAATACCAAATAAGATGGGAGGCATTTGCCCTATATTATATCTTCGGTCCCTAAACAAACATCTTTGGAAAGAGAAGTTTCGGATGGTAACCTTGGGCTCCTTACTACCAGTTCTCCAGCAAGTGGATTGGCTTTGCTCTCTGGATCTCAAGGACACGTACATGCACATAGCAATTACCCCGTCTCACAGAAAGTACCTTTGGTTCCTTGTCGGAAACCAACATTTCCAGTACCGGGTACTTCCATTTGGCCTTGCATCAGCCCCTCGTGTCTTCACGAAATGCCTGGCAGTAGTAGCTGCATACTTAAGGATAGACGTGAGTGTCTAGCCTTCTTATCTAGACGATTGGTTGCTGAGCGCTTGGTCACTGGAAGGGTTTCTTCACTCCCTCCATCTTATGGTGCTACTATCCTTGAGATTTCTAATCAATTATCAGAAGTCTCATCTGATTCAGTCTCAACTTCTCTCCTTTATCGGAGCGGATCTTGACACGATCCAGGCAAGGGCTTTTCTTCCCAGAGACCGAGCTCATATGCTGGCGTTGCTGGCGCATGCTATACAGTCTCGCCGAACCACGACAGCTCATCTTGTACTCTTCTTGCTGGGACATATGGTGTCCTCAGTCCATGTTACCCCAATGGCTCGCCTGGCCATGAGAGTAACGCAGTGGACATTAAACACAGTGGTCACAGGTATATCATTCAGTGTCCAAGATTGTCCATATCACCAGGCAGCTTCGCCTCTCACTGGCGTGTGAATCCAAGAGTCCCACCTGCTCAAAGGGCTACCGTTTCAAGCTCCAGAACCTCAGATAATCTTAACAACCAATGCTTCCACTCTAGGTTGGGGAGCACATGTCAACCACCTGCAGACTCAGGATACCTGGTCGGCAGAGGAGTCACAGCATCAAATAAATTTTCTGGAGCTCCGAGCGATCAGGTATGCTCTCTGCGCGTTCCAGGATTGCTTGTCCAACAAAACAATCCTAATCCAAATGAACAACCAGGTAGCGATGTGGTATATCAACAAGCAGGGAGGAACCGGTTCCTACCTCCTATGTCAGGAGGTAGCTCAAATTTGGGCTTTTACTCTATCGCAGGCCATGCTACTGAGAGCGACCTACCTGGCGGGTGTGGAAAATGTTCTAGCGGACTATCTCAGTCGAGCATTTCAGCCCCATGAGTGGTCCCTTGACCCTGTGGTGGCGGACTGGATATTTTGGAAGTGGGGCTATCCGAGCATTGACCTTTTTGCGTCTGTTTACAATTGCAAGGTGGAGAACTTCTGCTCCCTGCTTCACAGTCGCCAAGCTCCACCACGGGATACGTTCGCCCTGTCCTGGTCGAAGGGCCTCCTCTGCCTACCCACCACTTCCCCTCATCAGCAAGACTCTCGTGAAGCTATGCAGAGACAAGGGCTTAATGATTCTAATAGTCCCCTACTGGCCATGAGAGGCATGGTTTCCCACCCTTCGAGACCTCTGTGTGTCCTCAGATTCACCTATGCACGGCTCCGTCCCTGATATCACAGAGGAGCGGACAGTTACGCCATCCCAACCTTCAGGCTTTGTCACTGACTGCTTGGATGTTGAAAGGTTGATTCTGTGGCCGCTCAATCTCTCAGACTCTGTATTTCAGGTCCTGATAGCTTCACAAAAGCCTTCTACTAGAAGATCTTACCATTCCAAATGGAAGAGATTTTCATTGTGGTGCACTGCAAAGGCGTTAGACCCTTTTACCTGCCCCACGACTCAGTTTTTAGACTACCTCTGGCATCTCTCGGAGTCGCGTTTACAAACCTCCTCCATTAGGGTGCATGTCAGTGCGGTGGCCACCTTCCATAGGGGTACAGGGGCTCTGTCTATTTAGACACAGCCCTTAGTAGTGTGCTTTATGAAGGGCTTGCTTCACCTCAAGCCCCCTCTCCATCCCCTGGCCCCTGCTTGGGAAACATTTTGGTCCAATAAAGTCTGCTCCATCTATGCCCGCATCAGAGTCATTGACTCCCGTGGGTCGAGAGGAACCGCTCGACATGCTATATCTCCCTACACCCCTCTTGACATAGTCCAAGGACCGAGGAGTCAGACATATCTTCCATATTATCACTGCTTTCAAGAATGTCGGGATCTTCAGCCTCTCTGGTGCTGGGGAAAGACTGAGCCGAGCACTGAGGGAGATCCCGGAAACATTGACACCAGTTGATGGCACTGTGCCAGTTCTGGTGCGACACCGGTGGCTGCTGTACTGCTCCCTCGACCTCCATGATATGTATGCCCTCATTGCCATCTTCCCCAGACACAGGAAGTATCTTCGCTTTGTGGTGGAGCAGGCTTACTACCAGTACAGAGTGCTACCATTTCATATTGTCTCAGCCCCTCGCGTCTTCACCAAGTGCCTGACAGTGGTGGCAGCAGCACATCTGATGCTGTGCGGTGCATGTCTTTCCTTATCTAGATGACTGGCTGGTCAAAAGCGATACCAAGTGGGAGTGCTGAACGCTTTGACCCGGATGATGCGGGTGCTGCAATCTCTGGGTTTTGTTATCAACTACCTGATATCCCACTTCTGACCATCCACCCAGCTGGACTTTATAGGAGCCAGTCTGGACATGGCTCGGGCAAAAGCATTCTTCCCCCATCGATCGGGCCCTTGTCCTATCCTTGCAAACTTGGTGTGCAAAAGTCAGTGTGTATTGCCTGTCTACTGCTGTGCTTGTTGGGCCACATGGCAGCCTCTGTTCATGTTACCCCATTAGCCCGTCTCTGTAGGTGCAAAGCACAGAGGATGTTGTGGTTGCAATGGCAGCAGGCATCCAAGGACCTAGAAGCTTGTGCCTCCATCATGCAACCTCTTAAGTGTCTCTCTGTTCTGGTGGGAGAATCTTTCCAATCTGGAGCGGGAGATCCCCTTTTAGGCTGTCCCACCTCAAATACTTACTACCGATGCCTCTCCCCAGGGCTGTGGGGCCCATGTGGACAACGTCCACATGCAGGGTCACTGGACTGCTCAGGAAGCTCTATGCCAGATAAACATCTTGGAGTTTTGGGCGATTCATTACACTCTTTGGGCATTCTGGGATCGCTTATCCCACAAAGCAGTCCTGATTCGAATGGACAGTCAGGAGGCATTGGGTTGTTCCCCCCCCCCCCCCCCCCCCCCCCCCCCCTCTGGCAAGAGGCTGTGCAAATCTGGTCCTCTACTCTGTCGCATGGGATGTCTCAATGAGTGATGTGCCTGCCTGGGATTCTGAACGTGCTGGCAGACTGTTGAAGCTACTCTTTTCAGCCACACGAATGGTCACTGAACCTGAAAGTGGCAGCCTGGATTTTCTGTCTTTGGGGAACTCCAGATGTGGACCTCTTTGCCTCCCTGTTTAACTGCAAGGTGAGAAATTTTAGCTCCCTATTCAGAACGGATGGCCGTTCACCCTCCTCCACCTTCACCTTTCATTGGGGCATGGGTCTCCTGTACATGTACCCTCCTCTTCTTGCTCCTCTTAAACTCTCTTGAAGCTCCAGCAGGACTGGGGAACCATTATCCTCATGGTGCCTTACTGGCACAGGCAGGTCTGGTTCCCTTTCCTACAGGACTTGTCGATCAGGGATCCCATCAGCCTAGGGATTGCGCCCGATCTGATATCACAGAATCAGGCACTGTGCGCCACCTGAACCTGTGAGCATTGGCTTGGATGTTGAGCACCTAGTCCTTCAACCCCTGGACCTCTCAGAAAACGTCTCCCAGGTGCTAGTGGCTTCCAGGAAGCCTTCCACCAGGAAGTCTTACAGGATGATGTGGAAGCGGTTTTCTGTTTGGTGTGAGGGGCATGGATTAGATCCATTTGCGTGCCCACTTCCAAGATTCTTGGATTACTTGTGGCACCTTTCCGAGGCTGGCCTTAAAACCACCTCGGCGGTTAGTGCTTACTATTGGGGTGTCACGGGCGTGCCCATCTTGGTTCAGCATATAGTAGGTTGCTTTAGGTGAGGCCTGCTTCAGCTAAAGCCCCTCTGCGGCCTTGCTGTGTTGTGGGATCTTAACATTGTGTTGGCACGGCTAATATGTCCTCCGTTTGAGCCTTATGAGCATCTGTGAGCTAAAGTTCCTCACCTGCAAGGTCCTATTCGTTGTGGCAGTTACTTTGGCTCGTAGGATAAGCAAGCTTCAGGCCTTGGTTATGTATCCACCCTACACGAAATTCTTTCATGATCGTGTTGTCCTGCGTACACATTCCAAGTTCTTGCCTAAGGTCATGACTGATTTTCACATCAGTCAGTCTGTTGTGCTGCCCACCTTTTTTCTGAGGCCCTATTCCCATCAAGAGGAATGGGCTTTGCGTAGGTTGGATTGCAAGAGAGCTCTGGCCTCTTACTTAGAACGCTCAGCAGGCCATAGACAGTCCACCCAATTATTTATATCTTTCAATAAGAACAGAATGGGGATCGTGGTGGGTAGGCAGACCTTATCCGACTGGCTGGAGATTGCATCTCATTCTGCTATGTGCAATAGGGCCTTCATCTACAAGGCAGAGTTAAGCGCTCTCTGTGAGGGCTATGGCGGCATCTGTGGCCCACTGACGGGCAGTCGTCATTGCTGAAATCTGCAGGGCTGCAAAGTGGAGTTCCTTATACACTTTCGCTGCCCATTACTGCTTGGACAAGAATGATTGACAAGAAGGTAGATTAGGGCAATCTGTCCTATGCATTCTTTTCTTTTCCAGACTTAAACCCCAACTCTTCCCACCTAGGGCTGCCTGGTTGAGACCAGGCTATCTCTCTACTGTCCAAAAGTACCTCAATTTGTTTTTGTGCCCGTTGGCACCTTGTTTGGTACCTGTTGCTCTTGGTTCTTGCTGGGGATAGCCTGGAGCTTGGTATTCACCCATCTGTGAGGACTACCATCCTGTGTATCCTAGGAGAAAGTGCAGCTGTTACCTGTGACAGATGTTCTCCTAAGACAGGAGGATGTTAGTCCTCAGGAAATCCTCCCGCCACCACACGGAGTTGGCTTTCTCCTTTATTTTCTTATTTAATTTTTCGCTTGTATTTATGCAGTGTTACGAGACTGTAGGGAGACCTCGTGTAGAGGTGTGGATAGTGGCATGCTGGGTATGGTCAGTGTGCCAGTCAAAGTTTTCTGTGCCAGGCTCCATCTGAAGATGTCACCCATCTGTGACATCCTGCTGTCCTAGGA
The DNA here is from genome assembly GCF_901001135.1 of Rhinatrema bivittatum. Lineage (NCBI taxonomy): Eukaryota > Metazoa > Chordata > Amphibia > Gymnophiona > Rhinatrematidae > Rhinatrema > Rhinatrema bivittatum. Next base: position 187,930,563 of record NC_042616.1, read on the forward strand.
GAACCTGTTACAGATAAGCAACTGTGCTTTACTGCACAATGTTACTTTATTAAACCAGTAGATAAATGAACAATGGTTGCTTCTATCTGATTCCATTTGCAGCCCATTACATGACAGAGAGGTTGTGGATTGCACTTTTGAGCACTATTAAAATATGTGATGCTATTTATATCTTCTAGATATTATTCTATATGTGATTTCAGTTTGTAAAACAACTTTTCGATAGCTCTTTGTGGATTCTGGTTTATAGTATTTGTCCATTTGCATGCTTTAGGCTGAGGTTTTCCTAATATTTAACTTCTAACCAATTTTATTTCCATTTTATCTATTATTTTTGGAGCCAGCAATTCCTTTTAGCTCCTCGGGACTTTTATGTCAGTCAAAACCAGTATTGTGGTATAGGTTCTTGAACCTTCATTTGCAGCTACCCAACGTTCCCCCCCCCCTTTCCTTTTTATATATCCTCTCAGCTTACTCTAGCCATTGCAGCTGCAGTCTTCAACTAGGGCCATGTAGAAGGGATCCTCCCTGACCATTACAATGATGGGCTCTATATTAAACCACTAGGTATCATGGGTACAATTATATCTCCTCTAGGGACTGGGAACACTGCTGCTGCGAGCCTCGTTATTAAACCAGTACTCACAATATACCCAACCAATCTGTTTTTCAGGATGTCCATAATGTACAACCAGTTGAAAGATTTGCATATATTGGGGATAGTATATGCAAATCTATCTTATGTGTATTTATTCTACATATCCTGAACCCCAGACTCACTGGCTGTGTTTTAAGAACTGGGTTGAAAACCACTCTCTCAAAACTGAGGGGTGAGTGGAGGAAGATGGCTGATTAAGATTAGGTTAGAAGACGCAGTCCCTGTATCTTGTTTCTTTATAGCTGCTCTCATAGAGTATGGCTTCTAAAAGGAAGGGTAAAGTGAGGATTTACCCTACCAAATTCTCTCAAATACCCAGACAACAATCCATCATGCCTGCTATGTCCATAATCCCTCGAGGTGAAGTCCCCGTTGTTGGTATTATCGAAGGAGCACCAATCCACCAGGGGACGAGATTTCTCTCAGTCCCTGGGAACAAGAAACGCTGCAGTTTCAGTGGCCGACTCCTTCCTAGGAAGCAGCATTGCCTCTGCTTGATGATGCATTCTTGGTGTCCACGCGTGGGGGCTGAGGAGGTTAAGATGCCATCTTTGTTTCAGTATGGCGCGCATGGCCTCTCCTGGTTTAGTCACAGGTTTGAATGGGGATACTGCTCCAATGTTCTCTTTTGAATTTCTGCTGGTGCTGCAGTTCCTGTTCTTTCTTCTGGCTCTGCCATGGGTGAGTTACTGTGTGGCCTTGCTAAAACCAGTGGTGGTCGTCTTAGATGCTTTGTTGGAACTCATGGATCATTTTGCAAAAGTTTTGACTGTTTCTGCATCTAAAGTGGACCCTGTCTTGGCACAACTGGAACTTCATGAGCTACTTCAAGAATATAGTGGTGAATTGGTGACTCTCAAATGGAATGTAGATACAATTTAATCAGTTCAAGCTACTATAATTCAATAGCAAGGTCTTTTTTTTTCTTCTCTCATCACTTGGAATCTCTGGAAAATTCCTCTCCTAGGTTTAATCTGTGATTTTTGTATTTTCCTAAGATAATGGGTGAACTTCCCATAATGACATTGAAAAGATACTTTGTTTATATTCTTCATATTGCTTTAGAAAAGTTTCCTTCAATAAAGCATCTTTTTTTCCCTTCATCTGTATCTCATCCCCAGATGGAAGGTGGTGCTATTGGTGGTTTTTTTTTTATTTGTATTTTATTAGGATTTTAACAAATTACATTGCAAAATTCCAACAAGTAATCATATTGAAATACAAACAAACATTATACAAGTGGCATTACAAACCAAAAGGAAAAAGAAAACTTTAGATATTCCAACAGAATAGTCCCATTTTTATGGGAGGATAAATAGGAAAGAAAGCCTGCTAGGGTAATAAGAAAAAACTGTAATAATTTACAGAAATGAGAGATTTTTAATGCATCATAAACACCTCACCACTACTCATTGTCTACTAAGAAGGTCTCAAGATGGGTAGGGTCTTGAAAGATAAACTTATTTTTTTGATTATGTAACTAGACATTTGCAGGGGAATTTTAGGAAATAAACTGCTCCCAGGGATAAAATCCTTGGTTTTAGCAGCAGAAATGTTCCTCCTCAATTGAGTGCATCTAGCAAGCAGCATCTGGAAAGATTTGAATTTTTTGACCACAAAAAAGGAAATCTTTGTTTTTGGAATATTTCTGAAGAACCAAGTTTTTTTTTCCCCTGTTCATTACAAAATGATACCAAAAGAGTAGCTCTTGTAGGTATATCATCTATAGATGCCTCTAAAAAGGAGGTCAAATTGGGAGAATCTCCCTGCAAAATGTCCAGTTCTTCCTCCCCTCTTTGAGGCCTAATCTTGGACCTAGGTATGTAATATATCTTAGAAATAGTCATTTCTTTTATACTAGGGATAGACAAAACTTTAACAAAATATTTTTTAAGCAGCTCAGTTGCTGATAATAGCCTTCATACAGGAAAGTTTAGCAAACGAAGATTCCTTATACGAATCTCGTTTTCCAAATTTTCTAACTTTTTGCACTAATAACTCCTTTGTAAAGGATAGTTTATTAGATAATTGTAAAGATATTTGAGCTGTTATAGACATTGAAGTAGCTTTTAAATGTGTTTAATGGGTACCATGACCCTCTAAAGTATTTTTAGAGGGTCATGGTACCCAGATCTGCTATATCACTGTCACTAGATGTTAACTTGGGTAAACCACAATCTCTTGGGATTGGATTCACCAAAACACACGATTTGGAAACTGAGAAATAGAATACGACAATGACTTTTCCATATTTATAAGCACCTGCCACACATTACCTGTTACATTCTGGGGATCTATAGACGCAGAGCCAAAGTTACCAAATTGGGAAGGTTCCCCTAATAAATGAAATCTAGAGTCCACTTGTGTCCCCCAGTTCCTCAGTAGTTTCTGTTGAACCAGGCTGTGAAAAAACAGCTACTGGAGCAGGATCTTGTTGCAGTGTTTGAGGATTAGTTTCAGGAGAATCCATTAACGTGTGGGGTAATGTCTGTTGGCTAGGACTCTCTAGGGACCCTGAAGAAAAGGAAATCTCTGGAATAGAGTTTCTCATAAATTGACTCACCCTTTTGGCCACATGTAAGTCCATGGGTCCTCTCACAACCGGCAAACCAGGTGAAGAAGTCAAAATGTTAGTTTTCCTTTTTCTTCCCATATATAAATAGGAAGAAAAAGTGCGAGAAGGGGTGCGTGGCTTGGGTAGCGTGCTGGCAGCTGCGTGCCACAGCCCCCTCAGGCTTTAACAGGTTGTCTGGCCCCATATGATGTCTGGGTTGGGGAGTGTCCTGCGGCTCACTGGGCTTAGGTGAAACAGCCCTCCTGCAGTCCTTCAGCCAGCCAGAGTTCTCACCAGTTTCCTCCCTATTGGTGGTATTTCTATGTTGAATTTGAGTTTTTGGAGACAACACCTCATCTACTTGAACCAACATGGGAGAGGGAAGAGAGAGAGAGAACCTTTGGGGAGGTGCACATATTAGTCAACATTTTATACCACTGTAAGAGGGGGCATTCTGAACTCCAGGGTGAGGTTTTGGGGGCCAGTTTTACATGCACAGTCAGAGGTACGAACAGCACAGTTACCATCAATAAAGATTTTATGTGATTTGGAGTGATGAAAGGTATAAAAAGATGAGATTTGTGCAATGTACTCTTGACCTAGCTTGATGCACTCTCTACCTAGCTGCTGCTGCTGATAATTGTGGGTGGATCCTTGGGCCGGTGGCAGATGTCCATGCCCCGGGGAAGATCCCGAGAGGGACCACCGGTCAGGCTCAGAGTTGGGAGACAGACACACACTAGATCTTTTATTAAACTGTATAGTGAACCACCAGAGGTGGCGATAGTGAGCTGGAAGAGCCCGGCTGGGCTGTAGTCCCTAAGGCACTGGAACAGCAATCCCAGGATGGCTGAGCTGTAGAGAAACTGAATATAGTGAGTAGGCAGAGTATGCAGAGTTCAGGAAAAGAACCTTGATGGTAACACTCACACAATAGTCTCTTGAAGCAGCCCAGAGGCTGGAATGAAGTAGGCCCTTGAGGAACGAGTACCTGGTTCCAGGGAAAGCTCTGAGAGAGAGATTGTAATTCACTGGTGTTGTAGGCAGCAGTGACTTCTTGGCAGAAGTTGTATTCGGTAGCAGGTCTGGGAACGTAGGCCCTCTAGGAGCGAGTATCGGTTCCAGACTGCGACCTGAAAAGCATGAGAGAGAGCGAGGCCCCCGAGGAGCGGGTACCCCTGGTAAAGTCAGAGGAGGCAGAGTAGCAAGGTATGCGGAGGGCGAATCCCATCTGCAGTGATACCTGGAGGAAGCCCGTGCTAACTCGAATAGCTAGCAAAAATGAAGACCTTAAGTATCCGGTGAGATGATGTCATCTCTGGGGGATGCCCCTGAGATTCGCGCCATAGCTGGTACTTGAGTCTGGGCTGTGCCGCGCGTTGTTGCCCTTAGGCCTCAGGAGAACATGGGTAGAAGGCAGCATCTAGCCGTTCCGGGGACGCCGGAGGAGGTCGGCAAGAGGATACCACGGCAGCCAAACTTCCATCAACCAAAGAGGGAGTCGCAAAAGAGGTAAGGTGGGCGGAGTGGAGACATTGGGCAGCAATGGTCGCAACAGCTGTCAAGCTAGGTCGAGAGTACAGTGTACAAATCTCATCTTATAATGATATATTTACAATATAATGTAAATAGTTAATCCTAACTGCTCAGTTATCTTACTCTAATTCTCTACCCAGTTATATGAACCTTGTTGTAATGTAACTTTACAAACTCTTTGCACTTGTTAATGTTCCATTTCTGTGTTCACACCCACTGTTATATGTAAACCGGCATGATGTGATTTTTAATCACGAATGCCGGTATAGAAAAACTCTAAATAAATAAATAAATAAATCTGTGTGTACTTTTCATCACTCCAAATCACACACAAACTTCACTGACAAATTTTACATATTTCCAAATCGTGTGTTTTGGTGAATCCAATCCCAAGAGATTGTGGTTTACCCAAGTTAACATCTAGTGACAGTGATATAGCAGATCTGAACTTGTACCCTGAAGTTTTAATAGTACCCTGACAGTTATGGCCTCATTTTAACAATATATAACTTGGATAGATTTATAAGATCATAGTACAAGTGTTTTATCTGTCTATTGCAACACAATGGAGTAGAATTTCAGAGGGTTACGAGCGTAATCCCCGAAAACCTACCCCAAACCCCCCCTGCGCACGCCGAGCCTATCTTGCATATGCTTCTGGTGCGCGCAAAGCCCCGGGACGGGCGTGTCGGGGGGCGTGACGCGGCCAGCGCGTTATCCTGGGTTTCCGGCCCGGGGGTGTTCCGGGGGCATGGCCGTGGCCTCCGGACCAGCCCCCAGACCAGAACATGGTGTGCTGGCAGCTGGCCCGGCGCGCGCAAGTTATGCCTGTCTTGAGCAGGCGTAACTTTCGCGACAAAGGTAGGGGGGGTGTAGATAGGGCCGTGGGGGTGGGGAAGGGAAGGTGGGGGGAGGCTGAAGGAAAGTTCCCTCCGAGGCCGCTCCGATTTCGGTGCGGCCTCGGAGGGAACGGAGGCAGGCTGCATAGCTCGGCGCGCGCAGGCTGCTGATTTTGGGCAGCCTTGCGTGCGCTGACCCCAGATTTTAATGGATACGTGCGGCTACACGCGTATCTATTGAAATTGTGCGTACTCTTGTTCACGCCTGTTGCGCGAACAAAAGTACACGTGTGCGCAACTTTATAAAATCTACCCTAATGTTTTTTGGCATCTAAAAATGATTTTGGCAATATAAGATTTAAAGCACAGTCACCTTTCATGGAAAAAAATAAAGTGAATACAGATTTTTCAAACCTAATTCTTAAAAGGTAGAACAAATGTCATTCCAAAAATGATAGCAGAAGACTACCAAGAGCAATGAAAATAGGAACCTGAGATGTGTTAACACTTGCAGAAAATTTTTCATTTGAAGAAAAAGGTAGAATCTGGGCCTCATTCCACAGATGTAATTTTTATCTCAAGTATATTATCTGACAGCAAGTATATTTGAAACATTGAAACAGATACTTGAAAGGTTTTAATGATCCAAAGACAACGACAAACCTTTTCCGTCGGAAAAAAATCAGCAGAACCAGGGGTCACGCTTTGAAGCTCCAGGGAGGAAGACTCAGAACCAATAAACAAAGAGGAAGACAGTCTAAAAAAGCCGTGAGGCATTAAAACGAGGAATAGCCGAAAGTCTTTAGAAGATCTGTTTATTAAATAGACAAGTGCCCGACTCTAGGCCTGAGTTTCGCCCATCGAAGGGGTGGGGGGGTTTAGATAGGGCCAGGGGGGTGGGTTAGGTAGAGGAAGGGAGGGGAAGGTGAGGGGAGGGCGAAAGAGAGTTCCCTCCGAGGCCGCTCCGATTTCGGAGCGGCCTCGGATGGAACGGAGGCAGGCTGCGCGGCTTGGCGCGCGCCGGCTGCCCAAAATCGGCAGCCTTGCGCGTGCCGATCCTGGATTTTAGAAGATACGCGCTGCTACGCGCGTATCTACTAAAATCCAGCGTACTTTTGTTTGCGACTGGTGCGCCAACAAAAGTACGCGAACGTGCATTTTTTAAAAATCTGCCCCTCAATTTGTACAAAGTACATGATGTATACCAAGCTTCTTCGGAGCGGCCTCCAGAGAAGCTTGGTATACATCGTGTACTTTGTAAAAATTGAGTTTTTTTATAAAACGCTACTACTACTTGGCAGATATTGTCTGTTTATGAACTTCCATGGGAAGAGTACACCCACTGTTCCTGTAATTCATGTTTTGGACACTGTTCTTAATGAGGCTTGAGTGATTGAAAAGCACATCTTAAAAGTGACAATTTGTTGTTTTCAGCCCCTGAAGCAGCCCTTCGATGGGTGAAACTCAGGCCTAGAGTCGGGCACTTGTCTATTTAATAAACAGATCTTCTGCTTATTTACTACTTATGCCTTAAGAATATCATTCTATAGGTGGAGCAAGTATTCCCTATATTTAGACCTTCATTTTCAGATTTTTCCCAGGAATTTGTTTATTACAGCATAAATTTATATTTATCTGGAAAAATGTCTCTTTCCAGGGATTTATCCTGTTTTTGTTCTTGTAATAAACATTGATAAATTCCTGAGAAAAATAAAATATTCTCATATGAAAAGTATAGTTTCACTAAACTCAGGGAAAATTAATCACATCGTTCTTAGCCCTCTGAGAAAGATTCTGAATATAAGCATCCCATACAGCAATAAACCTTACCCATGGTTCGGGTATTCCCTAGAAGCCTGCCTTTCCAGGTATTGTAGCGTATGAAGATTGCTTCTTCAATGCCAATAAAAGGGAGTGCACTCTTCCCTCCCTCCTAATAAGATCTCTTTTTTACCCATCAGGAATGCCTTCCTAAACATCTTTTATATTATATTGGCTACCCCAGGAAAGAGGATTCATCAAGAAGTTCCTTCAGTTGAAAGCTTGTACCTGAGTACAAGACTAAAATTGACGTCTCTATGTCCCCCTTTCCACTTTTGGCATAAATCTGTGTTGTGTTTATCTCAGCCCTAGATTGTGAACTATATGCTCTTTAAAATTTTACATTACAGTTCTCTTAACTGTGTGTTATAAATGTAGAAAATAATCTGCATACTCCAAATGTTCATGATGCTTAAATTCTGGAATTCTTACAAAACAAGAAGCTAGCTAGGTTCCATTCACTTGTAAACGCATTTTGGCCTTCCACTTTTGCTATAATCCCTCATGTCCTTCCCCAAAAGTTTTCACACTCTTTTGTGCAAGGCTGAAATTAACATGCTTTCTTACTTGTCTATATTAAAAACCTTTTTCCAGCTTTCTACTCCATTTACCAGTCAGGTTAACTTTCTTCATGGAAGAAATATAATGTCTTATTAGTAAGAATGTGAAAGTAATTCTGAGCTAAATTATAAATCTGTCTAAGCTCCTGAAAGTGGATTGCAATGTCCCTTTGTTATCTAGCACCTAAGAAAAGGTCTGTATCCTCTTCCTAGCCAATCCTTGAAAGGCTCCTGTCTGATTCCTAGGAATAAAATCACCATTACCAACTATAAGGAATAGTGTAGCCTGTAAAAGAAAAATAAGTCCCTCCCCCTCCATATCTATTTGCTCCTCTAACTGCCCTTATTTCAAGCATTCCCCTCAGTTCTTGAAGTACTCCTGTGTTTCCTAGTATGGTATCATCCCTCTTCTTATAAGCCTACCACCCATTCTCCTTTTATAGCTTGGATGAGGCCTCCTTACCTTTAAAGTAATTTGCACAGAGCAATAATTACAATGTCAAACACTTTGCTAGGCAGACTGGAAAGACTCTTTCGGTCTTTTCTTACATTTACTATATCACTATATATATATATATTACTAATCCCAGTCCTTAGTTTCCAAATTACCATTTGTAGACTGACTCAAAACCAAAAATGTTTAAATTTCCTCACCTTCAGAATAAATTAAAATAAATATCCCCAAAATAAGAAAAGCAATAAAATAGAGCAATTCTTTGTCAGATTTAAGCAAATCTTTTGCTTTGTAGTCTATTAAGCAAATAAAGTAGGAGAATAACACTCACTATCTCTTATGTGAAACAATGTAAAGATATTATACAGAAAAAATATGTACAACCCAGGTGCTTACAACCCTGAGACAAAACAAAATATATACAATAAATCACAATAAGTAAGAGCAATTTCTCCAACTAATGGGCTAAAATTATATACAAAAGCGTAGCGGAAGCTGTTCCCTTTCCCTGGAAAAGTCTTTGGCCTTCTCAAATGGTGAGTCAGATAAGCAAGTTCTTGGAGACATGTCTGTACTGGTTTGAGATCTGTTGGGCTATCTGTTTAGTGTCAGCTCTCTCAACAGGAAATCTCTCAGGTTTTTTGTGCCCTTTGAAATAGGACATGCGCTGTTTGGATTTCTTTGTCTAGCTTTCCTGAAATAATGCCAAGCTACTGATAAGAACATAACATAAGAAATTGCCATGCTGGTTCAGACCAAGGGTCCATCAAGCCCAGCATCCTGTTTTCAACAGAGGCCGAACCTGGCAAGTACCCAAACACTAAGAAGATCCCATGCTACTGATGCCAGTAATAGCAGTGGCTATACCCTAAGTCAGCTTGATTAATAGCAGATAATAGACTTCTCCTCCAAGAACTTATTCAAACCTTTTTTAAACCCAGCTACACTAACTGCACTAACCACATCCTCTAGCAACAAATTCCAGAGCTTAATTGTACGTTGAGTGAAAGAATTTTCTCTGATTAGTCTTAAATGTGCTACTTGCTAACTTCATGGAAGGCCCCCTAGACCTTCTATTATCTGAAAGAGTAAATAACCGGTTCACATCTACTTGATTTTAAAGACCTTTATCATATCCCTCCTCGGCCGTCTCTTCTCTAAGCTGAAGAGCCCTAACCAGCCTTTCTCATAGAGCAGCTGCTCCATCACCTTTATCATTTTTGTCGCCCTTCTCTGTATCTTTTCCATCACAACTATATCTTTTTTGAGATGCGGCGATCAGAATTGTACACATTATTCAAGGTGCGGTCTCACCATGGAGCGATACAGAGGCATTATGACATTTTCCATTGTATTAACCATTCCCTTCCTAATAATTCCTAACATTCGGGCCAATACAGTAAAATTTGCGGGAGATCCGGTGCTCCGAGGCGAGCGCCTGCTCTCCCAATGCGCGCCCAGGCTACTCCCCTGGGCGTGCGATCGAGTATGTAAATGAGGGCCCGGAGTAAAAGGATGTGCTAGGGACACTAGCGCGTCCCTAGCGCCTACTTTTTGACAGGAGCAGCGGCTGTCAGCGGAGCGGCCTTGGAGGGAACGGAGGCAGGCTGCGCGGCTTGGCGCGCGCCGACGCCGGATTTTAATGGACACTCGCGGCTACGCGCGTATCTATTAAAATCCCGTGTACTCTTGTTCGCGCCTGGTGCGTGAACAAAAGTACGAGCTCGCGCTAATTTATAAAATCCGGCACTTTACTTTCTGTATCGCATGGGAATAACTAATAGGGCAATCAACATGCATTTGCATGTTGCGGGCACTATTAGTTTTTTTTTTTTGGGGGGGGGGGGGGGTTGGCCACGCGTTTTCGACGCGCTATTACCCCTTACTATATAAGAGGTAAAAATAGCGCGTCAAAAACGCGCGGCCAATTGCGGGCTAACTGCGCTCCACCGGAGCGCACTGTATTGTATCAGCCTGATTGTTTGCTTTTTTTGACTGCTGCAGCACACTGAGCCGACAATTTCAAAGTATTATCCACTGTGATACCTAGATCTTTTTCCTGGATGATAAGAACTTATTACATACTAGCGGTACCCGGCCATGCGTTGCAGTGGCAGAGTCAGGTTCTTTACCCTCCCTCCCCCTTCCCCTTGCTCATTTACCTCAGTCACTCATCCTCCTCCCCCTTGGTCACTCCCCCCCCCCTTCCCTCCCCTGTCACCACTCCAACTCTCTCCCCTCACACTCACCTCTCTCCTCATTCTCCCTCCCCTGACACTCACCTCCCCCCTCATTCTCCCTCCCCTCACTGTCACCTCCCCCCGCCTACTGCCTACCCTTCAGATCAGAAAACCTTTGTCTTTCTATTTATGTGGGAACACCCCCACCCCAAAAAAACCCCCCAATCCCAACCCTTTAAATCAAATAATAACCCCCCACCCTCCTGCCCCCTCCCAAGACCAGGGAAATTAAAATTGTTGGTGCTACATTTGGTCTGTCCCTGGGCGTCTGTGCGCGTTATGTAGCCAAATAGGGGAGTGCCTAACCAAATTTGCACTTCCAAATTTGTTTTGTGGTCTGGGGAGGGCTATTTTGGTGCGTTCCCGAGTTCGTGCAAGTTTAGTGTATGTATTTGTGTGTGAACCTCCCCCTTCCCCCAAAAAACAACCCTATGAGAAAAGTTCTCTTAAACTAACCACCCCACACTCTCCTGCCCCTCCCCCCCAGCCCTGCGAAAAACAGTAGCCCACCCCCTGCCCCCCCCCCCAGAGTTGCTGAATGAATGAAACCTGCCCCCCCTCGTGACCCCTCCCTAAGATGTTCGCAATAAATTTATTACCACCCCCCACCCTCCAGACCCCCCGAGACCTGATAAAAATGTCAGTCGGTGGAGCGGGCGTTCAGGAGTGGTCCGGGAGCGATGTATTGGCGTTGGTCCGTCGGCTGCGAGCACTGAAACGGGTTCAGACGGCCCTTTGCCCTTCTATGTCAGTGGGGTGGAGCAATGGCAGCGGTAGGTCCTCTGACATAGTGAGGGCAAAGTCTGCCGGCTGCCAGTCCTGAAAATGGCGCCGAGGGGCCCTCGCCCTTACTATGTCACATGGGCTACTGCCGCCATTGGTGTCCCCGAGTGGCATAGTAAGGGAAAGGGCCGTCGGCGCCATGTTGATTGCTGGCAGCCGACGGCCGTAGTGCAGGAGATGTGTCCCGGACCGGTCCTGGCCTCCCGCTGGAGCCTCCCGGACTTCTGTCAGGTTTTGTGTGTGTTGTGAGGGCCTGGGAAGTAAATAAATTTGGCATGTGTGTGGGGGGTGTGAGTAGGGTGGTGGGTGTATTTTATCTGTAAAGGAAATAGTTATCTTCTGGTGAAAAAAGTGCGCAAATGTGTTAAAATGGAAGTGAAACGTGGACCTGGACTGGCGAAATGATTAGTGTAGCGTGTGTTAGTGTAAGGTGTAACAGATGGCGCTTACATCCAGCAGATGTCGCTGTTTTCTCGAAACAATTTTTAAACCTATTTTACCTGTCACAGGTGTGACATATCTGTAATGTAAGTACAGAAGAACCTTCCTGTTTGCGAAATAAAGGTTGTGTCCAAATTTGAAAGCAATCGGTTCAGTGATTTCTGAGATTAGCGATTTTGTCCAAACTATTTAACATTTTTATTTATATAGATGTTCTCTAAGATGGTGGACTTCTGTCTACTACTTCACTATATAGTGAGCACTAGCTTTGTACTTTCCCTAAACTTAACACATTCTGTGCTGGGCAGCTGCCAGATTTTTCACGCTCAGCCTCTGCTGAATTGACTTTTGCTGCACTAAAGTAACTCTTAATATGTTAGCTGGCTTTAAACAAGTAGCGGTCTTTTGATTTTAATTAAGTGCTCAATATCTATTTCATGACCTTGAATCTTAGAGAGAAGGAGGGCAGTGTAAGGCAGTAAGATGTAATAGCTTGCTAAAGGGAGTCAGAGTTACCTAACATCCCAAAAACCTGTAACTTCTTTACTATTATCTTTTCTTAGGAAAATAATATGCGCACTGACTTTGTGCACAATCATTGGAGTCTAAGTTGTACGTTCTGTAATACTAGGGTGGAAACAGTGGGGGCTGGAGGAGACTGTAAAGCATGAGGCAAAAACTGTTTTCTCAGTAACACAAAACTTCATACAATCATTATAAACAAATCATAACTATATGAGAGAATTTTTCTCTCATAATGGACAGCATTATACACAAAATTACACACTAATACACCCCGATTCAAGAAAAGCAATAAAATAGAGCAAGTCTGTATCAGTTTTAAGCAAATCCAAATCATGTCCGCTATACTTCTATTTAAACAAACAAACAAAAAAAAACCCTTCCCCCAAAACTGAACTTTTGTAGTGTTCATGGGAGCTCAAGTCCTCCATATTCATTCTGCACTGGCCCAAAAGTTCTATATACCTTTTTGCCATAGGGGAAAGAAAAAGGTACATTAGGTTCATACAGTTGCTCACCACTAGTGATATCTTGAAAGAACACTACTTTCTGCAAAAGGGAACTCAACTGGCATTGCTCCAGCACAATTCAAAAGCTCAATTTTCCATAACTCTTTTTGAAACTTGGTCAGAATCCACAATACTCCAAGTAGCCTAGTGGTTAAGAGTAGTGGGCTGCAAACCAGGGTTCAGATCCCACTGCCATTCTTTGTGACCTTGGGCAAGTCACTTCTCCCCCCTCGGGTACAGATTTAGACTGTAAGCCCTCAAGGGGTAGGAAAATACCTATTGTACCTGAATATAATCTGCTTTGAAGTGCCTGAAAAAGCAGAATATAAATCAAATAAAAAAAATACCAAAGAAATATTCTGCAAAGACATTCAGCAAGGCATTTTATTGATATTTACAGCTCTGTTCTCTCTGTGTCTCTCCGGAAATCATTTGTGATGCAATCCTATTTCACTATGATTTACTTCCCATTTCTTAGAGAACATTCAATTAAATAAAGTCTCCTAAACTAGGCTCCTAATCCTATTGTATGTCAAAGTCCATATTGACATCGAACTTTTGAATAATAGACATAAATTGAGAATTGAAAATAATACTGCTCATTCTGAAGAACTCATAGTCAAATAAATCCAGTTAAGCAGAGATTAGCTTGATCTTTGCAGTTTCTTGTGGCTCCTGTTATATACAGTGCTCTACTGTGAATTAATTAACACAATATTTATGGCGACTTGAATGTCTCCATGGTAAATTAAGCAATGCTTCCCCAGCATGAAAACCCTAAGATAGTAACTTTCAAACTGGCACGTGTATGCACATTTGCACGTATACATCAGCCTGTGCCGAGGTATGTGGTCATTTTATAAGTGTGCATGTTATAAAATAGCCTGACTACATGCACAAGCTAACCAAATTTAAAGTGGGCGTGCACGCAAATCCTGCTTCTACCGCATAAATCGGGATTTTAAAAGGAGCATGCACTGACGCCATTCTCAGTTTTACCAGTTCATCCCCAGATTGCCCAGTTGAGAGAGGGCTTCCAAACACTCTGTTTGATAACCTTTACTCCCCCTAGTTAGCCCTGTCCTTTAAAACCCTGCATATCTGCCTAGTTCTTTTTAAATTTTAACTTACAAGGCATCCTTAGCAGAAGTAAAGTTATGTGGCAGGGAGCCTCGGTGCACCAGGTTGCATTGGTATTTAATGTGCATCTTAGGTTTGACTCCCTAATATGTCCATGCCCCACCCAGGCCACGCTGCTTTGTGAAAATTTTCGAGATATGCATGCTGTAGAAGAGATGTGCATATCTTGGTGGCTTTTAAAATTAGCTCGGCATGTGTGAGCCCGACTTTTTTGTGCATCCCCTATTTAATGCGCGCATTGGGCTTTTAAAATTCACCTCTAAGTCTAGCCGAATACTTGTGTGACCCAAATTTTCAGATGAATAATTTTGTATATTTAGGGGAAAACATTCCCTCCTGGCTCGCGATTCAGATCCCACTGTTGAAATCTGTGGCCTGTTGAGAACCTCCAGCATAATTCCTAGCATCTAGCTTCTGGTCTACATCTCACTCTATCTGGAGTGCACTACTAATTATGTGTTTTATAGCCCTGATTTCCTCAACTTCCTGTGGTATTGGTTGATGATGTCAACACTATTCCTGTATATCTAGAGTCTAGTTCCACTCACCAGGTGCCTTAGCAACAGGTCTTGCTTCCTGCTTCTGAGTCTCTTCCTGCTTTGACTACTTTTAATTCAGTCTTGTTCCTGATTTTGTAGTGAATACTGGTTGCCCTGAGCTGGAATTGACTTTTGCTTGTGCATGAATCTACCTGCTTTGACCTGTGCCCGAATGCTGCCTGCCCTGACCTCTGTTTTGACTTATCGACTGTGTATGAATGTAGCTTGCTCCAACCTCGGTCCGATTCTCACCTATGTGTGAATATTACTTGTCCCGACCTCAGCCTGCCTGACCATGCCTTCTCCATTTCCCGCTACAACATGGTACCCATTAGCTACTACATGTGAGGGCCTACCTAACTCTGTCGGAGGTTGTCTTGGGACCTATATCCTCAAGTCCAGATGATGTTTTACATGATTTGAAAGATGCTTAATGTTTCAAGCTTTATTATACAATGGCAAAGAATATTTAAACTATTAAAAAAATTCAGAAAATTAAAATTGGCACAATAACACCCACATTTATCAATTGCCCTATAGTCCATCATTCCTCATTCACATTGCTTCTAAATTCTCTGTAGTGTTATGCATTTATAACATGTATAGATATAGACATAAAACATTGTCAAAATATAATCAAAATGCTTGTAATGAAATAATGACACACTTGCAATAGAGCTGGACTTCAAGAAAGATACTTTGTGAATTGCAAATGAGTCACATGGAATATGCCTTCATTAAAAAGGGGATACAGTTCAATCACAGTCTACAAGAAAGGATTCTTTGTAATTGTTTCACAGGACTGTTCCAATGATGTTTCTGTAGTCGTTCTACTTATGCTATATCCTGAATTCTCTCTGTCCCTCCCTACAAGGGCCTCTGTTTCGCTGTCCAGGCTTCCTCAGGGGAAAATATTGTTCATAACTATTCTTGCGTTGAAGCCTTGGACTGTATTTAGTGAAGAGGATTCAATCTCTTATTATTGATTCTACTAGAGAAATTAAATGTTGTAATCAATATTGGTATTAATGCCTGTATCCTTTTATTGTATAAAATATTTTTCAAACCAGTCTTTTTAAGCAAACATTTGTCTAACCTTTATATGTCGATTTGCCAATTCAGTGTCCCTCACTCCTTACATAGAGTTGTTACCTTAGCGTGTTGGAAACCTTTTCAAATCTCTTTGCTGGAACTATATCTGGAACCAGCTTCAATACCTCTTTGCAGTACAGACGCTGTGATGTTAGTGTCACATTGGGCTCTTAGCTGTTTGTATCTGGTGGTCATTTGTATAGAACTTTATTGACCCCTATGGAGAGCTTCAGTCACAGGGCTCCTCAAGATCAATTTGTATAAAGCTTTCTTAACCCCTGTAGAGAGCTACAACCATAGAAATTCTTGAGTACTGTCTTCCATTGTATATTTGTAATTATGCTGATTTGGTTTTCCTATGTTCTAAGAATCTTTTCTTGTCTTCAGGCAAGAATATTTCCCCAGCCATCTATACTGCTTCAATGTGGTGATAATGACCCAACAAATGAGTTAGCACTTTAAGTGTAATGGTGATGAATGTGGACTTGGTTGTACCTAATGGTTACTGTAAAGAGCAGACTTACAAAAAAAAAAAAAAAGCCTCCCATTCAATGGCTTTATTCAAACCTTTAGGGTAAATGGTGTCCCATTGGTAGATGTATCTTTGTTCTCCTTTGTAACTGAAGGGAAATATTGCTTCCTCTTGTCAAACTGAGTGCTGTATGACAAAAAAAAATTTAAATCTTGAAGAGAGTGATTGTGCTTAGTCCAATGTTGAACTATCGGGGCTTCAATTTTCCTGGTGTGGATGCAACTTGCATTTTGGATCATTCTGGTTTTTATAGCTCTCTTGGTATGGCCAATGCAAATTTTATTGCAGGAGTATAACTATTGCATAGATTACCTGTTCGGAATTGCATGTATAATGTCCACGAAGGTAATGGGTTCTAGTGCTTGTTGGGTAAAGCAAATTGTTGGATCTGCATTGCATGACTGCACATGACACATTTGCCACATGTGACCTGGCCCCTAGGTGTCGAACTGGATGTAGATCTATCTCTATATGTATTTATAAGCATATCCTGTAGATTCTGGGTTTTTAGATTGGCAAAAATAGGGGTCTCCTGGTCGGATAGTATATTCCAATGTTTTTTAATGCTTTTTTTGAACTTTACATGTGCAGGTGGAATAAGGTAATAAACATGCCTGTGGAGGATCACAGTTGCCTGTTTAAGTGGGAACTGTTTTCAGCTCTGTGGCTTAGTCAAGATGGCTGCCACGGATGAACATGGCAAGAAATTTCCTCCATGTGGAGGATGCCGTGCAGTGCTACCGACACCAAGCTGTGCCAAGCTTGTATTGTGGGGGAGAGGGTTGCTCTAGAATCCTCATGGAGGGAGAAATAAGTCAAAGAACACCCCCATTTCAGTATCTACCAGGGGCGGGGTTACAATGATGTTAAGATGAGGCAGAACAATGCTTCAGAATGCAGAGGAATGTCTGTTGAGCCACCATCATTGACCCTAGTTGATGAGTCTGTCTCCCCAGGAAGAGTCTAGGGCGAGCTTAGAGGAACAGGAGAAGGAAGAGGATGCCGCTGAGCAACCCTCTTCTCCTGATTTTGTGCTGCTGATGCAACAAGCCTATTTTGAGGGAGAAGAGTTGTGACCAGAAGAAGGGGATCTCTCTCTGGAGCCCTGTTAACCCCACTCCATTGGGGCTGCCGCACACCTAGAGATCCAGAAGAGAGGTTGACCTGGACTGGGATGGCCAGTCAGATGATTACTCAGTTGGCCCTTTCAAGTATCTGGATGACATGGAATAGATGGACAGTGATGGAAGAGGGAGAGATTCTGGTTGCTGATGGAGATGACCCCCGGATGGTACGCTGTTTGACAGAGCAACTTCCATTTATAATTAATGAAGTTTTGACAGAGCTAGGGATTGAGGAGTAGCATATGGAATCACCTCTGATGGGGAAGACCCCATTTTGGAGGGATTTTGTGGTCTATCAAAGGCTTTTCCATGTTATATGGTGGTGGCGGTGTGGGATATGCCAGAGGCAGTTCTGATGATGGACAGAGTGATGGCTAGGTAATAACCTCTGCTGGATAAGGCCCTGAACCTTTTAAAATTTTCCAAAGTAGATGCCTTACTATCGGCGGTCATGAAGAAAACCACAATCCCAGTGGAGGGTTGTGCAGCTTCGAAGCATGGTCAGGATAGGAAGTGGGGTTTTGAGGTTGCTGTTTTAGCTCTGCGGTGTGTAGCAGTTGAACAGTTATATTGCAAGAGCCTGTTTGCTTTGGGCACAGCAGTTACCTGTGTGCGTGTCAGTAAATACTCATAAATGGAGAGGCAGAAAGGCTGGAGGCTGGTCTTGTCTTCCTGGCAGATGCTCTTTATGACCTCATTGGGGCTTCTGTTAGGGGCATGGTGGCTTTGGTTTCCATAAAACCAAAACTTCTGTGAATGTGTGGTCTAAGTCAAGGTTAGGAAATCTTCCTTTTAAGGGGAAGCTTCTTTTTGGGAGGACTTGGAAAAGTTAGTGAAACATTATAGTAATTCCAAATTGTTTAAACTGCCAGACAGATCCAAATATTTTTAGATAATCCTCCTCAATAGGCCGAAGTTTATGGAGGTTCACTGTTGTTGGCCAGGGAGATCCTCACTTTCAGCTATATCTTCCTATCTCAGAAGCAGTTTGGGAATAACTCTCAGTCCTTTCATTTGAACTGCAAAGGAACAAGAGATAACAATGGTCATAGATTGGGTGGGGAATAAGTTGCATGATGAGTGATAGGGATCCATTCTCCATTACCAAAGACAGGAACTTGTTTGACCCAGTTTTGTGAAGTTGACCCATAATACGACAAACCAGTGGATTCTGTCAATGGTTAGAAAAGGCTATGCATTAGAATTTTCTCTTTGAGTGGTGGATGCATTCATAGTTTTCCCTTTGTTCTTCCAGGGCAACAAGAGAGGTGGTACGGTCAACTCTAGATCAACATCTCGAATTGGCAGTGGTTATACTGGTGTCCAGAGGAGAAGGGGTTCAGGGGCACTACATTTATTTTGTAGTTCCCAAAAAAGGCACCTGCCGATCTGTTCTGGACTTACAGAAGGTGAAAGCATGCTTGAAGCTTTCTCATTTTTGAATGGAAACTGCTTCCATTATTGTGGCAATTTTAAAAAGAATTCCCTATGTCTTTGGGTCTCTCTGAGGTATACTTTCACATTCCTATCTGGAAGGATCATAAGAATTGCTATACTAGGTCCGACCAAGGGTCCACCAAGCCCAGATTCTTGTTTCCAACAATGGCCAATCCAAGTCACAAGTACTTGCCAAGTACCCAAACATTAAATAACTCTCAAGCTACTATTGCTTATTAATTAATACGTTTATGGATTTATCCTCTAGGAACTTATCCAAACCTTTTTTAAACCAAGTTGCAGTAACTGCTGTAACCACATCCTCTCGCAATGAATTCCAGAACTTAAATATGCGCTGAGTGAAAGAATTTTCTTTGATTTGTTTTAAATAAGCTATTTGCTAACTTCATGGAGTGCCCCCTAGTCCTTCTATTATCTGAGAGAGTAAATAACTGATTTTATATTTACTTTTTTCAAGTCCTTTCATGATTTTGTAGACCTCTATATTATCCCCCCTCTGTCGTCTTTTCTCCAAACTGAACAGCCCTAACTTCCTTAGCCTTAGGGCAGCCGTTCCATGCCACTTATCATTTTACTCTCCCTTAACTGCACTTTCTCCAGTGCAACTATATCTTTATTGAAATGCGGCGACCAGAATTGCACACAGAATTCAATATGCGGTCTCACCATGGAGCGATACAGAGGCATTATGACATCCATCGTTTTATTTGCCATTCTCTTCTTAATTCCTAACCTTGTTTGCTTTTTTGATCACAGCATACTGAGCTAATGATTTCAATGTATTATCTACTATGACGCGTAGATCTCTTTCCTGGGTGGTAACTCCTAAGATAGAACCTAACATTGTGTAACTACGGCAAGGGTTATTTTTCCCTATATGCATCACTTTGCACTTGTCCATGTTAAATTTCATCTGCCATTTGGAAGCCCAATCTTGCAAGGTCCTCCTGCAATGTATCACAATCTGCTTGACATTTAACTACTCTGCATAATTTTGTGTCATCTTCAAATTTGATCCTCACTCATCGTACCCCTTTCCAGATCATTTATAAATATGTTAAAAAGCACCGGTCCAAGTAGTGATCCCAGAGGCACGCCACTGTTTACCTTTTTCCACTGTGAAAACACCATTTAATCCTACTTTCTGTTTACATAAGAAATTGCCATACTGGGTCAGACCAAGGGTCCATCAAGCCCAGCATCTTGTTTCCAAAAGTGGCCAATCATGCTACAAGTACCTGGCAAGTAACAAAAACTAAGTGTACCCCATGCTACTGATGCTAGTAATAGCAGTGGCTATTTTCTAAGTCAACTTGATTAATAGATAATGGACTTCTCCTCCAAGGACTTATCCAAACCTTTTTTAAACCTAGCTGCACTGACTACATCCCTTAGCAACAAATTCCAGAGTTTAATTGTGCGTTGAGTGAAAAATAATTTTCTCCGATTAGTTTTAAATGTGCTACATGGTAACTTCATGGAGTGCCCCCTAGTCCTTCTATTATCCGAAAGAGTAAATAACCGATTCACATTTACCGTTCTAGATCTCTGAACAGCCCTCACCTCTCTAGTGTTTCCTCATAAGGGAGCTGCTCCATCCCCTTTATCAATTTGGTTGCCCTTCTCTGTACCTTCTCCATCGCAACTATATCTTTTTTGAGATATGGCGACCAAAATTGTATACAGTATTCAAGGTGCGGTCTCACCATAGAGCGATACAGAGGCATTATGACTTTTTCCGTTTTTTTCATCATTCCCTTCCAAATAATTCCTAACATTGTTTTCATTTTTGACTGCCACAGCACAGTGAGCTGACTTTTTCCATGTATTATCCACTAGGATGCCTAGATCTTTCCTGGGTGGTAGTTCCTAATATGAAACCTAACATCGTGTAAGTATAGCATGGGTTATTTTTCCCTATATGCATCACCTTGCCCTTAACCACATTAAATTTCATCTGCCGTTTTGGATGCCCAATTTTTCAGTCTCACAAGGTCCTCCTGCAATTTATCACAATCTGCTTGTTATTTAATTACTCTGAATAATTTGAATAATTTTGTTTCCTGTCTTTTAACCAACTTGCAATCCACAAAAGGACATCACCTCCTATTCCATGACTTTTTAGCTTTTCTAGAAGCTTCTCTTGTGGGACTTTGTCAAACGCCTTCTGAAAATCCAAATATACCATATCTGGTTCACCCCTTCAAAAAAAAATGTAGGAGATTTTTGAGGCAAGACTTCCCTTGGGTAAATCCATGTTGGCTGTGACCCTTTAAAATCATAGAACATTTGGATAGACATGGTTTATTATTTATAACAGTTTCCATGATTTTTCCCAGCACTGAATTCAGGTTCACTGGTCTTATTTCCTGGATTACCTCCGGAGCTCTTTTTAAATATCGGGGTTACGTTGGCCATCTTCCAATCTTCAGGTACAACGGATGATTTTGATGATAGGTTACAAATTAATTGAAATAGGTTGAAATTTAATTTTTTTTTTTTTAGTTCTTTCAGAACTCTGGGGTTGTATGAGGTCCAGGTGATTTACTACTCTTCAGTTTCAGTCTGGCCTACCACATCTTCCAGGTTCACCGTGATTTGTTTCAGTTCATCTGAATCTTCACCTTTGAAAACCGTCTCCGGAATGGGTATTTCCCAAACATTCTCTTCAGTAAACACTGACGCAATCATTTAATCTTTCTGCGATGACCTTATCTTCCCTAAGTGCCCCTTTAACGCCTTGATTATCTAACGGTCCATGCTGGCAATCGTTTGACCTTCCTTCCACCTTTCTTATTGCAAGGAATACATATGGACTGTACTTCTAGGATGTTTTTTTTAACAATGTCCACGCTTGTTGCACACTTTTTACCTTTGTAACTGGCCTTTCAATTTTTTTTTTTAATTTTTCTCATTTTATGTTTCCCTTTTGAAAGTTTAATGCTAAAGCCGTGGATTTACTTACTTCCCCCTTCTAGTCATTAATTCAAATTTGATCATATTATGATCACAGTTACCAAGTGGCCCCACCACTGTTACCTCTCTCCAAATACTGTGCTCCACTGAGAATTAGACCAGAAGTTTCTATGGTTGGTAGTACTGGGCAAGCATTATCAGTTTCAGGCTCTTCCTTTTGGCCTCGCGACCACTTCTTGAACCTTTCCTGGATGGTAGTGGTAATGGCGGTGCTCTGAAAAAAAAAGGAATTTTGGGCCACCTGTATCTGAATGACTGGTTGGTTTGGGCCAAGTTGGAGGATGAGAACTGTTGGGACACTTCATCTGTTGCAGGAATTAGGATGGGTGCTCAGTGATCAAAAGAGCAAGTGCAATGCACTCATGTCTTGGAGTATTTAGGAGCTCTTTTCAACACTGTGTAGGGGAAGGGATTTCTTATATCAGAGCGGATAAGCAAATTTCAGAGCATGGTTAGTCACTTTCACAGACTGGAAATCCCTTGGGCATAGAACTATTTTCAGGTTCTCTGTTTGGTGGCTTCAATCCTGGAATTAGTTTCTTAGGTGGTGGTTCCCATACACCCCTTATAGAGAGCACTGCTGGCTTGATGGGAACCCTCAATCTCAAGATAACGAGATTCTTTTGCCACTTCCGCTGGAGGCCAGGCACAGCCTGATGGTGGAAGCACTCAACAGTGCCTCTGTCCAGAGGGATAGAGGTGGAAATTCTGCATTGGAAAGTAGTTACGACAGACACCATCCTCAGTAGCTGGGGCACACTTTGTCAGGGACTTTCAGCGCAGGGCCTCTGGAATGTGATGGAGACGTCGTCGTCTATCAATCATCTGGAAGCAATTGTGATCAGAAGAGCTTTCAGAGTTTCTGCCGATGCTACAAAGAAAGGCAGTGAGTGTGTTTTCGGGCAACTGGGCAGTGGCCTACGTAAATTGGCAAGACGGGACCAGGAGCCAGAAGTGGCGTCAGAAGTGAAGCTCCTGTTTTGTTGTGCAGTGTCTCATCTGTTAGTGATCTTGGCATTGCATATTGCTGGGACGGATAATATGCAGGCTGATTTATCTGAGTGGGCACATGTTAGATCCCAGGGAATAGGTGCTCGTAGATGCTGCAGTCTCTCAAATTTGAGATGCATGGAGAGTTCCTCAATTCGACTTACTTTATTTGTTGACTCGCAGCATCCTCAAGCCAGTGTACTAGGTGTATTACAGTAAAACATTCATAATACATAAAATAACAGAATAAATCAATTATATCAACATCATAAATAGGAAGAGTTTTACATAAATGATGTCAGCGGTCAATACAAAGTGTTTGCATTTCTTCGGCCATAAGTGTCAACTAGAATCAACAGAGGTTGACGCCTTGGGTGCAGACTTGACCCTAAAATCAACTTCTGTATGTCATTCCCCTGTGGTTTCTTGCGGGATGTGTGGTGCAGAAGATTCTGAGACTATGGAGATTGATAGTGCTTTTGTAGCCTTAGTGGCCTAGAAGTCCTTGGTTTGAGGATCTGATTCGGCTCAGGTTGCAAGGGTCCTTGAGTTTCGATCTGGAGCAGGTTTTGTTGCTTTAGAGGCTGTAGAATTCGACCAACAGGTTCACTTTTTGTCTTGAAGGAGAAGTTTGGGAAGCAAGGTTATTTAGATGAGGTGGTTTCTACCTTATTGCAGGCTCACAATCAATCAATCTTCTTGGTGTACTTTCAGGGCTGCAAGAATTTTGAGATTAGGTGCCGGTAAAAGTGTTGTACCTATGCAGGCTTCAATCTCCAGCATTTTCTTTTTTCTACAGAGAGGGCTTCAAAGGATACTGGCCTGAATTCCCTTATGGTGCATGGGAAGATTTTGTCTTGCTTCTGAGGGCCATTGGTCCTTTGGCCTTGGATTTGGATGTGTTTTGTTTCCTGGGGGGGTGGGGGGGGGGTTTAAGCATTTGTAGTCTCTGGTTAGTGGGGTTACTTGGAGTCTCAACCTAGATTTGAATTCCTTAGCTACAGTGCCATTCAGCCTCTCAGGAAGGCGTCTCTAAAAGACTTATAAAAACAGTCTCTTTGGTTGCCATTTGCTTGGCAAGGAGGGTTTCGGAATTGCAGGCTTTATCTTGGGATCCCTTTTTGAGATATACATCTGACGGGGTTTCTATTTGCAAGGTACCTTTTTTTTTTTTTTACCTGAAGTAGTCTTTTTACCTGGATGAATCGGAGGTACTGTCAGTTGTTCAGAAATGTGGTGCAAGAGAACAGGCCTTGGAGCTACATGCTGTGGATGTTCGGAAGACTCTCTTGTGATATTTGAAAGTGATCAATGTCTGATCGTTTGTGGTGTTTAGTGGACAAAATAAGGGATTGAAGGGCTCTAAAGTAACAATAGTGTTATGTTTTGTAAGGTGTGGGTGGACCCTTAGACACTGTGGCAGCTGACCACGCCCATGGGGGGAAGTCCCGTGAGGGGCCACAGGTCAGGCTCAGCTCTGGACACACAAATAAAGATTATATCTTTATTTAGACAGTTTGTAAAGCCACCAGAGGCGGTGGTAGTGAATAGAAGATGGAGCCCGGCTGGGCTAGTATTCCTCAGGGCGCTGGAACAGCGGTTCCTCCGGTAGCAGTGCTGTAGTGAAAAGAACTGAGAGAATGATTACAATAAGACATTCACAGAGTCCCCAGTATGGAGAAGCCCCGAGATAGGGAGAGCTGGCCCTCGAGGAGCGAGTACCAGATCCCTGGGAGCAGAGACTCATTGGCAAGTACTCACACGGCAGTTCCTCGTAGGAGATGGCACTGGCGCTGGAAAAGAGGCAGGCCCTCAAGGAGCGAGTACCTGGTTCCAGGGAAACAGCTCTGAGGATTATATGGTAGTAGTACTCACAGATGGTGTCTGCAGTGAATTCTTCCAAGTAGATGAGGAGATGGACACAGGCAGCAAGTCAGGGAACATGGGCCCTCGAGCGAGTACCAGTTCCTGATAGCGACCTGAAAGAAACAGAGGCCCCCGAGGAGCGGGTACCCCGTTAGCAGAAAAGAGTCCAATAGAAGTTGGAGGCAGAGTAGCTGGGTACGGAGAGCGAATCCCATCCGTAGGAAATCCCTTGCTAACTCAACGGCTAGCAATAAACAGTAGGCTTAAATATCTGGGCAGCGTGACGTCATCACAGGGGGACGCCCCTGATGTTCGCGCTATAGAGGAAATAAGAATGAGGGCCGCGCGGCAGATTACATTTCCTTCTGTTGTGCCTAACCACGTCTGACTTTAGAAGGGCATGTTAAGGCCCATATTGTAAATGTACCTGATGTTGTCTGTTATCCATCTAAGGTCTGTTTCCATTATGGAGATTTATAAGGCTGCCTTGTAGAATTCAGTATTCACATTGTTATTGTTTGGACACAACTTCCCAGTAGGATAGCAGATGTAGATTGTTTGTTCTCACAATCTCATAAAGTACCATATCAATCCCTTTTAAGAGCTGGTCTGTGTTTTTAGGTTGTCTTCTCTGTTTTATATAAAAAAAAAGTCAAAATAGAAAAAGGGTGTTACCAATAAAAATATTTCTTGCCTATTGGTGATGGTGGTTTTCTGTTTCTTGCTGAAGATTGACCTTAGTCCAGGGAGTAGTAGAGTCCCCAGGTGTTTGTGCATGGCAGTGTGTAGCACTTGCCACTGAGCCACACCAGTCTGGCCTTGTAATTCTTGTTTGGTACATTGACATCTGAGCACAGAAAAATTTCCCATCACTATTTGGTGTTAATGACTACTTGATTGAATTCTTTGGCAGAGTTTTAATGTATCAGTTTGTTAGATTATTTTATTCCATATGTTTCATGTTTGGAGCAAACTGTTGCTAGACTCACCATAATGAGTAAAATACATCCAAACTGGTTTGCTGTATATTTAGATATGATTGAAGGTGTAAGAGAGCATATGTTTTTGTCATCTTCTAAGATTTGTGTGAATCAGCAGTGTTGTATTGCACTGTTTAAAATTATTTTCACTGCAGGAATAGTATATAACTAGTTATGTGTTAATCTGAGCTCTTTGACTTCTAATATTACTGTTACTGATTTATTCAGTGCATTTAGGTATGGTAATTTTTTCAGACTTAATAATTTGAAAGTTATTTCTATCCTTGTCAGATAAAATACAATCTTGGCATGCCGTAGTTGTAATATTGGTTGCATGATACAAAGCCAATTACAATATTCCAATGAATGCATATAACTTTCAAGAGATGGAACATTAAGAATATTTATTGCAGAAAAATAATTTGAAATAGCCCAGTTGCATTTGCAAACTTTAGTTCTCTTTGTGAGGATTAATATTTCACAGTTACCTTCTTTTTGTCACTACAGACTAGCGCTATAAATGAAAATAAATGCTTTTCAATCTGTGTGTCTCATAAAGATTTGTCAATGGTGATCTTAATGTATTTCAGATGGGGTAATTTGTTTTCCTTTGTAAAGGTAAGCATGGTTTAATGTGTTTTATATAGGAAATCCTTTTGTGTGAAAAATGTGAGTTCAGCACAGTTAGAGATTTAGAACAATTTACCAACTAGTGTGCCTGCAAACCTGACCAGGTGTGCTACAGAAGTGACTACTGCCTGATGCTCAGATCCAGGCCAGCACTTGGGCTCTGTTTGCATCTTGCAGCAACAAGAAGCACCAATGATGTCTCTTAAACATGTTGGAGCTCCTTTCTGAGAATGTGTTAATTATGCATGCCTCCTCTCCTAGCTACAGCATGAGCTCTGGAGTATGTTATTAGGCAGTATGCAGGGCACAGATAGCTAGGCCCTACTTTGTGCTGCACACACATTGCACCCAGCACATCTTCCTCTTCCCCCTTCCTAATCCTTCTCCTTTGAGATCTTCCAGTCTCTGTGCTGACCCTGGTTGAATGAGATGGAAAAAGCATACATGAGCACTGGATGTGACTGACTTTGAGTGTTGAGAGTATCAGTAATGGAGGAGTTGTGGGAGCCATATGTACCAACCAAGGTAATCAACTGAGCTAGCTGTCTGCACTGCTCCAACTTCTTCTTTCTCCTGCACTTGTATATAGGAGGAGCTGGTCTGCTGTGACAAGTTCATCACCATTTGTTTTAAAATTTGGAAGAAAGACTAATAGGGTTTTTAGTGTTGCTTTTGGCCATTCAAGTCATCTTCATGTCAGCACTACTTGCTTTGTGGAGATTGGTTTACTAAACAATATGGGGTAGATTTTAAAAATGCTGCACGCGTAAAAAAACGGGGGTTACTTTGTTAGTTAGAAGTTAGAACTTCTAACTAACAAGGTAGAAAAGTTGGAAAATGTCATAAGAAGCAAGAACTTGCGTATATTGAATTTCGCTAAGGAACCTTTAGTATCTGCTAAAGATGCAATCAAGAAATATTTGCTTCAAACCTTGAAAATAACAGAGCAAATGTTACCAATAATTACTAAAGCTTATTTTATACCACCTTTAAAAAAAAAAAAAAAGGCTCTGTTAATCAAGAGCAGTTACAAGTATTATCTCCTGTTTCACTACTGTTGGATGTATTGAATATTGGAATTTACACAAGAGGAATTGCTGGAGCCATGTCTTATACAATCTGTAACATTTTTTAAACAATCAGATAAGGAGTGGATCCTGAGACTTTATTTTAGACATCGACAGGAGTTGTTCTTGGGACATAAAATAAGTATATTCCCTGACATATCGCGATCTACGCAACTTAAAAGAAAGGAATTTCTAAGATTGAAACAGAGTATTAGAAATTGGAGCCTTTTATTTGATAAAATTTCCTTGCAAATGTATGTTGAAATATCAAGGGAATACATATATTTTCTTCACTCCAGAGCAGGTTCTGAATTTCCTGACAAATCATCAGAGATAGTTAGGCATGATTGTGAGAGTACCGTAAAAAAGATTGCAGTTACATACGCATAAATAATATTACCTCTCTGTGAAGTAGACAGGTCAGTCTTGTTCTTCTAAGAAATGTTTAAATGTGTTATAGGTTGAGATTCTCCTCCCCCCGTTTGAGGACTTGAATGGAGTATTCATCGAAAATGGATGTATGAAATTTTCTATTTGTATATTGATTTTTTAAAAATTTTCTTTTGTTGTAAATGCATTTCTGAAAATGAATGTATTGATAATTTTAAAAATAAAATTATAAAAAAAAGAAACAGGGGTTATGCGTGTGACTGGGCCTTGTGTGCATTTTCGAAGCGGCCAGGCCACGCACGTAATTCCTGTTACGCGCTGAACTGCCAGGCCCAGGGGAGGGGCGGGGCTGGAGGTGGCCTTTACAGCTGCCATTTGCTGCTGTGCCGGGGAAGCATGCGTCGACAGTCGGCCGACATGTGCAAGTTGCTTCTGCTCCAGCGGAGCAGTAAACAAAAAAAATAAATAAAAGGTAGACGAAAAGATTTAGGGCTGGGGAAGAGGGGAGGGAGTTAGGGTAGTGGATAGGGAAGTTCCTTCCCAGTCCGCTCCTTAATTGGATGTTAAAATCTGCTGCGCGCCCCTCGTATTTTTGTTATAAAACAGTCAAGCTAGATCCTGATTTTTGAACAATATTCTTGTTTGATTGTTTACAGTGAATAAGTGCTGGGTTATTATCTTTCTCTTTTTTATAAGTTAATGGTTAAAAACTACTGTAGTTTAAATTTTATTTTTATTTTGGAAATTGATCATGAATTTTTGACTAATTTTTTTCCAGAGTTTTTAATTTTAATTTTTTGCTTAATGCAGTTGGGGGGCTATTTTATTTTACATTTTATTTAGGTTTTTATTTTTTTGATAGTGTATTGTAAACCGTTTTGGTCATGTCATGTACTTGGTAAAACGGTATATAAATGATTTAAATAAATAAAATAAATAAATAAAATGTCCATGTGTGCGCGCAAGTTTAAAAATCTACCCCAATGGGCATGAAAAATCTGGGAAACTTCAGTTTAGAAGATTGCACGTAAATAAGATAATGTATTAAGTGATATATATGCATGTGTATATATATATTTATTTAGCTATTGTAGCAAATTTTGCAGTATATTTTCTTAAATTCTTTTTGATACAATGTAGCTTTTACCATCAAATGAAAAGCAATATGCTGAAATAATCCCAGTTTTAAATTTCTATTGATAGTGTAAATAGTGGTTCATCCTTAGTTTGTAATGTCTCTTTAAAGAGGTAGTATTATCAAATAAAAGCATATCATAAAAACCTTTGTCTATTGTTTCAGGACTTGTGGATAGTTTTATAATTTTCTGATGCTTTTTTTCAAAATGTAATATTGAGTAGTAAAATGATGAAAATAGGGGAGAAAATTTGGTTTCCCAGAGTCCTGAACTAGTTAATTGCAGGTGATTTCTCCATGAACAAGCAGCATGAAAATCACCCACACAGGTGGGTGACATCATCCAACAACAATGATGCCATCTGCTCAGAAGATAAATCTTTCTGAGAAAGTATGGGAATTCCTGCGCATGGGCCCACACAAGTCTCCTCAGTTGTTTTTCTTATGATAATGGGAAAGTTCGCAAGACTATTCTCTCTAACTGGCCATGCATTTTTATTGGGATTTTTCTCAGGTTTTCATTTTGAGAATTCTTTTGAGTTCTCAAAAACATTTTTTTTTTTACTGTAAGATGTTGGGCAACAGCCATTTAAGCTTGCAAAATATGGCCATAAAATATAGGCAGTATAAACTGACTTATAAGATCTCTCTTCAGGCAAATCAGCATCTCTTTGTGGACATAAGGAAAGATCACCATCCACCCATAAATTGCAGTATTGAGACTATGAAATGGCACAAAATATGAGTCATGGAATCATTAAGCTCTATCTACTTTAAGTTCCTAGGTGCCAAAAGCCTCATGGCGCACCTGGCGCCAATTCATGTGTCACTGACTTTCTCATGCCACGGCTCAAGAAAGTAATTTGCATTATCAGTTCTGGTTTCAGAGCTGGAGACCTCTTCCATAGCAATTCCTCCCAGGGCTGAGGGCATGTTTGTGCGAAACATGTGACTTGAATTTGTGCCTAAATATGTGTCAGAGATAATTCATCCTGAAGAAACATCTTTTCTATTAGAAAAAAAAAACCAAACCAAAAACAAAAACTAGGCAACTGGAGTCACCAGTTCCAATTTTATCAACTCCTAGAATCGTGGGGATGAGATAACATCTCAATCTCCAAAGATGTGTTCGAAATCCCCATTTCAGTCCATGTGTTCAGACTATGACTTATAGAATAACTCATCTTATAGCTCTTTTTTATTTATTTATTTAAAACTTTTATATACCGACATTCATTTGCATATCACATCGGTTTTAGACCTTTCAGATTCCCCAGGTCTGTCTCCAGATGCTTATCCAGAAACCCCAAGGAGCATTTCCTAGCGTATAGCAGATGGATTCAGGACCAATGGGTATAGTGTACTCCTGATAGCAGTTGGAAACGGATCAGATTCCAATCTGACGTCAGCCCTGGTACATATACCCCTGCAGGAAGTGCAGCTCTTTAGTATTTTCTGTCTCCATAGCAGTTAGGGACTCTATGCACGCTCGCACAGCGTTAGAGTAATTTCACCAAAGAAAACCAAAAGAATAAGAAAAAATCTCCCCTCTGCAGATGAGTCCCACTCTCCTGCGGTGACACCCATTGGGTCCCTCCCCCAGTTGAGAATTCTCGAGGTGATTTCCGCGACCCCTCGGAGGTAAGCCTCAGTCCGGCGGCCGACCCTCGGCGGGGACCTAGCCCCCGACATCGGGTGAGGCTGAGAGGCAGCAGGTGCAACCTCGAGCGTGGCGGTGAAGGTATTTTCCCTCTCCCCCCGCAGCTGGAGACCACCTGGAACGAGACCGGGAAGCGCCGAGACAAGGTAAGGTAGAAATCTAATTAAAAGTCTCCAGTCCCCGAAGCTCGAGGAGTCGCACAGGCCACCAGTCGGGACCAGTGCCACCGGGTTGATCTGCCCTAGCAGGGCTAGACTCCAGTTAGATCAGAGGGTCCTCCCACGTGGAGACCCTCCGAGGTGGTTGCCATATTGTCTGCGTGGTCGCCGTCACCATTTTGATCTATTCACCGCCCCGATCCGAGCGCACAGAGGCGAGCCACACAGAGGCAGCCACACGCTTACTGTGCCGGGCACACAACTCGATCTGTCCGCACAACAGCGCTCACATCTCCCTGAGCGCGCACCAAACCTACGAGCACAACTCCGACACTCCGGAGTGCACAACTGTATTTTATGCGCACAAGCCATGGCAATACTGGAAAAGAAACTCAAGGCTCAGGGCCTTTGACCAGCATAGCATGAGGAGGCCACGGCCCTGTGTATACAGTGCGAAGAGGCCCTAGGGGATCCAACTCATGGTTCCCATCTGGTATGGGGTTCCAGCTTCTCGATCAGTACGCCAGACCTAGCATTGCACAGCGGGACCCCCCTCAAATGGGGCTCCCCAGGGACACGGTGCACCTTAGTCTAGATCCAGCATCTAACTCCTGGGTGGAATTCTTCAAAGGTCTGCATACCTTCATCCACATACAACCGGGGCCTCCTATAATAAGGCCACAAGCTCCACCAGAGGACCTCAACGTGCCGGGACACTCTATGCCCAGGGAAGTGATCCCACCTTCGGGGACAAGGACAACTCGGATGACGATTCAGAACCCCTGGAGGAAGGGGAACTCCCTCCGGGGACAGAGCCCCACCGAACCATGAGATGCTTCTTCACCAAGGATGAGCTTCCAGACCTGGTCACACACAGTTTAAAAGAGCTTGCTATCCTGGGCACAAGTGCCTCAGGGGAACCTAAGACGAACCCCCTACTAGAGGGACTCTGTCAGACCTCCCGTCATTTCCCACTATTACAAGCCATCCAGCAACTAATTGACCTGGAATGGGATGCCCTGGAAACTACGTTCAGAGTACTCTGGCAGCCATGTACCCTCTGGACTCAGCCACCAAAGATCTCCTGGCATGTCTGAAAGTGGATGCCATGGTCTGCGCGGTCTCGAAGCGCACTACTATCCCGGTGGAGGGAGGAGCAGCACTCAAGGATGCTCAGGACAGACGTCTGGAATCTATCCTCGAACAGTCCTTTGACATCTCCGCTATGTCTCTACAGATCGCGGCCTGCTGTGGCGTGGTGACACGCGCCTGCTTATCACAGACCAGGAACAACACTCCTGGGGAGGCCCTGGAACCAGCAGTATCATTCCTCGTGGATGCCGCTTCTGATCTGGTGCGCACCGCAGCTAGAGGAGTGTCATCTGCTGTGGCAGCCAGAAGACAACTCTGGCTCCAACACTGGTCAGCCGACGCATCCTCCAAAATGAGACTCACAAGGATGCCCTTCAAGGGAATCCTCCTTTTCAGAAGCAAACTAGAGAAACTAGCCAACAAATGGGGCGAGTCCCCACTGCCGCGGCTACCGGAGGACAGGAATAAGAGATTCTAGCGACCCTTCCCCCGAACTTCCAGGGGCAGAGGATCACAGCGCTTCAACCCATATAGAAGCACATATCAAGCGGCCCGCCCCGCAGACCGGAGCCAGTCCTTTTGGAGTGTAGTTACCTATTGTGTTTCATTTATACTTGACCAAGTGGTTTTCGGTCTTTAGACCTGTCTAAGTCAGCCTGTCTTCATCTGGAGGTGGAGTAACTCCTTCAGCAGAGATCGATAAAGCTCATTCCTGCCCAGGAAGAAGGTCAGAATTTTTACTCCTGTTATTTTTTTCATTCCAAAGAAAACTGGGGAACTGAGGTCTATTCTGGATTTATGAAAACTGAACACATTTTGGATGCGGGAGAAGCTCAAGATGAACTGTCTTCACACAATCATTCCAATTGGATGTGTGCCTTCTATTTCAAAGATGCCTATGCTCATATCCCTCAGGTTTATAGTTGAAGAAACTCGTTGCCAGTGCAAGGTCTTTCTTTTGGCCTATCTACAACTCCAAGGGTATTCACCAAGTGCCTGGCAGTGGAAGCAATATACCTGTGCCAGACCAGGGTCTGCTTTTCCATTACCTGGTTAATTTGATTGGCAATGGGTTCCTCCCAGTTGGGAGATTCTGGAGAAAACCATCCAACTCTTTCAGTCCCTGTGTTTTCTGATCAGTTTTGCCAAAATCAAGACTCACTTCTGTCCAGAGGATTCAGTTTATAGGAGCATAGTTAGATTCACCTCGGGACAGTGTCCTCCCACATGAAAGGGCTTATGCTAAAGGCGGCTAGTAATGGCCTTCCTGCAGCAGAATCAAGCTCCAGCAAGATCAGACTTAATCATCTTGGGAAACATGGCAGATATAGTTCGTTGTCCCATCTGAGAGGCAAAAAATGCAGCTTATAGTGGTAATGTGCTGATATGCGATAACCATAAGAAAATAAGATATGCCATACTGGGCCAGATCAGGGGTCCATCAAACCCAGTATCCTGTTTCCCACAGTAGCCAATCAAAGTCTCAAGTATCTGGCAAGTACCCAAACATTAGATAAATCAAAAGCTACTATTGCTTATTAATTAACGTAATAGTTTATGGATTTTTCCTCTAGGAACTTATCCAAACCTATTTTAAACCCAGTTACACAAACTTCTGTAACCACATCCTCTGGCAATGAATTCCAGAGCTTAACTATGTGCTGAGTGAAAAAGAATTTTCTTTGATTTGTTTTAAATAAGTGGTTTGCTAACTTCATGGAGTGCCTCCTGGTCCTTCTATTATCTGAGAGAGTAAATAACATTTACATTAACTTGTTCAAGTCCTTTCATGATTTTCTAGACTTCCTTCATATCCCCCATCAGTCGTCTCTTCTCCAAACTGAACAGCCCTAACCTCTTTAGCCTTTCCTCATAGGGCAGCTGTTCCGTGCCCCTTATCATTTTGGTTGCCATTCTCTGCACTTTCTTCAGTGCAGCTATAACCTTTTTGAGATGCGGTGACCAGAATTGCACACAATATTCAAGGTGCGGTCTCACCATGGAGCGATACAGAGGCATTATGACATCCTCCATTTTATTTGCCATTCCCTTCCTAATAATTCCTAACATTGCTTGCTTTTTTGATCGCCACAGCACACTGAGCCGATGATTTCAATGTATTATCCACTATATAAATGAAGACTAGATCTTTTTCCTAGGTGGTAATTCCTTAAATAGAACCTAACATTGTGTAACTACAGCAAGGGTTATTTTTCCCTATATGCATCACTTGTCGACGTTAAATTTCATCTGCTATTTGGAAGCGCAGACTTCCAGTCCTGCAACATCCTCATTCAATTCATCACAGTCTGCTTGAGATTTAACTACTCTGCATAATTTAGTGTCAACTGCAAATTTGATCAACTCACTTGTCTCACCTCTTTCCAGATCATTTATAAATATAGTAAAAAGCACTGGTCCAAGTACAGATCCCTGAGGCACTCCACTGTTTACCTTTTTCCACTGTGAAAACTGACCATTTAATCCTATTCTCTGTTTCCTGTCTTTTAACCAATTTGCAATCCACAAAAGGTCATTGCCTCCTATCCCATGACTTTTTAGTTTTCGTAGAAGCCTCTCATGTGTGACTTTGTCGAACACCTTCTGAAAATCTAAATACACATTTGTCCACGTTTATTCACTCCTTCAAAAAAAATGTAGGAGATTTGTGAAGCAAGACTTCCCTTAGGTAAATCCATGTTGGCCATGTCCCATCAAACCATGTCTGTCTAAATGTTTTGTGATCTTATTCTTTATAACAGTTTTCATGATTTTTCCTGGCGCTGAAGTCAGGCTCACCTTCTATAGTTCCTGGCTCACCCCTGGATCCCTTTTTAAATATAGGGGTTACATTGGCCATCTTCTGTTTGTTGCCTGACTTTCTGACTACCTTTTTAAGACAAAAACACACGAACACACTAAATAATATACCCCAGTACTTTTAAGTTTCAAAACTTTCTCCAAGCAGTACTTATTTTTTTCCAGTCACTAACAAGGTGATACTCTCCTCTCAGTGCTCCCATCTGGCCCACCAGAACAGGGTATCAGCTGGAATGAAAATAGCTTTTCAGTGGTGGTTCTAACCACTGGTTCCGGATATGAGGCTTCCCCTGCTGGTTCTGCCTCATCAAATTACACTGTCCTCCAATGCCTCCACCAGAGGGTGGGGAGCTTCTGTAGCTATGGCTCAAACCCAAGATTCATAGCAGAGAGTGATTTTCAGATCAGTCTTTTGAAGCTATGTGCTATCTAGTATGTGTAGCAGGAAAGAGGATCTTGATTCAAACATACTCTTTTGAATTCATAGGAGTTTGATATAAAACCAAATTAAATTAAAAAAAAAAAGTAAAAATTAAAAAAATGACAATTATTTAATGTATTAACTATGGTGCCCTGGTCTTAAAGCAAAGAATCTGGAGGCTTAGAGATTTTCCCATTTGTTCACAGCTCTTTTCTATGAAAAAGGAATTGATTGAACTCCAAGCAGAACTAGCTACAATTAAAAAGAAATTAGCACCCACTAAAGAAGCCTCCCTCAGTTTACAGAATTCAGTAACCTTGCCCCCATTACCAAGGAAGATTAAGAAACCCAGGATTAAGTGGTTTACAGTTAGCTCTGGTAGTGTAAGATCTGTGACCCACAGGCACTCACTCTTCCCACTGTGCAGCCCATATGTTCACCCCTACTTCCTTAGAGCATCCAGATAAATGGATTACAGTAGGTTCTGGTAGGAGGTGTGCATTGGTCCAGTAGCTGGTTTCCTGTGTGGACTTAGCCCCCAGTGTGGCTGAAAGGTAGCGGCTGCAGGAACGAGCGCGGCAGTGAAGTTATTTCCCTCTCCCCCCTGTAGCTGGAGACCATCTGACACATGATTGGTAAGCGCTGAGACCAGGTAAGAAAATCTTTAAATTCAGGTTTCCGGTCTCTAGAGCTCGGATTGCCGTACCAAATTCTTCTCCGGCGAGGTTAAAAAGGGAGTACCGATCGGGTTGAGCAGCCTTGGTTGGGCTAGGCTCCGATCTGGTTACAAGGGTCCACACACCTGGAGACCCTCGGGGGGCACCATGTTTCCTTCTCGACTGGCGGTATGCGCAAGGCAGGCCGGGCGACCGATGTGCCTAACTTGTGCATCCAATACAGACGCGCGCACAACTGAGAAGTGCGCCCAACTGAGCGCACCCATGCATATAACTACATGCACAGCCGCGTTTGCAACTGCATGCGCGCAAATACATACAGACAATGGCACTGGCGCCCAAGAAGGCCAGGAGGCACTCTCTTTGCACAGCCTGCCACATAAGTGCCGTGCAGCCTGAATTGGAGTCCTATCTGTGTTAACATTGTGAAGAGGCCCAGGGGGAACCAAAGCCTGGTCTCCTACTGTCGGGAGATGGTTCCGGAACTACTGACGATAGCTCCCCCGATCTATGCATATCTGAGATGGCTTCCCCACAGGAGGGCACCTCTGGGACCCGTACTCCGACTCCCCCTGGGATTAACATGGACCCAGGGACTTTCTCCTGGTTGGAATTTTTCCAAGGGCTGCAAGCCTTCGTTTAGGCGCAATCAGCCCCGGCTGCGCCTCAGGCTCAATCCCTGCCGGAAGCACAAGATCCTCCCGGCCCGGCTTGGATGAATGGAGACATGTCTCGCCTAATCAAGAACTTCCCTGACAGGAACCCAGACACCTCAGATGATGAGGGTGAATCCCTGGAAGAAGGAGAAATCCCTCCAGGAATGGAACCATACCGAACCATGCTTCGCTTCTTCCACAAGGACGAATTACCAGCCCTTGCTTCCCAGACTGAAGACGCTGGGTATCCCAGGTACAGACCCTATGGCGGAACCAAAGAAGAACCCCATCTTGGTGTCACTTCGTAAGGCCTCATGCTACTTTCCAATGATGGAAGCCATCTCGGAACTGATTGACTTGGAATGGGATGCCCCGGAGGACAGCTTCAAAGGCGGTCGGGCCTTGGAAGCCCTAGACCCTCTAGAACCAGTGACCAAGGAACATCTGCGTTTCCCGAAAGTGGACACTATGGTCTGTGCCGTCTCAAAGCTAACGATTCCCATTGAGGGAGGGGGCTGCATTGAAGGATACTCAGGACAGACGATTGGAATCCATCCTTAAGCAGGCTTTCGACGCAACAGCAATAACACTGCTGATTGCTTTCTGCTGCGCACTGGTGACATATTTTTGCTTGCTCCTCTCGAGAGAGGCAAATAACTCCGGAATGTACACAGGTGAGACGATGGAACCTGCAGCAGCCTTCCTGACGGACGCAAGCTCAGACCTGGTGCGCACCTTAGCTAGGGGCGTTGCCTCAGTAGTGGCAGCCGGAAGACAACTATGGCTACGGAATTGGTCTGCGGACGCGACATCTAAAGCGAATCTCACAAGAATGCCCTTTAAAAGATCTCTCTTATTCGGAAGCGAATTGGAGAAGTTAGCCAGCAAATGGGGTGAATCCCCAGTGCCTCTGCTACCGGAAGATAAGAGTAAAAGATCTCAATGTCCCTCCCCCAGAAGAACCATGGGCAGAGGATCGCAGCACTTTAGACCCTACATGAACTCGCAGTTCCAGGCACCTCGTCCCTCTGGAAGGTCCCAGCCCTTTCGCAACCGACAGACCAAAAGGGGAGCAGGTCCGGGGGCAGGCTCCAGCCGTGCACCACAATGAGAATGGGCCCACCCATCCACAGGAAGAGGAGATAGGGGGTCGACTTGCCCTCTTCTACCAAAGTTGGGTCGAGATAATGTTGGATAAATGTGTACTAAACATTCGAGAAGGTTACTCTCTGGAGTTCCGCAGCATCCCTCGAGACAAATTTGATGTCACCCTGCCACTCCAACTCCAAGAGAGTGGCAGTAGAAACCACCCTAACAAGACTACTCAGTCTGAAGGCAATAACTCCGGTTCCCATTCTTCAACAAAATAAGGGGCGCTATTCCATTTTATCGTTCCCAAGAAGGAAGGATCATTCCGGCCCATCTTGGATCACAAGAACATCAACCGTCATCTGAGGATACTACATTTCCACATGGAAACTCTTCGCTCCATAATACTGGCAGTACAACCGGGAGAGTTCCTAACCTCCCTGGACCTTTCTGAAGCCTACCTTCAAATCCCAGTCCATCAGGATCACCAGCGCTTCCTGCGCTTTGTGATGCTGGGTCACCATTACCAGTTCCGAGCGCTACCCTTCGGCCTAGCAACCGCCCCCAGAACCTTCACCAAAATCATTGTGGTCGTGGCGGCAGCACTGAGGAAGGAAGGGATCATGGTACACCCTTACCTGGACGATTGGCTAATCAGGGCAAAGTCTTTGGAAGAGAGCCGGCAGGTGACCAGCAGAGTCAAGAGCCTACTGCAGGAACTCGGGTGGTGAACACGGGCAAGATCAGTCTGCAGCCCTCTCAATCGCTAGAGTACCTGGAGGCCCGTTTCAATACCAAACAGAACAAAGTCTTCCTCCCTCCTCCGAGGAGAAGGAAACTGATGGAACAATTACGACGACTGATGACCAATGCAAGCCCCAAGGTATGAGACTATCTTCAAGTCCTTGGCCTCATGGCATCAACCCTGAAGGTCGTTCCATGGGAAAGGGCCCATATGCGACCGCTCCAGCACTCCTTACTGTCACAATGGAACCCACTGGCCCAGAACTACTCAATTTGCCTCCAACTACCAGCAGAGGTACGTTCTCAGCTCCAGTGGTGGCTACAGGAAGACCACCTAAGCAGAGGAGTAAGCCTATCCCTCGAACTGGATCTTGCTCACCACGGATGCGAGCCTGCAAGGGTGGGGAGCACACTGTCAGGAGCTAACAGCCCAGGGGACAATGGAACAAAGAAGAGGTGGAATGAAACATAAACCGCCTGGAAGCTCGAGCAGTCAGGCTAGCATGCCTGCGATTCAGCCACAGACTCAGAGGCAAAGCAATTCGAGTAATGTCAGACAATGTGACAACGGTTGCTTACATCAATCGCCAGGGAGGAACCAGGAGCCAGCAGGTGTCTCTAGAGATAAGACCCTCTCATGGCATGGGCGGAGACAAACCTACAAGGGATCTCTGCCTTCCACATCGCAGGAAAAGACAACGTCTCAGCAGACTTCCTCAGCAGAGAGAGCCTGGACCAGGGTGAATGGATGCTATTGACCTCAGTCTTCCAACTGATAGTAAATCATTGTGGCCTCCCAGCCATGGATCTACTGGCCACCCATCTCAGTGCCCAAGTCCCCAGGTTCTTCAGCCACAGATGAGAGCCACACTCCCAAGAAATCGATGCTCTCGTCCAGACTTGGCCATTACTGGGCAAGGTCATCCGCAAGATAGAACATCACAGGGGACTAGTTCTACTAGTGGCCCCGTATTGGCCAAGATGACCATGGTACGCAGACATGCAAAGACTCCTTGCGGGGAACCCTCTGGGCCTACCTCCACACAGGGACCTTCTCCGACAGGGTCCGATTCGCCATGAAGATCCATCTCGATTTTCTCTTACGGTCTGGCTCTTGAGAGGACTCGCCTGAAGAAGCGCGGTTACTCAAAGGCCGTGATTGACACCCTGCTCCGAGAGCGCAAGTTCTCCTCATCCCTGTCATGCAGACGGATCTGGAGAGTATTTGAAGCCTGGTGTGAGGACCGCGGGATATTCCGGGGACAGCCAAGATTCCCATGATTCTGGAGTTCCTACAAGACGGTATGAAGAAGGGGTTGTCACTTAACTCCCTCAAAGTTCAAGTAGCCGCACTGGCCTGCTTCAGAGCCGAAGTGGATGGTATCCGGCTATCAATCCCAACATTTAAAAAGGGCTCCAGGGGCGATCTGGGAAACTACAGACCGGTTAGCCTGACTTCAGTGCCAGGAAAAATAGTGGAAAGTGTTCTAAACATCAAAATCACAGAACATATAGAAAGATATGGTTTAATAGAACAAAGTCAGCATGCCTTTACCCAAGGCAAGTCTTGCCTCACAAATCTGCTTCACTTTTTTGAAGGAGTTAATAAACATGTGGATAAAGGTGAACCGGTAGATGTAGTATATTTGGATTTTCAGAAGGCATTTGACAAAGTTCCTCATGAGAGGCTTCTAGGAAAAGTAAAAAGTCATGGGATAGGTGGTGATGTCCTTTCGGGGATTGCAAACTGGCTAAAAGACAGGAAACAGAGAGTAGGATTAAATGGACAATTTTCTCAGTGGAAGGGAGTGGGCAGTGGAGTGCCTCAGGGATTTGTATTAGGACCCTTACTTTTCAATATATTTATAAATGATCTGGAAAGAAATATGACTAGTGAGATAATCAAATTTGCAGATGATACAAAATTGTTCAGAATAGTTAAATCACAAGCAGATTGTGATAAATTGCAGGAAGACCTTGTGAGACTGGAAAATTGGGCATCAAAATGGCAGATGAAATTTAATGTGGATAAGTGCAAGGTGATGCATATAGGGAAAAGTAACCCACACTGTAGGTACACAATGTTAGGTTCCATATTAGGTGCTACAACCCAAGAAAGAGATCTAGGCGTCATAGTGGATAACACATTGAAATCTTCGGTTCAGTGTGCTGCGGCAGTCAAAAAAGCAAACAGAATGTTGGGAATTATTAGAAAGGGAATGGTGAATAAAACGGAAAATGTCATAATGCCTCTGTATCGCTCCTTGGTGAGACCGCACCTTGAATACCGTGTACAATTCTGGTCGCCGCATCTCAAAAAAGATATAATTGCGATGGAGAAAGTACAGAGAAGGGCTACCAAAATGATAAGGGGAATGGAACAGCTCCCCTATGAGGAGAGACTAAAGAGGTTAAGACTTTTCAGCTTGGAGAAGAGAAGGCTGAGGGGGGATATGATAGAGGTGTTTAAAATCATGAGAGGTCTAGAACGAGTAGATGTGAATCGGTTATTTACTCTTTCGAATAATAGAAAGACTAGGGGGCACTACATGAAGTTAGCATGTGGCACATTTAAAACTAATCAGAGAAAGTTCTTTTTTACTCAACGCACAATTAAACTCTGGAATTTGTTGCCAGAGGATGTGGTTAGTTCAGTTGGTATAGCTGTGTTTAAAAAAGGATTGGATAAGTTCTTGGAGGAGAAGTCCATTACCTGCTATTAATTAAGTTGACTTAGAAAATAGCCACTGCTATTACTAACAACGGTAACATGGAATAGACTTAGTTTTTGGGTACTTGCCAGGTTCTTATGGCCTGGATTGGCCACTGTTGGAAACAGGATGCTGGGCTTGATGGACCCTTGGTCTGATCCAGTATGGCATGTTCTTATGTTCTTAACCCATCCAGATTTGACCTGCTTCCTGAAAGGGGTTAAACAACTCTGACCACCCCTAAAGTGGCCGGTGCCTCTATGGAAGCTCAATCTAGTATTAGACTTCCTAGCTGAGGCTTCCTTCAGACCAACATGTGGTCTGTCACTATGCCTTTTAACATTGAAGACGGTATTTCTGGTGGCAGTATGTTCAGCTCGTCGCATCTCCGATCTATAGTCACTATCTGTTGGGAACCGTTCCTTAGGTTCATGCTTGGAACCATACAACTGCGCACTGTCCCCCTCCTTCCTACCAAAAGTGATTTCCGAGATTCACTTGAACCAAACCATCTTGCTATACCATCTCCGGATGAACATAAGGACTCCGAAGACTCACACTTTCTTTGCCATCTAAATGTTGGCACGCTCCTAGTGCAGTACCTGGAAAGATCGGAACTGGTGCGCAAACGGATCACTTGTTCATTCTTCACAGCAGGAAGAAACAAGGAGAAGCAGCCTCGCGGGCGACCATAGCCTGCTGGATCAAGGACGTAATCAAGGCAGCCTACATAGAGGCAGGGAAGCCCTTACCACTATAGGTTAAGGCTCATTCTACAAGGGCACAGGCGGTTTTTTGGGCAGAAACCAAGTTACTGTCGCCCGCCGAGATCTGTAGGGCGACAATGTGGTCCTCCAGACATACCTTCTCCAGGTTCTACCGCCTGGATGTTCAAGCCCAAGAAGACGCAGCCTTCGCAAGGGCAGTACTTAGTGGGCCACGGGCAGCCTCCCGCCCTGTCCGGGATTAGCTTTTGTACATCCCACTGGTCCTGAGTCCATCTGGCTACACGCTAGGAAATGGAGAAACTACTTACCTGATAACTTTGTTTTCCTTAGTGTAGACAGATGGACTCAGCATCCCGCCCACGGCTTCCCCAGAAAAAGGAGAACCTTGGATAGCAAATCTCAAGACTAAGCAAATACGGGTAAGCCGCGGTCTACCCCTAGTTCAAGACACCCACAGTTTGTCCGGTATCGGCGTTAATTGGTTGAGTGCACTGGCGGTCTCCAGTTTGGAAATTAGTTGAACCAGTTCAAGTTTTAATAAAGTTTAATCAAGTTATTTAAGCAAAAATATATCCACAATGGTTTTTCGAAGAGAATACTGAAGAGCTGAGGTTACTGCAGGGGTATATCTAGAGTGACGTCAGCTTTGAAATCTAACTCCGTCTCCCATCTGCTCGCAGAAGAGCACAATACCTACTGGTCCTGAGTCCATCTTTCTACACTAAGGAAAACGAAATTATCAGGTAAGTAATTTCTCCATTATTGCATACAAAAAGTTGACAATTGGAACTTAAAGCAAATGATCCTTTACAGAATTGCATGTCCACTACTCAGCTTTAAGAAGATTTAATTTAACTTCTTTTCATGTAATATGTTGCAATCCTCAGCTCAAGTCTGTGGTGACACTCAAAATAAAATGTTAAGAATTGTTCAGAATGGAACATAGAATACAATAGAAATATCATAATATCTCTGTATAGATTAATGTTGTGATCACACCTTGAGTATTGTATGTATTTCTGGTTGCGCCATCTCAAGACTAGAAAAGGTATAGAGAGAGACAATGAACAGGTCTCTTATAAATTAAGGCTAAACGGGTCATGGCTCTTCTACTTGGAGAAGAGAGATGACTGATCGGGGATATAAAAGAGGTTTATTAAAATCATGAGTGGGGTGGAACAAATAAATAGAGAACGATTTAATCTTTCTAATAGTTCTAGGACTAAGTGACACACCAGAGGACTTAACTGGTAGTAGAGTTAAAACACATTTAAGAGTCTTTTTTTCAGTCTGTGCACAGTATGGAATTGTTTGGAGTATGTGGTCATAATTAATAGCATAACTGGATTTAAAAAAGGGGTTTGGCCAAGTTTTGAAGGACAGGTCCATTTAATAGTTATTAGCTAGGTAGGCACGGGGATTGCCACCTTCTACATCTCGGAATGATCAATAGGGAGACAAATTTCTGGGTGCTTCCAAGTGTCCTGGATTAGCCACTATCAGAGAGGATATTGGACTCAATGAACTATTGGTCTGACCTAGCATGGTATTTCTTCTAACATAAGAAATACCATGCTAGGTTAGACCAATAGTATCGCTCCTTTCTCTGTTCCGTATACCACATAATAAAAGTAAAACACATCTAAGCAGCTTTGCTTTATATTTAAAGGTGATTGATATTCTTGTAAGAAAGTATATATTTATGCTGCATTGTGAGACAGTTTGTGTGACCCTGCAGTGCTTTGTTTTGCTTTTATCAATATACAAATTAACGTTGTTTGCCTCATGGATGTAGTTTTCTAACTATTTGTGTACTGGCTGTAGTATTTTCCTGCTGTTAACAGAAAAGAAAATGCTATCAATAAAATAAGTGCATTGCATTCTGTCTTTG
This sequence comes from Rhinatrema bivittatum, assembly GCF_901001135.1. Classification (NCBI taxonomy): domain Eukaryota; kingdom Metazoa; phylum Chordata; class Amphibia; order Gymnophiona; family Rhinatrematidae; genus Rhinatrema; species Rhinatrema bivittatum. The sequence goes on from NC_042616.1 coordinate 187,974,046, forward strand.
AATTAACACATCAATTGTGCATGTAAAGTAGTGTTTACAATGTATAGAAGAAGCTATTTAAAGGATTGCTATAACACTGACTTGAGTTCTTAGGTCTGTGTAGGAGGCCCTTCTATGTATCCCTTTCCTGGCAAATATGAGATTGGCCAGGACAAGGGACATGCCTTTGTGTATCATTCCCTGAGTCTGGAAATCTCTGCTTAGGGATACTTGATAGGAAATTCATTATTAGGCATTTAGATACCAAATTAAAAGTTGGCTGTTTTTAATGTGAAAAATTTTTGGTTTCTGTTAGCCCTCACCCTTTGTGTGCAGGATATGTGAGGTGTTAATTGGGTGTTTTTTTAGGACTATGTAATTTTACAACTGTTACATTGTATTTTGTTTTTATTTACTTGATTTTGATTATTAAAGAGAAGAAAGTTCACAGTATATTGAATGTAGATAAGAAATCATCAATGTACATATGTTTTGTTGTACAAAACACTCTGTATACCAGGGATGGTCAACTCTGGCCCTTGAAGGCTGCAAACTGGCTAGGTTTAGAGGATATCTCTTATGAATATGCGTGAAATAGATTTTCATGCAGCTGAAACAGTGTACATGCAAATCTTGCAAATCTTTATTTTTGATGCTCCATATTCCACTGTATTTTGAAATATTTTGTGAGTTCTAAAGTAACGGTGCACTTCCATATATCTTTCCTTTTATGTTTGTTTTAGGTTGCTATGGTGTGGATGGAGAAAGTGATTCTATTATGAGCTCTGCTTCAGAAAACTCGACTGAACCTTGGTTTTGTGATGCTTGTAAATGCGGTGTGTCACCTAGCTGTGAACTGTGTCCTAACCAAGATGGCATTTTCAAGGAGACAGATGCTGGCAGGTTTGAAAGATTTTAATTTTGGGGGATTCATTTGCTCCACAGTTTGATTTTAACAGAATGTTGCTTATTGTTAGTATATACAGAATTTTGCTTTTTGTTAACAGTATTAGAGATTTGCTTCTTATGCTTTTTTAAAAATGTATGTGATTTCTGGTCCAGTGGTTTTCAGATATCTGTTTACCTTTATTTCTAGTAATCTCTCTTTTCCCGTCGATAGCAGGGCTGAATTAGCCATGCTGTCTGGGAGCGGGTACGTGACTGGGAGTAGGTGGAGTTTTCTCTCAGGTAATTACTTTTAACTCTGTACGTCTGCGTGGTCATCTTCCTGCGCGATTCAGTGTCTCGTCAGTCTCTTTTTTTCCGCGAGCATGTCTATACGCGGGGTTTTTTCTCCTCCTCGTCTCGTAAACTTTTTGTCTGTTTTTTCGACTTTTTTTTTACTTTTTTCTGGCAATGATGGCTCCTAAACCATCAGGTTTTAAATACTGCCAATGTGGAAAAGTTATGTCCATAACAGATGGACATAACTACTGTTATGTTTGCCTGGGCTCAGACCACGACCAAGCCTCATGCCGAGACTGTGGTCGCATGTCCCCCCGGGCCCAGAGGCAGCGTGTGGAGAAGATCGAGCGTCTGAGGGCACCATCAACCCAGTCTCCGCCGGGACTGGCAAAGAAACCAAAGAAAACATCAGTAAAGAGAGCTGCTTCATTGGAGCTGGGGGATGCTTCGACCAGGTTTCAAGTACCGCCAGGGCTGGTAACTGGAGTTGATGCCTCGACTCCTCTTACTCGTGAACCCCCCTCAGGAGCCGATCGGGTTACAGTGACCTCTACCCGTTCGTTCCCGCTCCTTGACGCCTAAAAAATCGAAGCCATCTAAGTATGAGGAGCGTCGGAAAACTATGACGCATTCCGCGCAAGGCGCTTTGGTGCACAATAACGAAAAGCGTGAGAAGCTCTCGACACCGTGAAACACATGACGCACTCTTCGCACCAGCCTCAAATCCCGACGCATACGATGCCTATTTCGATGCAGTTGCTACTGCAGGGGCATCTCAAGAAAACACATAAAACCAAACATATTCAAACAATCCCTTCCACATACTCTGTGTTATCAGGCCATTCTGCTTCATCAAAACGACCTGCTGCAGACTCCGAAGTGGAGGTGGAGCTCCTCTCTGAGTCCTCTCGAGTGCCTTCACTTAGTGGAGAATTCTATATCTGACTGGTCATCCCATAGTAGACCACAATCCCCTCCACTTACAGCGCCTCTTCCTAAAAGACAGAAATCATCACTGACTCCCCAGGATTTCCTCCTAGCGACATTACCTCCTGGGCCGACTTTACCAATGGTACCTTCACAACCGAAACATCTAGTATCCAAAGCAATGCTTCAGATTTCTCAAGCATTGAATACATTTTTTCAGGATCTGGAGTCTACGCACCCCCAGATTCAAAGTGCATGTCCCCAACCTTCTCCACCGGCATCGCCGAGTCCTACACAGCCTACTCAGCCACCTGCTCCATCTCTAATTCCGCCTCAACCAGATAGCCCGGATTCTCATTGGACATTTTCTTCACCTGGTTTCTCCACAGGAATGCCTTCTGACCCTCCGAAGACTGCCAGAATCCTACTCCCCACCAGAAGATCTATCCTACGCAAAGTTTATAGAGAAGGAACTCTTCTAAATGTAGAAACCGGGAAAGTTCCAGATCCCAGGTCAGAGGTTCTCACTATACTGAAACTTTTCGAGATGCCACCAGAACCAACAGCTCAACCACCTCATTCAGTTTTGGATGCAGTACTGCGCAAAATGTGGGAGAAACCATTTTCTACTATTGCCGCATCGAGAAAAATTGACCTAAAATACAGAACGTGTAATTTCACAATCTACAACTCTGCCCAGTTACCTCACAACTCGATTATAGTAGAGTCTGCACTATCAAAGGCAAAGTGTTCAAAACTTCATGCAAATTCTCCTCCAGGGAGGGACCTCAAGTCCTTGGACATCTTCGGCCGTAAAGTATATCATTCCTCAATGTTGACAACCATAATTCAGCATCATCAATTGTATATAATCCAATACTTTTTTGAATGTCTCATTTGGTTTCTCTAATAAGAATGATGTTTGTTTATATAAGCTTTCATCCACATGATTTCAGTGTACTTTGCAATTAACATATTTCAGAAAAACACATACTGGGATTTGATACTATGAGCCTTCCTTCACAACTACTTGCCAGTTTTCCCCCCTATTTTATATCCCTTTCCAACTTATGCATATCTAATGAATGCAATGAGATAGTTGGCCAGAATCCATGCAGCAGGGCCCCTTCTGGAATCTTGCAATCATGGGCCTTTAATCTGGGCAATCGGTGTCATCCTTAGGCAGTGACCTGCAGCATCCCCAGCCCCAGTTGACCCAGGGAATAGAAGACCCAGGCCATGGATCAATCTGGGAATTTTCTTCATAGCAGTGTACAGCACTTAACAAATGAGCCACTGGGCTGGCCATTGGTGAGGTAATGAAGCATTGCTCCTGCTTACTGCTAATTTTCTGAGGGCAATAATTTTTTTTGCCGTTTTGGTTCATCATAAAATAGGTAATCAGGAGGAGTAGTGCAGCAGGAAGAAGATGAAAATACGAATATGGCAGAGAAATATGTTATAAAAGTATACGAGTATATATTAAAACAAATATAAAATTTATTTTACATAAAAACAATACACTAAAAAAGAATGTGTGAAAAATCAAGATCTAAATTCAGACCAAAGGAATACATGGTGTTGTAACCGCTGGGCAGGATGGATCCTTTAGCTGATACCCAGGCGCACACAGGAAAAGCGAGATGGACCCCCTATGTGCACAATTCCTCTAAAATCTCTCACTTCTCACTTGCTTCATGGATAGCATTAATTATCTGAGTTCCAATGCTCCACTTGGGGATGAGCAATAGTTCTTATACCTGGTTCCTTTTGCAATAAGCCTGTTCAGTCTCTTGTAAAAGGCACTGATAACTATCATAGTCTATGCATCCAATAAACACACATGAGAAGAAGGGTGGTTTCCAGCTCCTTTACTGATAGTTGATTAGATGACTTGAGAATGTTTACAGCTTCAATTGAGTTTCAATTAAAGTCAATAAATAATAGAGCAGAAAGCTTAATAAACTTGCGACTTCACTTCTTTAGTAAAGTCTTTGAATTTCTCTGGAATCACTTTATTTACACTGAATTTCTTCTTCCCAGTTCCTCAGATTTTTAGTTTATAAGATTGAAATGAGTTTGATCCTCCTTTCTCCTTAGATTTAATTCCCAGCTGTTCCTACTGAAGGTGGTTAGAATACAGTCCCAATATTTTATCAGAACTTAGCCCCAGGTTTAAGATATATCCTAAATCATCTTGATTCTGTTAACTTCCTAGACAATGCTGGTGGTCACTTTACTCTCACTGGTGTTCTACTTGATTACAGCAGCCAAATTCTTGTTGCCTTTATTTTGTATCCTCTAGTTTCTCTCCCTCTGTGCTATTTGTAGGGATCCTTTCTTCCAGATGAATTTCTCTAAACATCTCTGGTTCATTCAGAATGAAAAAGACCACTCTACCAATGATTTGGTTATTGAGTCTCGGGTACTAAGAGCAAAAATTCTCTTGAGGACAAGCAGAATGGGAGTCCTTACACATGAGTAACATCATTGGTTGGAGACCCGGCACAGAAAACTTGTCAGTTTCTAAAACTTTAACTGAGCCTCTCTGAGCATGCTCGGCATGCATTATAGCATGCATCCATGTCCTCTCAGTCCCTTTTTTTTTTCCACAAAGCCTTGTATGCTGTGGTAAACTTGAATCTCTCTAATTTTCTCAAATTCCTTAGGAAGTAGTTTTTATTTCTCTCTACTTCTTCTAATTTTATAGCACCATCAACGCTGGGTCCCTCTTGTTTTCCCCTTATCGTCTGTAGACAGGTTTTTTTGGTGTTTCGGGTAAATTTAAATTCGCAGTCGTTTCCCCTGAGTCGACATCAAGTTAGATTTTGCGTCCGTTTTGTTTCGAGTTGGTATGTCCATCTCCGGTTTTAAACCATGCCTCTTGGTGCTCGAGGACTATGATTATGGACCCCCATGATCGATGTATCCTCTGCCTGGGGGCATCAAACAGCGTCCAGGGTTGCAGCAAGTGCACTCTGATGACCCTAAAGTGTGTAAAATCCAACTGGATAAGATGGAACGCCTCTTTGGGTCAGAGCAGACCAGTCCATCTGCATCGGAGGCATCGAGGAGCCATGGAACCGCACAGATGGACACCGAGCCATTGGCATTGTTGGCTCCATTGACATCAATGACTGCTAAGGGTGCCAGAGACAGACCATCTTCCTCCCCAGTTCGAAGACTTTGCTATGGTTGTGAGGTGTTGGAGTGGATTCTTGGGTACTGCAGTGATGTCCACTCCCACGGGGAGGAGCCTCGTGAGGAACTGCAGTACCAGGCTAGACTCTGCACACAACACAGAGAAGATAGTTTTATTGTACAGCAGGGTGGCACTGCCCAGGAAGCGGACAGCAGTGGTAGATAGCCCCAGCAGTGGTAGTCCAGGGATCCTCGGCTGAGAGGACCCGTCTCACTCTATAGTAGGTGGAGACAGCATAGAGAACAGGAACAAGACTGGTATGTTAGTACTCACTGAAGCAGAAGCTGTATCTTTGAGAGTCCTGGCAGGCAGAAGTTGTAGAGTGGCAGGCACCTGGTTAGGGAGAGCAGGCCCTCGAGGAGCGAGTACCTGGGATCCCAGGATAGGCACCTGAAAGAAAGTAGAAGGGCCCCCGAGGAGCGGGTACCCAAGTTAGTAGAATTACCCCAAAGGGCGAAGAGAGCTTCCTGCAGCAGCTAGGAAGCGGCAGAGCAGCTTAGACCGGAGCAATTCCAATCCTTGCTAACTCAATTTGCTAGCAAATGATTTTTTGCTAACTCGATTTGCTAGCAAATGAAGGGCAGGCTAAATACCAGGATGTGCTGACGTCATTCGGAGGGGACGCCCTTGAAGTTCCTGCCATGACGTAGATAAAGACGTGGGTGGTGTGCACGCGCGCACCCTAGGAGGCCCTCAGGAAAAAACATGGTGAACGTCCTCGCCGTTGCCAATCCAGGGACGCCGGGGAGAGCGGCATGAAGACGCGGTGGCAGCCAACTTCCCAAGGCTTGAGGAGAGAGAAGGAAGAAAGGTGAGGCACAAAGGTCGAAGCCGTCTGAGACTGGACGCAGCAGACTTCTGGTTTATTATCTTTGGCCTCAGTACCGGAGAAAGACCAAGTCGAGCATCGACGTTGAATGGGATAATCATCTCTCCATATTTGTGACTGCTCTCCATAACATCAGCAAGGGTCACATTTTCAGGTTCAGTTGGTTCAAAACTTGAACATTCTAACTGGAGTGATCTGGCTGGCACAGAACGTATTCCAGAAATATTACTCTGTGCCATCTGGTATCCTTCTAAATCCATCTTGCTGATTGGAGGGATACTTGCTCCCGAATCCAGATTAATTGAAGTTAGAGAACTAACTTCAGGAGATCCTGGGGCCAACTGAGGAAGCTGGTCTTGGCCTGGATTATCTGAAGGTCCAGAAGACAAAGGAATATTCAGTATAGAATTACGCATAGATTGACTCACCCTGTGAACCAAGTGGGTATCCATGGGGCCTCTCACTAAGGTCGAACCTGGCGTTGATGTAATTATTTTAGCTTTCCTTTTTCCTGCCTTAGATCTTTAAACGAGTACCTCCCAAAATCTTGATAAGTGTGAGCGGCTTTGACTGCTTGCTGGCAGCTTTGCACTGCTGTATCATAGCTTTTACAGGTTCACCAGGCGCCGCTTGATGACATCATAGGGCTCAGAAGGTAACCACAAGGTGTCGGGACCCACAAACTCACAGTCCTCTGGCTGAGGCTTCCTACAAGCAGGAGGTAGATCTCCTTGCAATGCTCCCACTATGTTCTGCTGCCTCATGGCTTGTACAGGCTCACCAGGTGCTGATTGATATCACAGAGCTTGGGAGGTAACAAAGGTGTCGGACTCCCAAACTCACAGTCTTCTGGCTGAACCCTCCTGCAAGCAGGAGGTAGATCTCTCCACAGTGCTCCTCCAAATTTTTTCTTTTGATCAGAACAGGTTGGGGATCACTGTTGCCAGGCAGACGCTTTCCAGTTGGTTTTTGTTATGCTCAGGCAGGATTGCATTTTGGGGGCCATGTCAAGGCTCACTGTTTGAGCATTGGCAGAGTTGCTGGTCCACTTGCAAGCAGTCCTAATGGTGGACATCTGCAGAGCTGCGATGTGGAGTTCCATTCATTCACATTGGATTACTGTTTGGATAGGGATGGCCCACACAAAAGTAGGTTTGGCCAGTCTGTCTTTCAGAACTTGTTTGAGGTGTAGAACCCAGCTCTGTTCCCATCTAGGGCCAGATCTTTCTGTTAGGCTGCCCCCCTCTCCCCTCCCCCTGTTGTTACCAACAAAACTGGTTGTTGTGCCCATTGGTACATTTTGGTGTTTTGTTGGTCCCCTTTTATTTTGGGGTGTAACATATAGCTAGAGATGGACCCAGGTATGAGGACTGCCATCCTGCTTGTTTTTGAAGGCAGAGTTGCTTATCTGTAACAGGTGTTCTCCAAGGACAGCAGGATGTCTGTCCTCATGAATATCGCCTACCACCCCGCAGAGATGCATTTCCACTTTGTGGGTTTTATTCTTATTTTAGTTTTTCATTACTCAATTTTTTTGTTATAAGACTGAGGGGACCCTGTGTGGATTCAAGGTGTAATGCCTGCTCAGAGAGGCACAATCAAAGTTCTGAAAACTTTGTCATAAGTTTTCCATGCTGGGGCTCCATCTGTGTGAGAACTGACATCCTACTGTGCTTGGAGAATACCTGTTACAGGTAAGCAACTCTGCTTAGGCTTTGAACCCAAAAAGGGGAAAACTCAAACTAGAAGCAGGAAGGGTGGAATAAAATCTCCTAGCCTCAAAACTGTCTTTTTTGGATATAGTCCAAAAAGTTAGTTAACTCAAAGTTGAAACTCCTCTGCATCAGTTCACTTTTAGACCTATCCTCTGGATGAAAGAAAGCATACTCCTTATCCCAGATCCAGCCTTGAGCAATGGGATGCCTCAATCCACTGCAACAAGGGGCACTGACTCTCACCGGGAAATCTCAAAATTGGATTAAGAGTCTCAAAGCAAGCAAACGTTCTGGTCAACGGAAGGATAACCTCAACTTGGAAAATTCCTTACTCCTTTCCCATAAGCAAGGAAAAATTAAGGGACAGTAGACAGCAAGCTCCTGTCTTCTTGACAAGCTGAACTAAAAATCCACAACCTGTCTGAACAATAAATGAACTAAAAATCCACGAGGATAGATGATGCTATGGGATAAGTAGCCAGGTCATACCACTTGCAGCTTCTAAATAGAGGAGTAAACCCAAACCTGTCTACTGATTTCTACACAGAATCTCCCCATTCAAATGAAATATGCCTTTTTTTGTGAGGGAAACCAAAGGTTCCCTACAGTGTTAAGAGAAGAGCACCAATTAATTTTTTTTCTTTAACAAGCATAAATCCATGTCTTCACCTTACTATTTTGGCTTAACAACTCCAAGAACACAAAATTTCAAATTTTCAAACACGTCTGGAAGTAATACAGTGTCCAACAAAGGGGGCTTCCATGATTTATTGATTTTAAACTTTTATATACCGACATTCATTTGCATATCACATCAGTTTACAATGAACGGGGAGTAAAAAATGTAACTTAGGAAAAGGAAGTAAAAGTTACACGTAACAGGGAGATAAAGGAACAAGGTGGGACGAGGAGAGAAGATAAAAAAGTGGGGTTGAGGACCCAGGAAAGGCACTTATAAATGAGCTTGAGGCTTAAATAAATACACTTGTATGTTGGGGGGGTGGAGGGAAGGGATGGAAATGGTAGAATAGTACCAAAGGGGAGGCGAGGTTATGTATATGCCCGTTTGAACAGCCAAGTTTTTAGTTTTTTCTTAAAAGACCTTGTACAATGCTCTTGGCGTAAGTCAGGGGGCATAGTATTCCATATTGTTGGTGCAGCTATGGAAAGCGCTCGTTGTGGTTGAGATGTGTTGGGTGAGTTTGGGAGAGGGTGTGGAAAGGGATCCTTTGTAGGTGGATCTGGTGGGTCTGTTAGAGGTATGGTAATGAAGGGAATCATTAAGCCAGTAAATATTCTGGTTGTGAAGGGTTTTGTGGATAATTGTAAGGCTCTTATGGAGAATTCTGGAGGGGATCGGCAGCCAGTGGAGGTCCTTAAGGATTAGCGTGATATGTTCTGTTCTGCGGGAATTGGTGTGGATTCTAGCCGCTGCGTTTTGCAGCATCTGGAGAAGTTTGATGGTAGATGTGGGAAGGCCTAAGAGTAGAGTGTTGCAGTAGTCCATTTTTGTGAATAATGTGGCTTGGAGGACTGTTCTAAAGTCTTTGTAATGAAGGAGGGGTCTTAGTTTCTTTAGGACCTGAAGTTTGTAGAAGCAGTCTTTGGTGGTGGTGTTAATAAATTTTTTTAGATTGAGCTGGCCGTTTAAAATGACGCCTAGGTCTTTTACATGCTGGGAGAAGGTAAAGGATTGGTCTGAAGGAGAGGGATTGTAGTGATCCGGGGAGATAAGGAATTCTGTTTTTGACGTATTTAGTGCAAGGTTGAGGTGAGAGAGGAGGTGGTTGATTTACGTAAGACAGTTGTCCCAGGTCCTGAGGGATTTAGGTAAGGATTCGGTGATGGGGATAAGTATTTGGACATCGTCCGCATAGATATAGTGTGTAAAGCCTAGGTCGGCGAGGAGTTGGCATAGAGGCAGAAGGTAGACATTGAAGAGGGTCAGGGAGAGAGATGAGCCTTGGTGAACCCCATGAGTTAAGTTAATGGGGTAAGATTCATTATTGCCTATTTTGACCTTGTAGTGTCTATTGTTGAGAGAGGATTCAAACCAGCTACGGGTTATTCTGGCAATACCTTTTTCAGAGAGACGTTCTATTAGTGTGTTGTTGTGATTGATGGTGTCGAAAGCAGATGAAATGTTTAGCATAGCTAGAATGTATGATTGGGTTTCTGTATTGAAGAATTTCTGGAAGCCGAATTGGGATGGGAATTGGGATGGGAACTGGGATGGGAATAAAGTATTATGTTTTTCCAGGTGATCAGCGAGTTGAAGATTATGGAAAAGGTAGTTAAGTTTAGCTAAGAACGGAAGGTTAGAGATTGGGTGGAAGTTTGAGGGGTCTGATGGGTCTAGGGTAGGTTTCTTTAAAATGGGTTTGAGGATTGCGTGTTTCAAAGGGGTAGGCACATATCCATAGGAGAGGGAGCAATTGATTATTTCTGATAGTGGTTTGGCTATAATGTCTGGGATGGTCAGAAGGTATTTTGTAGGGATGGAGTCCGCTGGCTGTGAAGATGGTTTCATTTTCTTTAGCAGTGTTATTATTTCGGACGGGGAGGTATTGAAGGAGTCCAGGGTGATATTAGGATTTTTAGGAATGGCGCTGGGGTGGGAGGTGGATGGTGGGAATCGTTGCATAAGCTTGGCGATTTTGTTGTGGAAAAAGTCAGCTAGGTTGTTACATTTGCTTTTGGCATCATTGTCTGGGATGGGAAGGGGGGGGTGATGCCATTTTTGTGAGGTCTGAGACATATGAGAATTGGGCTTTGGGGTTATATTGGAAGTTATGGATTTTATGGGCATAGTAGTCTTTTTTTGGTTTTAAGGATGGTAGTTCTGTAGGAGTGGAGTGCGTGTTTCTATACGGCTAGTAAGGTAGGGGAAGGATCTTTACACCATTTCTTTTCTTTAGCTCTTAGTTCAAGTTTGAGTGACTTTAGTTCAGGGGTATACCATGGTTTTTTTGTGTTAATTCTGGGGTTTAGTTCTTTGGACACTAACGGGCAAATTTTGTCAGCGATATTGTTAGTTATTTCTTTCCATGAGGAGAGGGCTGTGTCCACATTTGAGAGGTCCAGCTCGTCGAGGGCATTAGTGAAGGAGAGAATTAGATCATCTTTGGTGCAGGATTTTCTGTATTGTATAGTATTTGTGTGTTTTTGGATGGGGCAAGTTGTTTTCATTATAGCGAGCTTAGTTTTTATGAGTGAGTGGTCCAACCAAGGGACCGGGGTGCAGGTAAGAGTGTCGGCGGGGAGGAGGTGGGAGTTTATAAATATTAAATCGAGGGTGTGGCCTGCTTTGTGGTTGGGGCTGGTTATAATCTGTTTAAAGCCCATGGCAGAGATGGAAGATAGGAAGGCTTCGCAGGAGGGGGGTAGGGGGATTGTGTCTACGTGGAGATTGAAGTCTCCGAGGATAATGGCTGGGATGTCCATATCTATGTGTTCGGCTATAAATTCAATGAGAGGGGAAGTGTTGTGGTCAAGTATACCTGGGGGAGTGTACACTAGGCAAATTTGTAGCTGTGAAGATTGGAAAAAGCCGATTTCAAATTTGGGGGCGGTGCCAACTGTCTGGGGTATTCATTTGAGATCTTTCTTGGCAGCCAATAAGAGACCTCCCCCTCTTTTTTTGTGTCTGGGTATGGAGAAGATATCGTATAGTTGTGTAGGGAGTTGGTTCAGAAGGACTAAGTCAGTTTGTTTGAGCCATGTTTCTGTTATAGCACAGATGTCCGGCTGGTTGTCTAGCAAGAGGTCATTCAGGATTGGAGTTTTTTTGGTTAACGATTGGGAGTTGAAGAGTATGAGTGTGAGTGCAGTAGGGCCGAGGAACTAAGTTAGGAGGGGAAATCATGATTGGCACTAGGAATCTTAGGTTGGAAGGAGAAGAGATGGGTAGGGGTTTTTTGTGAAGATAAAGAGTGATATTTGAGAGTTGGAATGTTATCATGACAGGATGATGGTGGGTGAATGAGTAGGGAGAAAGGCAGAAGGTGGAGGGTTTTAAAGGGGGAATATGTATGTATGGTCAGGAGAGAGGGGAGGTGGCTATAATAGGTTGGTATGTTCAGAAAGGGGGGGAGTGTGGGGAGTACCTGATTGCGGAAGGGCAAAATACCAAGGTGAAAAGAAAGGGTTAGATTGTTGAGGGTTGGGGCCTGTGTTCTGTGTGGATGTGAGGGGTTGAGTGGGGGAAGGTATAGGTGTGTGCTACCTGGAGTATTAGGCAGGTTATAAAAAGGGGGGTGGCAGCACAAAGGGGCAGGCCCCTTTGGTCGCGCGATGCCCGGCACTTGGCGCCTCGGGTCGGGGCCTTGCTTTAAAGGGCCCTTAGCATCGCAGCAGATGAGATAGGAGGAGCACCAGGCCTCCAATAGGCCCGGGGGCGCGTCAAGGGGCAGGCTTCCAGGTGTTGTTTGGGCCTCGGACGGGTCTCAGGCGTCGGACGGGCCTCGGGCTTCAGCGTCAGATGGACGATCGGGCCTCAGGCTTCGGAATGGGTCGGAGGCAGAAGTCAGCGGCAAGGCTCTTACCCCGATGGGTGGTGCCAGTAGTGCGAGCCTGCGACGTCCCGCTCTTCAAAAGGGATGTCGCTCCATTCTAGTGCAAGTTTTATGCTCCAGCAGTTTCTAGATCTCAATTTTTAGTTTTACCAATGTATAGCAAAGCACAGGGACATTGAATGTCATATATCACATGGTTTGTATTGCAGTTGGAAAAATGTCTCAATGTATGTCATGCCTATAATTGGATGACTAAAACAGTTGGTTCTTATAGATTGAGGTCATAAGCAACAATTCATATATGTATAAGGGCCATTGGAGGAATGTACACTTCTAAAGCTAATGAGATTGGTCTCTCTCTTACATTCCACCTTCTAGTGTAAGCTCCTGTAAATATTTTGTCCTGAAAACCATTCAAATTCTGATCAATATGCCAGGTTTTTTTTATGTCTGTCACTAAATAATAAAATCTTTGTTATCTCCATTATGTTTTCTACTTTTCATTTGCTGATCCCTATTAGATAATTGAGCTTTCATATACCCTTGCATAACGTATCTTTTGGGATAACCTATAGATAGGAATCTGTTCATTTCAGCTGCCTGTTCTTCAAATTCATCATTGGAAGTTCACAACCTTCTTAATCTTAAGAATTGACTCCTCTGTAATTTATTGCGGTTAGTAGGTTTTCTGTATGTTGTAGTTGAAAGACCTTTTTCCTTTTTAATTAAAATATCTAAATAAGGAATCTCATTTGCACTGCTGCTATTATGAAATTTTACATTCAGTCATAAAAGGCTAAGGGATCATCTGCATTACCATCCCGTAATAACAGGATGCCATCTATATATCTCTTCCATAAAACAAAAATATTCTTTCATCCTCTTGCTGTACCGCTCCTTTTGATTGCCTGTTGCAGTGTGTACTAACTCTCTCTTGGAGACACACCTATCTAGTTGGGTTTTAAGGGTTGCCATAATGAATATGCATGCAGTAGATTTGCGTAGCCTGGGTCTCCAGTGATGTGCTACTTATTTCATGCATATTCATTATGGATATTCTGAAAATCCAACTGTGGTTAGGTATACCTCCAGGAGAGGGGTGTGGAAACGCTGGCCCATTGTTTGTAGCAGTTTTCTATTGCCACTCCTTGTTCCTTGTTCACCATAAAGCAGAGCAAACAGAGCATTTTTACAGATGTCTGCCTCTAGTAGCTATCTTGATTTTGATATGTGAGAACTTTCAGCACTTACATATGTAATTTAGTTTAAAAGCATTAGATCAAAAATTAATGTAAACTACTTTTATGTGTTAGAGCGCCTCCTTTGTATTATTTATGTAAATGGTTCTTTATTTTTTTGGTCAGTTTTTTATCCTGTTGCATCCCTTTCATGAGCATTCTTAAGTGCTGTCTTGCTGCATGAAATACCACTTCCCCATATAATTAATTGCTCAAGTTATTTTAATGCAAAATATCTCTGAAATTTGTATTTATCTTACACTATCTAAGAATGTGAATGCTGTCCTCTTTTTGTTTGATATTTTTCCTTAATCAACCTCTGTCAATGTTGCTCTATGCAAAATGGATGACAAAGTAGCAAGGAACATTATTCTTCTCTGATTACCCTATTTGTCTTAATTACAAGGTTCTGAAGCATGTGCAGCACTAAAACAAGTGAATAGGAAAATATTTACAACTAGTATAAAAACAGTTGAAACTGTCACAGCTGTAATCTTGTCTGACTTAAGGCTTTAAAAAATAAAGGTTCAAGTTGGAGTTCACACTCAGGTGGTTGCGGAAATGAAAGTCTCATGTGCCAATCATGCTGAAATGGCAGTTCAAATCTGTTATACTGTAATACTTGCGTGACATGTACTAAAACATTTTAAGAAGGTCAGTATGAAGCAAGCAGCCAGCTGTTGGGTTTATCATAGATAAACTCCTACAGAGTGCAGCAGCATTTAATACACCAGTGGAGCATGAAAAACTGCAAATTAAATTGAGAAGCAGCTGCTTGTTGAAGATGTGTATCTTTGTATTGAACTCTGCAGGATGCATTTGGGAGGTTGTATTAAAACTTACTAGCAAAAACCTCCGAAGGAAATTCCTCTTCTCCCCCCCCCCTTTTTATTACTTGTTCCTTTTTCCCCAGTTATTTCTTTCAAGGCATCGAAATCCAATCATGTAGCACGTTTAAAATCATGACATACATTACAGCATTTTTATCAGTAAAAAAACAGACACTTGCTTTTACTCAGACGAAAAGTATGCAACTCTTGAGATCAATCAGCTTCTAATGTTCTAAAGAGGATTTTATATGTTTGAGGTATATTTAATAATTTTTTGAAAGAACAAAAGACCTCTGTTGAAAGTGGAATAGCTTTATTTATGATTCAGATTTCACTAATATACATTGGTCTTATCAGATAGCAGTCAGTTGAATGTTGACACAAACTATGCTATGTTCAACACCCCCCCTTTTTTTTTTTTTTGGACCCTTCAGTTTCTTTTTGATTTTTTGGGGTTTCCAGCTCAGTTGGAATAAGCCTTTGTTGGGCTATGTTGCAATGATCCTCCATTCTCCACAACCTAGGAATGTTCCTCCTATTTTATATCTCTTCTTAACTTAACTCAGTCATTGCAGCAGGAGTCCTTGACCGGAAGCCTTGCACCAGGCCTCCTTTCTGTTCTGCAATAATGGGACCTAAAGCTGGCTAGTAGGTGCTGGTGTTGGACCGATCTTCTAATGTACCCCTTTTCTAAAATCATCTTGGCTGCTAAGCAACAAAAAGACCTGATTCACTAAGGCTTTATTTCCCATTTTGTATCTGTGAAGGGAAAGCTTAGTAAATCAGGACCAATATGGCTTTTAACTCCAGGGTGGGTTGCTGCTTGATAACTCCTTGAATTTCTTCCCAACACATGCATAGATAGTAATACTCAATTCAACCTTCATTAGTCCTGTTCCGAAGCAGCTGGAATTTTTATTGTTTTGTATATAAATGCTATACCACTGTGCAACACTAATGAAGGTTGAATTAAATTTTATGTTGTATGCATGCTTTTCTTTTGTGTGTTCAGCCATTGCAAATTACCAGCTCTCTTTGGTTTAGGTGACAGCCAGTTCCCATTTAAATATTTTACCTAAACTTGAGCCCTGTTTCTGTTAACTCATGGAATGGCTTTCTATAATTAAACTTATTTTATTCATTTGCTTGGTGATGTCATAATTTCAAGAAGTTAGTAAATATTGGATGCTTCTTGTTTTAAAAAAAAAAAAAAGTTCATACATGAATTCTGTATCAGGTTCTCTGTAGTCATACTGGTTGACTTTTTTTTTATTTTGTATTCAAGATGGGTTCACATTGTCTGTGCCCTTTATGTCCCTGGTGTTGCATTTGGAGATATTGATAAACTGCGTCCAGTAACTCTTACAGAAATGAATTATTCCAAGTATGGTGCCAAGGTAAGATTAAAATCCTTTAACAATGTGAAACAGAATTTGTGGTACTTGTTGCAAAATCCTGTTGCTTGCGCAGCTTGTAAGCTTTTGTTGATATTCCTTTCTAGTCTGTTCTTTGCCTGCCATCAGTTAGTCTATCCTCTTCTGATTTCATGCCTGAAATACTGCGACTTCCTCCTTATTGACTTTCTCTTCTCCTCATCCCTTTCACCCAGCAAATACAAAATAATGCCTGATCTGTTAACATCTCAAATACAGCCATATCATTTCTTGCTTAAGATTTTTCTACTAGTTTCAAATGTTTAGTGTATTAATTGTACCAGCAGTCTGGAATAAGCCCTCTACTGACACATGGACCTGCATATCCCTCAGATTTTGCAAAACTACATTTTGTTATTTTTGGAATTTCTCATTTCTTCTCTTTCTATAATTTGTAGTTTTTCTTTTATGCAGCATAGTGTTTTGTAAGGCTCGTCTGCAGTTGCCTACTTAAACTTATTTAAATAGAATATTTTTTACTGTAATAGAATTAGAGTTTGTTCTTGGAGGGTTTTTTTTTAGTGTTTTTCTGATTGAAGTGTGATTTTTTTTTTTTTTTTTGTGGGGACCAGCTTAGTGGTAATGCTGTGCATTGTTTTGTTGAGATCCTGGGTTTGATTCACGGGTCAGATCTTTTGTTCCCCAGGTCAGCTGGGCATGGGGATACAGCAGAGGCAATGTTTGGGAGGTGGGAAAGTGAGGACTAGCCATTGTGCAATGGGGATACCAGTGGCTGGGTTTAGGTCCAATGATTGCAAGGATCCAGAAGGAGCCCTGGTTCATGACATGACTAAAGACAGTCACTTCAGTGATTGGTAGGGGATGTTAAAATAAGTGGAAATTCCTTAATTACTTATGAATGAATGATGGCTAATGGCGGTGGAGCCAAAGAGAGGCAAATTCTGATTCAGCTGATAGTCCATGGGACAGGTGGAAACTGCCAAAGCAAAAGTAAGTTGTGACACACACTATTGGCAGGAAATATATTTTGCTACTCATTTTTTATTCTTTTATTAAATGTACAAAGAATAATGTGATGTTCCCCACAGCAGGGAAAGCATGGGCTAGATAAAGAACTGATATCAACTATTTGTTTGAAGAGACTGTGAAGTAATTTCAGTGCAGGAGAGAGCACATTCTGGTTTTGTTGTACAGTAACGTGTGTGTGTATGTAGAACCAGTACAGAAGAGAGCACCCTAACACAAATAACTTGGTCTTTTTTTTACATAATGGCTTTAACATTGATTTGAATTATCTCTTACTCTCTCTTATCTACTTACTACTTTAAAATAAAACCACATACAGCAAACAACCCTATTTTTAAAAAATGCTAAACGTATGAAATATTAAACTTTGATACTACATCTGTTCATTCTTGCACTTAATTATGCTTTGGTGGTTCTGTTCACTCTTGCAGGAATGCAGTTTCTGTGAAGATCCTCGTTTTGCCAGAACTGGTGTTTGCATTAGCTGTGATGCTGGGATGTGCAGAGCATATTTTCATGTGACCTGTGCTCAGAAAGAAGGTTTGCTTTCTGAAGCAGCTGCAGAAGAGGTGTGCTTATTAGTGTAACCTTTATAGAATTAAATGTTCTTGAAATAATATATGAAAACACTACTTACCTTACCTTCACTTTGTCTATTCATGGTTGAATGTTTCTTTTATGCAGTGAAATAATATAGGAAAGAAACCAGTTGTAGGGGTATCACAGGTCACTTTCTGTCAGGATATCTGTGCTTGAGGTCAATGCTAAAGCTCTTGAATTGAGTGCAAGTTAGATTCTTAACTGTCTGGTTGGCAAAATGAGACTGCAGTATTTGCAAGAATTTTTGATGGCAGTTTGAAACCTTCAAAATTCCAAAATGAAGCACCTATTATAAAATGTTTTGTGAAAAAAGTTTTCTCACAGGTCAAGCAGGATGGTAGTCCTCACATATGGGTGACATCACTGGATGGAACCCAATCACGGAACACTTTTGTCAAAGTTTCTGGAACTTTGACTGGCACCTACTGGGCATGCCCAGGATGGCACTAACCCTGCAACCAGTAGGGGTCCCCCTTCAGTCTTCTTTTTTCCGTGCAGCAGTAGCCACGCGGCTTAAGGAGCTCCACAGAGATTCCTGACAGGAATTTTCCTCACGGAATTACTATACAACTTTTTACCCAACAGGGGTCCCCCGCTTTCATTTTTACGTCTGCGGTGGTCCGGTAAGTTTTTTTACCCGATTCCTGTCGATTCCCGTCGAGTTTGGCCTTCATGGCCTACTGGCTATTGACCCCACCGCGGCTAAATGTTTTCACAGGCCATGGCGTTGGGGTTCCGTTGATGCCCGGACTGCACCCGTACAATGTCCATTACTGACCCTCACCGGGTATGTGTAATGGGTCTGGGTAGCGAGCATGATGTCCTTACTTGCACCAAATGTGCCCTTATGACACCTAAAGGTCGCAAGGCTAGAATGGAGAAAATGGAACTTCTCTTTCGCTCAAAAACCCCGACGCTGTCCATAGCATCGACGTTGTCTGAACCGACACCGTCTATGTCGCACCATCATCGGGCACCAACCGGTGTCCGACCAGCATAGACGACTCCACGGCCATCGACACCCTCTGTTCCCCCTCATGAAAAGGACAGAGGTGACCGTCGAGAAAAGCATCGGCATCGACATCGCAGGTCTCAGATGGTCGATGCAGGCAAGGCCTCGACGTCGTCCTCGTCTGAACCGCCATCGAAGATAGCCCGGCCAGAAAAGGCACCGTCCCTATCTGGTTCAGGGTCACCGAGGCAACTTTCATCGGGACCAGTGATAGGAGCCGCGATTCCACCTCCAACGGTGGTCCCTCCGTCTACGCCTCCGCCGCCTCCTTCTCCGGCATCGGGGCTCGTGCTCCAGGTTTCCGGAAGAAACTGGATCAGATGATTCAGGAGGCCATCGGCAAAGCGATGCAAGGCTTCAAGGTTCCATCGACGCCGATACTGGTACCGATGCCTGAACCGGTAGCCGATCCCATTCCAGTAGTGCTAGCACCGTTACTCATGAGAATGGAAGCGCTGATCGCCTCTTTTCCTCCGAGGGATCAGACGATTCCAATGGACCTGGTGCCTTCCTCTCCGATTCCTCTTTTATTGGCAGACGAAGGAGAAACACCGTTCCTTCCGTCATCAGGAATGCTTCCGATGCCTAGATCATCGGTTTCACCGATTGCATCTTTGTTTCCATCGGTTCCACCAATCCCGTCCATCGATGCCCTCGGAGCCACCGATGACACCATCGATGCCTTCGGTGCCTCGCCGGGACCTTCAAGTATACCAATTTTTCATCCCTCCAAGTACCCTGGGGGTGCTGGAGATGATCCCTACGATACCTGGACTGACGATTCATCCCAGGATACCGATGACTTGCCATCGCCACCCTCTCCTGCTGAAAGCAGGAAGCATTCTCTGCCAGTGGACTTGTCCTTCATTAATTTTGTGAAGGAAATGGCTGAAGTGGTTCTTTTTCAGCTTCAGACAGAACAAGATGACTGACATCAGATGATGGAGCTTCAATTTTTAGATGCTCCTAAAGAACTAACATCTATTCCCATCCATGACGACCTCCTGGATCTTCTCAAAAGGAATTGGGAACATCCTGGTTCTGTGGCACCAGTCAATCGGAAAGCTGACACTACATACCTAGTCCAGTCAACTCCTGGTTTCCAGAAGTCCCAATTGGACCACCATTCAGTGGTTGTTGAGTCAGCCCAAAAGAAAGCCCGAAGAGCCAAGCCTCATTCTTCCTATCCTCCAGGAAAGGAACAAAAATTCCTGGATGCTATAGGTCGTCGTATCTTTCAAGGGGCTATGCTTATATCCCGCATCGCCTCTTATCAACTATATATGACCCAGTACAACAGGGTCCTCTTTAAATAAATACAGGACTTTGCTGAGTCCCTACCTCAACAGTCTCAAGACCAATTTCACACCCTAGCTCAAAAGGGTTTAGAAGCGGGCAAGCATGAGATAAGATCTGCCTATGATGTTTTTGACACCGCTTCCCAGGTCTTAGCAACAGCCATTTCTGCAAGGCGATGGGCCTAGCTAAAGTCGTCCGACCTACGGCCTGAGGTCCAGGATAGACTATCTGATTTGCCTTGCACTGGAGATAATCTTTTTGGTGAGCAAATACAAAAGACAGTGGCGCAACTCAAGGATCACCATGAGACTCTTCGCCAACTCTCCTTGCTACCTTCTGAATATCCTGCTAAGCAAACATTCAGAAAGGAGCCCAAGAAATCCTTTTACCACCAAAGGAAATCTTATCCTCCTCCATCCAAATGTCGCTCTACTAAGCCTTATCAGTTAAGGCCAGTCCAGGCAACCTCACAGGGAAAAGCCGCAAACAACTTCTCAACTAGGTCCAGCATCTGGTTTTTGACTTTTTTCTAGAGCGCAGCATTCAGACTCCACTAAACCATGTACCAGTGGGAGACCGATTGTGCCACTTCAGCCACATCTGGCACTCAGTCACCACAGACCAGTGGGTGCTCACTATAATAACTCAAGGTTATCATCTCAATTTTCTTGCCGTTCCACCGGACTCCCCACCTTGACTGACGTGGAGAACATCAGACCATTCACTGCTCCTGGAACAGGAGATTTCCCTCCTCCTCCAGTCCAGAGCAATAGGCTCCAGAGCAATAGGCGGAAGCCCTCTCCCACTCGATGTACCTTAGGCAAGAACTTAGGGTGAGTGCAGAGTACCGCCCGGTCCTGAGAAGTTTAGTGTAAGGCGGATAGGTAACTAGGGCCTGTAACTCACTAACTCTGCGAGTTAGTGAGTTACAGGCCCTAGTGAGGGCCTCGGATTCTACTCTCGGTATTTTCTAATCCCAAAAAAGTCAGGTGGCGTACGCCCGATACTAGATCTTCAAGCCTTAAACATGTTCCTCCAAAGAGAAAAGTTCAAGATGGTGACCTTGGGTTCCCTCCTCCCCCTTCTACAAAGGGGAGACTGGCTCTGTTCTCTAGACCTCCAGGATGCTTACACGCATATCTCAATAACCCCGTCTCATTGGAGATTTCTGCAATTTCTCGTAGGCCCAAAGCACTACCAATATCGAGTACTACCATTTGACCTAGCCTCTGCTCCACGAGTCTTCACCAAGTGCCTTGTAGTAGCAGCAGCGTTCCTCAGAACTCAAGGTGTCCACGTCTACCCCTATCTCGACGATTGGTTGATCAGGGCTCCCACACAGCAAGCTGTTTTGACGTCCCTAAGTCTGACCTTGCACACCCTGATCTCTCTGGGGTTTCTCATCAATTATCCAAAGTCCATCTTGGTCCCATTGCAAAGCCTGTCGTTCATAGGAGCAGACTTGAACACCCTCAAGGCGAAGGCATTTCTTCCTCGAGAATGAGCTCTTATCTCCTCTCTCACCCATCAGCTGCAGTCTCGACAGCGCTCCACTGCACGTCACGTTCTGGTCTTGCTAGGACACATGGTGTCCTTAGTACACGTCACTCCCATGGCTCATCTCGCCATGAGGATCCTACAGTGGACTCTAAGGTCACAGTGGATTCAGTCATCTCAACCACTATCAGCTGTTGTCCACATAATCAACCCACTTCGTCTATCTCTAGTTTGGTGGAGGAATCAGGCCATTCTCCTTCAAGGCCTGCCTTTTCAAGCTCCAGACCCTCAAATAACCCTTACAAAAGATGCCTTCAACATCGGTTGGGGAGCACACATTGCCAAATTACAAACTCAAGGGTCTTGGTCTCCACTGGAAGCCAAACACCAGGTCAATTTCCTGAAGCTACAAGCAATCAGATATGCTCTCAGAGTATTTCAGGATCGCCTCTCTAACCAGGTCATCCTGATTCAAACGGGCAACCAGGTGGCCATGTGGTACATAAACAAACAAGGAGGAACAGGCTCCCGCCTCCTGTGTCAGGAGGCTGCACAGATATGGGCGGAAGCCCTCTCCCACTCGATGTACGTCAGGGCCACCTACTTGCCGGGAGGGACAATGTGTTGGCAGACAAGCTGAGTCGCACCTTTCGACCACACGAGTGGTCTCTCAATCCCACAGTAGCGGACTTGATATTCCAATGTTGGGGTTACCCTCACATAGACCTCTTTGCGTCACCTCAAAACCACAAAGTAGAGAACTATTGCTCCCTCACTCGCAGCCAACACTCACAGCCAAGAGATGTGTTCTCCCTCTCATGGGCCGCCAGTCTCCTCTATGCATTCCCTCCACTTTCACTTCTCTCGAAGACTCTCGTGAAGCTACATCAGGACAGGGGAAGCATGATCCTGATCGCACCTCACTGGCCACGTCAAGTGTGGTTTCCGATTCTTCAGGACCTCTCCATTTGCAGGCACATTCCCCTGGGGAAGGACCCGCTTCTGATCACGCAGAACAACGGGTGCCTACGCCACCCCAATCTTCAGGCCTTATCCCTGACGGCCTGGATGTTGAAAGGTTAATCCTGCAGCCTCTTAACCTTTCGAAGCCAGTTTTCCGTGTCCTGATTGCTTCACGGAAGCCTTCCACGAGAAATTCTTATCTTTACAAATAGAACAGGTTTAAGTCATGGTGTTCTTCTCAGTCTCTTGATCCCTTTACCTGTTCCATCACAAAGTTTCTAGACTATATCTGGCACTTGTCAGAATCAGGTCTAAAAACTTCCTCCATCTGAATGCATGTCTGCGGTGGCTGCCTTCCATAAAGGTGTCGGGGACGTTCCTATTTCGGTTCAACCTCTCGTAACACGTTTTCTGAAAGGCTTGCTTCACCTCAAGCCTCTACTGCGTCCTCCGCAGTAGAGGACGCAGTAGTTTTGGGTCGGCTCATGAAACCACCTTTTGAGCCTCTCTAATCCTGTCATCTTCGCTTTCTCACATGGAAAGTGTTATTCCTTTTGGCAATAACATCTGCTCGCAGAGTTAGTGAGTTACAGGCCCTAGTTACCTATCCGCCTTACACTAAACTTCTCAGGACCGGGCGGTACTCCGTACTCACCCTAAGTTCTTGCCTAAGGTAGTATCGGAGTTTCACCTTAATCAATCCATCATACTACCCACCTTCTTTCCCAGGCCCCATTCCAATCCAGGAGAGCAGGCTCTGCATACCCTCGACTGCAAATGGGCTCTAGCATTCTACCTAGACCGTATAGCTGCCCACAGGCAAAGTACTCAATTGTTTGTTTCCTTTGCTTCCATCAGTTTGGGTCAACCTGTGGGTAAGCAGACTCTCTCCTCCTGGCTAGCGGACTGCATTTCTTTTTGCTATCAGCAAGCAGGCATTCCACTTCAGGACCGTGTTAAAGCACACTCGGGCAGGGCCATGGCAACTTCTGTAGAGCACCTTCGCTCGGTGCCGCTTCCTGATATTTGTAGGGCTGCTACCTGGAGTTCTCTCCATACATTTACAGCCCATTATTGTCTAGACAAGGCTGGAAGACAAGATTCCATCTTTGGCCAATCTGTCTTGCACAACCTTTTTGCAACTCGATGTACCAACACCCTTCTACCTACCTGTTAGGGTTCAGGATGCCCTCTACCAAATTCCACCCCAGTTGTTGTGCCTGTTGCATGTCTTTGGGTACATTTGGTGCATATTCGGACATCCTCAGCTCGGTACTCACCCATATGTGAGGACTACCATCCTGCTTGACCTGTGGGAAAGCAAAATGTTGGTTACCTGTTACAGGTGTTCTCACAGGTCAAGCAGGCCCACCACCCCGTGGTGATTGGTTCGTTATGTTTTCTTATTTTTATTTTGGCACTTACTTTAGCTTTAAAACAAGACTGAAGGGGGACCCCTGCTGGTTGCAGGGTTAATACCATCCTGGGCGTGCCCAGTAGGTGCCAGTCAAAGTTCTAGAAACTTTGACAAAAGTGTCCTGTGATTGGGCTCCATCCTGTGATGTCACCCATATGTGAGGACTAACATCCTGCTGACCTGTGAGAACATCTGTTACAGGTAAGGAACATTTTGCTTTTTCCCTCTTGAATAAGTCTGTTTCCTCTTTATGCTCCTATATTATGGTTGCAGGGATGTATTTCATATGACAGGATAGGATACAAAAGGACAAAAATCAACAGCTGGGCTGAAATAGGTTTCATTTATTAGCTCAACTAAAAGAATTGCCACTTTAACTTTGTACTAGAGTCACTGGTTTGAAGTCAGAAAATTACAAGTACGAAATTTCAAGATCCTTGGTTTGAAAAGTAGATTGCAGCACTGGTGAATCCTGTAGCATGAGTGGAATGCTCATTCACTAGTCTTGCATTTGAAGACATTTTCACCTTAGCAGACGTTTCAAAAAACATAAAGTGGAAGTTTTTATTTATTTTTAATTTTTATATACCGGGGTTCTTGTAAGAGTTACAAATCACTCTGGTTTACATAAAACTAAATTAGCCAGAGGCTGTGCATGCAGCTGTACAATAGCCAAAGGCAGTACAAAAAACAGATTGAAAAAGGTACATATTAACAGATGAATGAAAAAGGTGCATATTAACAAATGAATGAAATAAATACATATGGTACATAAAACAAGTGAAAGAACATGGAGCAAAAAGCAGGAGATTAAATATGAAACATATAACCGATGGGTAAAAGAACTTGTAAAAATAAAATAAACTCAGACTGAATATTCTAGCATATGAATTGGTCCTGGAGACTGCCTAAGTGAAAATACAATGGGTGAGAGGGCAAATTGTAATGTGGTAACGGGAATAGTGTGTGCAATAGGTGAGGTAACCATGTCTTCTGTCTTGAGTGATGTAGCCTTGTAACCTTGACTTCTGGTGTGAGAATGAGCATTGAGTGGGAATTGTGTGAAAAACGGCCGAAGAGCGGCAAAGCTGAGCAAGTGAAGCAATGTTAGAAGTCCGACTAGATCGAAAATTGATTAAGTCTGTCCTAGCATCAAGGCCGCTTTAAGTGTTGGGGTAAGCTTGGATGAAGAGCCAAGTTTTTATCTTTTTTTTTTTAACTCTGAATGGCTTGGTTCTAGTCGTAGATCAGTGGGGAGCGCATTCCATTGATGGCGGCCTGCTGTAGATAGTGCGCGCTTCCTTAGTGATGTTTTGGCTGGCTGAAGTTTTTGACAGTTTTTGGCTTTTTGACAGTTTTTGGCTGAAGTTTTTGACAGTTATATCTTTCATGGAAAAATTTTACAATGGCAGTTTTATAATACTGAGAGAGTGTTTTCTTCCTAATCTGTGTCAAACATGCTGCACAAACATTGTACACATGCTTTTGTGGTACCTGCTATTTTCACTGTGTGATAGTGTTCTAGTAATCATACTAGTGTTCAGAAAATTGTAATCTTTGTAGGTTATGA
Organism: Rhinatrema bivittatum; assembly: GCF_901001135.1. Classification (NCBI taxonomy): domain Eukaryota; kingdom Metazoa; phylum Chordata; class Amphibia; order Gymnophiona; family Rhinatrematidae; genus Rhinatrema; species Rhinatrema bivittatum. The sequence continues at coordinate 187,999,243 of NC_042616.1, forward strand.
TACCATTTATTGGACCAACAAAATAAGATATGATATACATGAGGTTTTGAGACCACATAGGCCCTTTCTTCAGGTGTTTAATTACTGTGTGAACTAATTGTGACAATGGATTAAGGAACTACTGCACCACATATCTACTATAGTACTAACAAGCAATAAACATGGAATGAAATTAAGCAATATTTGAAAAAAAAAATATTTTTAATTTTTTGAAAAGGCATCAAACATGGGGCTTCATTGTAATGTTCTTAGTGAATAACTCCACCCCTTGTCATTTGCTAAAGTTTTTTTTTCTTTTCAAAACGTCTCTTTCCAAAATGTCTAAACCTCCAAATTGAACTTCAAATGTGAAAATTTTTGAAATTTTCAAACAAGGTAAACATGATACCAAAAGTGTCAGTTGCATGGGTACTTAGGTTGTCTAAAAACTGGCGACTGAAATTATATGAACTTTTGTAAATCTTTGTTGAAGCTGCAAGCCCTGACTTCAGTATTTTGAAGAAATTCTTCATCAGGAGACCTACAGCCAAACCAATGACCTTGAAGATCTCTGCTATTCAGAAGATATTTCTTCATTTGCCACACTCATTGGGATGTTTGCTTCCCATTTATTTGGTGGTGTTTCTCAGTTTTCTAATTATTTTATCATCAGCATCAAGCTTGGTTTAGTTATATTCGTATTTGCTGAGAGTTTTTAGATCCTAGGCAAAGCCATATGACATGTATTTTTTCACTAAGGACATAATAGAAGTCTCTGCATCATTTCCTTTTATTTAAATGTAGAAGAATTTTATAGAATATCACTAGCAATTTTTGAGACACTATGATAAAATGTTGCCCTCTTTATTTCTAGGTATCTGTAGTCTTGATTTATATAAATATTCACACAGATACATATTTTATTTCAGAATGTAAAAGGAAATTTTTATGAGAAAGATTGACAATCTTGTAGTTCTGTTGTATTTGCATTTCCTTGTATCCCTTTCAGTATGTCTAAAGAATCATTTATCAGGCACACCAAAAGGAAATTTCCATTAGTTCTGTGAATAAGAAATGCTCTTGCGATAAATGCTCAAGAAAATGAAAATATTTTACTTAAAATGTTTGTGATATACATTGCAAAAAATAGGTAAGCTATTTCAGGTTAGCAAGAAGAATATTAAACAAGAAGTGACTTTTACATAAGCAGAGAATAAACAACAAAACTGAAGAGCATGGCATTTCTGTAAGGCTCTTTAGAGCTTCTAGAGGATGTGTCTGGAAATGAAAAGGGTTTAACATAAATTGAAAGCAGCTAATCCACCTTGATTTCAGACAGACATTTCCTGCTTCCAGACAACATACGTGAGCAACAAGAGTTGATAAAACAGGTCAACCATGACAGTTGTAAAGTCAGACTGAAGATGATCCTGAATGAGTGAAGAATGTTAAATGTGAGAAAAAAAATTCTTGTACCATTTACATAGGAGAATACAGCTTCTTTGGATTGCCTCTCTTTTTACCTAACAATGTAAATGTAAGCAGAACAGTGGTATCTGTAGAGAAAACGTATTAGGGGGAAGGGGGGATGTGTTCCTCCTAACTCATACAGAGGACTCCATCTGTCTTTTAACTGCCTGGTATCACTCCAACCATATTGTGGTTTGAATTGGCCAGGGCTTCATAGTTTTGTGGGATCTGCTGGCCATGTGAAGTTCAAACAGCAGAACAGATGAAGCAGAGTCCAGAAGTTAGAAGGCTATTGGAGACTGTTTCAGAGTTAATAAGAATATTGAAAGGGGGGGGGGCAAATTAGGTATGAGGAAATGCTGCAGCAAATGATTCTGAAACCTGGGACAAGTCAATTTGATTCCTTTTTCCTCTCTTTTTATCCTTTGTTGCCCCTAACAGTGTTTTGCCTCTCTACTCACAGCTCTGCATCTCACTATGCTTATAAGGTTCCACAGTGCTAGTTATCTGCAACCCCAGAGGTTGGATTGGGCCACCTGTTAACTTTACATTCCATTCAGTTCATTTCTTTATATACTTTCATATCTGCACAAAAACCTGCCCTTTGTGATGTACAACAATTTTAAATACAGTATACAAAAGAAAAAATGCCAAGTTTTATAATCCCCCAAACCACTTCCATGATCCCCCCTCAAAACTCTATCTATCATAGGCGACCCTGTAGTCATACTCTTCTTTTTCTGTCTTTTCCCACATGCATATATGAGTTCTCTATTTTCTACTTTACTCTGAGGACAAGCAGGATGGCAGTCTTCACACATGGGTGACACTATCCGATGGAGCCCGGCACTTTGACTGAGCCTCTCTGACCATATTCAGGCATGCATTTTACCATGCAGCCACATGGAGTCCTTTCAGTCTTTTCCATGGAGCCCAGTGTTTCACGGTAGCATTTAATCTCTCAAATTTCTCTCCTTTTCTTTGTTTTCCTGGCATTTTTTCGCTGTAAAGAATATCATCAGGATTGTGTGGTTGACATGGAGTCCCCTGGTTCCTCCCTTCTATTGTCTTTAAATAGGACTTTCTACGTTTTGGTAAGTTTCACTTTGTCTCTATCCCAGGGGTATTGGTGCACTTGGTGCTTGATGACTGCTGCCATCAAATTTGATATCGTGTCCTTTTTATTTTGCGATGCCATTTCATCTTTGTTTCAGCAGTGCCCTCAGTGCGGGAGACTATCTATTGCAGCTTCCCATGATAGATGTGTCCTCTGCCTGGGGGCATTGCATGACATCTGGGGCTGCCCCTAGTCTGCTGTGATGACCCCTAAAGAACATTGGGCCCAGTTGGAGAAAATGGACCAACGTTTTGGGCTCTGGAAAGGCCAATCCATCAGCATCGAGGGACTTCTGAACCACACCAATGGCTGTTGAGCCATCAACATCTGCTCCATCAGCATTGATGACTTCCAGGGACTCCGGAGATGGTCCATAAGAACATAAGAAATTGCCATACTGGGTCAGACCAAGAGTCCATCAAGCCCAGCATCCTGTTTCCAACAGTAGCCAAACAAGGCTACAAGAACCTTGCAAGTACCCAAACACTAAGAAGATCCCATGCTACTGATGGCAGTAGTAGCAGAGGCCATTCCCTAAGTCAGCTTGGTTAATAGCAGTTAATGGACTTCTCCTCCAAGAGCTTAACCAGACCTTTTTTAAACCCAGCTACACTAACTGCACTAACCACATCCTCTGGCAACAAATTCCAGAGCTTTATTGTGCATTGAGTGAAAAAGAATTTTCTCCAATTAGTTTTAAATGTGCTACTTGCTAACTTTATGCAGTGCCCTCTAGTCCTTCTATTATCCAAAAGTGTAAATAACCAATTTACATCTATCCATTCTAGACCTTTCATGATTTTAAAGACCTCTATTATATCCCCCCTCAGCTGTATCTTCTCCAAGCTTAAAATATTTTCTCTGAGTGTACTACCAATCGTGATATCAACCAGTGAATTGAAACTCTGATCCAAAATAATGGAGGAAAAAGACCTCAGAATAATAGCAAGTACCATCCACTTTAAAAACTTGCTCTATTTCAGTCATTGGTCCAAAAAAACTCCAACCAACTTTTATTAACAATCACTTCAAATAACTTATTCATATTGGTATTTTTTCTTTTTTTTTTAAAGTCCTGCATGAGACCACAAGAAGTGTATATGAACCAATGAATTAAAAAAAAAAAAAACACTTCAACGTTCCCCACAAAGAGTAACAGCAAAAATAATATTTAGCTTGCAATTTGTAAATGTCACTTAGCTGAATTGATATTCTCATCAATAAACTGTTTTGATATTACTCTTGGTTCCTCTCAATTCCTGTGAATAAAGTGCCGACATTGGCCAGCTTGTCGCCAATAGGTTTCATCCTCCTTCACTATGTCTCTGAGATGCCAATTATGTCAATCTTATTTACTGCTATACACTCTAACTCTTCCATCTTACTTCTTAGACTTCTGGCATTGGCATACAGACATTTCAAAGTGTGGTTTTTGTTTGTATTAACGATCTGCTTTTCAGTTGATAGGGATAATTTGCAAATCTTTAGCTCAGGTGATTTTTTACGTATAGGCACATGGACTACGCTAGCTTTTATTGGAACCTCTCTGTTGGGATGCCCTAACTCTCCTGTTTCATTAGTATCCTTCAAGGATACATTCCTCCGAACCATGCACTGGTGAGCGACTGTCAGTTTCCCCCCCTCGTTCTAGGTTAAAAGCTGCTTTATCTCCCTTTTAAAAGTTAGTGCCAGCAGCCTGGTTCCACTCTGGTTAAGGTAGAGCCCATTCTTTCGGAAAAGTCTCCTCCTTCCCCAAAAGGTACCCCAGTTCTTTAAAAACTGAATCCATCTTCCCTGCACCATCTTCTCATCCACGCATTGAGACTTCAGAGCGCTGCCTGCCTCTGGGGACCTGCACGTGGAACAGGAAACATTTCAGACCTGGAGGTTCTGGATTTCAGCTTTCGGCCTAAAAATCCTAAATTTGGCTTCCTGAATCTCTCTCCCACATTTTCCTATGTTGTTGATGCCCACATGTACCACGACAGCTGGCTCCTCCCCAGCACGGTCTGTAATCCTATCAAGGTGATGCGTGAGGTCCACCACCTTTGCACCAGGCACGCAAGTTACCAGGCGGTCCTCATGTCCAGCAGCCATCCAGCTATCTACATTTCTAACAATCGCATCACCAACTATGATGGCAGATCTAACCCTTCCCTCCTGGGTTACTTGTCCTCAGTGTAAGAGGACAACACATCACCTGGAGAGCAGGTCCTTGCTACAGGATCACTTCCTGCTATACCAGGGTGATGTTCTCAAACCGGGAGACGTTTCTCATCCAAGGCAGTACTGGGGCTGCCAGACTGGATTTGGGACTTGGCTACTATGTCCCTGAAGGTCTCATCAGTGTACACCTCTGTCTGCCTCAGCTCCTCCAAGTCTGCCATTCAAGCCTCCAGAAATTGGACTCATTCCCTGAGAGCCAGGAGCTCTTTGCACCCGGTGCATACATCGAATCTCTCACCAGCAGGTAAAAAAATCTTGCTGCTGGACTGCTACCTTCATCTTAATTTTGTTGAGTTCCTAGTTAAGTTTAGGATACTAAGGGAGTTGGAATTAGAGTACTTTAAATTTACAGGTGTATTTACTAATTAATCTGCTAGTGTCCTACAAGAGGATGATTAAACTCTCAACAAGAACTGGTGCAATAGTATAATTTAGATAAGAACCTGATTGATTTTTAATTAGAAAGTGTCTCCTGCCTAAAAATGAAGGGTTGAGTAGGGGTGGGTGGGAAAGACAAAAACTAGAATTAACTACCTCTCGCTTGCTGATTATCTCAGACACACACAGACTCTAAAGAATATATCCCTTAATTTCACCTTTCTCCTAAATTTTTAAGTCCAAAGATTTCCCAAAGCTATACTTACCAGACCTCTTCAACCAGCAGCACCCAGGATCCTCACAAATTCTCGTCGCAAGGACCACATCACACCGATACTTAAACACCTACACTGGCTTCCCATCCACTATAGAATACTGTTCAAGACCTTGACCATAATCCACAAAACCATCTATCATTACTCCTCACTCCAACTCATAATCCCTCTCGAACTCCATACCTCCACCAGACCGATCAGATCTGCATACAAAGGATCTCTCTAGGCGCCCCAAACAAATCCATCATTCACAACTCCATTCAAAAACGAGCACTGTCCACCGCGGGACCACATCAAGGAACTCATTACCCCCAGATATATGCCAGGAACAATGCCATCTCTCCTTTAGAAAGAAACTGAAAACTTGGCTGTTCTCTCAAGCCTTCCCCTGAGGAGACACTCCCCAACTAGCAATGTCTCCTACTCCGCTCCCATCACCTTTTCTCCGCGCCTATAACCACTTCCCTTGCCAATGCCCCATTCCTGGCCCAGGTCATTGCCTCGGTATGATTTTATTTATTTATTTATTTAAATTTCTTATATACCGGCATTCGCGATGGGAGTCGCATCATGCCGGTTTACAAATAACAAGGTGTGACAACAGAATAAATACTTAATAACTTAAAAACATTAACATGTGATAGAAGAATAAGGTAGCAGTTACAATAAAACAGGGATAAAATGCAACTTGGAATGAAGAGAAGGCAAAAGAGAGATTAACACTGAGATAACAAAAGAATGACCAAGGTAAATAAAACAAAGGTAAAAAAACCTGCCTCATTAAAAAAAAAAAAAAAGAGAGAACATTATTGAGTTGTCAAAGGTTGTTGATTACCCTGACGGGAGTTCTTAGTTGCTTGAGTTGAGAGTGGGTTCAGTTGGTGTCTGGAAAGGCTTTCAAGAATAGCCAGGTTTTAAGTCTTTTTCTGAAAGTGGGGAGGCAAGGTTCCTGTCTCAGTTCTGGTGGGATAGAATTCCACAAGGTAGGTCCTGCTGTAGAGAAAGCCCTGTCTCTGAGAGTCCTATGGTTAAAGGTTTTTGCAGGAGGCACCTGTAATGAGTCTCTGTAGTACTCTCTGATAGGTCTGATGGAGGTATGTTTTTTAAATGGGATTTGGAGGTTAAGCGGAGAGAGTTGATGGAATGCTTTGTAGATGGTAGTAATGGATTTATATAAGATTCTATAGTGATGCCTCCGCAGCCAAGTATCCAAAGGAACTGTTATGTTCGAATTACTTATTTATTTATAACATTTATATTAAATGTTAAATTAGCTGTCCACACTACTCAATTGTTTTTTACTATCTTGCATTGCTTTTAGGAATGTTATGTTAAAGTGTTTTTTTCTCTCTCTCTTAAATATCCTGAACTGTACTCCCTGTTCATTGTAACTTTCTTTTCATTGAGTTAAATGGTTTCCCCTGGTTCTGCTGTAAACCGGTACGATAAGACTTGTCTTGAGCATCGGTATATCAAAAGAATTTAAATAAATAAAATAAATAAATAAAACCACCATTAAATGGATTTTCACTCAAAGATTTTTGAAGGGTTTGAGATTCACGCACCATTAGGTGTGTGCTTCCGGTCCTCTTCTACTGCAAAGGATGTGAGGCCTCTGGAAGCTGGAGCTGTGGAGTTCAAACCCTGGATTGCTCGCTGTGACCTCTGGAGTCCTCTGCCGGGGGGTGCTGGGAGCAGCATGCAGATAAGCCTTCCGGTCTTCAGCTCTTGCAGATTGAAGACTTTGTCTTTGGTCTCTGCACTGAGGAAGGACTGAGCCGATCATTGAGGGAAGCTGAAGAAGCATCGACATCGGTCCCCGTCTATGCATGATGCCGGGAACAGGAATGCACCAGCCTTGCCTGTGATGCCCCCCCCCCCCCCCCCCCGAATGGCTCTGTAGTGAGGAGTGTCAGTTCTCCACATTTCCCAGGGCTTCACCATGGCCTCCACCGGGCCTGATGTCCACCATTGATCCTTCTCTTTGTTTTAAAGAGGATCTGGTCAGGCTTCATGGATTCCAGTTAATCTTGGCATCGCCGATCTTTGAGGAGGAATTGGAGAAACACGTGGAGAAGGCGCTGCAGGCCTCTGCAGCATCGTACTGACTGTACCTGAACCAGCACGGTCACTCCTCGAATTGATTCTCAACTCTCTGCACGCGCTTATTAATGCAGTCACATCTGTTAGGGGATCTGAGCCGTCTGGTAGTAGCCTATAGTTCATTGGAGGACAAATCTCCCCTGACAACCGGCATGGCCTCAGGGTTCAGGCACATCTGGCCAGTCGAGTTGGTTCCTATACCTCTGGCCGAGGACTGAGTGCCTAGAGATCCTTCCCATGTCTGTGAGGAGGCTCTCTATGACCCTTGGGCGGGGAGGCTTCGGAAGACGAGACATTAGATAGCCTTCCCTCCAAACCTCCTCCCGAAAAAGGAGGTTTGGAGGGAATCTCCTCCCAGAAAAAGTCTCCTCTGGAACACCTCTTCTTGTCAGGTTTTGTACAGTTAATGGCAGAGGCCATCCTGTTTACTTTGCAGATGGCTGAGGATGCCCGGCACAAGTTGCTGGATATTTTCTAGTACATGGAACCTCCTAAGGAGATTGTGGCAGTCCCCAGTAAATGAGATCCTTATGGAGATGCTGATGAGGATGTGGGAAAACCCCCATCTCCTTTGCTCCAATTAATAAAAAGGTGAATGTGATTTATCTCATCCAAAAAGGCTTGTGGATTTGACAAGCATCAGCTGTGTCTTCAGTCAGTTGTGGTCAAATCCACTCTCAAGAAGGCCCAAGCACTTTCATACCCATTTCTTGGTGCCCCTGGGGAAGGATCTGAGGGCCAAGAACATGCTTGAGAGGAAGGTTTCAGGAAGCTATGCTTATCACTCACATAGCGTCCTACCAGATTTTTATGGGCCAGTATATGCGAAACATAAAACGGGTGTAGGATGTGGCTGAGCGGCTGCTTTGGCAGCAACAAGACACCCTCCAGTCACTGGTGCATAAAGGTCTGGAGTGCGCAAAACATGGGGTCCACTTGACCTATAATGTTTTTGAGGCATCATAGAGAGTCTCTGCTGCAGGCATCAGCAACCACAGACTTGTCTAGCTGTAGGGCCTCAAATCTTCATCAAGAGGTTTTAGGAAAGACTCCGCTGATGTGCCATAGTCAGGAAAGAATCTTTTCGGAGATAAAGTGAAGGATGTGGTGACTCAGATTCGTGATTACCACGCAGTGCTCATGCAGCCCTCTGCTGGTTCTCAGGATCCTCCCTCCTCATCCAGGAGGTCTTCGAGATCTGGTCCAAGGGAGTCTTCCTTCTGAGGAGACACTATCATCTGCCGTCTTAGTCTTATCATCAGCAGCATGCCCCTTGTACCTGCCTAAGGCAGCAGAGGGCCCAAAAGCACCAGACGGGCATCTTAGTCTACTTCTGGTATGATGTTTTGATTGGGTTGATGAGAGTGTAGCCAAGACCATTGTAACTGTGGTAACGGATCTTTTCAGTTGGGGACACGTTGTCTACGCAAGCCAGTAGTTCAGTATAACCTTGGACCAGTGGGTCCTCTTCATCATTTGCAGAGGGTACAAATGAAACCTATTGAATGTCCCACCAAATCACCCTCCAAGTCCATTTTGGGGACTGGAAGCACATCAAGAAATGCTTCTATCAGAGCTCTCCTCCCTCTTAACGGCCAAAGCGGTCGAGCCCATTCCACCAGGGCAGAGAGGGCGGGGATGTTACTCCTAGTACTTCCTGTTTTCAAAGAAAACAGGGGAGACTCCCTTAGGTCTCATCCAAGACTTAAGGGCCTTGAACAAATGTTAAAAAAAAAAAAAGAGTTCAAGATGGTTTTCCTGAACACCTTGATCCCTTTCCAGCAAAAAAAAAAAAGGGATTGACTATGCTCTCTCCATCTAAGACGCATACGCTTAAATTGAAATCTTTCCCAGCCTTTGGAAGTATCCCCGATTCATGGTGGGAGAACAGCACTTCCAATATGTTGATCTGCTGTTTGGACTACTGTCTGCCCCATGGATCTTTTCAAAATACCTGGCCGTGGTGGCAGCGTAACTTTGCAGATTGGGAGTTCATTTTCCTTTGTTTCAGAGCTTTTCAACTTTTTTTTTTTTTATCGGGACACACTTTCGTTTTAATTGATCTTCGCGTCACACCAAACCAAATTTTACAATGTTACATATATTCATGTTTTTTGATCACTGGTCATGTGACTGTGAAAATGCCAGGAAATGTACCTGTAACTAAATTGAACAGCACTACCTACCTTCCCAAGGGCGAATCCCAACAGCACACCTTTTCTCGCTAAAGCCCCCCCTCCCCCCCCACAAGATCCAATCCCAATATCCTTTTCCTCAGTGTCAAGTGTTTCCTTTAAGGATTGGTTTGCTGTGTGCAAAAATGTTGGTTTCCCTTGGCCTGTGAGCACTACTTTCTTTCATGCAAAAAGCCAGTCACATTTATGCTCACAGCAACCCAGTCCTTAAAAGGAACATTGGTTAAGTCCATCCCTTGCTTAAAATCACCTAATATCTACTAACAGCAGTGTGAAAATAAAATGTGTATGAAAAAATATTTTCAGCAATAACATAAAAAACTTTCTGCATGCAGATGAAATTAATAAAGAGCAAACCTTTGTTAAAACAGAAATAAAAAAATATTGATTCAGTCTATGGTGAAGTGTTGTAGACTGTCTACTGTGAGCTGTGATTTCTGTTTTTAATAAGTAAGGAATAATTTTCAATTTGCTATTTCTGGTGCCTCTTAGTGCCTTGGAATTTTTACAACAGTTTCCTAGGTTTGTGACTTTTAAGCTCATTTATGGTCCAGTGGTTAGCTTTTTCTCCTGGTTAGCTAGGACAGAATAAGGATGATGAAATATGTAATCACCCCAAAGCAGTCATCTTGTCGAAACATGGCCAAGTTGGGTGTACCAGATCCATCGTTCTAATTTTGTTTGATTTTATTGTAAGTATTCCTTTATTGATATTAAATCTGTAATAGCACACACTTTATTTATAATTTTATAATGTATTTTTGTGTACCACTCTTGTTTTTATATCTGCTTTGAAGTGCCAAAAAGTGGAATGTAAGTCAAGTAAATAAAATTATGTTGTGCAAGAATGGAAAAAGAGAAACATCATTGCTCACAAAACTTAAAACAATAAAATCAAGTCATAAAACATTCATAATATTAAAATCATACTAATAAAAAGAATACATGTTATAACAGCCACCAAATATCCAATAATTTGAAAAAAAAAACTTGTTATAAATTTTCTAAAACACCAATAAAATATTTCAAAACAGCAGAAGTGTCAAACACCACCCAATAATTAAAATAAGCATTTAAAAATATCCTGCTGTCCATACTTGGGATCTTTTGATTTCCAGGCACCCTAAGACTGTCATGAATTGGGGGAGGGAGGGCCGCACAAATGTTATTTCTCTCTCTCACACACACTCATAATAACACATTCATTATCTCACATACCCTCTCTCATATACATACCTATACTCTCACACACACACACACACACACACACACATACCCTCTCTTACATATACAGGCTCTCTTCCTCATAGCACATTATGCGAGTGAGAGCCTGTATTGACACACAAGCTTTCACATTTGTGCACGCTTACACAGGCACACAAACACAGGAAAGATCCCAATCGTGTTCTCATAAGAACATACAAAGTTAGCTCCCAATCTCACTATCTCTCTCTCTCTCACACACACACTCACAAGCAGGCTCCTAATCTTTCTCTTACTCTCTCACATACAGCCTCACACACAAGCAGGCTTCCAGTCTCTCTCTCAGGCACACACACACACAAAACCAGGTTCCCAATCTCTCTCATAAGCATTCAGATAAGCAGAATCCCAGTCTCTGTCTCACAGGCATACAAAATCAGGCTCCCAATCTCTCTCTCTCTCTCTCTCATATACAGTGATATACACAAGCAGGCTCCCAATCTCTCTCTCTCTCCCAGGCACCCACGAAGTAACTTGCAATCTCTTTCCCCCTCCCCTCTCTCTCTCTTAGGCACACACAAAAGCAGTCTCTCAATCTCTCTCAGGCACACACAAAAGGAGTCTCTCAATCTCTCTCCTCTCTCTCAGGCACACACAAAAGCAGAATCCCTCTCTCTCTCTCACACAGGCACACACATGCTGGCTCCCAATCTGTCTCTCACACAGGCACACACAAGCAGGATCCCATTCTGTCTCTCTCTCTCTCTTTCACACAGGCACACACAAGCTGGCTCCCAATCTCTCTCTCACACACAGGCACACAAAGCGGGCTCCCAATCTCTCTCTCTCTCACTCTCTCATAGGTACACACAAGCTGGCTATCAATCTCTCTCTCTTTCACAGGCACACACAAACTGGCTCCCAATCTCTCTCTCACAGGTACACACAAGCTGGCTCTCAATCTCTCTCTCTCACACAGGCACACAGAAGCTGGCTCTCAATCTCTCTCTCTTTCTCTCTCTCTCACACAGGCACACAGAAGCAGGCTCCCAATCTCTTTCTCTCTCACACACAGGCGCACACACAAGCAGGCTCCCAATCTCTCTCTCTCTCTCTCACACAGGCGCACAAGCTGGCTTCCAATCTCTCTCTCTCTCTCTCTCATAAAGGCATGCACAAGCATGCTCCCAATCTCTCTCTCTCTTACACACAGGCACACACACAAGCTGGCTCCCAATCTCTCTCACAGGTACACACAAGCTGGGTCCCAATCTCTCTTTCTCTCCCTCTCTCTCTCTCACAGGCACACAGAAGCTGGGTCCAAATCTCTCTTTCTCTCCCTCTCTCTCTCTCACAGGCACACAGAAGCTGGCTCCCAATCTGTCTCGCACACAGAAGCAGGCTCCCAATCTCTCTTTCTCTCACACAGGCAGGATCTCTCTCTCTCTCACACACATGCAGTCTCTCTCTCTCTCTCTCACACACACATGCAGTCTCTCTCTCTCATACACAGGCAGGCTCCCTCTCTCTCTCTCTCTCTCTCTCTCATACACACACAGGCAGACTCCCAATATCTCTCTCTCTGTCTCTCTCAGGCAGGCTCTCTCTCTCACACACACACGTGCAGTATCTCTCTCACACAGAGGCAGGCTCCCCCCCCCCCTCTCTCTCTCTCTCTCTCTCACACACACACACAAGCAGGCTCCCAATCTCTGTCTCTCTCACTCACACAGGCAGGCTCCCAATCTCTCTCTCTATCTCTCTCTCTCTCACACAGGAGGGCGCCCAATCTTTCTCTGTCTTTCTTTCTCACACAGGCAGGCTCCCAATCTCTCTCTCTCTGTCTCTCCCTCCCTCACACACAGGCAGGTTCCCAATCTCGCTCTCTCTCCTCTCTCACACAGACACACACAAGCAGGCTCCCAATCTCGCTCTCTCTCTCACACAGTCAGGTACTCTCTCTCTCCCCCCCCTCCACCTCTCTAACACAGGCACACACAAGCAGGCTCCCAATCTCTCTCTCTCTCTCTGACAGGCACACACAAGCAGGCCTATGTGAGAGAGAGAGGGAGCCTGCTCTCTCCCTCTCAGGCACACACAAGTAGGCTCCCAATCCCTCTCTTGCTCTCTCCCCCCACACAGGCACACACAAGCTGACTCCCAATCTCTCTCTCTCGCTCACACACTCCCAGGCACACACAAGCTGGCTCCCATTTTCTCTTTCTCTCACACAGGCACACACAAGCTGGCTCCCAATTTCTCTCTCTCTCGCATAGGCACACACAAGCTGGCTCCCAATCTCTCTCTCGCGCACACACTCACAGGCACACACAAGCTGGCTCCCAATTTCTCTCCCTCCCTCTCTCTCTTTCATACACAGGCACACACAAGCTGGTTCCCAATCTCTCTCTCTCTCTCCTCCCTCACTCTCACACAGGCACACACAAGCAGGCTCCCAATCTCTCTCTTTCCCTCTCCCTCCGGCTCCGGCTCGGGGAAAGTCTGGGCCGAGTGCCGGAAACTCCGGAGCAGCAGTGTTGTTCCCTGCCCGAAGACCTGTCATTCGCCAGCTTTGTAAGGGCCATGGCTGAAGCCATCCCCTTCCAAATCCTGTCGAAGGAGGGTACCCGTCATAAGATGCTGGAGGTTCTCCAGTTCAACGACGCCCCAAAAGAGATCATGGTGGTGCCGGTCCATGACATCTTTAAGGAGCTCCTCCTCCTCATATGGGACAACCCGGCGTCAGTTGTCCTAGTGAACAGGAAAGCTGATGCAACTTATCTGGTTCAACAGGCCATGGGCTTTTAATGGCAGCACTTACCCCACCCCTCTGTGGTGGTGGAGTCTGCACTCAAAAGGCCAGATGCTCCCGGACACATGCTTCTGCCCCTCTGGGGAGCAAACACAAGGAGCTTGATGGCATAGGGAGGAAAATGTTCCAGGGGGCTATGCTGGTGGCCCGTATTGTGGCCTACCAGCTGTATATGACCCAGTACAACCGCAACTTATGGAAACAAGGCCAAGAGTCAGCGGAGGGCCTTGTGGCCATTGCCACGCTTGTACTTGAGGCAGGTAGACACGAGGTCAGGTCTACCTATGATGTCTTTGAAATCGCAGCCTGCCTAGCCGCCGGGGGATCGGTGCCAGACAGTTGGCTTGACTCCCAGCCCTTGATCTTAGACTGGAGGTTTAGGACAGGCTTGCAGACCTCCCCTGTACAGGAGAGATCTTGTTTGGGGACAAGGTGAGAGGGACCTGTTTGGGGACAAGGTGAAAGAGGTTATGATACTCTTCAGCAACTCTCCACCAGTCTCTCTGAAGGCCCTTCCGTCGCCAGGAAGTCCTCCAGGCCAGGCTCTTGCAAGCCCTTCTACCAGCCAAGGATATACTTCCCTCCAGCTGACCATACTCACCCTCTCGTGCAACCCTAGGGGCCGCGGCCAGCTTCATAGAGTCCCAAGGGCTCAACCAGCCCCCCAGCAGGCCCCGTCCGTTGGTTTTTGACTGGCGGCGAGGAGGCGCATTCCAGACAACGGTTCCCCTGGCGGCCGATCCCCTAGTCTGTGGCAGGCTCCTTTGCTTTGCCTGCCATTGGGAAGCAATCACTTTGGACCATTGGGTCCTTTTCATTATCCACCAGGGCTACCGCCTGAACTTCAGCAGGCTCCCAGAGACCGCTCCCTCATGTTCATCATGGGGTTCGCCCACCCATCATGTCATCCTTCAATCGGAACTTTCCACCCTTCTAGCAGTGGGGGCGGTAGAATGAGGTATTTCCTCATTCCGAAAAGGAATTTTGGCTTACGCCCCATTCTTGACCTCAGGGTGTTAGAGATTTCTCATAAGAGAAAAATTCAAGATGGTCTCTGTGGGCACGCTGATCCTGCTCCTTCGAAGAGGAGACTGTTAGGTATGGCCCCCTCACCTTTCAACAGTGACTCCAGCCTCTGGTTCCTCCTCGCTGGCGGCGGTGGGCCATCAGCTCCGTTTTTTGGCCTCCCTCAGTGCCTCCGGCTCTGCCACAGTCCTCAACGTTCCTGGTCCTGCTTCCACTTTTCGTCTGGCCTCTCTGCGTGGCCTGCGGAGAGACTCTGCTACTCACACCGCGCCCCTCCCTAGGTGCACGCGCACCATTGATTCTTAAGTAGGGACCGCGGTGGGAACATAGCCGTGGCCCCGGATGATGTCAATCTGACTACAGTATTTAAGCTCAGGCTCCGCTCCCTAGTGTTGCCTTTGCAACAGGTCTTCTCGCTGGTTGAGGACTCATTGCTTCCTAAAGATTCGTCTCATCTCTGCGTTCCTGTTCCATGTTGTTCCTGGTTCCTCTCTCTTTGTTCCCACCTTGCTTATGCTTCGGATTGACTAGACGGACTTTAACTTTGCTTTGCCTGACTTTGCCATTGATCATCTCCAGACCCAGACCTCTGCTTTGCTCGACTATGCTACTTCCTATCTCCAGACCCAGACCTCTCCTTCGTCCAACTACGCATTTTCAATCTCCAGACCCAGACCTCTGCTTCGTCCGACTACGCATTGCCTATCTCCAGACCCACACCTCTGCTTCGTCCGACTATGCTCTTGACTAACTCCGTGATCAGACCTCTGCCTTGCTTGCCACTGTCTTCGGATTGCCGCCAGCCCTGACTTAAGCCTGCCCTTGGATGCCTCCTCAACTTACTCCCTGGCCGTGGTTTCTTCAGGCTTCGGCCTGCCTTTGCTCAAGCACCCCTTGTCTGCCTTCGTTCCATTGGCGGAGTAAGACTGTACCATCTCTCACCTGCTTTCTCTGGGCTGAACCAACTTCTACTGCAACTACCGACAGAGGCCCACCTATGTCCTGCTGGCCCCAGCACCCAAAGACTCAACCTGCCGGGATCGGGGCTGGTATAGGTGAAGCTCCAGCCCACCTATCAGCCCACTCTGCCTGCAAACGGTGGGGACCCGTAGGTCCTTGTCTACGGGTTGCGTCAAACCCATTGTGTCCCAAGGGTTCACCTCTGATGCAACAGGTTGCAAAGGCCATGGACTCGGTGGAGCCGCGTGTCCTCCAGGCCATCCCAGGCCTGGCATCCAAGGTACAAGAACAGCAGCAGTTTCTTGAGGCATTGGCCTCCTCCATTTACCATCTCCATGCTCAGCTTGATGCCCTCACCAGTAATCCGGTTCCTATGCCGGCTCTTCCTCATCCACAGCTATCACCATCGATACCTTGAGCCTTGCTGGCCCTACCAGCGCCCCCACGCTTCAACGGTGGCTCCAGACGCTGCAGAGGGTTTATCAACCAATGCTATATGCAATTCGCTTTGCAGCCCTCCGTCTTCCAGGACGAACTGACCAAAGTCACCTTTATCCTATCTCGTCTTGAAGGGAAAGCGCTGGTTTGGGCTTCCCTTCTATGGGAGCGGTCGGACTCCCTCCTAAGGGAGTCATCTAAGTCTGTGGTTGTGTTTCGACAGACCTTCGATGATCTTGGGCGGCATGCCGTGGCAAGCACCAGCTTATTACATCTTTGGCAAGGAAGTCTCTTCGACTATACCATAGAGTTTTGGACTTTGGCTTTCGAGCTCGCCTGGCATGAGGACTGCCTATGAGCTATCTACCTGGATGGACTTTCCTCACAGCTGAAGGATGAGCTGGCTGTAAGGTAGCTCCCTTCCTCTCTCGAGGACATAGACTTGACAGGCCGAATCAACCACTGTCTCGAAGAGTGTCACCGGGAGAGTTGGATGCCCAAGAAGCCCTCTTGGGTTCGATCCCGTTCGCTACCTACCACCAGCTCTGCCCCGAGCAGGGTCACTACTGTGGCTAAGACAGAAGAGCCCATGAGGTTGGGTCATGGGCGGATGACACCGGAAGAGCGCCTCCGGCGGAGACAAACTGGTCTGTGACTGTATTGCGGAGCACCTGGCCACCATCTACAGACCTGTCCTATCCGTCCGGGAAACTTCCCGGCCTAAGTTCAGTAGGGGTCCTGAACTTGGGCGCAACTTCTCTGGCCCCTCAATTGTCTGTACCGGTCACTTTGATCTGGGACTCCCGGTCCTTTCCAGTCCTTGCTGTGGTAGATTCCGGAGCAGGAGGTAATTTCATACTCAAAGATTTAGTCCAGCTCCTGGGTATAAAGACCCATCCGCTAGAGACCTCCTTGTGTATAGCATCTATTTATGGAGAACCATTACCCGGTCGAATCTTCCTTAGCATGGAACCAGTCCAGCTACTTACTGGTGCAAGGCATACCGAAGAACTTGAACTGTTAGTATTAGAGAAATCCATTCATCCGGTAGTCGTCAGACTCCCCTGGCTTCAAAAGCACTCTCCCCATTTTAACTGGGGTTTGTTGCAACCGGTGGAGTGGGGTCCCACCTGCCACCAGTCCTGTCTTCAGAAAGTGGTACCGCCATCCGTGGTTCCTCTGGCTGCCACCTCGTCAGGTATACCCGCTCCTTACGCAGATTTCAAAGATGTGTTTTTCAGGCAAAAAGCAAACCACCTTCCACCTCTTCGGAGGTTCGACTGTCCCATTGACCTCCTTCCTGGGACCACGCCTCCCCGAGGATGCACCTACTCTCTGTCTCTGCCAGAGACAAAGGCTATAATGGAGTGCATCCAAGAAAACCTTGTGAAGGGATTCATCCACCCCTCAACTTCTCCTGCTGGGGTGGGATTCTTTTTTGTGACAAAGAAAGATTGGTCGCTCAGCCCGTGTATTGACTACCGCGGCCTAAACTCCATCACGCGCAAAGACAAGTATCCTCTGCCACTGATCTCACAATTATTTGATTGCTTGCAAGGAGCATCTATATTCACGAAAGTGGACTTCCGCGGAGCGCATAATTTGGTACGGATTCGTCCCTATGATATTTGGAAGACTGCCTTTTATACCTAGGACGGGCATTACAAATACCTGGTGATGCCTTTCGGCCTCTGTAACGCGCCTGCAGTTTTCCAACGAATGATGAACGAAAGTTTCAGAGATTTGCTGTATTCCAAGGTTGTGGCATATCTGGACGATATCCTTGTCTTTTCTAAGGATCTATCCACACACCACACTGATGTCTGTATTGTCCTCCAACGCCTTTGCGAGAATCACTTATTTACAAAATTGGACAAATGTTTATTTGAGAAATCCAGTCTGCCTTTCCTCGGTTACATTATCTCCCAACGAGGATTTTCTATGGACCCTGCCAAGTTGAAAAGAATCCGGGATTGGCCGCAACCCGTGGGTCTTAAAGCCCTTCAGTGCTTCCTGGGATTTCTAAATTTACTATTGCCACTTCATCCCACACTATTCCACTTTGGCTGCTCCTCTGACAGCATTAACTCGTAAGGGTCAAGATACTTGAAAATGCACGCCGGAAGCTGTCGCTGCCTTCAACTGCCTCAAAGAAGCCTTCCAGGCTGGGTCTTGTCTACATCACCCAGACGTAAACTGTCCTTTTTAAGTGGAAGTGGACATCTCTGCTGTTGGTGCTGGGATGGTCCTGAGTCAATGCACTGCTTCCGGTGCTACTGTCCCATGTTCATTCTACTCCTACAAGTTCTCATCTGCGGAAGAGAACTACAGTATTGGAGATCGCGAGTTACTTGCCATAAAATTAGCTCATGAAGAATGGTGTCCTTGGCTATAGGGTGCGCAACATAAGTTTATCGTGTTCACCAACCATAAGAACCTGGAACATTTGAGCCATGCCCAGCATCTCAGCGCCTGTCAGGCCTGATGGACCCTGTTCTTTTCTAGGTTCAATTTTGAGCTTTGTTACTGTTCAGCTGATAAAAACCTCCGGGCAGATGCCCTATCGTGCTCTTTTGAGCCTGAAGACACTCCGGAAGAACCCAGCCATATAATAGACCCAGCTTGTATCTGTCTGTCTGGTACTCATCCAGTACCTTCTGCGAAGACCACTTTGAGAAAGAGTCCTCCGCTGGGCGCATGATTAAGTTTGCTGGTCACCCAGGGCGAGTACAAACCTTGCCACTGCTCCAGCGGTTCTTCTGGTGGGCTACTATGGTCTCTGACGCTAAAGTATACGTCAAATCCTGTAACACTTGTGCACAGCAAAAGCCTCCAGTCGGTCGAACCTGGGGTCTCCTGCAACCACTTCCAGCTCCTTAGGAACTGTGGACCCATCTGTCTACGGATTTCATCGTGGATTTGCCTCCATCTAAGGGTCGTACCGTGATATGGGTAACCATGGACCGATTTTCAAAAAAGGCTGATTTTGTCCCTCTACCGGGCCTACTATCTGCTCCAGAACTGGCACGCCTATTTTCCACCACATCTTCAGACTGTATGGCCTATCCAAGGACATTGTCTCTGATAGAGTTCCACAGTTCTTTGCTAGATATTGGCGCACTCTTTGCCAAAAATTCAGTATTAATATCAGTTTAACAACTGCTTATCACCCCCAAGCCAACGGACAAACCGAGTGAATGAATTGCTCTTTGAAAACCTTCCTGCATGCTTACATCAATGACCGCCAAGACAATTGGTCTGAACTTCTCCCTTGGGTGGCGTTTTCTCACAACTCCCATATTGCCACTGCTACAGGCACGTCACCGTTCTCCATCGTCTATGGAAAGCAACCATGACTACCGCCGCCCATACCTTTGTCCGATTCGTCCCCTGCGGTGCAGGCTAAGGCGGATGCCCCTAAGACTTTATGGGAACAGACGAATCTTCGCTTACATCAAGCTGCTTCCTGGGCCAAGAGAACTGCTGACAGTCACCGACACTTGGCTCCTGAATTCCTTCCTGGCCAGAAAATTTGGTTAAGAACTCGGTATATACGACTCAGAATACTTTCTCAAAGATTTGCTCCAAGGTACATTGGACCTTTTACGGTCACCCGACGCATTGGACCAGTTATATACCAGCTTCGGCTGCCTGCTACGCTGGGAATACATAATACGTTTCACTTATCTCTTTTAAAACCTGTGGTCCTATCCTGGCCTGCCCGAAAGGCTCCTGAACCACCTCCACTCGTGGCTGAAACTGATATGATGTACAAGGTACATGAAGTCATCGACATCCACCGTAGGGGCCGCTGGTGGGAATACCTCCTTTCTTGGGAGGGTTATGGACCCGAAGAAAATTCTTGGGAACCAGCTCAGAACATCTTGGATAAAACC
The DNA here is from genome assembly GCF_901001135.1 of Rhinatrema bivittatum. NCBI lineage: Eukaryota > Metazoa > Chordata > Amphibia > Gymnophiona > Rhinatrematidae > Rhinatrema > Rhinatrema bivittatum. Next base: position 188,019,321 of record NC_042616.1, read on the forward strand.
CTCCTCCTGAACTTTCATCATGCCCATCCGGGTAAACCCCAACCCTGCAGCACGGCCCCCTCATCTTTCTACAGTGATTCCAGCCTCTGGTCCCTCCTCGCTGGCAGCAGTGGGCCATAAGCTCCATCTTCGGACCTCCCCCAGTGTTTCAGGCTCTGCCATGGTCCCCAGCGTTCCCAGTCCTGCTTCTACTTCTCGGGCCTGTCTGCATGGCCCGCGGAAAGACGCTGCTACTCACGCCACACCCCTCCGTAGGCGCGCGTGCGCACCAGTGATTCTTAAGTAGGGACCACGGCGTGAACATAGCTGTGGCTTCGGATGATGACGTCAACCTGACTACAGAATTTAAGCTCATGCTCTGCTCCCTAGTGTTGCCTTTGCAACAGGTCTCCTCTCTGGTCGAGTACTCGTTGTTTCCTAGAGATTCGTCTCATCCCTGTGTTCCTGTTCCTCGTTGTTCCTGTGTCTCCGTTCCTACAATGCTTATGCTTCGGATTGATTACACGGACTTTGACTTAGCTTTGCCTGACTTTGCCATCGATCTTCTCCAGACCCAGACCTCCGCTTCGTCCGAATACGCATTGCTTGTCTCCAGACCCAGACCTCCACTTTGCTTGACTACGCATTGCTTGTCTGCAGACCCAGACCTCCGCTTTGCTTGACTACGCATTGCTTGTCTGCAGACCCAGACCCCCGCTTTGCTTGACTACGCATTGCTTGTCTGCAGACCCAGACCCCCGCTTTGCTTGACTACGCATTGCTTGTCTGCAGACCCAGACCCCCGCTTTGCTTGACTACGCATTGCTTGTCTGCAGACCCAGACCCCCGCTTTGCTTGACTACGCATTGCTTGTCTGCAGACCCAGACCTCCGCTTTGCTTGACTACGCATTGCTTGTCTGCAGACCCAGACCTCAGCCTTGCTTGCCACTGCCTTCGAATTGCCACCAGCCCTGACTCAAGCCTGCCCTTGGATGCCTCCTCAACTTACTCCCTGGATGTGGTTTCTTCAGGCTTCAACCTGCCTTTGCTCGAGCGTCCCCCTGTCTGCATTCATTCCATTGGCGCCCGAGTTTCCCGGACATTATGCAGTCCGGAGTAAGACTATACCAGCTCTCACCTACTGTCTCTGGGCTGAACTAACTTCTACTGCAACTACATACAGAGGCCCACCTAAGTCCTGCTGGCCCAGGCACCCAAAGGCTCAACCCATGGGGAACGAGGGCTGGTATAGGTGAAACTCCAGCGGCCTCTGTCTATCAGCTCACGCCGCCTCCCAATGGTGGGGACCTGTAGGTCCTTGCTTACGGGTTGCGTCAACCCCACCTCGGCCCAAGGGTCCACCTCTGACGCAACAAGGACTGGCTCTGCTCCCTCGACTTAAAGGAAGCTTATGCCCTTATAGCAGTTGCCCCCAACCACAGGAAATACCTCTGCTTCCTGGTGGGGACAGCACATTTTCAGGACAAAGTGCTGCCCTTTGGGCTGGCTTCAGCCCCACGCGTGTTCACGAAATGCTCGTCGGTGGTGGCTGCCTATCCTCAGGCGTTGCTCGGTTCACGTCTTTCCATATCTGGACGACTGGCTGATCTGGAGCTATTCACTCTCCAGGGCCCTGAATGCTCTGGCCTTGTCTGTTCAGACGTTACAGACCTTGGGTTTTGTTGTCAACTTCCCCAAGTCACATCTCAATCAGTCTCCATGGCTGGACTTTATTGGTGCCAGGCTGGATATGACACAAGCAAAAGCTTTTCTGCCCAGGGATCAAGCGATCACCCTCTCCTCGCTGGCTACCCTCATTCGCAACAGAAAGAGAATGCCGGCTCGTCTGCTGCTCTGCCTGCTGGGCCACATGATGCCCTCGGTCCATGTGACCTTTTTGGGCTGCCTCTGCATGAGGGACCCACAGTGGGCCTTGCAACTCCAGTGGTGGCAGGCACCCCAGAACCTGGAGGTGCTGGTGAGTCACGGAACCTCTTCGTCTCTCCTTGGCCTGGTGTGGAGGCCCTCTCCAATCTGGAAATCGGTCTCCCATTCCAGCCCGCACCACCCCAGAATAACCCTCACCACCGATGGATCACCTCAGGTGAGGGGGTCCACACGGATGGCCTGCATATCCAGTGCCTTTGGACTGCAGCCAAGTCCTGCTGCCAGATAAACTTCCTGGAGCTGCAGGCGATCCGGTACGCCTTATGGGCCCTCCAGGACAGGCTGTCCTCAACAGAACGGACAACCAGGTGGCAATGTGGTACATCAACAAGCAGGGCAGCACGGGCTCCTTCCGCCTCAGCCAGGAAGCGATACAGATCTGGGATTGGGCCCTTTCCAGGGGGATGTATCTACAGGCCCACCTACCTGCCAGGCCACCTGAACATGCTGGCGGACCGCCTCAGCTGGTCCTTCCAGCCATACGAGTGATCCCTGAACCCGGCAGTGGCAGCTGACCTATTCCGTCACTGGGGCATAGCGGAAATGGACCTGTTTGCCTCTCCCCACAATCACAAGGTGAGCATGTTCTGCACCCTTATCTTGGGAAAGCACCATCCGGCCTGCGACGCGTTCTCGCTTCATTGGGGACAAGTTCTCATGTACGCGTACCCCCCTATTCTGCTTCTCTCGAACACTCTGACGAAGCTGTGAGAGGACCGGGGGGGGGGGGGGGAGGGGCATGATCCTGGTGGCAGCCTCCTAGCCAAGGCATGTGTGATTTCCTCTGCTCCAGGACCTGTCCATGAGCGCGCCGGTTCCACTGGGGACGGCTCCAACCTCTTATCAAAGAACCAGGGCACCCTGCGCCATTACGGCGTGGATGTTTAGCGCATGATCCTCCAGCCCTTACAGCTCTCGGATGGTGTTTTCAGGGTCTTGATTGAATGCCGGAAACCTTCCACTCAGAGATCTTGCAGCTTGAAGTGGAAGTGTTTCTCTACCTGGTGCGGCGGCCATGGACTGGACCCTTTCTCCTGTCCTCTCCCCTGCCTCCTGGATTATCTGTGGCACCTGTCAGAGTCTGGTTTCCAGACCAGCTCGGTCCAAGTACACCTCAGCCCCTCAGCGCCTACCACCAGGGAGTTGCTGGGGCGCACATTTCAGTCCAGCCACTGGTCGGGCGTTTCATGTGGGGCCTGGTTCAACTGAAGCTCCTGCTTCGCCTGCCAGCAGCCCCGAGTGATCTCATTCGGCATTTGTTCGAGCCTCTCAAATCCTGAGACCTGAAGTTCCTCACCTGGAAAGTTATGTTCCTGGTGGCGATCACTTTTGCTCTCAGGGTCAGCGAGGTCCAGGCCTTGGTTACATATGCTCCCTACACAAAATTATTCCATGATCGTGTGGTGCTGCACACGCATCCAAAATTTCTGCCAATGGTGGTGACTGCTTTCCACATCAATCAGTCGATTGTCTTTCCCACGTTCTTCCCACGGCCTTATTCTCACCCGGGGGAACGTGTTCTCCACACCCTAGACTGCAAGCGGGCGCTCACTTTCTATTTGGACTGTACAGCAAGTCATAGACAGTCTACCCAGCTCTTTGTGTCTTTTGATGCCAATAGGCTGGGAAATGCAGTGGGGAAGCAGACTCTATCCCACTGTCTAGCAGATTAAATTTCCTTCTGCTACGAGCAGGCAGGCCTCCAGCTGGCTGGCAGGGTGAAGGCTCTCTCTGTGTAGGCTATGGTGGCGTCAGTGGCCCATCTACGTGCAGTCCCTCTCGCTGACTTTTGTAGAGCCGCGACCTGGAGTTCTCTCCACACTTTCACGGCTCACTACTGTCTCAATAGGGATAGTCTGATGAAACAAGAGGGTAGGTGATCTAAGAGCGCCGTGTGGGCAAACAGTAGATTAGACACCGAATGTAGTCCAAAATTCTTTATTTGAATGGAGACACAAGATTCATACTATCGTCCGACTCAGGCCGAGTTTCGCCCCTAGCGGGGCTGCCTCAGGGGCTGTATGTAGATTTGTATAATTTCTATATTCAATATATTCATATATCACAATTCAAGTGTCTGATAACCAAATCGCATAGTTTGATTCGGGAGAGAATGCTTCTCAAATCAAAATTACTAATCCTTACTAAGGATTCTTCACTGAGCGGAGACTCTTTTGTTTTACAATTTTAATTTATCTAACGCTACGGTGGTGTAGTGATTTGAGAAGCATTCTCTCCCGAATCAAACTATGCGATTTGGTTATCAGACACTTGAATTGTGATATATGAATATATTGAATATAGAAATTATACAAATCTACATATAGCCCCGCTGGGGGCGAAACTCGGCCTGAGTCGGGCGATAGTATGAATCTTGTGTCTCCATTCAAATAAAGAATTTTGGACTACATTCGGTGTCTAATCTACTGTTTGCCCTCAATAGGGATAGTCTCCAGGATAGCGCTTTTGACCAATATGTCCTCCACAATCTATTACAGTCCTGAACCCAACTATTTTCATCGTGCTCTCTGTTGGGCCAGACTGCCCCTGTTTTCCCACAGCGCCGCAGTTGTGTTGTGCCCATTGGCACCTTGTTCAGCTACTGTGGGTCCCTCTGATCACATGGGGCAGTCTGGAGCTATGTAATCACCCACATGTGAGGACTACCATCCTGCTTGTCCTAGGAGAAAGCGCAGTTGCTTACCTCTAAAAGGTGTTCTTCTAGGACAGCAGGATGTTAGTCCTCAGGAATCCCGCCTGCCTCCCCACGATGTTGGGTTCACCTTTGGTTTGTTTTTCTCGCTTGTATTTTTTGCTATGGTACGAGTCTGAAGGGGGACCTCGCATGACCGCGTGGCTAGCAGCAGGCTGGGCATGCTCAGTCTGCCAGTCAGTTTCCTGTGCCGGGCTCCATCTGATGATGTCACCCACATGTGAGGACTAACATCCTGCTGTCCTAGGAAAATTCCTGTTACAGGTAAGTAATTGTGCTTTCTCTCCAAGATTCTTTGTCCTTGTGGCAGGAAATTTTAAATTTGGAATGGGGGGAAGGGTGTCTTTCCAAATTCCTCAAGTTCAAATTATCCTAATAATGGATGTGTCCATCCTAGGCTGGGCAGCCCTTGTAGATAGGCTGAGCACCAGAGTCTTTGGCAAGCCCAGGAATGTCTTTGCCAAATCAACTTCCTTGAGTTATAGGCGATCAGGTACACACTGTGGGCTTTCAGACATCGGCTGTCCAACAGACTTGTGTTGATCCAAACTGACAACCAAGTTGTAATGTGCTATGTCAGCAAGCAGAGATGTGCAGACTCTTACCTCCTGTGTCCAGATATGGTCATGGGACTTCTCCCACTGAATGGTGCTTAGTGAGAAGTATCTGGATGGACAGGAGAATGGGATAGTGGACAGGCTGAGTTACTCCTTCAGAGCCCATGAATGGTCTCTGGACCAAGGTGGGGTAGCGAACCGGATCTTCCACCTCTGTAGTAACCCAGAAATGGATCTGTTTGCAGTCCCTTGGAACAGGAAGGTTCCTTAGTTCTGCTCCACATACAGGACACATGGAAAGCTAACATCAGATCCTTTTGCCCTTAATTGAAGCCAGAGTTTCTTTGTATATGTCCTTCAGCTCTGCTGATGGCAAAGACTTTGTTGAAGCTCAGGGAGGACAAAGGGGCTATGATACTCATAGCCCCATATTGGTCGAGAAAGGTCTGGTTTCCAGTTTTTTGGGAGTCATCCTTCTGGAAAGCGAGCAACCTGGGGACTTCCCCAGATCTCATTACCCAGGGTAAGGGCAGGTTACGGTATCCCAACCTTCAAGCACTTTCTCTCACAGCTTAGATGTTGAGAAGTTGATTTTGCAACCCCTTAGTTTTTCAGATGATGTGTTTCATAACCTTGTTGCCTCCAGAAAGCCTTTCAATAGAAAATCCTATGGACTGAAGTGGAGGAGGTTTTCCATGTGGTGTGAGCAAAAGGCTGTAGACTCTTACTCCTACTCAACTGTTTGACTACTTTGTACGTCTCTCCAAAGATGGCCTCAAGACCATCTCAGGGCTCATCTGAGTGAGATTGTAGAGGGTAAGCCCATCTCTGTACATCTATAGTTGTACATTGTATGTGGAGTCTGCTTCAGTTGAAGCCTCTCCTAAAGCCTCTTGCTGTGTCCTGGGACCTCAACATGGTTTTAGCTCAGCTGATGAAAGCTTCTTTTGAGACTCTGCGCTTCTGTGATCCTGAAGTACTTGACCTGGAAAGTCGTATTTTTGGGTGCAATCACTTCAGTGCACAGGCCTTATCGACTTATCCACCTTACTCTAGTTTTTTCATGATAGGGTGGTCTTACATACGCACCCTAAGTTCCTGCTTAAGGTGGTGTCGTCAGATTTCTATCTTAACTAGTCCATTGTCCTGCTAGCATTCTTTCCCAGTCCTCACTCGCACCTGCACAGTTTGGACTGCAAGAGAGCCTTGGCCTTCTGTTTAGAACAGAAAGAAGGCCATAGACAGTCCACCCAGCTTTGTTTCTTTTGACCAGAGTAGGCTGGGGATGCCGTTGCCAAGCAGACACTTTCCAGTTGGCTAGCAGACTGTAGCTCCTATTATGCTGAAGTGGGATTGCATATTGAGGGTCATGTCAAGGCTTACTCTGTTCGAGCAATGGCAACATCGGTGACCCACTTTTGAGCAGTCCCCATGGAGGATGTCTGCAGAGTTGCGACATGAAGTTCCATCCACTTATTTACATGTTTGGATAGGAATAAACTGATGAGACCACAGGTTTGGCCAATCTGTTGTTTGGAACTTATTTAAGATTTAGAGTCTAACTCTGTTCCCACCTAGGCCCCTTTATTTCTGATCAGGCTCCTCCCCTCCTGTTACCAACAAAATTTGGTTGTTCTTGTTGGTGCCTGTTTTTTGGTCCCCTTTTTTGTTTGGGGGGGGGGGGGGGGGAGGAGCCTGTAGCTAGGGATTCACCCATGTGAGGACTTCCATACTGCTTTTCCTCGGAGAAAGCATAGTTGCTTATCTGAAACAGGTGTTCTCCTAGACCTAGGACAAGCAGAATGGTAGTCCTCACACATGGGTAAAGAATCTAGAGCTTTCAGCTTACCCTACTGAGCATGTGCAGCTGTAGTCATCACCCTGCCCCCTAAGCAGAGTTCCTCAGTCGTTCCCCCCCCCCCCCCCCCCCCCGGTGGGGCTGTGTAGTCGCAAAAGCTGTGTACTTATGGTATTCAACTTTGCTCTCCTCACAGTTTTTGTAAGTGATTTTTTTCTAGAGCTGCAGCCATTTTCTTCCCCATTCTCTTAAAATAGTTTTATTCTTATATTTTTCTTCTTCTTTCCAACTGTCTGCTGGCTGAATGGCGGACTTTCCTCTGTGCAGCCTGGCAGAGTCTGTTTAAAAAAAAAAAAAAGCTCTTGCAGTTTTTGTATCCGTTTCCTCTCCTTGCTCTGTCTGTTTTTTCTCTTTTTCCATGTTGCTGACTTGACTCATGCAGTCCGGTGATCCGTGTAGGCTGCTGAGCCTGGGGACTTGCCTGAATTCTACCCAGGCTGGAGTTCCATGGTGGTTCACTGATGGATCGGCATCGATGGATTCAGACGGTGGAAGGATCGAGGACCATACCATTCCTGTGTGTGTGTATGGGAGGAGCTCATCTTCCCCACATCTCACGGAACTAGTCTACAGGGGCGGGAGCCCTGGATGATGTTCCCTCCTCTCCTGCCAGCCTGACAATGCAGTTTCCCTGGGAGAGAGGGTGAGAGGAGCCTGGGCTAGCAGCTTGCTGCCGCACCTCAGTGCCTGTGCACAGCTGTGACCAGCGCACCGTTTGTCCGACGCATTGATAACAGGACCTTGTCGGGGACATGGCCCATCTTCGGGTACAATGGTCACCCTTGATGCTGTCGAGGACTAGGGTCACCCTCTTTGCCATCGGGGTGCATGACCGCCCACGATGCCGTAGTGACCTATTGTGCTGTTGGCATCAGTGGAACTGTAGTCTTGCTGCACCGGCTTCGGCATCGTGGGGACGGAGTGCAGTGGAAGTTGATGTCCTCGATGCTGCTGATGCCTCGAGGCTGCACTGCCATTGGTGCCCGCAGTGCTTGTAGTGCCCTTGGTATGGTGGTACCCTCTGTGCGTGGTGCGGTGCACTCATACTCTTGATGCACTCACGGTGCCTTTGATGCTCCCCACTAGGACGTCGAGGTGCGCAGCCTCTGTGCCAGCATGACCTCAGTGCCATTGCAATGCGGTGCTGCCCCAATACCATTGATATTTTTTCTGTAATTTACCTTTATTCCAATTCTTTACCTCTTTCTTTTCGCTTGTTAACAATTTTAATTAGAAATGTTCATTGTATTAGACTATGGAAATTTATTTCCTGCTATTCTGTTTAATGTAAACTGGTATGATTTACATCGGATGTAAGAATGTCGGTATATAAAAATTAAAAATAAATAAATAAATAACATTGAGGCCATTGAGGTGTGAGGCCACTGTAGAGGCTTTCGGACCACCGATGCCTCTCAGACCACCAATGCCTCTCATTACTGTCTCAACTACATCGAGCTCCACCAACCAGGCACTGGGTTCGCCATCGAGCACCCTTGTCGCCCCTGAGGCCATTGACTGCCGAGGCCCTCTGAAGCCCCTGCGTGACCCTGCAGGGTTTTTGTCCTCTTACGGATCGAGCACAGGGGTAGTCATCTATTTGAGGCAACTTGGTGCACTGATGCATCCGTACACAGTGGTCCAGTGCCCTCAAGCTGGATGGTGTTCACTACGGAGCACTGAGAAGCTCATAGCTGTCCCTCCAGCCAATGATCCCAGTATTGGAGGCCCCTCCAGGATTCACACACCATCAATGTAAATGAGTGCTAGTGAGGCTCTCATCAGCCGTAGTGCTTGTGAGGCCATCTAGCTTGCAGCATCGACACCTCCGGACAAAAAAGGGAACAGAGGGGAATTCCCTTTCCTCTATGTGGGTGGGCTGCAGGGCTCTCCCTGAGACGCCCATGGCTTCCTTGGTCGACACCTTCGGGCTGAGTTCCCGTCGTGGGCCCCTGGGCTGTCGAAATCTGTGGGCACCTGTGGTGCTGGGGATGGTGCTATTTACCCGTCAAACTGATTATAGTTCGGTTTAATGCAGTCAAGGCCCTGGGTGTACAGTCGGGTGCTTGGTGGTGGCTTTGCATTGGTGAGCGTGAAAGCGCTGTGGGCCCAGTGGGCACCATCACTGCTTTGGGCAGCAGTGGTTGCAGTCTGGGATTGCAGGACGTGTCTGCAGTACTCAATAAGCACCTGCGATCACCAGGGACTTCCCTGCTATTCTTCCCTGTGGGACTCACAGGTGAGCCAGTGTGACGCAGTTTCGAGGGCCCGCCACACTCCACCATGCCTTACTCAGAGCACCATTGGTGCTGGGGATGCCGTTGTCGCACTGTTCTCTCCGCTCTGCTGGAGTTACTGAGACAGCGCACAGCTTGTGCAGTTGGGAAAGATAAGGCATCCTCCCTGTCTGAAGTCAGCCATACTAGGATTCTGCTATCTTTCATCATGGCCTCAGCCACCCCGTCAGTCTGTGGGTGGCGCGTAGCCACTGATTAGTTGGTATATGATTCTTGGTCCTTGGTGGGGCATGGGATTTCTCCACAAGCATGTTGCTTAGGATCATAGGTGTACCGCCATTCGTGAATGAGTTACCACTGCATGAATTCAGTCCAGGTGCTTTCACACTGGGCATTGTGTGGTGTGTGTGTGTGTGTTGTGGTTTATCCTCCGGGTGGTCACAACAGGTTGTGTCCGCAGCCACAGGACTGACCTAGGACTGCATTCCTGGTCAGATCCTGAGGAGAGTGGACATCGAGAGAATGGCTCAGGGGTCCTCTCCTTTCTTTTTACCTCTATCATGTCCGAGTCCCTGATGCTTTGTCCCTGAAAAGTTTTTTCTCTGATCTGGGGCCCTGATCCTCTGCATCGGCACATCTCCTTGGGGGCCGGGGAGCGGCAGCTGCGGTTGTTGGACAGTTTTCAGCTGGGGCCCCTTCCGGGGATTGCAGTAGCAACCTCCCCTATCCGAGGTTGGCTGCCTGTCATAGATTGGTTGCTTTGGTACCTCAGCAATCAGTGATTTTGCCTCAACTCTCCTTCGGGGAGTTGCTAGGTCTTTCTGAATCTGGAGGCCTTGATACCATTGCTTGCTTCTCCCCTCTAGAAGGTGAGATTCGCCTGGGTTCCCCTCTGGATGCCCGACTGTTCACACCTTCAAGGGGTGTCCCTCGTTTCCGTTCCCGGACAAGGGATGGCACTACTCTCGTGCCAGCCCCAAGAATAGTCAATGATAACACACTCCCTTAGGTGCTCTAAGATGCAGCAGGTCTATCCATGAAGGGAGCCTGTCCAGTGTTGCTCCTCGGTGAGCCTCCAGGTTTCCCCCTGTTTAGGAGTCACTTTGTTATCTGCTGGACTCTATCGGCGTCTTCCTTAAGGATTGCTATTGTCAGTCATTCTTACTTGCGGGACTCTCCTCTGTGAGGAGTGTTTCAGTCCATCAGCTGGGTGATTGTGCCTTTCACCCTTTTGCCATGTCCATGGCTGAGGGATTTGGGGGCTGAGTACCTCGCAACGGAGGCACTGCCCTCTGCTCACAGTAGTATGCAAGCTATTCTTCCTCCTTTTTCAGGAACATTTTGTCTGCGGACAGAGGAGTCCTGGGTCATGCAACGTCCATTGCTGGGCCCCATGCTCCCTTAGGGGGGGAAGGATATGCACTCATGGCTGGGATACTGATACCTCAGCTGTGTGCTTGGTAGTCTGTTCCAAGATTGCCCTGAGCCTTCCCTGATGCCCTTTGGGTTTCTGGGCTGGTAATGAAATCATGTTGTACCCAGGTTTGCGCATATGACTCCCTGGCTTTCAATCTCCTAGAGGACCCTTTGGAATTTCCCCCTTGGGGCATCACTCTGTTTCCGTTGTTTCAAGAAGTTTGAGAGCTCCATCTCAGTGGGTTACTCCTTGCTAATTTCGGCAGGGAGTTGTTCACTTGAGGTTGATGGATAACTGGATGCTTTGCTCTTGCCCTGGCAGTCCACTGGTCTGCCTCCTTGTATTCTTCGCTCCTTCCCACTTCTGATTGGATTGTCGGAGTGAGGGGAGGTAAAACTAAGGTGCCCATGGTATATGTGTATCTGTATATGTGAATGGAAGGATACACCACGTTTTTTCCACTTATTTTTGCCATTCCCTGGCCAGTACTGCCTTTGTTTTTCTCCTTCTTTAGGTTTCCCAAAGGGTCTTCCTGCTCCTCTTGCGATCCTGTGCAGGATAGATGATTCTGTTCTGACAGGTGTTCTTGAATGAGCTTCAGGCTTAAGTCATCTCCCTGCTCAGGAGTTTTGGGCTACAGATCTGTTTCGGGGATTGTCTCTCATCCCCTGAAACTCTTGACGTTGTCCTGTACAGAGGTAGGTCTGATGCTTCGGAACACAGTGTTTGTCCCAGGCCCTAGCGTGGTTTGCTGCTTGTTCTTCCAAGTGTTGCTTGAGTTTCTTCTGCCCATTCGGCCTACCAGCCAAGCCTGGGCACTCTTGTCCTGATGCATTCGATCTTTGTCAGTGGACAACAGTTTCTCTTGGGTCCCAGTTTGTTTTTCGGTTGTTTTTTTTCACACCAAAGGAAACTGCGGTTTTCGTCTGAAAGTCTCTCTCCTGTTTACATCTCTGGGTCCTTCCTGAATCCGGGAGGATCTAGATCCACTGTTTTTGTCGTGGTTTACTTATCAGCAACCCTGCTGTGCTATTTCCATGATGCAAAGTTTGCTTCTGCTTGCACTCACATCACTCTTTGCCTCAGGCATTCCTGCTATGCATGAGGGTTTGTCTCAGTCTTTTCTATGTTTTTTTTTGTGGGACCCAACTCTCCTCCAGCTTGCACCCCTGGTGGATCTGCTGCCTCTCAGGCAAAGGAGGGAAGTAGTGTTTCAGCACTGTGCGGTTTCCCACTTTGTCCTACTTGGACAGCCTAGAGCTAAAGACTTGGAAGAGCTGAGGGAGCTGAGGGAGACAGAGAGGTACATTGACGAGACCTTCAGGGACATAGTAGCCAAGTCCCAAATCCATTCTGGCAGCCCCAGTGCTGCCTTGGATCAGAAAGGTCTCCCAGTAGGAGAACATCACCCTGGTGTAGCAGGAAGTGATCCTGTAGCAAGGACCTGCTCTCCAGGTGATGTATTGTCCTCTCGCACTGAGGACAAATCTCCCAGGGCTACTGCCCAGGAGGGAAGGGTTAGGCCGGCCATCATAGTTGGTGATTCAATTATTAGAAATGTAGATAGCAGGGTGGCTGGTGGACGTGAGGACCGCCTGGTAACTTGCCTGCCTGGTGTGAAGGTGGCAGACCTCACGCGTCACCTAGATAGGATTATAGACAGTGCTGGGGAGGAGCCGGCTGTCGTGGTACATGTGGGCACCAACGACATAGGAAAATGTAGGAGAGAGGTTCTGGAAGCCAAATTTAGGATTTTAGGTAGGAAGCTGAAATCCAGAACTTCCAGGGTGGCATTCTCTGAAATGCTTCCTGTTCCATGTGCAGGTCCCCAAAGGCAGGCAGAGCTCCAGAGTTTCAATGCGTGGATGAGACGATGGTGCAGGGAAGAGGGATTCAGCTTTGTAAGGAACTGGGGAAACTTTTGGGGAAAGGGGAGACTTTTCCGAAAGGACGGGCTCCACCTTAACCAGAGTGGAACCAAGCTGCTGGCACTAACTTTCAAAAAGGAGATAGAGCAGCTTTTAAACTAGAACAAGGGGGAAAGCCGACAGTCACTCAGCAGTGCATGGTTCGGAGAAATGTATCCTTGAAGGATACTAATGAAACAGGAGAGTTAGGGCATCCCAACAGAGAGGTTCCATCAAAAGCAAACATAGTTCATATGCCTATATATAAAAAACACCAAAGCTAATGATTTACCGAATTATCCCAAACAACTGAAAAGCAGGTTGTTAAAACAAGCAAAAACCACACTTTGAAATGTCTGTATGCCAATGCCAGAAGTCTAAGAAGTAAGATGGGAGAGTTAGTGTTTAGCAGCAAATGATGAGATTGACATAATTGGCATCACAGAGACTTGGTGGAAGGAGGATAACCAATGGACAGTGCTATATCAGGGTACAAATTATATCGCAATGATAGGGAGGATCAACTTGGTGGGGGTGTGGCACTTTATGTCCGGGAGGGTATAGAGTCCAACAGGATAAAGATCATACAAGAGAGTAAATGCTCAGTAGAGTCTATATGGGTAGAAATCCCATGTGTGTTGGGTAAGAGTATAGTGATAGGAGTATACTACCGTCCACCTGGACAAAATGGTCAGACAGATGATGAAATGCTAAGAGAAATCAGGGAAGCAAACCAATTTGGCAGTGCAATAATAATGGGAGATTTCAATTACCCCAATATTGACTGGGTAAATGTAACATCAGGACTTGCTAGAGACATAAAGTTCCTGGATGTAATAAATGACTGCTTCATGGAGCAATTGGTTCAGGAACCTACAAGAGAGGGAGCTATTTTAGATTTAATTCTTAGTGGAACGCAAGATTTGGTGAAAGAAATAACGGTGGTGGGGCCACTTGGCAACAGTGATCATAACATGATCAAATTTAAACTAATAACTGGAAGGGGGACAATATGTAAATCTGCAGCTCTAACACTAAATTTTAAAAAGGGAAATTTTGATAAAATGAGGAAAATAGAAAAAAACTGAAAGGTGCAGTTGCAAAGGTTAAAAGTGTTCCAGGCTTGGACATTGTTTAAAAATACAATCCTAGATGCGCAGTCCATATGTATTCCGCGCATTAAGAAAGGTGGAAGGAAGGCAAAACGATTACCGTCATGGTTAAAAGGTGAGGTGAAAGAGGCTATTTTAGCCAAAAAAACATCCTTCAAAAATTGGAAGAAGGATCCATCTGAAGAAAATAGGATAAAACATAAGCATTGTCAAGGTAAGTGTAAAACATTGATAAGACAGGCGAGAGGAGAATTTGAAATGAAGTTCGCCATAGAGGCAAAACTCATAATAAAAACTTTTTAAAATATATCCAAAGCAAGAAACCTGTGAGGGAGTCAGTTGGACCATTAGATGACAGAGAGGTTAAAGGGGCTCTTAGGGAAGATAAGGCCATTGCAGAAAGACTAAATGAATTCTTTGCCTCCGTGTTTACTAATGAGGATGTTGGGGAGATACCAGTTCCGGAGATGGTTTTCAGGGGGTGATGACTCAGACGAACTGAACGAAATCACTGTGAACCTGGAAGATGTAGTAGGCCAGATTGACAAACTAAAGAGTAGCAAATCACCTGGACCGGATGGTATGCATCCTAGGGTTCTGAAGGAACTAAAAAATGAAATTTCTGATCTATTAGTTAAAATTTGTAACCTATCATTAAAATCATCCATTGTACCTGAAGACTGGCGGGTGGCCAATGTAACCCCAATATTTAAAAAAGGCTCCAGGGGCGATCTGGGTAATTATAGACCAGTGAGCCTGACTTCAGTGCCGGGAAAAATAGTGGAAACTATTCTCAAGATCAAATTGTAGAGCATATAGAAAGACATGATTTAATGGGACACAGTCAACATGGATTTACCCAAGGGAAGTCTTGCCTAACAAATCTGCTTCATTTTTTTGAAGGGGTTAATAAACATGTGGATAAAGGTGAACCGGTAGATGTAGTGTATTTGGATTTTCAGAAGGCGTTTGACAAAGTCCCTCATGAGAGGCTTCTACGAAAACTAAAAAGTCATGGGATAGGAGGCGATGTCCTTTCGTGGATTACAAACTGGTTAAAAGACAGGAAACAGAGAGTAGGATTAAATGGTCAATATTCTCAGTGGAAAAGGGTAAACAGTGGAGTACCTCAGGGATCTGTATTGGGACCGGTGCTGTTCAATATATAGATAAATGATCTGGAAAGGAATACGACGAGTGAGGTTATCAAATTTGCGGATGATACAAAATTATTCAGAGTAGTTAAATCACAGGCAGACTGTGATACATTACAGGAGGACCTTGCAAGACTGGAAGATTGGGCATCCAAATGGCAGATGAAATTTAATGTGGACAAGTGCAAGGTGTTGCACATAGGGAAAAATAACCCTTGCTGTAGTTACACGATGTTAGGGTTCCATATTAGGAGGCTACCACCCAGGAAAAAGATCTAGGCATCATAGTGGATAATACTTTAAAATCGTCGGCTCAGTGTGCTGCAGCAGTCAAAAAAGCAAATAGAATGTTAGGAATTATTAGGAAGGGAATGGTTAATAGAACGGAAAATGTCATAATGCCTCTGTATCGCTCCATGGTGAAGACCGCACCTTGAATACTGTGTACAATTCTGGTCGCCGCATCTCAAAAAAGATATTGTTGCGATGGAGAAGGTACAGAGAAGGGCAACCAAAATGATAAAGGGGATGGAACAGCTCCCCTATGAGGAAAGACTGAAGAGGTTAGGGCTGTTCAGCTTGGAGAAGAGACGGCTGGGGGGGGATATGATAGAGGTCTTTAAGATCATGAGAGGTCTTGAACGAGTAGATGTGACTCGGTTATTTACACTTTCGAATAATAGAAGGACTAGGGGGCATTCCATGAAGTTAGCAAGTAACCCATTTACGACTAATCGGAGAAAATTCTTTTTCACTCAACGCACAATAAAGCTCTGGAATTTGTTGCCAGAGAAGGTAGTTAGTGCAGTTAGTGTAGCTGGGTTCAAAAAAGGTTTGGATAAGTTCTTGGAGGAGAAGTCCATTAATGGCTATTAATCAATTATACTTAGGGAATAGCCACTGCTATTAATTGCATCAGTAGCATGGGTTCCTCTTAGTGTTTGGGTAATTGCCAGGTTCTTGTGGCCTGGTTTTTGGCCTCTGTTGGAAACAGGATGCTGGGCTTGATGGACCCTTGGTCTGTCCCAGCATGGCAATTTCTTATGTTCTTATTCACCTTGGGGCGGATTTTAAGAGCCCTGCTCGCCTAAATCCGCCCAAATCCGGGCGGATTTAGGCGAGCAGGGCCCTGCGCGTCGGTGAGCCTATTTTACATAGGCCTACCGGTGCGTGCAGAGCCCCGGGACTCGCGTAAGTCCCGGGGTTTTCTGAGGGGGCGTGTCGGGGGCGGGCCCGAACCGCATGGCGTTTTCGGGGCGTGTCAGGAGCGTTCCGGGGGCGGGCCCCGGGGCGTGGCTACGGCCGGGGCGGTCCGGAGGCATGGCCGCGCCCTCCGTACCCGCCCCCAGGTCGCATCCCGGCGCGCTAGCGGCCCGCTGGCGCGCGGGGATTTACGTCTCCCTCCGGGAGGCGTAAATCCCCGACAAGGTAAGGGGGGGGTTTAGACAGGGGCCGGGCGGGTGGGTTAGGTAGGGGAAGGGAGGGGAAGGTGAGGGGAGGGCAAAAGAAAGTTCCCTCCGAGGCCGCTCCGATTTCGGAGCGGCCTCGGAGGGGAACGGGGGTAGGCTGCGCGGCTCGGCGTGCGCCGGCTATACAGGAATCGATAGCCTGCGTGCGCCGATCCAGGATTTTAGCGGATACGCGCGGCTACGCGCGTATCTACTAAAATCCCGCTTACTTTTGCTTGCGCCTGATGCGCCAGCAAAAGTACGCCGATTCGCGCGGTTTGAAAATCTACCCCCATTTGTGAGGACTATCATCCTGCTTGTCCGACCTAGGAGAAAGCAAAGTTGCTTACCTGGAACAGGTGTTCTCCTAGGACAACAGGATGTTAGTCCTCACGATACACTCCTACCTCCCCTGGGAGTTGGTTTCTCTGTGTATTAGCTATATCATGAACTGAGGAACTCTGTCTAAGAGGCAGGGTGATGACTATAGCTGCACATGCTCAGAAGTGCATACTGAAAGCTCTAGATTCTTTGAGATCAACGTCTGTGCTGGACTCCATCTGATGTCACCCACGTGTGAGGACTAACATCCTGCTGTTCTAGGAGAACACCTGTTAAAGGTAAGTGACTCTGCTTTGTTTGAGTACAGGAGGATGTCAGTCCTCACAAGAACTTCCCTTTTCCCCATGAGGTTGGGGTTTTTCTTTAAATTTTTGTTGTAAGACTGAAGGGACCCCATATGGCCACATGGTATAATGCATGCCTGAGCATGCTCAGTAGGGCTCAGTCAAAGTTCTAGAAACTTTGACATAGCTTTTCCTTGCCAGGCTCCATTGGCTGATGTCACCCATGTGTGAGGACTGACATCCTACTGTCCTCGGAGAACACCTGTTACAGGTAAACAACTCTGCTTTACCATCTCTCAACCCATGATCTCTCTCCACACTGGAAATGTTCTTTGACAGTGATGATTCTGAGCATCTAAAGCAAGTTGCTGTTAGAATGGAAGATGTAATAGATGAAATTAAAGTGAAGTATAACAAATCACCAGGACTGGATGGTATTCACCCCAGATTTTTGAAAGAGTTTAAACATGAAACTGCAAACCTGTTACTAGTAATCTGTAAACTATCATTTAAAACTACCAGGGTCTCTAAGGACTAGAGGGTGCCCAATTTAATTTAAAAAAGGCTCCAGGGGTTGATTTGGGAAAATAGAAACCGGTGAGTTTGACGATGGTAGAAGCCATTCTTAAAAACAAAATTACTGACAGTACGAAAGACATGGCTTAATGGGGAGAGTCAATTTCATTTTAGCAAAGTGAAGTCTTACTTTACCAATCTATTAGATTTTTTTGAAGGTATAAATAAGTATCTAGATAAAAGTGATCCCGTTGATAATGGTAAATTTGGATTTTCAGAAGGCATTTGACAGAGTCCTCCCTGAGAGACTCCTCAGGAAATGTAAAAGTCATGGAATTGGAGATGGTGTTGCATTGTGGATTGGTAAGTGGTTAAAAAACAGGAGAATAGAAAGTAGGACTAAATGGCCTGTTCTCCACATGGTGAAAGGTCAGTGATGGTGTGCCTCAAGGATCTGCACTGGGATCTGTTTTGTTTAACATAGTCATAAATGATCTGGAAAAAGGAACTATAAGTGAGGTGATCAGAGATTTGCAGATGACACAAAATTATTCAAAGTTGTTAAAACACATTTTGAGGAATTGCAGAAGGACCTTGTGAGACTAGGAGACTGCATTTAAATGGCAGATGAAATTTAATGTTTAAAAGTGCACAGTGGTGCATGCAGGGAAAAATAATCCCAATTGCAGATACATGATGCTGGATTCAGTATTGGAAGTCACCATGTTCACCCAGGAAAACACCCTGGACATTTATTTATTTATGAATATTTATTTTGCCTTTTCCAAGAGTTGGTCTCATAGTGGATTACAATAAATTTAAATGAGCAGAAGCATTAAAATATCTTGCAATCAAATCAGAATGTTCATTTAGCATAGCATTGGGGTTCAGCATAGGAAACTCATTTGTAAATGGTTTCAAGATCCAACTCTCAGTGTTATGTAGAATGTAATCTCTCATTGGAGAGTTCAGGTAGTTGGGCTGAAGATTTGGGTCTTAGGGGAGGCCTGGCTAAAAAGCCATGCTTTAGCTTTTTATTTTTTTTTTGTTTTCCTTAACTTAAGGTAGCATGGCTCCAGGCACAGGATTATTGGTACTTTGTTTCAAATTTTGGGTAATAACTGAAAACGTGGAGTCTCATGCAGGACAATCTGATGGCGGTCAGCAAAGAAGAAAAGAGCCATTTTGGCGGCCCGGAATTCCTTTTAGGGCATGTAAGTGGAGAGAATTTGGGAAATGGTCAATGTATGTTTGCTTTTTTCCTCTCCGATCTAAACATGCCCCTGACAGTGCCTTTTTGTAGCCCAACTAAAAGTACTGTATATCCACTGTGGATAATTGTGTGCACTGTATGCTAGCCAGAAGAGAACAATTTTTACAAATGCCATTTTACCTGGGTAAATTGCTTTGAAAATTGCCCTCCCTATCATGTATGAAGGTGATAGATATTGTATCACTCAACTGTGGCCTTTTCTGTGTTTTGCTAACATCTGTGAATGATTGCTGCTATTATCTTTTTTGCCATATATTGGAGAGTATCTGCTTTCACATTGGCTTTTTGTCTTAGAAAACCTTAGATGTTTGCTGCTGCAGAAAATGGAAGTATTATAGCATGGTCCAACCCAAACATTTTAAAGTGCATTTTGGGAATATTAGATTTTTCAGATGATCACAGTTCAAAACTCTGTTTTTTATTACATGTGAATGAATAGATGATTATCCTCTCTGTCTCAGTAAAACATTTGTGCAACTTTAAAATAAGGTAATAACATAGGACTAAACTTCCCATTTATCATAAGCCATTAACATTTTTGAAAACCTGCAAGTCTATTTTTTTCCTTTTCTTTGAATATTCATTATTTTACTGATTTGACTATATAACAAGAATACATTATGAAAGCAGTCAGTAGGAAAAAACAAAATTGCATTGGCACAACTGATTTTTATCCTCTTCTTTTGAGTTCACTAAAAGCAGCTGTAGCTGTGTCTATTTCACGGTCTGCTTCTTGTCATGCTCTGGAATATTTATGGGGAGTCCAGGGCTTCATTGTATGCACTAGTTTTGGTTTTCAACTTAGGTAACTGCATCTATTAATGGCTAGTATAAAAGAGTACTTACTATGGTCTTTCAACTAGTGGCTTGGGGGTTGAACATCAGTGATAGTCATAACACCTTCATTGACTGAATAATTGTGATTTGTTTTAATCTCTGTTTACCAAGGTGTAAATGAATACTAATATACCTGCTCATATTCATGTTTAATTATACAGTATGTTCCCACATGAAAGCAAAAAGGAATATACCCACCAAGTTGCATATTCTTTAGTGAGAATGCAATTTCTTCAGCAGAAGTACTCTGATGTAAAAAAGATCTCAAAGATTGAATTTGTAGTTGTCTTACTTTATCTATAGACTCATTTAATGTAATGCAAGAGGCAATTCATTCATTCTAGGATTGGGCCACAGCAGTTCCTGACAAGCTATAGTCCTTGTCCTGTGCTTCACACGTACATATACGTACTTCCACTAACCTTTCCTCCACTGTCCGACCCAATGGATTTAAATCCAGTATTGCTTAACAAGTTTTGCAGTGAATCTGCCCATGAGGGAAATTTCCTTTAATACATACACCAACCCTTGTTAACCTATTTCTCCACCTTCCTCTTTTGTTGATTTTGCTAAATGACATTCTTAGAATCTTTATAAAGAAAAACCACATCCTGGCATCATGGGCCTTCTCGACCGACTTCTAGAAACTTTCTTCTCCTTCCTTCCCACCACCAGCAAATACAGATACTTTCTCTCTCTTTTTTTTTTTGTGGACGGGCAGTTTCCTCTTCTGTTGGCCTAAGGCAATTGCAGCTCCATGAGTTACCTCCTCCCCCCTCAGTATAGCCATTCTAGTAAGAAAAGGGAAGTGATAATCCCCTTGTACAGGCCCTTGGTGAGGCCTCACCTGGAGTACTGTGTTCAGTTCTGGAGACTGTATCTCAAAGAAGACAGAGACAGGATGGAGGCAATTCAGAGAAAGGTGACCAAAATGGTGGGTGGTCTCCATCGAATGACTTATGAGGAGAGGTTGAGGAACCTGAATATGTATACCCTGGAGGAGAGGAGGAGCAGGGGTGATATGATACAGACCTTCAGATACTTGAAAGGTTTTAATGATCCATGGTCATCAACAAACCTTTTCCATTGGAAACAATTTATTAGAACTAGGGGTCATAATTTGAAACTCCAGGGAGGAAGACTTAGAACCAATGTCAGGAAATATTTCTTCACTGAGAGGGTGGTGGATGCCTGGAATGCCGCCGGAGGAAGTGGTGAAGACTAAAACTGTGAAGGATTTCAAAGGAGCATGGGATAAATACTGTGGATCCCTAGAAGGCTAGAGGATGGGAATAAATAAAAAAGCTAAACCGGCATGGAACGGCAGTTACTACTCTTAAGGGAAACATGGGGGCAACCTGCACGGAGCGGCAGTTACTACCCTTAAGAGAAACATGGGGATAACCTGCATGAAGTGGCAGTTACTACCTTGGGAAGCTTGCAGGGAAGACTAGATGGACCATTTTGGTCTTTTTCTGCCGTCATTCCTATGTTACTATGTTACTATATGCAGCAGATTCATAGTGAGGGGCCAGAAATCCTGGCTTTCTCCGGACAGTGGTCTTATGGACCCTGAGGATAGGTATTAGCTGATGCTGTGGCATGGTATCTGTGACACCCTCCCTAGGGGCTGTGAATGCCACCTCCACAGCACCCCCAGCCAATCCCAGGGACAGACCCTTGACCAGGGAATCTAGCTCAGGACCTCCGCACTAAGCCCACACTTTGAACAGTGTTGTGGTTTTTCGGACCAGAAGGCTGTACTGGATGTGGTTGGTGCTGTTAAAGTATGTGGAAAAGAAACAAGAGTCTCCGCTGTAGCACAAGTCATTTAGGAATTGAGAGGGGCCTGGCATATTTCCATGCCCAGTGTCTTACACAAACAAAAGAAAATATCTATAAACATCACAAAATAATTAATGAAAAAGACCAATTAAGTTGCCCAGTAGTGGTTGGTTCCATTTCTGCTCATCAGGTTGACACAGTTCTAGGTTTGGCTCCTGGCATGGACCCAGGAGGAGGCAGAAGCCAAACACAGAATAGGGCTGTCTACAGATCCCTGCTTGTGATGATGTTTTTCAGTGTTTGCCTCTGAAGCATGGAGTTTTTTTGGTGAGTCCTTATGATATATTCTTGATGTTTTCTTGGTTTGGTTTAAACTTTTTGGATTTGCTGTTTTAGTATGCATGCAATTGTACATCCTGCTCCCCCTGTAGGGAAATCAGATTTATTTTAGACCAACATACAACAGGTTCCCCCATGTGGTAGGATTTGGCATGATGAATATATAGTCCTTCTCTCGAGGAGGACTGAAAAACACGTTCTTATGCTACGTGGACCTTTAATGTGAATGTTGCTTTTGTAAACCATTACGATCTTATTTTGGAACGACGGTATATAAAATGCTTAAATAAATAAATGTAATTCTAAAAAGTATAAACCATCTTTCCAGATCAGTGCTCAAGGTGGTACAGTAAAAATGTAAAACGTATATTCTACAATAAATGAAATACAAAAAAAAAAAGCTTCAAAAATACTTAAATCAAATAACCAAACAATTTAAATTCCTGAATAGCAGAAACAAACTCCAATATAAAATCAACAGTTAAACCCTAAAGGTTTGTTTAAAAAGTCAGGTCATAGTTAAATGTCTAAACTGCAGATACTCTGATTCCAGATATCCTTTGCTAGGGAGTATATTCCATAGTTGAGGGGCAGCACAAGCAAATGCTATTGTTGTAGGCTTAACCAATTTATAACTAAAAGATAAGTAGACATAACAAGGCGTCCTGGGCTGCTCTCAAGGATTTGGATGGAATGTAACGAAAAAGATGATCCATTAAGTATCTGAGCCTTAGCCCGTTTAGAGCCCTAAAAGGTAACAAAATCTTACCTTCAGCATATAGTGTATTACAGCAGTGTTTCCCAACTTTTTCACTCCCAAGGCACACCTGCATTAAGAAAAATGTTGTGTGGCATACCAGCCATCATTGAGCAGGCAGTTTGGATGTGGAGAGGACTCATGGGCCAAAAGTGAAAGCCCCACTTAGTTTCTCTTCCAAATTTTAAAACAAAGGGAGAGACTAGGCAAAAACAATTGAATCCCTCATGATGGACTATTTTTTTCTATAATAAAGGAGAAGTTGGTGTGGTGTGAAAAGCTGGCTAAGTTGTCTGCCACTTGTGGTTGCCAGAGCTACTTCACTGCTGCTCCCACATCATTGCTCAGTGCACACTCTTGCCCTGTCTCATTTAACCTGGAGCTAAGACAGGCTGGAAGGACTCAAAGAAGGGAAAATGAGGTGCTGTCTGTAATGTGTGTGCCGCAGAAAGCAGGTACTAGTTATTTGTGCTCTGCACACTGCCCATAATTACTACTCTCACAGGCTCATGCTGTAGCTAGGAAGAAGAGGCATGCATGATTACCATGTCTCAGAAAGGAGTTAGTCACGGCTTTATACAAACATAGTCGCGCACATGTCTGGGTACTTGTGCACATAAATATGCGGCCTATGTTTATGCACGTATTGGTGCATGGGGGTACTTGTTCATGTACGACCGTGACCTGGTTTAGGCACATAGTTAAGCATGGGGGTACTTGTACACGAAGACTGTGACTTGCTTTTGAGCGCATATTTTGTGTCTATACTCTCATGCACTGTTGGTGGGTGTGCAGGAGGCCACCTAAAACACAGAACAGGAAAGCTCAGGTACTGGGAACAAAAAAAAGGGAATCTACCTGCCTTGCTGTAGGTGCAGCTTGCCATATATGGCAGTACAGTCATGGCATTCTCCACTTCTATGTCAGCACTGTTTGGATGCCAAGGCTATTTGTCTACAACAGATTTTGCCGATGTTAGGCTGTCCCTCTTGAACTCAACTAGTTCTGGTGGGGAGTGTGGTAGAAGGCGACAAAGCAGTTGTATCCCCTCACCCCTCTTTCCTGATGACAGTGACTTCTCTGGGAGAAGGGTCAGAGATGGTCAGGTTTGGGCCTATGGGTCCCGGTATGGATCCATCCTCCTTTTTTTCCTGGGTGGAATGTTTTTAGAGCCTGCAGAATTTTTCTGCAGAGGTGCCCGGAGGAAGCGAAGCAACCTGCTATGAAGGGTTGGTATACTTGAGGCTTCCATTTGCCTGCCTCTATGCACAAGTGCCGCAGGGAAGCTGTTCTTGGAAATGTTCAGGAGGGATGTGGGTCATGCTATGTCATAGGACTCCGATAGGGATTTGGATTCTCCCCTTTGAAGAGGAAGAAATCCTTCCAGATTCAGAACCGCATTGGACTGTATTCCGTTACAGTTACCAAGTCTGTTGAAGCAGACCCCGAAGGCGTTCTGTGTGAACTGGGGTGACGCTATGGGACTTGCAAATAAAAGATTCCATATTGGTCACCTTACGCAAAGTGTCATGTTTCTTTCCTCTCCTGGATCTGATTTAAGGATGATTGACCCTTGAATGGAGCGCCCCGGAAACAAGTGTAAAAGGGGGGGGGGGGCACGTATTAGCAGGTTTTATAACCTTGGATCCAAAGGCAAGGGTTCAGTTGTATTTCAAAGGATGGATACCTTGGTATGTGCTGTTTCCAGGTGAACTACCATTCCAGCGGAAGAAGGGGGCATCTCTAGAAGGTGCTCGGAATAGGCTAACCTTAAGCAGACCTTTGAGGCCATGGCACTGCATTGCAGATTGCATCTTGCTGTTGTCTGGTAGCTCGGGCTGGTTTGTGCCTCTCTCAGGAGCTATAAGCAGGGTTGATAATGGACCTTTGATGAACCAGGTCCGCATATTTAGCCGATGCATGCTGTGACTTGGTGCAGATGGCTGCTGGAGAGTTGGCTTCCGTTATAGTGGCTAGATGAATGTTGTGGTTGTGAAATTGGTTGGCAGCCACTGTTTTCAAGTCCAATCTTACAAGATTACCTTTTAAAGGTTCTCCTTTATTCAGCAGTGAGTTGGAGAGAATGACAAATAGCTGAGAAGAATCCAAGGTTCCTTGTTGGCCGAGGACAAGAAGATGGCATTGTTCCTTTTTGGAGCGAAGGGCCGCTACAGAAATTCCAGGCGGTTTCATCCATATTCATGAGTATCTAGTTGAATGTCTTGTCCCTTCGGAGGATCTCACGCATTTTTTGGCCTAGCAAGCTTCGTAAGGAGGTGAGCTTTGAGAATGGAGCACCTGGTTCTTCAGGATGAAGGTATGAGGGCTCATTTCAGGAGATAGGCAGGTCATCTGTCTCACTTTTATCAGATATGTATTCTGATTTAAACAGTCCAGCAGGTACTGGAATTGGTGAGAGGCGACTATGCCCTAGGGCTTCTCTGAATTCTTTCGGATACCTTTATGGTCTCTCCATCCCATTTTCTGCAGAAGAGAGTGGCAGTGGAGATAACTTTTAAAGAGGCACTTGGTTTGATGGCCATTATTCCTGTTCCTAGATCACATGGCATAAGGTATGATATCCCAGTTGTTTTTGTCATTCCCAGGAAAGAGGAGTCTTCTTGGCCCATCCCAGAATTCAGTGCAGTCAATTGAGATTTGACGGGGTCTTGTTTCCGAATGGAAACTCTACCTTTTGTAATAGTGGAAGTGCAAATGGGGGAATTTCTCACATCTCTTGTTCAGATGGAGGCATATCTGCATAATCCCATTCACTAGGAACATCAGTTTCCTGTGGATTGCCATTCTGGGACATCCTTATCAGTTTTAGGAACTGCCCTTTGGGCTGGCTACTATGCCTAACACCCTCAAGGTCATCTGCAGAAGGAGGACATTCTAATACATTTTTTAGGGTGACTAGCTGATTTGAGTCAACCATGCAGAAGAGCGTAGGTGTTTTCCTTGCTTTAGGAACTAGGCTGGGTGGTGAACTTGGCCAAGAACAGTTTATGGTCGTTTCATATGCAAGAGTGTCTCAGTGTGCAGTTCACTATAGAACAGGACAGAGATTTTTCTGCCATTGAGTAGCATTTGGAACTTATTTGCTCAATTTTGTGCCTTGAGAAAGCTTACTCACCCGGCGGTGTGGGACTTATCTACAAGTCATAGAGTTGATGGCATGTTGGATGCTGTCCCCTGGGCAGGAATGCACTTGTGGCCCCTTCAGCACATGTTGTTCTGCTGTGGGTTCCAGAAGCACAGAGTTTTGTGGTGGGATTCTTGCCTTTAGGGATGTGCGTCCATTTGCAGTAGTGGAACTTCTCAGAAAGGGGGTTTCCTGGAAGATACTGGGCTGGTTGGTACGCATGATAGATGCAAGCATTTAGGCCTGAAGAGCGACAGTGGGCCTTCGATCGGTTGGAAATATGCGCTGTTAGCTTGCATACTTGCAGTTCGTCGAGCGGCTGTGACCTGCCTCAATCATTAAGGTGAAGCCTGGACCCACCAGATGTTGGAGGAGGTAACTGCAGTCATGGTATGAGCAGATCAACATCTCCAGGCCAAACCTGCCTCCCCATTGTTGGGAAGGACAATGTAAAAGCAGACTTCCTCAACAGGCAGGCCTTGGACCCCCAAGGGGGAAGTTGGCAGACAGAGCCATTCAACTAATAAGTGGGATGCTGCGGTCACCTGTCTCGGGCTTCACAGACGACCTCTGGCATTGTGGACATATCACAGTTATTCAGTCACAGAAGTAATCTGAGATCCTAGGTATCGATGCTCTTGTCCAGGTTTGGCCATGGATTGGTATGTGATATGCCCTCCCGCTTATGGCTGTTGATAACCTGGATCATTTGGACGGTTGCAAATCAGACTGAAACTGTTGTTCTGTGGGCTCTGAATAGCCAAAGTCCATGTTATACCATTCTTCAGAGGCTAGCAGTACTCTCGGCCTTCCACTCAGGAAATCTCTATTTCTTCAGGGTCCATGCTGCATGATGATCGGGTCGGTTTGGTCTTATGGTTTAGACCCTGAGAGGGCTTGGTTGCTGAAATGTGAATTATTTTTCTGCAGTGAATTCCACTGTGGTCTGGGCCAGGAAATTGTCTGCATCTCTAATCACGTTAAAGTTGGAAGGTTTTTCTAGGACTAGTGTGAGGAGCGAGGTACTTTGACGATGCAAGTAGAAGCTCTTGCTTGTTGTGGTAGTCAATGGTGGGATGTTGCCTGCCATCCAGATGTGTCCAGGTTGTTGAAGGGAGTTAGGCATTTATGTCCTCCCTTGCCTTTGTTTTTTATGGACCATAGCCTGGTCTTGAGTTTCCTTGGCTATCTGTTTAGTACGACCAATTTTAGAGCTGCAGGCTCCTCCTTGCCTTGAGCTGTTTTTGCGAATGGCTCTGGGGTCAGTACAGATTAGGTACCTTTTCTTTTTGCCAAAAGTGGTTTTGGAGTTTCATTTGAATTAGTGTATGTCCTTGTTGACGTGGGACAGGGATAGAGATGGATGTGAATATTGTCTGTTGTGTGCCTTGGTTGTCAGTCGAGATTGGATGCAAAACTGGAGGAATATTAACTCTCTCTCAGACAGTCTGAGCATCTGTTTGTGCTCTATGGTGGAGATAAACAAGGTGAACCGGCAACACGGGCGACTACAGCCTTTTGGGTAAGAGAAGTCATCTTGGCTGTCTGTGTGGGTGCCGATGTTCTATTGCCTACGCAAGGTAGGACACTTTCCACTGGGACTCTGGCGGTATCGTGGGCCGAGCTTCGGTTGTCTCCTTTTGAGGATTGCCGAGCAGAAACATGGTCCTCCTTACACACTTATTCCAAGTTTTACTGCTTGGCCGTTCGGGTTCACGAGGATGCCCCCTTCACATTGCAGTGTCTGCAGGACCGCGGACAGCATCCCGCCCTGTTTGGGAGTAGCTTTGGTACATCCCATTCGTGTGGATTGGCCTGTCTGAGTGAAGAGGAAGGAGAAACTACTACTTTCCTGATAATTTCCTTTTCTCTAAGGAAGGCAAGCCAATCCAAGCCCCCACCCTTGGCTGCCGTCTTGCCTTTTAGTTGGTTCTTAAATGTGGATGATGCAGATTGTTGATCCTGTTATTCATTGAAGGACTGGTAAGTATCATAACCAGTCTCTGAG
Source organism: Rhinatrema bivittatum (assembly GCF_901001135.1). Taxonomy (NCBI): domain Eukaryota; kingdom Metazoa; phylum Chordata; class Amphibia; order Gymnophiona; family Rhinatrematidae; genus Rhinatrema; species Rhinatrema bivittatum. The sequence continues at coordinate 188,046,937 of NC_042616.1, forward strand.
TTTAGGGAATGTTAATTCTTTTGATTGTGCTCGGTGTTCCAAATTGGTTGGAAGCATGAGTGGTTAACTGTTAATAGTCATGTTCAAATCAAACAGTTTGTCCACAGTTTGGCTTTTCCAGAGAATACTGGCAGGCTGATGGGGCAGGGCTTTGTGTCCATGACATCAGCTTTATTCCATCCTTATCTGCTGGTAGAGGTGCGTAATCTACTTGCTTGATTTGGCCTACCTTCCTTAGAGAAAATTAAATTGTTAGGTAAGTAGTAATTTCTCCTTAGTAGAATATCTCACCTTGGTCATACAGGCAGAACACAGACAGACCCTCACCAGTTGTGGAATAGAGAGATTATAATTATAAATAGAAATGTACAAAAACTGACCTGGAAACTGCAACAAGCCAGACTCTGTATTATGCAGTGCAACAATGTAAAAACAGAAACTTTGTGATTCCTCATAAGACCAAATAAAAAAATAAAAATGTATAAAACATTCATAATAGTAAAACCATACTGATAAGAATATTTCAAACAGTTGATGAATAGAACATTCAATAATTAAAAACTCATGTTTTTTAATTTCCAAAACAGCAATAAACATTTTTCAAAATAGCAGATATATCACACCCAATAATTAAAACTAATAAGGACTTTAAAATCTTCCACTCTTCATAACCTGAGATAGTCATGGATTAGTGGGGACGAAAGGGAGTGGGCTGGGGTGGTTGGTGGCACACACACTTTCTCCTCTCTCTTGCTCACACCCACATACTCTCACAGACACACCTGCTTGCTCGCACTGTAACACACACTCACATATATGCTCATTGACACACATTTGCTTACTCACACCCACGCACTCTCGTACATTCATTGACATACCCTTGCTCACGCTCCAACATATGCTCACAGATACATATGCTCACTGACACATACTTGCTCGCACTCATGCACTCACACATTCACACTCTCACACATGCTTGTTCATACCCACCAACTCTCACGTTTGCTCACGTACTCACAAATAAATACAAATATGTTCTCTGCACATGTGCTTGTTCATACCCATGCACATTCACACACACACTGATGCTCGCTCACACACTTGCTGAATGATATAAACCGACAGTTAAAAAAAAAAAAAAAAAAAAAAAGGGGGTGGGGGTGGGTTATACATTAATAGTTGGGGGGATCCAGGCAAGGCCCCAGGAGAATGGGTGGGCTTCCAGTTAATACTTCTGGAGGTCTTCCTTGGCTAGGAAAGGATATACTACAAGGCTGCTTCCCCCCCCCCCATCATACTGTTTTGTTTTGTTTTTGTATTGGCTAAGACTGAGGGGGCAATCTGCAGAGGAGAGCAATAAGGGGTCCTTCAGGCAGCGGTGGGAGGTGTCTCCCGCTTAGAAATGCGCAGCACATGAAAAGAAAAGCAGCCGACTATTTTTCACTATCACTGCTGAAAGTAATGATGGTCATGTCTTTAAGTGAGACGCCGGTTGTCCACCCCTGCCCTATTGAATGAGCTATGAATGAGCATTTTATTTTTTACAATGAGTCCCAAGTTCATTAGGTAGATTAGATTGTTGCAGTTAGAAAACGAGTGAACATAATGAAAGCAAACATTTCTTCTTTCCAAAAAAAAGTGATATGACAGTAGTAATATAGGTGTAAACTCTGCCTGTTGTTCAGTGATTAATATATGAGATGATGACTGTGTGTATTAATTGGTAAGAAAAGGATAGCAAGAAAATGAAAAATGAAGGGTCATCGCATCAGTACATATCCAGCCCTAAAACTCAATCCTCCTCCCAGTAATCGCTGGGCTATGCCTTCTGTTTGCTCAAATATTTAAGTGTTTTTTTTTTTTTTTTTTAAATTAACAAAGATTAGGTGGCAACAAATACCTTGTTAGGAAAATTTAGAGACTCTATTGAAGTGCTGCTGGGTACAGCCATTAATGTTTTAAAAGATAATATTAATAAACAATAGCAGTAATAACCAAGAAGTACTTTGCCTAATTTGATAGTACATTGAATGTTTTAAATGAGAGGATAATAATTTAGACTCTGCTTTGTATTCCATTGACTGCTTTTGTAACAGCGATTTGTTTTATTTACAGACCAAAAAATAGCAATGTGAATTTTTATGGCATTATTAACATTCATAGATACAGTAGATAGAGCTATTGCATTTTTTTCTTTTCTAATTTGGAAGAACCTCATGACCTAAAATTTTGTTTTAATGTGTTATGGGGCCATAATTTTATTCTCAAGATGACATATGAATTTGAGAAAAAAAGCAGTACACTTCTAGTTTATTAAAGTTGATACAGAAGAACATGTCCATGGAAAACACAATTTGTCCTAGCTTCTACTCTGTTTTTAAATATTATAATATCAGAAATGTAGTTTGGAATATCTTGAAATCTGTTATTTTCTTTCTTTTCTTTTTGAAACAGGATATAGCAGATCCATTTTTTGCTTATTGCAAACAACATGCAGACAGATTTGATAGAAAGTGGAAACGGAAGAACTACCTGGCTTTGCAGTCTTATTGTAAGGTGTCTATGCAGGAGAGGGAGAAACAGCTCACACCAGAAGCACAGGTACTGTATGTGTGTCATATTTACATTGACCATGAGTGTTCAGAGGCGAAGTGGGAAGGATTTTGTGGCATTTGTGTTGGAAATACTATAAAAATGAAAAATAAGTTTTGAGGGGCCAGCCTGACGTTCCATTGGTGGTGCTGCCATGTGGAAAACCTGACTTCAGTTCCCAGCTTGACTTATTTCACTCTGTGCTGATGATGTGGAGGCAGCATGCAGTAGTGTCCCATCCATTATTGAACAGCAGCTTATGCTTCTTAAGGAAGTGCTTGTGCTGGGTTTAAAGGGAACCATTTGTCATGTGACTCAGCCAGTGGACTGCTGCAGCAATGATTGGGCTAGATGGGAAGAGGAGTGGGTTAAAAATGTGAAAACCCTCTGAAAAGCTACAAATCAAAGCTCTTTTTGTCCTTTCCTTAGATCATTCCTGACTGTAGTGGTAATGAATGGAATTAAGGCAGGTGCTGAAATGGCTAGAATCTTAACAAGTAGAAGTATGCTGCCTTATTGGAAAAACGAGAGAGAAATTTGAAATAGTTTTGTATGTCATATTAATACAGTGTAGCAGTAACCTCTCTAGATTATTCCTGAAAATATTTCAGAAGTACGTTTGCAGAAATAATATTCATCATAATGCAAAATAGTTAAAAACTAAATTTAAAATGGCTTATTTCTTTCTGTAAAAGTCTTATTTTCCAGTAAATGCCTTCAACTGTTTAGTGTTTTGGGGTGCTTTAAATGAGAGAGGCATTTTTGGGTTATAAGCGATATAAGTAAATGCTTAACCCTAATGATACCAATAATGCAATACTGATGCAAATGAATTTAATTGCAAACTGGTAACAAAAAAGGCAGATGACATGCTTGCTCAAACATGACTAGTTTACTGCATACCATGATCACCATAGGTCTGAGGCAGAGAAAAATTAAATTTCTCTCACCAAATCTTGCTGAGTACCTTCACATGGTGTAAATTTCAGCAAAGCAAACACTACTATGAAAATATGATGACAAAAAAAAGTTAAATTCAGTCTGGCCACATGATGCCTGGGATAAAAAGGTACCTTTTCATAGCTTCAGCACTAGTGTTATCGATGGTGGTAGCGATGGTGCTGACCCTTCAGGTGAAGATAATTGTGATACTGCAGTAGGATATAGTGACCTTATGCATGGACCCACTGTAACAATTGAAATCACAGAATTTAACGAAAAACTATCTCTTCCTCTTAGTTTATGTGGACTCCTAAAGACAAAAATGAGATTATAATCTGCTGTTTTAATGCCACAAACTTTACGTTAAAAGGATGTACAAATAGAGCTCATCAAAAATTGGAAAAAAGAGGAGTACCAAATGATGCAATTGGAGACCAATTAAATATGGCAGAAAGATAGACAAATTGTTTTAATTGTATTGGATGCCATTGGTCCAATTAAAAATAACTTTCAAGCACATCTAGTCATGTTGCCTGTATATATTACACCCTATGAACTCCGGAAGGGAAGCTCTTCTTGGCACAGCGCAAGTATTAAGGAAATTAATAGTAAAATTCAGAGATTGAAATCATACTCAACATTTCCTGGCTTATGAGTGAGGTTCATTCCTGTTATGGTATATGCAAAATGAACCCGTTTGGAGACATTACCTCTGAGCAGGATGCTTCATTTTTTCCTCACATGCCATAGGATATGATGTAATGTTGCTACTCAATGTTATGGCAGACTGCTTGCAAACATTTCTCACTACACCCTTTTCAGGATAATAGCAGAGACACAGCAACAATAAACAAATGCTGTTGTATTACTGAATTTGTTAAATTGTCTTCCTACAATCACCTCTTAAATGTATCCTGTTACGTCAAATATCACTTTGCTTGCTGACTAGCTTGCTTTATAAAGTCTAAAACTAAAACTGGTTCAGTTCATATCTAAAGAATAGGTTCTTCCAAGTTCAGATCAATAACGTATTATCAGACAAAGTCAATCTAAAAACAGGAGTACCGCAGGGATCAGCCACATGTCTGAGACCCTTTTTAACATATACATGCTGCCCTTATGCCATCTACTTGCAGGACTCGGAATCATACATTACATTTACGCAGACGATATTCAACCAATCCTACCCATAGAAGACACATTAGTGAAAATGTTAAATCTAGCTAACATGTACCTAGACATTATAAGACAACTACTAAACCAAATGGAACTTGTGATTAATATGGATAAAACAGAATTTCTACACTTAGGGGCGGATTTTCAGAGCCCTGCTCGCCTAAATCCACCCAAAACCGGGCGGATTTAGGCGAGCAGGGCCCTGCGCGCCGGTAAGCCTATTTTACATAGGCCTACCGGCGCGCGTAGAGCCCCGGGACTCGCGTAAGTCCCGGGGTTTTCGGAGGGGGCGTGTCGGGGGCGGGCCCGAACCGCGCGGCGTTTTCGGGGCGTGTCGGGAGCATTCCGGGGGCGGGCCCGGGGGCGTGGCCGCACCCTCCGGACCCGCCCCCAGGTCGCGTCCCGGCGCGCAGGAGGCCCGCTGACGCGCGGGGATTTATCCCCCGACAAAGGTAAGGGGGGGGTTTAGACAGGGGCGGGTGGGTTAGGTAGGGGAAGGGAGGGGAAGGTGAGGGGAGGGCAAAGGAAAGTTCCCTCAGAGGCTGCTCCGATTTCGGAGCAGCCTCGGAGGGAACGGGGGTAGGCTGCGCGGCTCGGCGCGCGCCGGCTATACAAAATCCATAGCCTTGCGCGCGCCGATCCAGGTTTTTAGCAGATACGCGCGGCTCCGTGCGTATCTACTAAAATCCAGCGTACTTTTGTTTGCGCCTGGAGCGCAAACAAAAGTAGGCTATTCGCGCTCCTTTTAAAATCCGCCCCTTAGAACATAAAAATACTGAAATCAGCCAAACCCCAATAATCCTCAAAGACAGCCAGAAAATTGAACTAGCTGAAAAAGTACGTAACCTCGGAATAATAATGGACCCAGAAATCAACTTAAAACAGCACATATCTCTGAAAGTAAAAGAAGGCTATGCAAAACTAATGATCCTCAGAAGGCTAAAACTACTACTAACACCAGATCAATTCAGAACAGTACTTCAGGCAATAGTCTTTTCCAGCACTGAATACTGCAATGCACTTTTACTAGGTCTTCCAAATTCAACATAAAGACCGCTTCAAATACTACAAAACACAGTAGCCAGAATATTAACGGGAAAAAAAAGAAGAGACCATATAGCTGACACTCTAACAGAATTACATTGGCTACCCATAGAACACAGAATAAAATACAAAGCTTTATGTACCATACATAAACTAATACATGAAAAATCAGATTGGCTAAACACAGCACTGCGAGTACACATACCACATAGAAACCTTCGGTCATCAAATAAAGCACTCTTAACCGTTCCTTCAATAAAAACGGCGAGACTAACCCAAGTGAGAGAAAGGGCCTTATCATTAGCAGGCCCCACAATTTGGAACACAATGCCTACAGAGATCAGATTACAAAGAGATCTCAAGACATTTAGGAAAAGTTTGAAAACATGGCTTTTTAAACAAGCATTTTATAAAGAGATGGGAAAATAGAAAACAGTCAGGAATAGGCAGTAGAGCACCGACGCACAACATTTAGAAACACACAGTAGAGGGGTCTATGAACTCTACATCACTACAAACATAATTGTAACACTATGAATAATGAATTTTACCTGTAAACAGTCCCTTCCTGGTACACTCGGTCATGACTAACTTCACTGACAATAGTTTGTATTTAATGATTTATTATAACTGAACCTTTTGACGGCACCAGTTAGAATGTACTATGTATGCTTCTCCCTACATTAATTTATGTGCCACCATGTAAACCGTTGCGATGGTAAATAACTTAGCGACGGTATAGAAAAGATTTTAAATAAATAAAATAAAATAAATAAATACACTGTGACGGATTTCAAAGGGGCATGGGATAAACACTCTGGATCCATAAAGGCTAGAGGATGGGAATGAAGAGAAGAGCCATGAGGGTAGCTTACGGGAATGGTGGCTACTACCTGGTGATTACTACCCTTACTCAATAAGCCTTCACACGGATAATGCAACTTCAACATTGCTCTCTGCTTCAACGCAAGGGGAAATGTGGAAAAGAGGATTTGCATTCAGACAACAACCAACAAGGACTGAACTACACAGTCTGGGTAAACAAATATCATGGGGGGTAGCTTGCTTATTGCGGCAGTTACTACCCTAAACTAATTAAGTCTGATATTTCACTTTGAATGCATATACAGCGTTGCTCTCTGCTTCAACGGCAGGGGGAAATTTGGAAAAGAGGATTTACATTCAGACAACATCCAACAAGGCATTGATCTGTGCAGTCTGGGTAAATAAGCATCGGGGTACTTGCTTGATGTGGTGGTTACTACCCTTAACTATTAAGCCTTATGCTTCACCTTTGATGCAACGCCAACATTACTCTCTGCATCATTGGCAGGGTGTGGCAGGAAATTCAAATCAAACAGTTACCAACAAGGGCCCTGAACTTGGTGGTCGGTGAAACAGATAAGTATGGGAAAATAAGTGTGGGAGCTTGCTGGGAAGACTGGATGGGCCGTTTGGTCTTTTTCTGCCGTCATTTCTGTGTTTCTAAAGGAGGTCCTGATTTATCTGCAGTCATCACTGTCGATGCTCCTATAACCAAATGCTTATCCTCATAGATACGGATAATGTGATCTTGATGCAAATGAGTTAAGTATGAACTGGCTACAAAGAGTTTAAAACACGGCTAGATTACTGCACATCATGCTATAGACACGAACAAGATACATAACTTTTCTCTTCACATCAAAGAGATGGTATAGTGTTTCTAGGTAATGTTATGACAGAATACTTATAAACATGTTGCACTGTGCTGTTTTCCTGAGTATCAGGAACAGAAGAAAGAAAATAAGTGCTATTATATAGTAACATTGTAGCATAGTAAATGATGGCAGATAAAGACCAATTGTTCTATCCACTCTAGTCAGTTGTTCCTCTTTCAGATTTTTTTCCCCTTTAGGTAGATGAACATATAGTTTCTCAATGCATTAACCATCACCATTAGCCTTTATATCTCATCGAATCATGCTCATTGTTAAGGTTATAATCTTGGCTGCTCTGTATAGGTTGCACAACCTTTCTGAATGTGTAATGCAGCCATATCACTGATGTTAGGATTATAACTATGGCCACTCCTAAATCTATCTTGTTTGAGAGTTCCTAGTATTTTTTCCTTATAACAAATATGTGGGTAATTTATTTTTTGCATTCCAGATGCATGATTTTACACTTTTTGGCATTAAAGCTTATTTTCAGAATCCTGACCCTTTTTTCCAGTTTTCTCAGGTCTGCTTTCATTTTCTCCACTATACTTTGTGTGTCTGCTTTCATACATATTTTAGTATTCTTTGCAAGCAAGCATATTTTCCATCAAATTGTTCTGCAATTTCACTAATAAATATATTGAAAAGAACCAGTTTTAAGTTTCAAGCCCTGTGGTACCACTAGTCTCTTTGCCTTTACCAGTATGGGCTCCATTTAACAGAACTCTGGGTTCTTCTGTTCCATCAGTTCATCACACAATTGACGACAACCTTCTGGCATATCCCCATACTGTTTACCTGTCTTTAGTACAGAATAGTGTCAAAAGTCTTTGAAATCCAGATAGACAATATGTACTGCTTCTCTCTCATTTCACCACTTTTGTTACCTTTTAAAAAAAACTCATCTTCCAATTTATTACATACCTAATCTAGTCAACTTTCAAAGTGAGTTACAACTACAATATATTTTCATGCATACACAGTTCTATAAGTTAAAACATAAATTCAAATATAACTTAAAACATAAGTGATGACTGTGATCTCAGGTCAGTTAAAACCCACCTTCAAAGACTACCAAATAACATCAATAAGCAAATGAAAATATTTTGATCTTGTGGCCCAATCCAATTACATATCAAAATAGTTTTGCCCTTTGAAACTTTACTCCTTAGTTAACTCTTAAAGGCTTGTTTAAAAATCATGTATTCACCATTTGTTTGCAATTTGCAACATTTGGACCAAAATGAATATATTTTGGGAGACAGTTCCAAGCAGTTGGAACAAATCTGAAGGAATCCCAAAGGCACATACTGACTAATCTGGCCTGTCTTAGTGATGGAGTTTCCAGCAGACCATTGTTAGCAGATCTTAATGTCCATACTAGAACATATCGAGTCAGTAAGCAAATAAGATATTATGGGGATAAGCCACACAATAAATATGTAATGGAGTTTTGTATTAGGTGCACCAAATAATTGGTAACCAGTGTAAGTTTTGTAAAGAGGGAAAGAAATGCTCAGGCTGTTTTCTTGGCCAGAATGATTCTTATAGCTGTATTTTATATTAATTGCAGTCGACAGATGACTTTTATGGGTAGATCAACATAAATGTTATAATAGCCTATCTGTGCAGTTACCAATGCCTGGATCACACTTTTCAGATCTTCAATGTTCAAGAATGTTCATATCTGTGACAAGGATTTTAAGATACTATAAACACTCATCACTACAATGGTGATACGATTGTTTTAAACACTTTTAGAATTTGCAAAGCATTGCAGTATCATTATTAAAGATATTACGAAGTGCATGCAAGATATGTCAAACTATTTCCATTCAAAGACACAACAAGAAAGATAAATCAATCCCCCTCCCCAAACTCTACTGAGAGGGTTACAACTGACCTGCACTCATCTACCCTTTACCTTTATCAGTATGCATACTACTGGACACATTGAATACATTCCAGGCAAGCACATGCCAACACTCTTTTGCTAGTTTGTGGCATGTTCCACCATCCAGCTAAAATGCCTGACAGCTACCAAAAGAGGTGTAAGCAAAGTTATTCCTTTTTTATGAGGGAGGTTGAGGCTCAGGTAAGAACAGTCGCAGCAAAATTGAGATTTTAAGGTCCATTTTATGAAGCCTTACCTGAGAATAAAACCAGTGATTGATCTTTATCCATTTTCTTTAGTTGTATTGCAAATGGAGTTGCCAGTGCTTATTTTGCATATATTTCCCTCTACATTTGTGATGACCTGTGCTCTGTCTTTCCCATGCCTTTTAGCTCTCTGCTAGTGGATCTTCTGTGTCCTCCAATAATTGCTGGTAAATTTTTCAGATTAGGACCTTATTGTTGAATGGCGTCACTTTTAGCTTTTCAAACATGGTCAAGCTCCTGCCATAATTTATTCTGACAATCCACCACTATTAATCCACAACCGTGGGGGTAAATACAATTATACACCATTCAAAACCCACACCTAACCAACTCTTGTATTTTTTTTTAATTTAAATTTTAATTGAATTTATTTATTTTCATTAAATTTATTAAAATTCCTATGTGAACTCACACCCAAAAACCATTAGTTCCTAACATAATTTTTGTAAAATTTGTTGGGTGTATGGTAATGCTTCATAAACTACCAAGAGCACTCAACCATTAGTGCCTTGTATGCAATTTCTTGTTTAATTATGAGCACCATGAGTTGGTTAGGTGTGGGTTTTGAATGGTGTATAATTTATTCTGAGGCATCATGTTCAGAATGCCCTTCAATTGTAGATACTAAAGTCTGGGGCATTATACGTGCCATAACTTTCCTGAAGTAATTGTAGGGTGAGGAATTTGCCCCATTAACCAACTTCTACTACGTTATAATCCACACTGCTGGGGGAAATTTGCCCTTGTAAAATGGTTCAGAAATTGTGACTGCAGTGGCCAGGTCTTGTGACCTATTAATGTGATGCCATTGAAATGCTATTAGAGAGGAAGGGTTTGCAAACTTTTTATGTCATGGGGCCCACCTCTTTCCATTCATGCAGTTGGTTGGGGCCCCACAAAATGGGATACTATATATGTGAAGGGTATTTATCAGGCAGCCTCACTACCAACCAGTGCTCAAAATCCCTAATTTGTTTTTCTTAAGAACATAAGAAGTTGCCATACTGGGTCAGACCAAGGGTCCATCAAGCCCAGCATCCTGTTTCCAATAGTGGCCAAACCAGGCTACAAGTACCTGGCAAGTACCCAAAACATTAAGTAGATCCCATGCTTCTGGTGCCAGTAATAGCACTGGCTATTCCCTAAGTCATCTTGATTAATGGCAGTTAATGTACTTCTACTCCAAGAACTTATCCAAACCTTTTTTAAACCCAGCTACACTAACTTCCCTAACCACATCCTCTGGCAACAAATTCTAGAGCTTAATTGTGCGTTGAGTGAAAGAATTTTCTCCAGTTAGTTTTAAATGTGCTACTTGCTAACTTCATGGAGTACCCCCTACTCCTTCTGTTATCTGAAAAAGTAAATAAATTCACATTTACTTGTTCTAGACTCCTTATGATTTTTAAACCTCTATCATATCCCCCTTCAGCTGTCTCTTCTCCAAGCTGAACATCCCTAATCTCTTTAGCCTTTCCTCATAAGGGGAACCATTCCATCCCCTTTATCATTTTGGTCCCTCTTCTTTGTACCTTCTCCAGTACAACTATATCTTTTTTGAGATGAAGTGACATTTTCCATTTTATTCACTATTCCTTTCCTATTAATTCCTAACATTGTTTGCTTTTTTGACTGCCACAGCACACTGAGCTGATTTTAATGTATTATCCACTATGATACCTACATCTTTTTTCTGGGATAGCTCCTAATATGAAACTTAACATAGTGTAACTACAGCATTGCTTATAGGCATCACTTTGCACTTGTCCACATTAAATTTGGATACCAAAATCTTGGATACCAAAATCTTCCAGTCTTGCAAAGTCTTCCTGCAATTTACCACAATCCGCTTGTGATTTAACTACTCTGAATAGTTTTGTATCATCTGCAGATTTGAATACCTCACTCATCGTATTCCTTTCCAGATCATTTGTAATATATATTGAAAAGCATCTTTCTAAGTACAAATCCCTGAGGCACTCCACTGTTTACTTTTTTCCATTGAGAAAACTGACCATTTAATCCTACTCTGTTTCCTGTCTTTTAACAATTTGTAATCCATGAAAGGACATCTCCATCTATCCCATGACATTTTAGTGTTATTAGAAGCCTTTGTCAAACACCTTCTGAAAATCCAAATACACTACATCTACTAGTTCACCTTTATCCACATGTTTATTAACCCCTTAAAAAAAATGAAGTAGATTTGTGAGGCAAGACTTTCCTTGGGTAAATCCATACTGACTGAGTCCCATTAAACCATATCTTTTGGCTGAAATAGCCTCTTTCACCTCACCTTTTAACGATGCTGGTAATCATTTTGCCTTCCTCCTTTCTTAATGCGTGAAATACATCTGGACTGCGCTTCTAAAATGGTATTTTTAAACAATGTCCATGCCTTTGTATGCTTATAACCTTTGCAGCTGCACCTTTCAGTTTTTTTGATTTTCCTCATTTTATCAAATATTTAGTGTTAGATCTGTAAATGTACATATTGTCCCCCTTCCAGACATTAGATCAAATTCGATCATGTTATCACTATTGCCAAGTGGCCCCATCACCGTTATCTCTTGCCAAATCCTGAGTTCCACTAAGAATTAGATCTATAATCTGTTCCTGAACCAATTTCTCCAAGAAGCAGTCATTTATTCTGTTCAGGAACTTTATATCTCTAGCATGTCCCGATGTTACATTTATCCAGTCAATATTGGGGTAATTGAAATATCCCATTATTACTGCACTCCAAATTGGTTAGCTTCCCTGAGTTCTCTTAGCATTTCATTGTCAGACTCATCATTTTGGCCAGGTGGATGGTAGTATACTCCTATCACTATACTCTTATCCAGCATACTTGGGATTTCTACCCATATAGATTGAACTGTGCATTTAGTCTCTTGTTTGATCTTTATCCAGTTGGACTCTATGCCCTCCCTGATATAAAGTGCCTCACCCCCACCAAGTTGATCCTCCCTATCATTGTGATATAATTTGTACCCTGATATAGCACTCTCCCACTGGTTATCCTCCTTCTACCAGGTCTCTGAGATGCCAATTATGTTTCTCATTATTCATACATTCTTACTCTCCCATCTTATTTCTTAGTCTTCTGGCATTGGCATATAGACATTTCCAAATATTTTTTGTTTGTATTAACTGCCTGCTTTTCAGTTGATAGAGATAATTTGGAATCCTTTAGCTCAGGTGATTCTTTTCTTTTAGGCACATGGACTACTTTTGCTTTTATTGGAACCTCTCTGTTGAGATGCCCTAGCTCTCCCCTTTCATTAGTATCCTTTGAAAATACCTTCCTCCAAACCATGCACTGCTGAGGGACTTTTGGCTTTCCCTTTGTTCTAGTTGATGAAAGGAGTAAACACCACACAGGCAGAAATCCCAGACCGACAGAGTGAAACACATATCCTGACAGACATAGAGACCCTACACAAAGTGAGGCACAAACATCCCACAGAGAGACAGAATCCTTACATCCAGATAAGCACAGAAATTCAGATATACCTAGAAGAAAATCAGAGACCGAGAGAGGCATAGACAAAACACAGGCAGACAGACCACATCACATTCGGAGACCAAAGCATAGCAATCACAGGCACACACTCCATTACAGAGGTCACACACCACAATGTAAGGGCTGGAAAATTAAAACAAAAAAAAAAGCAAAAAATACATAGGTGCTAGCCAAAAATATTGGGGAGCTGAGAAGCTCCATCTCACCCTGCCCAATTTATTTATTTTTTTCTTTTTCTTTACTGTTTTCATTAGTTTTCCTATTTTTCTCACCATATTTGTGTTTTTCTTAGTTTGCTCATCTTTTTAATTTTCTTGGTTTTTTTTTTACACTTTTTGCCTTTATTCTCTCTTCCTTCTTCATTCTCTCCCCTCCATTTCCTCATTCTCTCTGGCCTTTTTGCCCATTCTCCTCCTCAACCTCACCACTTTTCCCTTGGCGGGCAATGGCTGTGATTGCTCTCTTGGGTAGGGACTCTGTAGTAGCAGGATCTCCTTTTGGACTGGGGCCTGAAGGTGGCATGTCTTTCTGGGTTGTAGAACTCTGCAGTGACTGTTCCCATTTTCAGGTCTGCTGCAGAATAAGCAGCTCCCCACCTGGGTTCACCGTAGCAGAAGTTGCTCATCTCCCTGGCCCAACAAAAGATGTATAACTATGCTGTGTCATTCTTAAAATGATGTCACTACGTTCTGGCAGCTCCCTTCCTCCTCAGCGTGCAGTGTGTGCATGGCATCAAGACTCAACAGTGTAGCTATATTTCTTCTCTACTTGTATTTTGGACATTGTTCTATGCCAGAGGTTCCCAAACCTGTCCTGGGGGACCTCTAGCCAGTCGAGTTTTCAGGATATCCAATAAATAAGCATGAGAGAAAATATGCATGCTATGGAGACAGTGCATGCAAATTTATTTCATGAACATTCATGGTGGATATCCTGAAAACTTGACTGGCTGGGGGTCCTCCAGGACGGGTTTGGGAATCACTGTTCTATGCTATACAAATGAATTAAAAAAAAAAAAAAAAGCTGTGCCCTCACTGTTCACATCCATAGGGAAAAGGGTATGTTTTCATGCTAAATTTATAGTAGTCTATGCAGCCATAAATTGTCTGATTTGTAGTGTCCCTTTTCTCCCTGAACTCCTCTGGCAAGGTAAGAAGTCCAACACTAAAAGATATTGGTGTTCAATACTTGTTTGGCATTATATGATGCTAAGTATAATGTAAAGTACATTATGCACAATCACCAACAAATCTTTTCCGTTGGAAAGAAATCAGTAGAACTAGGGGTCATGAAGTGAAACTCCAGGGAGGATGACTCAGAACAAACGTCAGGAAATATTTATTCATGGAGAGGGTGGTGTATGCCTGGAATGCCCTTCTGGAGGAGGAGGTGGTGGTGACAAAAATAGTGAAAGATTTCAAAGGGGCATGGGATAAACACTATGGATCCCTAAAAGCTAGAAGATGGAAATGAAGAAATGAGTGCATGGGGGTAACTTGCTGGTGTGGCAGTTACTACCCTTAACCAATAAGCCTTCATACTGTTAATGCAACTCCATTATTGCTCTCTGCTTCAAAGGCAGGTGGAAAAGGGGAATTAGATTCAGACAGCAACCAACAAGGACATTAAGTTTTGCGGTTTGGGAAAACAAGCATAGGGATAACTTGCTGATGCGGCTGTTACTACCCTTAACCAATAAGTCTGAAATTCTTGATGCAACTCCAATATTGCTCTCTGCTTTAACGGCTGGAGGTATCGGGGAATTGGACTCAAACAGCAACCTCAACCAACAAGGGCCCTTACTTTGACGGTCTGGGAAACTGATAAGTATTTGGGGGGGAGGGGGGGAACTTGTATGGCATGGCAGAAACTACTATAAGCTTGCTGGGCAGACTGGATGGACTGTTGGTCCTTTTCTGCCATCATTTCTATGTTTCTATGTTACTGTTGCTAATATTAATTAAAATTATGCAATAAAGCAGTATTTTGTACCAGTTGAGCTAGAAACAGCAGTGCTGAGAGAGAGCAAAAATACAGTGAAATACTGTTTATAGTGAATTCTTAGTACCTTGCTATAATAAACTTTTTCAGAAATTCAGTTTGTCATTCTTTTAGGATAAAAAAAAACAGTTTGTTGACAACTCTTCTGCTATGTAAACATTTGTGGAGCAGAATGGATTGGTTTAATGGATGTATCACTGTAAACAAAATTTATGCTTTCTGGTAAGCTATTAATTTAAAATGCATAAAATCAGTTCATAACTGGTTTATTTATAATTTGATACATTTTTTATTAGCTGACATAAAGTGCTGAGAACTTTTAACCCCAAGTATAATAAGAATTACAAGTTGTTACCATGATGCCCCGTTAAATTGAAACTAGTCTCTTCATTTGCAGTAAAAAAGATATATTAAACAATTCTGTATACAAGGTAAAATAGTGTACAAAGTAGCAACAATAAATCTAAATCAGAATAAGTGTGTGTGAAATAGTAGGTGAATCCCTTGTTTCCTTAATACAATGAATTTGCTAATTAAAATCAGGTGTTTAATTAATTGGGTAATGAGTAAGCTATCCTGCAGAGTAAATTGGCATGACTGAGTTTGAACATTTTATCTTATATAAGAGTCCAAAAGGGTTAGAGTTTGATCTTTACCATAAAAATTAGTAGGAACACATGCCTTGAACCAAAAGTTTCAAAGAATGTATAAAAAGAATGGTTGATGCTAAATCTTTCTGGATAAGATTACAAGACCATTTCTAAACATTTGGCGTTCCATCCATTCTTTGTTGGACAATGTACAAGTGGAAAAAGTTGGACTACAGTGACTCTACCCAGGAGCAGTCATCCTGCCAAGATCACCCCAAGAGCAAGCTATTGTTCACAAAGTCGCAAAGAATCCCAAGCTATCATCTAAGGATCTGAAGGCCCCTCTCACTGCGGCTGATGTCAGGGTTCATGTGTCAGTCATCAAGTAAAAAATGAATGGGAATAGTGTTTATCAGAGGATAGCTAGGAAGAAACCACTTCTGTCTTTAAAGTTTGACAAAGAGCATCTGGATGACCCACACATCTCCTGGAATAATGTTTTCTAGACATATGAATCAAAAATTGAACATTTTGATCACAATAACAAATATTTTGCCAAAACCAGACACTGCCTTCCAAATTAAGAACCTCATCTTGACTGTCAAGCATATAATGGTGGAGGTATTATGGTGTGGGAATTCTTTGCAGCATTAGGACCTGAAGTACTTGCCATAAATAACTTCTTGGACTCAGTTGCACAATAGTTGGCTGATCTGTAAGCTGAAGCCAGCAAAATCAGAAGTTTTATGAATTGCAATTTGTGATCATCCTCTGCTTAATCTACTCAAAATTTCAGGTTTATCAGAGGTGATCACTCTTGTCTGTGTCAAACAAGATGATAAATTGACTATGCACTCTCTCTAGTTGCTGTCATGGTGCGATCTACTTTTAATTGTTATTTTGACATATGTCTAAATTCTTTAGTAGGTATGACCTTCAGTGCCTTTCTCATGCCTTCATTGCCAGTCATCTGGATTACTATAATAATCTTTATCAGGGATATACAATTGTTTTATTGAGATGAGAACAAGTTAATATTTTACTTGTTTTGATTTTGTTTTATTTTTATTTTATGTATTTGTTGATTGAATTGGTGTTTATGTTAATTTTGTACATCACTTTGGGTGATTTTTTAAAATCAGTAAAGTGATTCATAAATATTAAATATAGATTACTGTGGCTAAAATACTCTTTAGAGATAAAAGGTTTGTCTAAATAACTCCCTTATTAATTGAACTACATTGGTTGCCTATTATCCAAAGAAATTGGAAACCTTAAGTCTTGTTTTCAGAAGGGTGCCTCTGTATCATCCATGGTATTTAGCAGATTTACTGCCAAGACAAGTCTTTGAGATCCTCACAATTTGACTTGCTTGTTTCTCCTCCTTTCAAAGTCAGATTTGAGTCTGCATGGTGTTGAGGATTTAGCTTTTTGGCTGTGTTATTCTGGAACTCTCTACTACCTGATCTCAGAATAGAAAATATTTCCTTCCTAAATTTAAGAAAATTCAAGTCCTGGCTTTTTATTAAAGCTGTTAATATTTAGCTGTTCTTATTTTTTAGCATTAGTGTTTCTTTATTACAAATGTGGTCTATTTATTTAGGGCATGTTTATTGCTTTTTAGTTTGGTTTTATTCTGTTATTTGAGTTATATTTCATTTTCTTGCTATTAAGATGTACTAGTTTTTATTTTTTATTTTTTGTTTAATGTGTTTTTGATTAGTTGTATGATATATTTATATATTTGTGTTTCTTTATTGACGCGCAGGGCTGAATTAGCCTTGGCACATGGGTAACATCATCTAATGGGGCCAAATGGATCCTTCTCTGCTGAGTATGTGCAGGAGTTGCCTCATGAGCCCTTCAGTCTTTTTTTTTTTTTCCCAAGCTCTTGCATGAAGGTGTACCCCCTTTACTCTCTCTGTTCTTTGTAATTATTAGTTGTTTTTATCTTAACTCTCTCGAGTTGCCTAACTGCATCAACAGTACTTTTCAATGCTACTTAAAAAAAAAAAAAAAGAGAGGTAATATCTGGTTCTAAGAAGGTTGCTCCTAATGGCTTCAGAAACTGCATATATAGCCAGAAGATGTCTGACTGACAACAATTGCATTTGTTATGTGTTTGAGGCCAGACCATGACGTAGCTAATTGTTACTATTATGGCCAAATATCACCAAGGTTCCAGAGGAAAAGGGCCTGAAAGATGGAGGGGAACTGTATAGGTCAGTGAAAAGCTAGAGTTCTTACTTCTCTCGTAGCATGACCTCTTTAGGCTCCCTTCCTGTTAAGTTGAGCAGGAGTATTTTGGGCATAGCTCCCTCTTCTGCAGTCCAATTTCTGGGTCTGCTGCTCTGCTTGCGCTTGAGCAAGGTGCAGCAACGCTGTGAGCAAGGGCCTGTAAGCTCTATGAAGGTCTTGCGGAGTTTGGCAATGATTAAGAAGCAGCGCCATATGTTGGAGCCAACGGTGCAGTTGGTAATGCCAAAACCAAGGTGTCAGTTTCTGTCTTATCTACACATCAGGGCATGGCGCCATTGAAGCATCTGTCAGCACCTCAATGCATTGTCTCAATTCATCCGACATGTCTGTTTGCTCTGTCAGAGCATGCAGCATTGGATCCTCCCACACTCTGGGTCTCGTGCAACTGAAGCAACATCTCCAGTTCCATTGATGCACTTGATGTAATCGAGACAGGAATATTCAGCAAGAAGCCCTGAAAGGGATTCACTGCACTTACCATCCTCCATCTTGCAAGCCATATCCTACTCTAAGCTCCTTGAACAAAGACTGCCTGGAAACACCAGATGCAATATGCTCAGTGGTGCCTCAGTTCAGTTGACTCAGGAGGGATCCCCCACTCCCTGAGTTGATTGGGAGTGCCTCAAGAAGATGAACCTATATTGGTCTCGTAAGAAGATGTCTCTTCTTCACCTCCTGGTTAGAGTACACAGCAGCCCATGGACCAGGTAGCATAATTTGTGAAGTCTTTCTTTGTCTCGTAGGCAGCTAGGGAAAAGGTTACCTTTTAGCCTTTCCTGTCCAGAGTGTTGTATTTGTTCCCTTTCGCCTCTACTCTACATAAGCTCCCATCAGAAGTCAAAGGGGCTATATCTAATTCCCCATCATCTCTTGCTACGGAATCTACCCTGTTTGAGGAGAGAGTGCAATATACCATCATTTGGAGCTTGCCCTGGGAATTTTGCCTTCTAATTTGACTGTCTTCATCATGAGGTCCTGGGTTTGTGTTCCTTCACTTCAGGTATGAGGAAGGGTCTATGGGGATTTCCTCCAACCTCATACCTGATCTGCCTGAGCATTCTTTGCCACCAGAAGACCCCCCATATTCCAAGTTCTTGAATAAGCTGTGTAAGGCTTTGGGAGTCAACATTTCCAAGGACTTAGGACCCCCGCTCCAAAGTCATTGGTTTCCTACAGATCCTGGAAACTCCACCTGAGCCTGCATTGATCCTGGTATGTTCAATCCTTTGTGACCTACAAACAAGAAAGTGGGAAAAGCCGGCATCCTGTCCCCCAGTAGTCGGAAAACTGCACCTCAGGTTTAGAATTTGGCAAACCTTGGGATATGGAGTAGTCCAGCTACTGCATCAGTCAGTGGTAGTGGGATTGGCACTGAAACAGGCAAAGAAGACTAGTTTTCTACAACACCCCATTGGGAATAGAGAAGCTGAAGCTTTTGCTAGATTCGCTGGACCAAGAATGGGCAGACTATCTGCAGGCTCTTCATGATGCTGAGGTGTGCGAGTGTCATTTGCTCTGTGCCATATATGAATCATTTAATACCACTGCCAGATCTTCGGCTGCAGCCATTGGAGCATGCTGAATGGCTTGGTTGAGAGCCAGCCGTTTGCATGACAAGTTGGCTGATGTTGTCCAAATTAAGGAACAACATATCATCGGCAGGATCTGATCAGCCATCTTCTTCTAGATGTCCTTTCTTTTAAGAGCTCTTCCAAAAATACTCTTTTAAAAAGTCAGTGAGCTTCAGGCATTGGTTCATTACTCACTTTTTTCCACAAGAGTGATGCTCCTCACTCACTTGAAGTTTCTGCCAAAGGTTTTTTGGCTTTTTATCTGAATCAAGCCATCCTATTCCCTAAACATATGAAGAGGAGAAGACCATCTGTTTAATGGACTCGTAGAAGGGCCTTAGCAGCTTATTGTCTAAAAGGAGCTCAACTATATCGTCAGACTTTTCAACTTAGTCTCTTATGATCCTAACAGACTAGGAATAGCAGTTGCCAAGCACACATTGTCCAATTGGCTAGCGGACTGTATCACAGTTTGTAATGCTGTAGCTAGCCTCCACATCAGAGAAACTGTTGAGGCTCATTAAGTGAGAACCAGCTGCCTCAGTGGCTTATCAGCAAGCTGTGCCTATTGAAGACATTTACAAAGCTGCAACTTGGTTGTCAGATCACACCTTCACGTCTTACTACTATTTGGACAATCTTTAAAGAGGTGATGGTAACTCTGGATGAGCAGTTTTGTTCAGCCAGTTCACTAAGTACTCCACTGTCCATGGGGGAGGGGGGCAGAGGGTAGGGGTCCGGGCTGCTTTTCAGTTAGCGTTCCATAGTGCAACCTTCATCTTGGGACTCCCCACATGTCATGGCTAATTCAGTCCTACTTGTTGATGGAGAAATCAAGTTTGCTTGCCATAAACATGGTTCTCTGTTGATGGCTGGATGGATTAGCCTTGCTTTAATACTTGCCCGCTTCTTTGGAGATTCGACTGTCGAACTAAAGCTAAGCTGAGAGCCTCACGAAGCAGTGCCTGTGTGAGAATGCCCATATATGCTCAGGAGAACAAAAGCTGTATGAGCTAGGAAAGAAGGATCTGTTCGGTGCTATTGGATGACATCAACCATGTGTCATGGCTTATTCATCCTGCTGTCTACGGAGAACCCCATTTATGGTAAGCAAACTTACTTTTATTAATAACTTTATGTAAAATGTTATTTTTTTATATATATATATTGTGTGTGTTTGTGTACTGATTATTTTCATGTTCACTGCATTGATGTTTTATTACAATTGTGGTAAATCAAGAATTTAAATAAATGAAACTAAACCATGAATTCTGCTTTATATCAGAATATTCTAGAAGAGAATGTCAAGCCTATCGATCTGTGATCTGAAGCTGAGCCAAAAGTGGGTCATGCAGCAAGACAATGACCCTAAACGTTTAAAGAAATCTACTATAGTATGGCTGAAGAAGAGATTTTATGTTATTGGATTGGCTAAGTCAAAGTCCTGACTTAAATGGTATTGAGATGTTATGGCAAGACCTGAAGTAAACATCTCATGGAAAAAAACCCTTAAATGTCAAGAGTTGAAACAGATATATATGGAAGAGTAGATCAAGATTCTGAAACGGCGATGTGAGAGACCAATCAAAAGTTACAAGAAATGTTTAGTTGCTGCTTAAGAAGCTGCCACCAGTTACAGAATGGGAGGTTCACATAATAGTTGAATCTTTTATTGCATAAATAATCATAATGTAGCCTTTTGTCTGAGTTGTTTCTCCATCGACAAGCAGACATGAATCTATTATAATGGATGGGTGATATCAATGATGATACCGACATGGACCCAGCTCTAAGTTCCCTTGCGTGCACATTGCATTGTGAGTCCTTTAGTGGAAGACCATGGCACGGGTTGAGGCTCGGAGAAGAGTGGTGCAAGGGATCCTCTCTGGGGCCATCTCTCTCAGTACTGAAGAAACCATAACCAATGGTGGAAAACTGTGGATTCGTGACACAGATGACAACATTTTCCTGCTGTAGAAGATTCCCATAGTATCACGCTACTTGTACTGTCTGGATCCAGTATCCATTTCATTGGCATGGAACATTCCCACACATTCCAGAATACAATCACTTCCTCGGGTATTGCGTTACATGGTGTCATTAATCTCTTCAGAGCAGAATGCTTTGGTGTGCAGGGACATGTGCCCTTTGACTTTGTAAGGTAGAGCCTTGGAGAGAGGATGGAACTACTGGTGCGGATGCCCATAATTAGTATCAATCAGTGGAATGTTTTGGAGCAATTGGCTTAAAATGCATCAGAATCTGCTGCTTCTGCATTTGTAAGTCCTACACTTCTAGGTGCCTATTCAGCGCTGCCTGTGGCAGTGATATTCAGTGAAGATTCTATATGGGTGTCAGAAGAGGCTCTCTCCTCCTACAGCATAAAGGGTTCTTCAGTCAATAGGATCCTTGCTGTCTGAGTTGGTGAAGAATTTCTTCACTTCCTTGCTTGTTAAAAATTTCTGAATCGCTTTGTGAAAAGCTCTAAGCAATTTACAAAATAACATACATAATGATTAAAAATAGCATAAAATCAGTCAACAATCAACATTACAAGAATACAATAAAGACAACATACATCAGAATAAATGCTTGTTAAATCAGGAAAGCCTGTGGAACTGTTACTAGATTTAAACACTTCACAAGACTTCATATCACAGGAATAGGCCCCATAATACAGGAAGTGCTACCAAATATATATACAGGCTCTTGTTAGTTCAACACTTGATATAAAAGGAAGATCTTTAAAGCAGCTTTAAATTTTTTCAGGCATTCCTCAAGTCTTAACGACACAGGTATAGAATTGCATAGACTAGGAGCAGCCACCGAATAGGCATGGTCTCTTGTGGATGATGATCTAGCTTACTGGAAGCAATTGGAGAGAAAATAAAATTGGCATAATGTAATCCATATGTTTAGCTTCACAAATTAAATGTGCTGTGGAACTAAGAAGAAGTTGAAAAGGTTTTAGAGTCTGTTCAGGCAGTCCAAGGTATATAACATTGCAATAATCAATAATGGGTAACACAGATGCCTGAACTACCAACTTGAAATCATTTGGATCAAGGAGATTTTTCAGGTCATGAAGGGTCCCTCCATCAAACAAACAAAAAACATTTTTGGGAACAGTTTTAATGTGGTGGTGAAAAGATAGATTAGAGTCAAGCCATAACACCAAGGCTTCTAATGTGAGCTGAAATGGGAAAATGAAAGCTGTTCAAGACTATATTAGCAGGAACAGTGATAACCCTTAACCCCTGAAGACCTGAAAAGGAAATTGGAACCTGTTCTGTCAGGATAGAGGAGCTATTCCCAAACAGTGGGATTCCATGAAGTCTGCAAGATGTTCAGACCTTGCCTCAAGGGCTACTGGTGGTGAACGTGAGTCCTATGGGAATAGTTTCCTTTTCTAAGGGAGTCCCTATATGGATTGGAAGGGGAGGAAGTATGATCAGCTCATTCTGAGTTCCTACCAATACTCTCCCCTTTGGACCAACAGAGGTAGTCTCATGCTCCTTCATTATCGGGGTCTTGGATGAGTTCTCTCCGTGGTCAGGTGAGGAGAATTCTACAGGGATTCTTTCAGATTCCCTGTTGGATTTGACTTAGCCTACATCTCCTACTCAACATCTAAGGTACTATAGATTTCTGGATAAGTTAATGAAGATATTAATCAATGTGCGGAAGGAGAAAGACCCCAGAACAGATGATTCGGTTTGTTACATTTTCTCCAGCCTTTGGCAAACTCTGCATATATTGTGGTACATAGCCCCCTCAAGGATCTACTAATGAGGATGTGGCAGGCTCCAATCTGTTTTCCTGTAGCCCAAATTGTTTTGAAGTATAGTCTATGCTTCACCAGAGTTTGGTGTAGTCTAACTACCTCATTGCTCCAATGTAGTGGATTCTGCGTTGAAGTAGGCAAAATATACTCTGCATCACTCTGATGCACCTTTCAGAAAGGATGTAAAAGCATTGGATAATTTTGGTAAGAAGGTCTTCCAGAGTTCCATGGTTAAAATTTGGATTGCTGCTCACCAGTTCATGGTGCAGTATATACTCGAGTGTGTGCAACAGCTAAAGGCTTTGACAGATTCATAAGACCCTGGGTTTGTGGAACTTTGCAAAGCTGCAGAGGAATGTAAGAAGCATCTGATCTGCTCCTTGTGTGAGGCATTCAATGCCGTGTCAAGAACCTCAACTGTCTCTGTAGGAGGCTTGCATAGTTGAGAGCGCTCGGCCTCTTTCAAGATGTACATGTCTGCCTGGTGGATGTGTCCTGCAAAAAACTTGTTCGGAGACAAATTACAAGAGATAGTGGCTCTGATTAGAGCATCAATCCATTTCAAGATTGCTGTCTGCAGCAGCAGTAGATCAGCCTGGCCATTCTGGATGTCAGTACTTCATGTTTTCAGAGACATGCCTTCTGTCCTTTTCAGTGTCATCAAGCTCTTCTTACTCTGCCACAGCAGCTGTCTGCTAGAAGATGGCAGAGGGAGAGGCATTATCCAAAGACCCAGCCTAAGCCTGGGAGAAGATTTTTATGCTTCTGAGTCCTGCCTCTCCTCCAATAGGGGGAAGGGTCTGTGCCTTCCTTCCTGAGTGTATCTGCAACTCCAAGGACAAGTAGGTCCTGAAAATTGTGGAGCATGGCTTCCGCATGCACTTATGTTGCCCTCTTCTGACCCAACACAGATCAACCTTTGGTTCAAATCCCTTCCAATCTACTCAACTGTAGTTGGAAGGTAACATCTCTTCTTCATCAGAAAGTGATAGCATGTCCCTCTTCAGGAATGTGGCTAGGGGTTCTATTCTTGTTACTCCTTAATCCCCAATAAGTCAGGGGGAGGGAGGATGATTGCGACCCATCCTGGATCTAAAGAAGCTAAACAGATTACTGGTTCGAGAGAGGTTCAAGGTGATATCCCTCCAGATAATTCTGACATTCTTTCAGCCAAGAGCTTGGAGTTGTGCTTTTTAACTGAAAGATGCTTATGCATGCATTCAGATTCACCCTGCCACCAGAAGTTTCTCAGATTTGTGGTGGAGAGCATGCATCAGTACAAAGTGCTTCCGTTCATCCTCTTGGCTGCTTTGAGAGTGTAATCAAAGTGTCTGTCAGTAGTGGCTACTGAGCTTTGTCAACAGGGAATCTATGTGTTCATGTGTCTTTGCAATTGGTTGGTGATGAACTCATTCCTAGAGAGCATTCTCAATGCTCTTAAAATGATTTTTCAATTTCTCCATTCCCTGAGATTTCTGGTCAGTTTTTCAATGGCTAGCTTGGTGCTGCCCCAGAGGATACAATTCATAGGAGCATGGATATACTTCAGGAAAAGGCATTCTGCCTTACTGAAAGGGATGGAATTTGATGAGTTTGGTGGTGTTCATTCTACAAAAGACCTGGATATCAGTAAGCTCAATCATGCACATGCATGACCTATAGTGGTCCCTACAAGGTCCGTGGGATCAGCTGATTCAGCCAATATCTCACTAGATATCAGATGTATATGCCTCTCCAGTGTTGGACAAACCTGGAGGTTCTGGCACTTAATCTCTCACTGCACATACTGTTGCATTAAGTGACCCTGTCTACAGATGCGGCTACCAGAGCTTGGGGAGCACACACCAGTTCTGCATGGACAGAAAGTACATGGTTACATGGTTCCAAGCAGAAATTAACTTACAAATAAACCTTCTGAACCTGCTAGCTACCTATATCTGCTAAGGGCTTTCTACCACCTGCTCTTGGACAAGATAATCAAGTCGGGCAGACAATCCCTAAACATGTTATATGTCAACAAACAAGGAGTAATAGATTCATACACTCTCTGCAAAGAGCCTTCTGAATCTGGTCATGGGTTGATCATCACAATGTGCATTTCTAGGTGACGTACCGGGTGTCCAAAATTCTCTGGTGGACCATCTCAGCAGAATTCTACATCTGCATGAATGGTCTTAGATCAGGAGGTCATGAACATCATGTTCTATCTTTGGGGAATGAGAGCAATTGGCCTGTTCACTTTGTAGGACAACAGGAAGATTGATGAATTCTATTCCATATATCTGAGCGACTACAGAGTTCCCAATGTTTTTGTGCTAAACTGGTGCATTGATCTACTCTATGCATACCAACTAATTCCTCTCATTGTCAGGACTGTCTACAACATCCTTCGGGACAAAGCAAGGGTGATCTTCATAGTAGCAGCCTGGCCATGGAAAGTATAGCACCCATACCTCCGCTATCTTTCAATTCTGTCTGATGTTAATCACTCAGGAGGGTGGCATACTCTGCCACCGGAACCTGCCATCACTTGCTCTCGAGGTCTGGATGCTGAATGCATAGTACTTATCTTTACTCCTTTCTGAGGAGGTGGAGGAGGTGGAGATTTCATCTAGAAAGCCTTCAACCAAAAAATCTTAATTTAAAAGAGAACTCTGTCAATTGGATCCTTTCTCCTGTGACCCAAGAGATATGCTTTGGTATATCTTGTTCCTTTCATTCTCTGGCCTCAACACCTCTTTGGTTAAAATTCATATCAGCACCATTGTGAAATATTATTGATAACTGGATGGAGCCCTGAACTCTGTTCTCCCTTTGGTGTCAAAATACATGAAGGGGATTGGGCATTCTAAGCCTCCAGTCAATAAACCTCCAGTGCCTTCAGATCTTAGTTTTCCAGCTCAACTCATGAAACCTTCTTTTGAGTTACTCAAGTCAGCAGTCTTGAAATTTCTCACCTGAAAAGTGTTTCTCGTGGTATTCACCATAGCTACAAATTTTTCATAACTGGATTGTTATGCGAACTCTCTCTTAATTCCTTCCAAAAATGTCTGCTTCCCACATTAACCAAGCCTACATTCTTTCTGTAATGCTATGCCAACTGCAGTGTTCAACCTATGGCTGCGTCCCTTATTTACAATTAGACCTGCCATTGACTTGGCCAAGACATGAGGAGGCTTCCCTTAAGTGCATGCACGCAGTGTGCCATCTTAAAGGCCCCGTGGTGGGAAATCTTCTGACGGTGCTCCCTGATGACATCATGCGGCCTGGATATTTAAGCACCACTCGCAAACAGCTAATGGCTCAGCAACAGGTCCTCTAACACTTTTAGGTGTTAGTTGCAGCTCATTCCTGCCTTGTTCCATCACCTGCCTCGTTCCTGCTTCTTTCCTTGTTTCTGTCCCTGCCTTGCCCTTGCCTTTCCCTCCTTGCCTCATTAGATTGATTTCTTGTGCTTGACCCCTGCCTGAATTCTGACTCTGCCCGACCGATGCCTTCCCTGCCTGATTCTCCTCCTGTCCCGACCTTGACTTGAATATTAACGCTAACCGCTGCCTGCTCGACCTTTGCTTAGACACTGGCCCTGCCCGACTTCTGCCTGTCTTGACCCTTGCTTGGACACCGGACCCACATGATTGCTCCAGCCTTGACCCTTGGACTGCCCATCTGGCTGTGGACTTTTGCCTGCTGGCATCAGAGCTCAAGGACTCAACCTGCAGGGTAAGAGGCTGGTATAGGTGAAGCTTCCTCATTCCCAGCCAGCTGTGAGCCTGCCTGCTATCAGCATGGATGCAGATCATTCCTCGTGCCGGATAGTATCAACCATGCTACAGTCCAAGGACTCGCAACCTGTGACAGTTTGCTGAGGCCATGAGTTCAGTGGATTCATCATTGTCCTAGGCTGCACCAGAACTGACTCTCATGGTGCTGCAGCAGCAAGACTAACCCAGAAAACTGGGTTATGTCAAGAATGGACTATGCTACTTGACACTTTGTAAGCCCAGGTGCCACCAGCAATGCTGTCGAAACGTTTCTCACAGTGCATGTGAGTACACCTTGGTCCCGCATCTAGCAACGTTGCCCAGATACAGTAGTGATCCCAAGGACTGTAATGGATTTATCAAACAGTGCTTGATTCATTTCGAGCTACAAATAGCCTGTTTCCCTAAAGATCAGACCAAGGTGACATTTATTTTGTCCCTGCTCTCTGGACCAGCTCTGGACTGGACATCCTCCGCTGTGGGAATCTTGAGGTGTTTTTAGACCAGTTCCTCAAAGTCTTCAATGAGCCTGGATGCTCTTCCTCCGCATCTGCAGACTTATTTTGAATTCTCTAGGCCAGTAAGTTCATAGGCAATGATGCCATCCATTTCCAGATCCTTGCATCTGGGTTCCAGTGGGGTCAAGAGAATCTGATGGCCATTTTTTGGCAGGGCCTTGCTGACCAGATTAAGGTCAGCACATATTCACAGGATTGTAAGAGCTCATCGCCCTCTGCATTAAAATTGACATAAGATTCCAGGAGCAAACTCAGGAGAAAGACTCCTTTTGTAAACACCTGAGATTGGCTCCTCAATTCTAATTGTCAGTTGTCACTCCTCTCAGGGAGCACAGCTCACCCCAAGCCTTGGAGGAACCCATTCAGTTTGAAAAGGCTAAACTTTCTGAAGAGGAGAAGCAGAGTCGCTGGCACCTTAGCCTCTGCCTGCACTGCACTGGATCAGGACACCATACCACTCAGTGCCCGGAGAATGTGGGAAACTCTGTGTGGCTGGGGAGGCAGCCCCAGGTTGTTCTCCTTCCTCTCACCCTCTAGTCCTGCTGAAGAAATATACCTTGGAGATTTCCAGTGAGGCATTTTTTGATTCTGGGATGGCTGGGAACTTCATTGAACAAAGCCTGGCACAGAAATACAACCTGTCACTGGTTCCATTAGGTTCCCCAGACATGATTTCCTCAGCATATGAAAACTACCAGGAAAGTTAGCTATGACTACTGAATCTTTAACTTTGCAGACAGGAGCCTTGCATCTGGAGCAAATTGCTTTCCTTGTCCTGCCTAAACCTGTGAAGCCCATCATTCTGGGATGCCCTGGCTAAAGAAACATAATCCTATGATCGATTGGGCATCAACTGAGGTTTCACAATGGCAGCCCATGTATTTCCAAACATGTCTATAACCGGTGGTACCGCTTCTAACTGTCACCCTGGCTACAATTCTAGTTCTGCCTAAATTTCCATGAGCCTATGCAGCCTATGTGGATGTCTTTAGTAAGCAACATGTTACGTCACTCCTGTCCCAAAGGTCCAACAACTGTGCATTTGAATTCCTTCCTGGCAAGGCCCCACTGTGCGGCCAGGTTTATCCCTTCTCTGTCCCAGAGATGCAAGCCACGTTCAACTATATGAAGGAAAACCTTGAACATGGTTTCATTTTACCGTCCACTTCACTAGCCAGTACTGGATTCTTTTTTTTTTTAATGGGGAAAAAGAATGGACTCTTATGGCCATGCATTGATTATTGTGGACTCTGTGCTATTACTAGAAGAAACTGGTACCCACTACCTTTCATCTTGGAGCATTTTGACAGACTCCAGGGCACCAACATTGTCATGAAGTTGGACCTGCGAGGGGCATATAACCTTATCAGGATTCGTGAGCGGGATGAGTGGAAGAGTGCATTCAACACCCGGGGCAGCCACTGTGAGTACTTAGTTATGCCATTTGGTCTCTGCATTGTCCTTGCTGTCTTCCAGCATATGGTATACAGAGTCTTCAGAGATTTTACAGTCTTGTGCACTATATATCTGGATGACCTTATTGTCTTCCACTCTCTCGCTCAACAGAGAGAGTACGTAAAAACCGTCCTGCAATAACTGAGGGAGAATCAGTTGTATGCCAAACTGGAAAAGTGCTCCTTTGAGCAATTGGAATTACTTTTTCTGGGCTACATTGTATCTAGCCATGGTCTTAGGATGGATCCTGATAAACTGGTCGTTATCCAGAACTGGCCTCAACTAGTGGGTCTCAAGGCCCTCTAACAGTTTCTAGGATTCACTAATTATTACAGTCAGTTTATCCACAGTTATTCCTTTCTAGCAGCACTGCTTACAGTTGTAAACAAGAAGGGGTCTGACACTTGCAATTGGCCTGAATCAGCAGTTCAAGCCTTCAGTCAGCTCAGGTCAGCCTTCCTTACGGTCTTCTGGTTACAACACCCTGATCCTCAGAAACCTTTCATAGAAACATAGAAATGGCGGCAGAAAAGGACCAAACGGTCCATCTAGTCTGCCCAGCAAGCTTATGGCAGTATCTATTGCGGCATACAAGTCACCCCTATACTTATTAGTTTCCCAGACCATCATTTAGGGCTGTTTGAGGCCAATTCCCCGTTACCTCTTGCCATTGAAGCAAAGAGCAATGTTGGAGTTGCACCAAAGGTATCAGGCTTATTGGTTAAGGGTAGTAACCTCCTTTATTGGGGTTGGAGACATTCTGTCACAACAGAATTATAAGGGAGGATAGTTCCATGTTTCTTCTTTTCGAAGAAATTCACTCCATCTGAGAGAAACTACAGTATTGCAGACCAAGAGCTTCTGGCTATAAAACTTTACTTAGAGAAATGGAGATTACACCTGGAAGGAGCTCTTCATCCAATAATCATCAATATAAACCATAAAAACCTCTTCTACTTACAGCAGGCTCAGAGATTGAATCTTCGGCAGGCGCAGTGGTCACTCTTCTTCAGCCGCTTCAATTTTCATCTGACTTACCGTCCTGCAGAGAGAAATCAGTGGGCAGATGTCCTCTCTTTCGAACCCGTGGCTACAAGAGACTCTGCAGCACATCATGGATCCGGCCAAAATCCTCTCTATTTCCTACCTTGTTGTATTGACTGGAAACATTGTGGTGCCCAAATACCTCCAGAAGAAGGTTCTCCATTGGGGCAATGACTCCCAGCTATCCGGACATCCGGATGTATGTGAAACACTGGAGATCCTCTCCCAGCACTACTGGTAGCCACAATTTTCCAAGGATGTCTGGCATTATGTTGAATCCTATCCAACCTGCACCATCAATAAACTACCTCATACATGCCTTTGGCATTTCTTGCAACCATTACCAGTCCCGGAGAGACCATGGGCACACTTATTCATGGACTTTAGAATGGGTCTTCCACCCTCCAAGGTGTGTACGGTAATCTGGGTCACCATGTACCATTTTTCAAAGTTGGCACAGCTCTCGATCTGGAACAACACTTCTAACACATGTTCTGCCTACATGGACTATCCCAGCACATAATCAGTGATAGAGGGACTCAATTCACATCCAGAGGAATCTGTGCCAGAAGTTCAATGTTAACCTTGATTTCTCCGCCTATCATTTTCCATCCAACTGGCAGATGGAATGGATCAATCAAATCCTGAAGGCCTTAAGGTCCTTTGTCAATGACTGACAGGATGATTAGGCCGCCCTGATACTGTGGGCAGAGATTTGCTACAACAATCACGTAGGAGAGGCAGCTTGAGCATCAACTTTCTCCATTGTCTATGGTCAACATCCTAGGATCCCTGTCCGGTACCTCTGACTACTCCTTGCCCTGTGGTTAAAAACACCACTTGCAATCTCGAGGAGCACTGGGGAAGAACTTGTTGCCTCCTTTGACAGGCCACGGAACTATATAAAAGAGGTATTGACAAGAAGCGAAGTCCTGCAAAGTTTGTTTGAGCACCTAGAACCTCTGCTTGAAAATGCCCTCAGCAAGATTAGCTCTGCGATTTTTGGCTCTTTGCCAATTATCCCCAACTATACCCACACAACTCCTTCCATGTGTTGCCTCTAAAGCCCGTGGTCTTCATGTGGACATCTCAGTTGATCCAGACAAAATATGAGATACAGGAAGTCTTGGATTCCAAGAAGATATAGGGTAAACTCCACTACCTAATTTACTGGAGGGATGTAGTCCAGAGGATAACACATGGGAGCCTGCCAGAAACATCCATACTCTCCAGCTAACCCCCAGGTTCCACTGCCTCTTGCCCCATAAACCCAAACCACAAGACTTGGGGAGGGGGCTTAGAAGATGAAGGATTGTAATGCTGCACTGACAGCGGTGCACTTCCCATGGTTGGCTTCCCTTATCTTCAGTTAGACCCAGGCCCGAGACTCCATTGACTTGGACAAGACAGGATGCTTCCCTTAAGTTCACGTGCTGCATTGTCTTAAAGACCCCACAGCAGGAAATTTTCTGGCAATGTTCCGGATGACATCATGCAGCCTGAATATTTAAGTGCCGCTCTTGCAATCAATTGATGCCTTGGTAACAGGTCCTTCAGCACTTTGTTGATGTTAGTTGCTGTTCGTTCCTATCTTTTCCCAGCACCTGCCTCATTCTTGCCTTGTTCCTTTCTGCCCTGCTCTTGCCTCTCCCTCCTTTTCTTGTGCTTGACCCCTGCCTGACTTGGCCTGACCTTCACCTGCCCTAATCTCTGCTCAGACGCCATTCTTGCTTGGTTCTCTGCTTGCTCCGACCTTGGCCTGGATATTAACTCTGCCTGACAGCCGTTTGCCTCTACCCTTACTTGAACATTGACCCTGTTTGATTGCAGTCTGCCTTGTCCTGTGCTTGGACACTAGTCCTGCCTGACCGCCGCCTGCCTCGACCCTTGTTTGGACACCTGACTCACCTAACCACTGCTATCCTTGACCCTTTGTCCACCCATCTGGCTGTGGACTTTCGCCTAGGTCCTGCTGGCCTCAGAACCCAAAGGCTCAATCTGCAGGGGAAGAAGCTGGTATAGATGAAGCTTCCTCAGTCCCTGCCAGTTTCGAGCCTGCTTGTTGTTGACATGGACCTAGCTCGTTCCACTTGGCACACCACAATCCAAGGACTCACAACTTGTGACAATTTCCAAGACCATGTGTTTGTAAAGGAGAATGGACTCTTCACTTCTTGGATGCAAGAGAGCACTGGCATGTTATTTGAAGAAGACTCTCGCTGTAAAGCTTCTCTGTTTGCATCATTTTATCCTAATAAATTGGGATGCACAGTTGGTAAAAGAGCTCTGTCTAATTGGCTAGTGGATTGTATAGCATACTGTTATGCTCTAGTTGGCTTTCAGATTATAGACTGTCAAGACTCATCAAGTGAGAGCCATGGTGATTTAAGCGGCACTTCTGCTGAAAACACACGCAAAATTGCTTCTTAGTGATCTGTTTACACCTTTAGATCCCTTTACTGTCTGGACAATATGTCAGAGAAAGACTAATTTTGATCAAACAGTTCTGTATAGCCTATTCACCACTAAGACACTTTCCACCGGTGGAGTCAGAGTTGTCTGTTGTATTAGTTGCTCCACACTGCAACCCTCAGCTTGGGACTCTCCACGCATTATGGCTGATTCATGCCTTTTTGTCCATGGAGAAAGAAAGTTTACTTACCTGTAAACAAGATTCTCTGTAGATACGATGAAGCATCCTTACTTATTGCCTGCCCGCTTCCCTGGAGAGTAGACTTCCTCGCTAAAGCTTAAGTTCTGGTAGAGACTGAGGGGCTCATGAGGCAGTGTGCATGCAGGAACTTGCATGTATGCTGTGACTTTACTGAGCTCTAAGAGCTGGGTCCATGTGGGCAGCCTGACATTACCCACATATTGACTTATGGATTCTTGTTATGGGTGACTAATCCTGCTGTCTATGGAGAACCCTGTTTACATAAATACAGACTTGCTTTATTCAATGCGATTTTTCTCTCTTATCAGGGTTTAGATTAGAGTTTAATCCTGCTTTGAATATAAATTGTGCCAGACTAGACTATCCTAGGGGTTAAACATTTTCTGAGAACTGTAAGAATGTTCCAAGAATGATGAAATGCATGAACTTCTGAGAACACATTGGTCTCTTCTTTAGATTTGTTTCATTTTGAAGGCCGGCTTAGAGTTAATTCTTGTGGTTTTCTTCAAGTACTTTGAGTATTTACTGATAAAGAATGCTTCATTAGCAACATTTAGAGTTCATATGTGATTCACATTGCTGCTGTGATAAGACTTCTAATAAAATTGAGTACATAACGAGTAAATATGCTGAAAGTATGACCTTACGATTTGATAGTTATAAATTCATTTGTTGTTTCTATACTTGTTCTCAAACTAGATCCCATCATTTTAGGATATTTGTACCTATCAATATATTTCTTGGCAAGCTGTATGCAGTTCTGAATTTTTTTTTTTTTTTTTAAATATTGAATGTTAGAATATGTACAGCATAATATTTTTTGATATTTTATGTTGTAATGTCTTATTACCTCTATTTGGCTACCGGGACTACTGCTGCAAAATCTGTGTTGTAAAACCATTGGTTGTAAAAACAATCTGGTAAAATCCAGAGAAGTCATTACAAATCATATGACTATTAATACCATTAAGACTTTTTATTTTAACAGGCATTTCCTGGACAATGTAATACATTTTGGGTTATTGATTGACTTGGCCTTAACCCTTCCAATACACCTGAGATGTGTTTAAATAGCTAAAAAGGTCATTAGCCATCTGGTTTTAATACTTAATTAGAAAACTGTAAAATCGTGCATAAAATCCTATTGCTTGTTGTGGCACAAAAACAGAGTTGGCTTACATTGCACATTTTTTCTCTCGATTTCCCATCAGATCTTGAATATCTTCATTACCACTCACCAGCCATTCCTTAGGGCGACACTCACACAGAAGGGCTCTACTGGAAGAATAGTGAGTGTGTTCTTACAAAATGCTTCTATCCGAAGCACTTTACAGAAAGATTATGCCCAGCTGCAGTTGGTGCTCATTTTATGTAGCATGGGAGGATGACCATTTTGAAATTTCAACTTGTGAACCTCAGATCTAATAGAGATGTTTTCAGGCAGATGCCTTGGATAACAGGGCTATGTCTGTCTTGAGAATCAAAGCCTTAGTGAATACAGTCATATATTTATGACATAATCAATACAGGTTTAATTTAAAAGTAGAGAGGGCCTTATTTGTTGGCTGAACTGATTGTGATTGCATTTTAACCTTATTTCATTTCATGGGATTTTGATCTAGGCTCGCATCAATGCCAGACTACAGCAGTATCGTGCCAAATCGGAGCTAGCTCGTAGCACTCGACCACAAGCATGGGTTCCAAGAGAGAAACTGCCTCGACCACTCACTAGCAGTGCTTCAGCCATACGAAAGCTAATGCGCAAAGCTGAATTAATGGGAATTAGTACAGACATTTTCCCTGTGGATACTTCAGATACTAGTTCAAGTGTGGATGGAAGGAGGAAGCATAAACAACCAGCATTAACTGCTGACTTTGTAAACTATTACCTTGGTATGGACTGCAGTTTTGCTTTAATTCTGATGAATAGATCTTAGGGTTTTTTTTTTAAATATATGAAATGCAGCAGATTTTAGTGACAGAAAAAGTGCTTAACTTTCAATTTTATTAGCAGTCTTATCCCAAAGTTAAGGATACTTAGAGGTCGATATAATGAAAACTGTGTGCAATCGGCGCAACATTTCTCTGTGTTTTTTAATGCGCTCAGCAAAAGTAGGGGCCTTCGCAGGATGTAATAAGGGGACGATATGTTAATTAGATACGTGCAAAATAACACGCGCAAGACCAGATGCATGCACCAATACCCATATAAAACCCCAGATGCAGAAGGCTGGGGGAAAAAGCTGCACTAAAATAGGCGCAATTGAAAAAATGTTGCAGACTTGCGAGTGGTATTTCTAACTTCTCAGAGGACTAGCAGGATGGTAGTGTTATACATGGGTGACATCAGATGGAGCCCTGACATAGAAAACTTATATCAAAGTTTCTAGAACTTTGACTTGGCACATTGAGCATGCCCAGCATGCCTGTAGAACATGGGAAACAAAACAGAATAGATGCCTCAGTCTTTTTTCAATATTTATTAAAACAGAGATGTGTTCACAGGATGCCCATCCTGTGAACACATCTCTGTTTTAATAAATATTGAAAAAAGACTGAGGCATCTATTCTGTTTTGTTTTCCTGACGGCTATCATAGATTGCCTACCTCTTTGTTTTCTTGGACCATGCCTGTAGAACATGTCCATGTGGGCTCCCTCTCCAGTCTCTCTTTTTCCGTGGAGCTGTAAGCATCGCAATGTGAGTGAGCTCACTTTGGCTTATTGGCCTTTTGGAAAACTTTTTTTTCTTGTGTTTCTAGGTGTTCCGTGGGTTTTTTCCTTGTGGTGTTCGATGCCGGGACCCTCTTGGTGCTTCCCCATAGTGTCCCTAGTCACGGTTTTTGATGCTTCTTATAAGTTTCCTTTTGTGGTCGATTCCCCTGTGGTGGTGGTGCTTCTGTGCCCACTGCCATCAGTGTTGATTTTGCATCCCTTTTATTTGGTCCTGTCATGGCCACCTCTGGTTTTCGAAGATGCCCTCTGTGCCCAAGGACCATGTCCATTATGGACCCTCATTAGAAGTGTCCTCTGTCAGGGGGCATTGCATGACGTCCGGGGTTGCTGCTTACAGGACAAATGACCCCGAAGGGATGTAGTCTTTAGTTTGACAAGATGGAACAGCTCTTCGGGTCTAAAAGAAGAGACCAAGCTATCGGCGTTAGAATCGATGGACACCGCATCATCAACATTGGCGGTGCTGTCAGTTCCATAGGTGGATAGGAGCGCTGGAGACCGACCATCGTTGTTCTCCTCCAGATAGAGGACATCTGGTTCCGTGCTATCAGCCTTGGCACTGGGGGAGGACCGAGCTGAGGATAGAGGGAAGCTGAAGAAGCAACTGCACCGTCCCTGTCGACTCATGGTGCTAGGCATGGGGTGCCTCGGTTCATGCTGCAGTGTACCCAAAGCAACCCCGTGACGATGAGCACCAGTCCTCCATCGGTGCTGGGGGTCCATGACGGTCTACACTGGTCTGATGCTGTTGCAACCATCCCTTCCCGACGGCTTCACTCCACCTACTTTTCTTTCTTTGCACCTCCTCTCGCTATGGATGGATGCCTGGCTGCCGCGGCATCTGTCTTTCGTCCTGTCCGGCGTCCCCGGACCAGCTTGGGCGCTGCCTCCCGCCACGCTCCGCTGGTACCTTACGGCGCGCGCGCTGCGCGGCCCTCACTCTTATTTCCTACTTGGTGCGAACTTCACGGGCGTCTCCCTGTGATGACGTCACGCTGCCCGGATATTTAAAGCCTACGATGTTTGCTAGCCTTTGAGTTAGCAAGGGGTAATCTTACGGATGGGATTCACTCTCCATACCCAGCTACTCTGCCTCTCCAATCTTCCATTGGACTCTTAATGCTAATGGGGTACCCGCTCCTTGGGGGACTCACTTGCTTTTCAGGTCGCTATCAGGAAACCGGTACTCGCTCCTCGAGGGCCCATGTTCCCTGACTCGCTGCCTGCTCCTACCTTCTCTTCTGCCTGGAAGGATTCGCTATCTTCAACACCAGTGAGTACTACCATCTTCACCTCAGAGCTGTTCCCTGGAACCAGGTACTCACTCCTCTAGGGCCTGCCTCCGTTCCAGCCCTAGTGCCATCTCCTACGTGGAACCGTTGTGTTGAGTACATCACCTTCAAGCCTCTCAGTGCTCAGGGATCAGGTTCTCGCTCCTCAAGGGCCTGCTCTCCCTATCCTGGGGTTCTCCATACTGGGGCTTTGTGCATATTGCACTGTATTCATTATTCTCAGTTCCTTCCACTACAGCACTGCTACCGGAGGAGTTGCTGTTCCAGCGCCTGAGGGATACTAGCCCAGCCGGGCTACTTCTGCTGCTCACCACTGCCACCTCTGTTGGCTTCACCACATTGTCTAATAAAAGATCAATCTCTGTGTTTGTGTGTCCTAAGCTGAGCCTGACCTGTGGCCCCTCACAGGACTTCCCATGGGCGTGGTCAGCTGCCACAGTGTTCAAGAGTCCACCCAAACCTCACTAATTATAACAGATGCTTTGCTAGTGCCTGCATCTCTGAACGGAGGCTGGTCACCTAGGGCCCCATTCCTTGTGGCTGACAGTGAGGATGAGGATCCCTATGACTCCTGGGAGAGAGTCAGAACTTTCTCCTCCATAAGAGTGAAAGAAGTCTCGGCCTGAGGAATTAACCTTCGCAGGGTTTGTGAGGGTGATGGCGGAAGCCATCCCATTTCAGTTACTGATGGAGGATGCCAGGCACAAAATGCTTGAGATCCAGTTCGTGGAGCCTCCTAAGGAGATTATGGTGGTCCCTGTACATGACATCCTTAAGGAGCTGCTGCTGTGTATATGGGAACAGCTCCTCACAGTGCCTCCAGTTAACAAGAAGGTTGACTGGGTCTACCTTGTATAGAAAGCTGCTGGATTCGATAAACGTCAGCTTCCTCAACAGTTGGTGGTATTCAAATCTTCTCTCAAGAGAGCCAAGCATTCTCATACCTATTCCTTGGTGCCCCTGGGGAAGGACCACAGAGCAATGGATGCTCTTGGCAGGAAAGTGTTTCAAGGGGCTGTGCTCATTGCCCGCATTGCTTCCTATCAGCTTTACATGAGCCAGTACTCGTGAGACATCTGGAAGCAGGTGCAGGAGGTGGCCAAGCATCTGCCTCAACCGCAGCAGGATACCCTCATGTCACTGGCGCATATGGGTTTGGTGTAGAGGAAACACCGAGGTCCAAGTGACATGTTGTTTCTGAGATGGCATCAAGAGTCTCTTCCGTGGGAATCTGCACCCGCAGAATGGCATGGCTGCGGGCCTTGGATCTCCAACTGGAGGTACAGGAATGACTTGCTGATGTGCCTTGTACTGGGGAGAATTTCTTCAGAGAGAGGACGAGGGATGCAGTGGCCCAACTCTGTGACCACCATGAAAATCTCCAACAACTCTCCTCCAGCACTCCGGACCTGCCATCCTCTTCTAGGAGGCCGGCGAGAATGGACAGGAAGGTTTTTTTTTTTTTTTGCGCTAGAGGAAGTATTATCCTCTGTCCCCTCACTCCTGCCAACACAAACACATCTTCTGTGGCCATCCAAAGCAGCAGAGAGCCAGCCCGCAAGCCATAGCTGGTGCCTCAGTCAACTCCAGGAATGGGGTTTTGACTCGGTCGTAGGGAGTTTAGGCCAGTCACCCATACCTGTGACTTTGGAACCCCCGGTCGGGAGCAGACTGGTTTTTTGTGAACTAGTGGCCCAGTATATCCTCTGACCAAAGGGTTCTTTCCATCATCCATCAAGGGTACCTATTGAATCTATTGGGTGTCCCGCCAAATTGCCCTCTGTACCTGTTTTGCAGGCCACTAATGCATCATATGGTAATGCTAGTGGAACTTTCCTCCCTCTTAACGGCCAGAGCGGTCAAGCCTGTCTCACCAGGACAAAGAGGGCGGGGATTCTTCTCCCGGTACTTCCTGATTCCTAAGAGAACAAGGACTCCGTCCCATCCTAGACCTTAAGGTCCTTGAAAAAATTTCTAAAAAAAGAAAAGTTGAAGATGGTTTCCCTGGGCACCTAGATCCAACTTTCACAAAAAGAGGACTGGCTATGCTTCTTCGATCTAAAGGATGCATACATTCACATCGAGTTCTTCCCCACTCACAAGAATTATCTCTGATTTGTAGTGGGGAAAGAGCACTTCCAGTACCGGTTGTTGCCATTTGGGCTAGCATCAGCCACGTGAGTCTTCACAAAATATCTGGCTGTGGTGACAGTGCACCTCTGCAGGCTGGTAGATCATGTTTTCCCTTATCTGTACAATTTTGCTGGTCAAGAGCACATCTAAGGCAGGGGGCCATCAGGTCCATGCACTTGACCATCCAGTTGTTGGAGTCGCTAGGGTTCTTCATCTACTACCCGAAGTCCCATCTTGGTCCGTCACCTCAGTTGGACTTCTTAGGAGCCCTGCTAGCCTTGGCTCAGGTTAAGGCCTTCCTGCCTTGTCAATGGGCCATCAGAGTTTCAGCAGAAACAGCAGGTAATGGCACATGTTGAGGCTATTGGGCCATATGGTTGCAACGTCTATGTCACTCCCTTGGCATGATTACACAAGCACAGAGCCCAGTGGACCATGAGGTGGCAGTGGTGCCAGGCCATACAGAACCTCCAGGACTGCATTGATTCATGTCTCTCTGAGACTTGTTGTTCTGGTGGTGGATAATTTCATATCTCAATCGGGGGATCTCTTTTCAAAGTCCTCCTACCAAAATTGACCTAACCATGGATGTATCCACCCTGGGGAGCTCATGTAGATGGATTGAGCACCCAGGGTCTCTGGTTTGCTCAGGAAAGTTGTTTTCAAATCAACTTCCTGGAGCTTCGGGCGATCAGGTACACTCTATGGGCTTTCAGAGATCGGCTGTCCAGCAAAGTTGTCCTGATCCAAACCAACAATGAGGAAGCTATGTGGTATGTCGTCAAGTAGGTAGGTACGGGATCGTACCTCCTGTGTCAGGAAGTGGTCCAGATCTGGTCATGGGCCCTGTCCCATGGGATGGTGCTCAGGACCGGGATGGAGAACATGGTAACGGACAGACTGAGTCATGCCTTCAGACCCCATAAATGGTCTCTGGATTGGGGGGATAGCAAATCAGATATTCCGCCTCTGGGGGAGCTCGGACTTAGATCTATTTGTATACCCTTGCAACAGGAAGGAGTGTCGGTTTTGCTCCCTTTATTGATAAGACAGCAAACCAGCCTCGAATGCCCTTGCCCGTCATTGGGTCAAGGGTCTTCTATACACATAATCCTCTGATTCCCATGCGGACTATATCCTCATAGCTGCTTATTGGCCAAGACAAATCTGGTTTCCACTCCTATGAGAGTTATCAATCTGGAGACCGATAAGTCTTCCCCAGATCTCATCATGCAAGATGGAGGCAGGTTTGCGGCATCCTAACCTCCAGGCCCTGTCTCTCACAGCCTGGATATTGAGAGGTTAATTCTGCAACAACTTGATCTCTCAGAGGTTGTGTGTCAGGTCCTATGGACTGAAATGGAGAAGGTTTTACATGTGGTGTGAGCAGAAGGTCTTGGGTTTGTTCTCCTGCCCCCCCACAAATACTGCTGAAAAACCAACTCCATTAGAGTTCATCTCAGTGCAATTGGCACATACCTCCAGGGTGTAGATGGTAGCCCCCATCGCTGTACAGCCTATAGTTGTACGATTCATGTGGGGCCTGTTCAGTTGAAGGCTCCCTAATGCCTTCTGCGTGCCTTGGGACCTCAACATGGTGTTAGCTCAGCTGATAAATGTTCCTTTTGAGCCACTGAACACCTGTGACCTGAAGGTCTTGACCTGGAATTCATATTTTTGGTAGCAATTACCTCAGCATGCACTGTCAGCGAGCTGCGGGCCTTAGTGACTTATCCACCTTACCCCAAGTTTTATCATGACATGGTGGTCTTGCATACACTCTCTAAGTTCCTGCCTAAGGTGGTGACAGCTTCTATCTTAACCTGTCCATCATCCTGCCAACATTCTTTGAGGCTCTATTCGATTCAAGGTGAATGAGCAGTGCATAGTTTGGATTGCA
Organism: Rhinatrema bivittatum; assembly: GCF_901001135.1. Taxonomy (NCBI): domain Eukaryota; kingdom Metazoa; phylum Chordata; class Amphibia; order Gymnophiona; family Rhinatrematidae; genus Rhinatrema; species Rhinatrema bivittatum. Next base: position 188,087,793 of record NC_042616.1, read on the forward strand.
AGCGATCCTTAGCCTTCTATCTGGAGCGGACAGAAGCCTATAGACAGTACACCCAACTTTTTATTTCTTTTGATAAGAATAGGTTGGGTGTTGCCTTTGGCTAATAAGGAGTGGAGGTGATGAGCGGTATACAGTTATGTAAACACCATAGAAGAGGGTATAGCGCTATAAAGGCTCATGGATCCAATTTTTAAAGGATTCAATAAATCAAACTTGAGAGATTGATGAGATCAACACATCCGTCATTTATTAAATAATATTCTTGCAGAGAGGTCTTTAGGTCCCCCGACATGGACCGTGTTTCGCCACAAGGGCTGTGTCAGGAGGGACAAAGCCCAATGGTAGAACGGTGAAATGTGTAACTTGACAAAGTGAAATGTGTTGAGTGCTGAACGTCAGAAATAAGTGTAGAGCCTTTCTGAGGGGATCCAAAGCAACTGAAAACTTGCAAATATGAGTGGCAGTGTCTCCTTAAGGAAGGGTTTCAAACGAAATGTTCAAATTTTAGCCGATTCGACAAAAAAAGTATGGTGGCTCCGCAGGGCTCTCTGCAAGAATATTATTTAATAAATGACGGATGTGTTGATCTCATCAGTCTCTCAAGTTTGATTTATTGAATCCTTTAAAAATTGGATCCATGAACCTTTATAGCGCTATACCCTCTTCTATGGGTGTTGCCTTTGCCAAACAAACCCTATCCAGTTGGCTAGCAGATTGCATCTCCTTCTGTTATACCCAGGCGGAACTGCATCTTGAAAGTCATGTCAAGGCTCATTCATGGCTGTGTCTGTGGCCAATTTGCAAGAAGTTCCCGTGGAAGAAATCTGCAAGACTGTGGCGTGGGGTTCTCGACACACGTTCACATCTCACTACTGCCTGGATGGAGATGGCCGATGCAACAGTAGGTTTGGCCAGTCTGTCTTTCGGAATCTGTTTGAGGTATAGAACCCAGCTCTCCCCGCCTAGGGTCTGTTGTTTGCGTTAGGCTGTGTCCCCTCTGTTACCAGCAGCACTGTTGTGCCTGTTGGCCACTGGTGTTCTCCTTTTTGTATTGGGGAGCAGCCTGTAGCTTGGGATTCACCCATGTGTGAGGACTACCATCCTGCTTATCCTCTGAGAAAGCAGAGTTGCTTACCTGAGGATAGCAGGATGTTAGTCCTCACAAAACCTGCCTGCCACCCTGCGCAGTTGGGTTTCTCCTAATTTATCATTTATATATAATTCTATGTTGTTAGACTAGGGAGGACCCCGCAGGGACACGTGATATATGGCATGCTGGGCATGCTCAGTGTGCCAAGTCAAAGTTCTTTGTAGGTTACAGACAAGTGCCAACACCGCCTGGAGCCACAACACTTTCACTTAATTCCTGACCTGATCCAAATGCTAAAAAGCCTGCTTATGTACCCATACTAACTGATCTCCTTGCTAGCACAGCTTCCTATATAGCCCGTGAATAGATAATTATCTCCTTTACATTCCATTTGCATGCACTCATGTAAAACCTACTGCGAGTTATTATGCAGATATGTGCGCATTTTTCCGTGCTACATGCATTATTACATACGTGCGTATGATTAGCATAGATAACCTGCGCAAAAACCCATGGCAGGTGTTACGCAGCTTATTACATCAGCCCCTTAATCTTCATTCACAATGTTTGTAGGTATGCATATGTGTAACCAATGTAGTGCTTCAGAGCCAAGATGCTTTTGTTGGTTTCTCCATTTTTCCCCCTCATGAAATCCAAATGCCTGTAATTTCTTCTTTTGGAAAGAACAGGATACAATTTCTTACAGTACTTGATTTTATGCAGGTTGTTCCATTGTTGGCTTAAGAGAAATTATCCCTCCAGAAATTTTGAGTGCTAACCTAAAACCATATAACTTTCTTCAAGTTTAAAGATACTAAATTATGGTTTGGTCAGTTTTATTCACATTAGAGATCTCCTTTGTGAGAATAGAAAAGCTAATTTGCAGTCTCAAAGCTAATTTTTATCACAGATTGTGCTTTTCAGTAGGAAGAATCTAAGCTTAAAGTCTCTTGCTCTGTCTACTGATCAGTGTTTTAAGATTAAGTGCTATACAAATGCACAGATAAGTTTAGTAATTTGGTAGCTGAAATCTGGGCTACAGTTTCAGTGCAGATCGACCATTTACATGTATCACTTGTAATAAGTTAAGGAAATATGAATTTTTGTGCAGAAATGTATTGTAATACAATAGCAGGATTAGGTGACATTGAGTAGAATTGATTAAACTGAGGGAAACCTTTTAGTTTGGATGACTAAATTTTGGAATTGTTGACCATTGGGTCTAATGAAAATATCTTCCATAAAGGGTTTTAAGTTTAAACTAGACAATCCAAGCTAATGAAAGTATCTGAAGGTACAGTTGTGCATAAACAGCAGAATCAAATATTGTTAAATAACATTGCTTATTTTAAAACTGTATAAATATGCTAGCAATATCCATGTCCCAAAGAGTTCATATTTAACTTGAATTCAGTAAATTTAAGTGGCTTACACAAGGTCGGTTGTAAGTATAAAAAGGGGAATACAAAATTGGATGCCCATGTTTCAGAGAACCATACATTGAACTAAACTACTATATCCACCCAGTCTATCTTAAGTACATATGATTTGCCATACTAGGCCAGATCAAAGATCCATCAAGCCAATATTCTGTTTCCAACAGTGGCCAATCCAAGTTACAAGTATTTGACAGGATCCAAAATGGTTGATAGATTCATACTGCTTATACCAGGGAGGAGAAGTGGATTTCCCTACCTTAATAATGGTTTATGGACTTTTCTTCCAGGGAATTGTCCAAACTTTTTAAACCCAGCTACACTAACAGCAGCATTGAATTTCAGAGCTTAATTATGGTTTGAGCAAAAAAAAAAAAATTATCTTGTTTGTCTTAAATGTACTATCTAGTAACTTCATTGCATGTCCCCTAGTCTTTGTACTTTTTAAAAGAATAAATGATTTACATTTACCCATTCCACTCCTCTCATTGTATAGATCTCCATCATATTTTCCCTTAGGCAAAAGAAAATGTTAAGCTTTATGATAGATCCTTTCCTGCAGTTTTCATTGCCAGTTTAAAACATGATTGCTGATGCCAACAAACTGACATTGTTTTTAAACAGAAAGAAATATGCGCATGATTCAGATACAGGAAAATATGAGCGAGCAGAAGAATATTAAGGATAAGCTAGAAAATGAACAGGAAAAACTGCACATAGAATATAATAAGGTGAGCAATTTGGTAAATGCAGATAATTTTGCTTGAGGTTCATACTCAATTTGGATTTCCTGAGCCAGAAATACAGTTCTTGAAAGCAGAGCCTTCTATGCAAGGGGCCAGTGTACTAAAATGTGTAATGCTTTTGCAACTAGTAACAAGCACAATCAAGTTTATGCACATAAGCTTGCAAACTTGTCAATGCAAAATGTATGTTAATGAGATGCAAAATCATTCAATTTTTGGAAAAGGAATGTGTATTAAAATGCAAAAAAGTTAATATAGACCTGTTAATCTAAAACCATAACTACGCCTCTGTGAGGTATAGTTAAGTTTTTGGGATGATATTTGTGCTAATGTGCTAAAATCATGTTTGTAAATTAACGAAAAACTTGTTAGCATGTTAGTCCACATTCATGGACCATGATACTAGTGCATGGTAATGGCTGATATTAACACACTTACATACATTGACTATCTTATGTCATGGATATTTTATACATTGGGGATGACTGAAGGAGAAGATTTGCAATGAAGATAATTTGAAAAAAGCAGAGAAGTACATTTATTTACAAATAACCCAAAAAATCCCTGATGGGAAAACAAAACAAAAATGGTCTTGTAGGCAATTTTTTTATATTTGAATTTGTAATTTTGACATGTAAAATTGTTTACCAATATGAGCATTTTGTGTTAATTCAAGAAATTTAGCTATCAATGAAAAGGCCTGAACTAAATCTTAAAATAAATTAGTGATTTCTAATCACATTTCCAGAGAGCTTTTATAGCTTGAAATATAGTTTTGTGAAATAGTTTAGGTAATAGTAACAATTTTCAGATGTTCATAGTAGCTGTAAAAATATTCCTTTGTAAAGTGTGCCAAAAAATGTGAAAATAATTCTGCAATCCTTATAACCTGATATATTCTAAAATTAAACCTAGATATTCAATTATTTGTGCTATTCTATGGGGCGGATTTTCAGAGCCCTGCTCGCGTAAATCCGCCCAAAACCGGGCGGATTTACGCGAGCAGGGCCCTGCGCGCCGGGAAGCCTATTTTACATAGGCCTCCCGGCGCGCGCAGAGCCCCGGGACTCGCGTAAGTCCCGGGGTTTTCGGAGTGGGCGTGTCGGGAGGCGTGTCGGGGGCGGGGCCGGAGCGCGCGGCGTTGCGGGGGCGTGTCGGTAGCGTTTTGGAGGCGGGTACGGGGGCGTGGCTACGGCCCGGGGGCGTGGCCGCGCCCTCCGTACCCGCCCCCAGGTCGCGGCCCGGCGCGCAGGAGGCCCGCTGGCGCGCGGGGATTTACGCCTCCCTCCGGGAGGCGTAAATCCCCCGACAAAGGTAGGATGGGGGTTTAGACAGGGCCGGGCGGGTGGGTTAGGTAGGGGAAGGGAGGGGAAGGTGAGGGGAGGGCAAAGGAAAGTTCCCTTCTAGGCCGCTCCGATTTCGGAGCGGCCTAGGAGGGAACGGGGGTAGGCTGCGCGGCTCGGCGCGCGCAGGCTATACGAAATCGATAGCCTTGCGCGCGCCGATCCAGGATTTTAGCCGATACGCGCGACTACGCGCGTATCTACTAAAATCCAGCGTACTTTTGTTTGCGCCTGGAGCGCAAACAAAAGTAGGCTGTTCGCGCTCGTCTGAAAATCTACCCCTATGTGTATTACAAATTTTTATATATAGTAATGCTGCAAAATATTTTAACAGCAACAAAAAATATTTTCAGGTAATAACACGTTAAGCATTATAATACTGTTATTAACATTTTTATTCTTAACTACTTTGCATATAAAATAAATTTTATAAACTTTTTAAAGAACCAAACTGCTGTCCAATGTTCATAATACAGATCAGCAACTCAGTATATATACATATATAATATGTATGTTAGTGTATATACACAGTTGTAATTTATTTGATTTGATTTAATTCCACTTTTCAGGCACTTCAAAGCGGATTACATTCAGTTACTGAAAGTATTTCTCTATTCACAGAAGTTTTATAATCTATCCTCTGGATTCATCAAATTGCGTTAACGCATGGATAACGTCTGCAATAAGATAAAGGGATGTGTTTAGGGAAATTTTAGAATTACCGCACCTCGCGATAACATACAACTTTGCATCGGTAGTATCCTGTGCTGCGGTAAACCTATTGCGCCCAGCGATAATTCCTATTTTCACATATTGTGGAGAGAGAGACTGCCTATCTTCAAGGCCTTCATATTAGTCAAGTATTTATATCTCTCAATAGGAAGGCCATCTTATAGCTTGAGGTGAGGTGTTAGTGGTGTTTTAGGGTTTAGGGGCCAGTTTCTCATATAGAGTGATACGTGCGAATAGCACAGTATACCTCTGTTAAGATTTGACATCATTTAGAGTGAGGGAAGCCTCACAAAAATGCCATTTCTACTATATTCTCTGACCCTAGCTTGATGGACTCTATATCAGGGTACCATGCGCTGTTCGTAAAAACAAAAAACCACAGACATGCCTCCGGCTGCCGCTCAGTGTACTGTTGGCCATAATGGCGCCTGTATCTAAGAAGCCTAAGCATCTTTCTCTTTGCACTGCTTGTCATATTCTGGCATCTGTCTGGAGTGCCTGCTAATTTGTGCCACCTTAGCAGGAACTTAGGGTGCATATGGAAGACCACCCTATCATGATAAATTTTAGTGTAAGGTGGATAAGTAACTAAGACCTGGAGCTTGCTGACCCTGTGCGTTGAGATGACCGCCACTAAAATATGACCTTCCAGGTCAAGTACTTCAGATCACATGTGAGCTGCACCTCAAAAGGAACTTTCATCAGCTGAGCTAACACCAAGTTGAGGTCCCAAGTCACAGCGGGAAGCCTTAGGGGACGCTTCAATTGAAGCAGGCCCCGCATGAATCATACAACTACACCCTAATCATACAACTACACCCTAATCATACAACTACACCCTGGTGGTATGCACCAATGCACTGAGATGGACTCTAACGGAGCTGGTTTTTTAAGCCAGCTTTCGATAGGTGTAGAAAATAATCGAGCAGTTTTTGTGTGGGGCAGGAGAACGAATCTAAGGCCTTCTGCTCACACCACATGGAAAACCGACTCCAGTCTATAGGACTTTCTAGTGGAAGGCTTTCTAGAAGCCACCAGGACCCGAGAAACATCCTCTGATAGAGTGGTTGCAGAATTAACCTCTCAACATTCAGGTTTTGAGTAACTGTGCCTGGAGATTGGGATGTCGCAACCTGCCTCGTTCTTGCGTGATGAGATATGGGGAAGTCCTCAGACTGTTCGGTCGCCGGATGGACAACTCCCATAGGAGTGGAAACCAGACCTACCTTGGCCAGTAAGGGGCTATGAGGATCATAGTCCCCTTTTCCTCGCTTCAAGAGAGTCTTCATCTTTAAGGGAATCAGAGGATATGTGTAGAGAAGACCCTTGACCCAATGACGAGTAAGAGCGTTTGAGGCTGGTTTGCCATCTGACCTGTATAGGGACCAGACCTGAGGCATCTTCCTGTTGTATGGAGTCGTGAATAGATCTATGTCAGGTCTCCCCCAGAGGCCAAATATCCGATTCACCACCCTCAGGTCCAGGGACCACTCATGAGGTCTGAAGGCACAACTCTGTCCGCTACCATGTTCTCTTTCCCTGCCAGGTACATGGCCCTGAGTACCATGCTGTGGGACAGGGCCCATGACCAGATCAGAATCACTTCTTGACACAGGAGGCGCGATCCTGTACTTCCCTGCTTGTTGACATACCACATCGCTACCTGGTTGTCATTTTGGATCATGACTACTTTGCTGGACAGCTGATCTCTGAAAGCCCTTAGTGCATACCTGATTGCCTGAAGCTCGAAGAAGTTGATTTAAGAACAACTTTCCTGAACAGACCAGAGACCCTGGGTGCTGAGCTCATCTACATGAGCTCCCCAGCCCAGGGTAGATGCATCCGTGATTAGGACAATTTGGATAGGAGTACTTAAAAAAAGAGATCCCTTGTTGCAGATTTGAAAGTACTGCCACCAAGACAACGAGTCTTGAAGAGTCAGGGTGAATTGGATGCAATCCTGGACATTTTGCGTGGTCTCACATCACTGCGACCTCAGGATCCATTGGGCTCTGCGCATGTGTAATCATGCCTAAGGGAGTGACATGGATGGTTGCATCATATGGCTCAGCAGCCTCAATGTATACCAGTCTGACATCTGCTGGCTGTGCTGAATCTCTGCCATGATGGTCATTAAAGTGACGATCCTTTGAGGCAGGAAGGCTTTGGCCTGAGCCATGTCTAGCAGGGCTCCTATAAAGTCCAATTGAAGGGATGGACCAAGATGGGACTGGGTAGTTGCTGACGAACCCTAGCGACTCCAACACCTGCGCATGGTCTAGCGAATGGACCTGACGGCCCATACCTGAGAGAGGCTCTTGACCAGCCAATCGTCCAGATTAAGGAAAACATGCATCCTCAGCCTGTGGATGTGCACCGCCACCACTGCCAGGCATTTTGTGAAGACTCATGGGGCAGACGCTAGCCCGAACTGCAGCACCAAGTACTGCAAGTGCCGTTTTCCCACCTCAAATCAGAGATACGTCTTGTGATTGGGGAAAATCTTGATGTGAGTATATGCATCCTTTAGATTGAGGAAGCATAATCAGTCCCCTTTATGCAGAAGGTGGATGAAGGTGTCCAGGGAAACCATCTTGAACTTCTCTTCTCTGAGAAATTTGTTCAACGCTCTTAGGTCTAGGATGGGACGGAGTCCACCTGTTTTCTTTGGAATCAGGAAGTATCTGGAGTAAAATTCCCACCCTCGTTGCCCTGGTGGGCATGCTCGACCTCTCTGGCCGTTAAGAGGGAGGAGAGCTTTGTGAGCAGTACCTCCTGATGCATTACTGGCCCCCCCAAACTAGCTCGGATGGCAATTTGGTGGGACATCCAGTAGATTCAGTTGGTACTCTTAATGGACGATGGAAAGAACCCACTGGTCCAAGGTTATACTGCTCCACTGGTTCGCAAAGAACTGCAGCCTGCCCCTGACCGGAGGGTCCAACGTCCCGGATATGGGTGATTAGCTTGTGCTCCCTATGACCGTCACTGGAGTTGATTGAGGCACCATCTGGGGCTTGGGGACTTTGCTGGCTGGGGCAATCTTGAGAGTCCTGATGCTGTTGACAAGAGTGAAGGGGCAGAGGATAATACTTCCTTTGGTGAAAGAAAGACTTTCTCTGTCCCAGTCTCACCGCCGACCTATAGGAGAATGACTGGTCTGGAGTATTGATGGAGAGTTGTTGGACGGTTTCATGGTGGTCCCGGAGCTGGGCCACCGCATCCCTCACCCTATCTGCAAAGAGATTCTCTCTAGTACACAGCACGTCAGCGAGTTGTTCCTGTACCTCCAGTTGGAGATCTGAGGCCCATAGCCATACCATTCTGCTGGCACTGATTTCATCTGTAACAACCCTTGATGCATCCCGAAAATGTCATAGGTCGCTTGGACTTAGTGTTTCCCCTTTTCAGGCCCTTATGCACCAGCGATATGAGGGTGTTCTGCTGCTGTTGAGGCAGCTGCTTGGCCACTTCCTGCACCTTTCAGATGTCCTGCAAGTACTGGCTCATGTAGAGCTGATTGGAAGCTATGCAGGTAATGATCCTGGCTCCTTGAAACACTGTCCTCCCAAGAGCATCCATTGCTTTATGGTCCTTACTAGGGATGCTGAAGAATGGGTCCGAGAATGCTTGTATCTCTTGAGATTAGATGCAACCACCACTGGCTGGTAGGGCAGTTGACACTTATCGAATCCGGTAGCCTTTTGGACGAGGTAGACCCCGTCAGCCTTCTTGTTAATGGAAGGCACTATGAGGGAGTGTTCCCATATCCTCAGCAGCAGCTTCTTAACTATCTTATTTTATTTATTTTTTATTTATTTAAGTTTTTTATATACCAACATTCAAGACAGTGGTCCCATCATGCTGGTTCACAAGAAACAGGGGTGAAATTATAATAAACTTTACCATTTAAACAATAGTGCAGAAAAGCAGTTACATATAACAAGGAAAACAATAACTTGGAATGAGAAGGGAAATGAAGATTAGAAAGTTATATATATGTATAAATAACATTGTGAGAGGTGGCTATTAACGCTTGTGTACCGGAACTGCCACAATCTCCTTAGCAGGCTGCACAAACTGGAGGACCTCAAGCATTTTGTGCCTGGCATCCTCATCCTTCAGTAATGGAAATGGGATAGCTTCCATCATCACCCTCACAAACTCTGAGAGGTGGAGACTTCCTTTGCTGTTGTGGAGGAGCAGTGTTTGATGGTGCATCCCCCAGGGTAAATAAGGACCCTCATCCTCACTGTAAGTAACAGGGAATGCTATGTGCTCAGCCATTATCCAGAAGTGCAGACCCTGGCAAATCTGGATGGGGGGCTACAGGCCTCTGTGTCTCTGCCAGCCTGGGTAAAGCTTTCTCCTCCAAGGAACCGGCAATAATTACTATATTGGAAGGAGGAGGCTGTGGTGCCACGATGGGCACTGATTGCCATCCCAGGAACTGACACCAGCTGGGTCAGTACGCACCTATGAGGGCATTGATCTTCTCCAGCAACGGTTCGAAGATGGGCGGTACTGGCTCTGGTTCTGTTGGTGCCACAGGACTGTTGCACAGCCAGCTGGACTTGCCACTCCAGCTGATCCTCGAACGTTGCTGATGCCAACACCTACTGGGAGGAAGGAGGGGTTTCAAGATCCTCTTTGGAACCGTGAGGCGGATTGGTGACTGGCATCAGGATCAGTGGAGACTGTCGCAGACCCCCAGCACTGATGGATGATTGGCGCTCCTTGCCATGGGGTTGCTTCGGAGGCATTGCAGCATGTGCTGGTGCATCCCTGTACCAGGCACCATGCATGAGGGACTGGTTCCAATGCTGCTTCGGCTTCCCTCGATGCTCGTCCTGGTCTTCCTTGTGCTGAGGCTGATGATGAACCCAACTTTCGAGGCCTGTAGGAAATCGTTGGTTAGTCTCTGGCACCCCTATCTGCCTACGGCACTGACAGTCCCACCGATGTCGATGGTGCAGTGTCTATCAGTGCGACTCAAATAATTATCGATTCCGATGCTGCCGATGGCTTGGTCTTCCTCAACCCAAAATGCTGTTCCATCTTTTCGAGGCGAAGGCAACATCCTTTTGGGGTCATTTGTGTACATAAGCAGCAACTCCGGACGTCATGTGATGACCCCAGGCAGAGGACACGTCTAATGGGGTCCGTAATGGAGATGTCCTAAGGCACTTAGGGTATCACCAAAAACCAGAGGTGGCCATGGCGGGACCAAATAAAAGGGGCACAGAATCAAAATCGATGGTGGCGGGCAGCAATGGTCATGGGCACTGAGGTACCGCCACTGCGGGGGAATCAACTGCAAAAGGAAACTTAGTAATAAGCGTCAAAATCACTAACTTGGAGTGCTATCGGGGATGGACTGAGAGGGCCCCGGTGTTGAACATTGAAAAAACTGCAAAAGAAGCAATAAGAGAGAGTTTTCCAAAAAGGCTAAGATTAGAGCTCACAAATCGTGATGCTGCAATTCCACTGAAAAAGAGAGACTAGAGAGGGATCTTGCGTGGACGTGTGATATAGGGCATGCTCAGTGTGCCAAGTCAAAGTTCTAGAAACTTTGACATAAGTTTTCAGTGTTGGGTCTCTATCTGATATCACCCATGTGTGAGGACTATCATCCTACTTGTCCTTGGAGAAGCAGGTTTTAGGTGCATATACAAATAGAAAATAAAATAAAACTACTTAAAAATGTCTGTATGCAATTGCAAGATTTTTGAAAAATAAGACTGAAGAATTAGAATGTATGGCTGCTGTGAGTAACCAAAATAAACATTCAATACCGGCAGTTTTAAGAAAGATTTTTATTTAGATAAAGTATGGAATATTCCAGGTGTGTGGAAGGCAATTCAGAAGTAGTCTCTCAGAGCATTGTTGACACACAGTGGATTCCTACCTCCCATTTACTCACCAATGAGGTAATTTGTTTGTTTGCCTAATATTTCCTAATTGGTTGGCAGCATAATTTTATCTCATGTTAATAGAACTGGGCTTCTTGCAAATTGAGCCCACAAGGTAGTAATGAAACTTAAGACTGAATTTTGATATATTTTTTTAATTTATAAGCTAGATTCTAGCATTTTAGTGAATTCTGGCATGTCAGCAACCTTGAATAATTTTACAAATCTTATCAAAGCAGTTTGACAGTGCAGTAATTATAGCTTCATAGGAAAACCTTTTTAAAGCAACCTACATAGCATTAAAGAAAGATATAAACATAATAAGCATCTCAGAGACCTGACTGAAGGACAATAACCAATGGGATGCAGTAATACAGTGTCCCATTGGCATGATAGGGCAGATAAAATTGGTGGAATGGTGGCACTATATGTTAAGGATGGCATAGAGTCAAGCATATTAAAAGTTTTGCAAGAGACGAACTGTATTCTGAAATCTTATGGATAGAAATTCCAAGAGTAAAAGGGAAGCGTACAGTTGTGTTGCAGCCCCGGTCGCCGCCATAGCGACCGGGTCCTTACCTCCACCGGGGTCTTCTCCGTGCTGCTGCGAGCCGCGGGATCCGGGGCCGGCCTGGCCGCATGGCAGCGGCGTCTCCACGAGGGAGACGCTGCCGACGCTGCCAAGGCCCGATCCTGACTCCTCCCCCCTGCAGGGAACGCGCGCGCGGGCTCTCCTTTTACAGGTCCAGCACCCGGAAGTGCTGAACCGCCCTCTCCCTGACGTCAGCGCCAGCGGGGGATTTAAACCTGCACTGTTCCTTCCTGCTTTGCCTTGCAACGTGGTCACTCCTGAGTGTTAGTTGCTGTTCCTGATCCTGCCTGCCAGTTTTCAGCGTTCCTGTTCTTCTGACTTCTGCTGCCCGCCTTGACCTCGGTACGTCTTCACGCTTCTGACTTCTGCTGCCTGCCTTGACCCCGGTACGTTTCCTCGCTTCTGACTTCTGCTGCCTGCCTTGACTTCGGTACGTCTCCACGCTTCTGACTTCTGCTGCCTGCCTTGACCTCGGTACGTCTCCACGCTTCAGTCTTCTGCTGCCTGTTGTGACTTCAGCTCTTACTCTCACCTAAGTCCCAGCGGTCCGGGTCCCTACGGGCTCCTCCTGGGGGGACCTCGGACTTCCAGGGCGAAGCCACCTAAGCCCTAGCGACCCGGGCGTCAACAGCTCCTCTGGGTTTCCGGTGAAGATCCTTCTTCGGCTGTGCGTGATCTGCCTTCCGACCGTCTCCTCGCCGGTCGGCCCAAGGATCCACTTCCGGAACACAACAGTTTGCAAGGCCATGGATCCGGCAGACCTCGCCGGCCTGCAAGCCATTCCCGGACTTGCCCAGCGTTTGGTGCAGCAGCAACAGGTATTGGATTCGCTGGCTGCCACTGTGGAACGATTGGCGGTTCGAATGGACGCTGAACCCCTTGCTCCAGTTCCCGCACCTGCACCAGCGCCAGTGGTTACAATCCATGCTCCTACCCAGCTTCCAGCTCCATCACGGTACGCTGGGGATTCCAAGGCTTGTCGCGGTTTCTTGAACCAATGCTACGTACGTTTTGCCTTGCTGCCCAATCAGTTTCCATCAGATGCCGTCAAGGTAGCATACATCTTTTCACTATTAGACGGTCGAGCACTGAATTGGGCGTCACCCATGTGGGAAAAGAATGACCCCGCCTTGAGCGACTTGAACAGATTTGTGGAGGAGTTTAAAGCAGCCTTTGACGAGCCTGCACGCCAGACCTCAGCGACCTCTGAGCTACTTCAACTCCGACAGGGAACACGGACGCTAGCTGATTACGCATTGGAATTCCGCACGCTCGCCCTAGAGGTTGGTTGGCGAGATGATGCCCTCCGAGGCGTGTTCTTGGAGGGGTTGGCAGCTAGGATTAAGGACGAGCTGGCAGCTCGCGACCTCCCGGAGGATCTGAACTCCCTCATCGACGTAGCAGCTCACATTGATCGACGATTACAACAAAGAGCGAAGGAGGGGCGTCCTCTTCGGCGAATGGCTCCCCTACCTCCGGTTCTCTCCAGACCACTGAATCCCAGCCCTCGTAGCTCCAGTAACTCGGCAGAGTCCTCCACGGATGAACCCATGCAACTGGGCAGGTCCTCGTTAACACCTGAGGAGAGACAACGCCGTCGTGATCTGAGGTTGTGCCTGTACTGCGGCGGTAAGGGCCATTTCTTGGCCCAGTGCAAGGAACGGGCGGAAAACTCCCGCGCCTAGGGTTGAGAGAGGAGTGTTCCCTAGGTTGTCTTAACGCTGCTCCTCAATGTGTAGTACCAGTAACCTTGAGATACCCCCGTGGTTCCTTCAAAACGCAGGCTCTCATCGACTCGGGGGCCGGAGGGAACTTTATCTCGAAGGATTTAGTGCAACGACTTCAGCTCCCCACGCAACTCCGGGAACCGCTCTTACGAGTCACCTCTATCCAGGGCACACCTTTGTCCGGCAGTATCTCTTCCATGACCTCGCCACTCACCCTCCAGACCGGTCTGCTCCATACTGAGAAAATCTCGTTTCTGGTTTTAGAGAAGTCCGTCCACCCAGTGGTTCTCGGGTTACCCTGGCTGCAGCAACATTCTCCAGAGATCCGGTGGGATGATCTACAGATCACTCGATGGAGTCCCAAGTGCTTCCACTCTTGCATTCAATCCCCGAAGGAACAACGAATTCCGCTGGCACATACTGGGTCTCTACTTCCGTCACCATATGCAGACTTTGCTGATGTCTTTTCTAAGGAAAAGGCAGAATTATTACCTCAACATCGCCCCTTTGATTGCGCGATTGATTTGCTCCCCGGTTCTACTCCACCTCGGGGAAGAGTGTACCCCTTGTCTCAACCTGAAACTCGAGCCATGTCTGACTATATCACCGAAAATCTCGCCAAAGGATTCATCCGACCCTCAAAGTCTCCCGCAGGGGCGGGTTTCTTCTTTGTCGCCAAGAAAGACGGGTCTTTGAGGCCATGTATTGATTACCGAGGACTCAATACCATCACTAAGAAGAATCGCTACCCGTTACCCTTAATTCCTGAGCTATTAGACAAACTCCAGGGAGCACAGGTATTCACGAAGTTGGACTTACGGGGTGCCTACAATTTAGTCCGTATCCGTCCCGGGGATGAATGGAAGACCGCTTTCAATACCCGGGACGGGCACTACGAATACTTGGTTATGCCATTCGGACTCTGCAATGCTCCTGCCGTATTCCAACATTTAATGAATGAGATCCTTCGGGAACTACTACAATCTTGTGTAATTGTGTATCTTGATGATGTCCTCATCCACTCCCTCGATTTGAGTTCCCATCGGCGACATGTTCGACAGGTGCTTCAGATTCTCCGGGATCATCACTTGTATGCGAAGCTGGAAAAGTGTCTCTTCGAGCAGGAGTCATTGCCCTTTTTAGGGTACATTGTGTCCTCAACAGGGTTTCGCATGGATCCCAGTAAGGTATCTGCCATCAGAAATTGGCCCCAGCCGGTGGGTCTGAAAGCTTTGCAACGCTTTCTAGGATTCACAAATTTCTACCGGCATTTCATTCCCCAGTATTCACGGTTGGTGGCGCCGCTCACCACTCTCACCAGGAAGGGCGTGGACGCTCGAATATGGCCTAGTGAGGCATGTAGGGCCTTTGAGGACTTGAAAGAAGCTTTCCTCCATGACACCTGCTTACGTCACCCTGACCCGACACGGCCCTTCTTTGTGGAGGTGGATGCCTCCAACATAGCCGTTGGAGCGGTCCTGTCTCAGAATTCTAGTTCCGGACACCTACTACCTTGCTCCTATTTCTCCAAGAAGTTTACGCCCGCCGAGGGCAACTATGGAATAGGAGACAAGGAGTTACTCACAATTAAACTAGCCTTAGAGGAGTGGAGACAATGGCTGGAGGGGTCTCTTCATCCTGTCACAATCTACACGGACCATAAGAATTTGGAATTTCTGAATCAGGCCCAACGACTCAATCCCAGACAGGCGCGTTGGTCGCTTTTCTTCAGCCAGTTTGACTTCGTCCTCAAGTATCGGCCGGCCTCTAAGAACGTCAGAGCAGATGCTTTGTCTCGTTATGACATTCTGGAGGAAAGGCAGGAACCCCTTCAATACATCATTGACCCCGCCAAGATTCAAGTAGCCAGTACTTCGGTATCCTCTCTTGGGAGAGTGGTTGTTCCCCGCAGAGATCGCAGGAGAGTCCTCGGGTGGGCCCATGACTCCCTCTCAGGGGGCCACGCCGGCAGGGAAAGGACGCTCGATCTGTTGAACCGCTACTACTGGTGGCCCAAGGTGAGACAAGATGTACGACTATACGTGGATTCTTGTCCAGTCTGTGCCAGACAAAAACCTCTTGGCGGTCGGCCGTGGGGCCTCTTACAACCACTACCCATTCCCACCGAGCCATGGACTCACATCGCCACAGATTTTGTGGTGGACCTGCCATTGTCCGAGGGACATTCTGTGATATGGGTCACCGTGGATCGGTTCTCCAAGATGGTGCATCTGGTACCCTTACCCAAGCTTCCGTCGGCACCTGAACTGGCAAATTTGTTCACGCAACATATATTCAGGACTCACGGACTTCCGCAAAGTATAGTATCCGACAGGGGTCCTCAGTTCACCGCTCGCTTCTGGCGGTCTCTCTGCAAAAAGTTCGGAGTTCAGCTAAACCTGTCTACTGCCTTTCATCCACAGAGTAATGGACAGACTGAACGGATGAACAGGTCTCTGAAAACGTTTCTTCGAAGTTTCGTCTCCGAGAAGAGAAATAATTGGGTTTCTCTTTTCCCCTGGGCCGAGTTCGCTTACAATAATCATACTCACTCTGTCACTGGCCAGTCCCCTTTCCAGATAGTGTTTGGACGCCACCCAAGACCACCAGTACCTGTTCCAATTACGGTTCCTTCACCAGCAGCCCTAACAGTAGCCCATCAGATTCATCACCGTTGGAAGACAATCCAGCAACGACTTATCACATCCGCAGAGAGGGCTCGAAGATGTGCCAATCGCCACCGTCGCCCTGCACCAGTATTCCTACCGGGTACCAAAGTCTGGTTGAGTACCAAGAATCTTCAGCTGCCAGGTCGATCTCGGAAATTGGCTTCCAGATACTGTGGTCCTTTCCAAGTAGCGGAACGAATAGGTCTAGTGTCCTACAGACTTCGTCTTCCTTCATCTCTCCGCATTCACAAAGTGTTCCACGTATCACTGTTGAAGCCAGTGGTGTTTTCACGCTTTCATCATCCAACAACTGATGCACTCTCAACCTCCTCTACCGAAGAACCCACGTATCAGGTACGGGAGGTACTGGACGTACGCTTCCGCGCCCGCCGCTGGGAGTACCTTCTAGCATGGGAGGGATGCGGACCCGAGGAGAACTCTTGGGAACCTGCTCGGAACATTTTGGACAAGTCCCTGTTAGTTCAGTTTCATCAAGCCAATCCTGGGAAACTGGGACCCCTGCGGAGGGGGCGTAAGAGAGGGGGTACTGTTGCAGCCCCGGTCGCCGCCATAGCGACCGGGTCCTTACCTCCACCGGGGTCTTCTCCGCGCTGCCGCGAGCTGCGGGATCCGGGGCCGGCCTGGCCGCATGGCAGCGGCGTCTCCACGAGGGAGACGCTGCCGACGCTGCCAAGGCCCGATCCTGACTCCTCCCCCCTGCAGGGAACGCGCGCGCGCGAGGGCTCTCCTTTTACAGGTCCAGCACCCGGAAGTGCTGAACCGCCCTCTCCCTGACGTCAGCGCCGGCGGGGGATTTAAACCTGCACTGTTCCTTCCTGCTTTGCCTTGCAACGTGGTCACTCCTGAGTGTTAGTTGCTGTTCCTGATCCTGCCTGCCAGTTTCAGCGTTCCTGTTCTTCTGACTTCTGCTGCCCGCCTTGACCTCGGTACGTCTTCACGCTTCTGACTTCTGCTGCCTGCCTTGACCCCGGTACGTTTCCTCGCTTCTGACTTCTGCTGCCTGCCTTGACTTCGGTACGTCTCCACGCTTCTGACTTCTGCTGCCTGCCTTGACCTCGGTACGTCTCCACGCTTCAGTCTTCTGCTGCCTGTTGTGACTTCAGCTCTTACTCTCACCTAAGTCCCAGCGGTCCGGGTCCCTACGGGCTCCTCCTGGGGGGACCTCGGACTTCCAGGGCGAAGCCACCTAAGCCCTAGCGACCCGGGCGTCAACAGCTCCTCTGGGTTTCCGGTGAAGATCCTTCTTCGGCTGTGCGTGATCTGCCTTCCGACCGTCTCCTCGCCGGTCGGCCCAAGGATCCACTTCCGGAACCCAACACAGTTGTGGGAATATTTTGCCACCTGCCTGGTCAAAATAAGGAAATAGACTGCAAAATGGCAACAGAGATTAGACTGAATAGGAAAATTGACAATTAGCAATAATGATGGGAAACTTCAGTTACTTGAGTATTGGGTAAATGTCACATCAGAACATGCATGGGAGGTACAGTTATCTAGTTGCCATCAGTGTCTGCTTTTTGCAGCAGCTAGTCATAGAACCAATGAGAGGGGGACCTATATTAGATCTAATTCTTAGTTGAATACAAAATCTGGTGCAAGAGGTATAGGTGGTGGCTTCGCTTGGTACCAGTGATCATTATGTAATAAATGTGAGTACTAAGGAAAACTATTGCAGTAGCATTTAACTAGAAAAAGGGAGACTATGATAAAATGAGGAAACTTGTTAGGAAGAAACTGAAGGGAGGAATTCACCAGGTTAAAATCTTGGAAGAGGTGTGGACACTGTTTAAAATTAACATCCTTGAGGTCTAGACAAAATATATTCTGTGCATTAAAAAAGGTCGAGGGAAAACCAAACAACTGCTGGCATGGTTTAATAATAAGATGAAAAGCAAAGCCGAAAGGCACATCATTCAAAAAATTGATTGCAGACCCAAATGAGAAAAATAGGGATGATTATAAGTACTGGCACATTTAGATGTGTAAAAGTAATTATGAAGGCTGTAATGATGGGCTGGACCTGGGATAGCACAGCAACCAGCCAACTCACACCCAAATGCTGCAAGTTCTTTGGCAGCAGGAATGCTGCACTAATGCTGCTCCCCCTTGCTGGCCTTAGGAGTGACCCACAGCACCAGACTTAAAGGCCTCATGGAGGTTAAATGCTGACGAGTACTGGGTAATGATGTCAACATGGGGAGCTGGTATGACTGAGCACCCGAAACCTGCATCTCGAGATGCCCTCGACCAAGTTTGCATCTAGGTTTATTGGGCCATTTCCTATCCTTCGGCAATTAAGGGCAGTTGCACACCAGCTAAAACTCCCACGCATGCTAAAAATCCAATTTATTTTATATCTTGCTCCTGAAACCTCTACTTCTATCATGGCCTTCACATCATCCCCCCATTCCAACAGATTCAATATTGGAAACAGATACTGAATTCAAGGTTTAGGAAATTCTAGACTCCCGGGGATGTCAAAATCAGCTTGAATACTTTATCTCCTGCATATGCTTTTGACCCTGAAGAAAACTGTTGGGAGCCTGTTTCCAATCTTCAAGTACCCAAAAAGAAGCCTGAGCCTTGAGGCTTGGGGAGAGGGCTTAGAAGGGGAGAAGGGGGTACTGTAATGATTTGCCAGTCACCGGATGGCACCATGATCGACCATTTCACACACCCCCCCCCAGACACCGGAAGTTCTTCAGCGATAGGAATGCCACCATAATGCTGCTCCCCTGTGCTCCTGTGTCAGCCTTAGCTGTGTGCACCACAGCACCAGGCTTAAAGGCCCATGGCAGGAAAATGGAAAATGCTGAAGGGCACCTGGGAATGATGTTAGCGCAGCTGGGTTCTTAAGGCCTAACTGCACTTCTCTTCCTTACCTCAGCACCAGGTTCTTCTGCATCTCCTGTAGTGCGTGTTGCATCTCCTGTCTTGCTTCAGCCTTATTCCTGTTCCTGCCTTGTCCAACCTGTCTTGCCTTGTCCATCCCGGTTCTTTGTTTTTCCTTTTGGTATTGACTTCTACTAGGGGACTGGACTACTCTCTTGCCTTCCACCTGCTACTGATGTCTGCTATGGACCTAGACTACACCTTTGTTGCTGCCTGCCCTAACTCTAGGCCTGACCCTGGTAACGATCTGATCGCTTCCTCCCCTGACCTTAGCCTGGCCCCAGACTCTCTATTCCTGCCCGCCCTGTGGGCCTATTGCCTAAGTCCTGCTGGCCCCTGGAATCCAAAGACTCAACTTGCGGGGAATGGGGCTGGTATAGGTGAAGGTCCAGCTCTGTCCCAGCCCAGAGAGCTTCTGCTAGCTGTCAGCATAGGCCTAGTAGGTTTGCCTACTAGGCTGTATAAACCAAATCACAGTGCAAGGGCCCACTACCAGTACAAAGGCTAAGAGAATTTGAAATGAAACTTGCCATAGTGGTAAAAACAAGTAACACATTTTTTTCAATTATATTCTTTAAAGCTAAACTTCTGTGAAGGAGTCTGTTGGGCCGCTAGCTGACAGAGGCAAAATGGGTGGTCAGGGAGGACAAGGAAATAGCAGAAAAACTGAATGAATTCTTAACCTCTGTCTTTATTGAAGGGGATGTTGGGGTCAGAACCACAGCAGAAACATGTTTTGATAATGTTGAATCTGAGCAACCAAATGGAATCAGTGTAAAACTGGAGGACATAACTCAGATTGACAGAATAAAGAATAACAAATCACCTGTACCAGATGGTATTCACCTCAGAAATGTGAAGGAACTAAAAAATGAAATTGCATATCTATTGCGACTTATTTAAAATGATCTCGGTACCATAAGACTGGAGAGTGGCCAATGTGATGACAGGTTTTAAAAAGGGGTCTGGGGTGTTTCGGGAAACTAGCGACCAGTGAGCCTGATGTTAGTGTCAGACAAAATGGTTGAAATTATTCTTAAAAACAAAATTACTGACCAAATTAACATGGTTTAATGGAGGAGAGTCAATATAATGTTTGCAAAGGGAAGTCTTGCTTTTCCAAATTCCTAGTTTTTTTGAGGATATAAATAAACATGTGGATAAAGGTGAGCCGGTTGATATAATGTATTTCGATTTTCAGGCATTATTTGTTAAATTCCCTTATGAAAGACTCCTCAGGAAATTGGGGGTTCATGGGTTCAGAGACAATGTATTGTTGTGGATTGGTAATTCTATAAAAGACAGTAACAGAGGATAGCACTAAATGCTTAGTTTTGCAAATGGAGAAAAGTCATTAATAGAGTGCCCTGGGGGTCTGTATGAAGACCTGTACTTTTTACAGATGACACAAAATTGTTTTGAATTGTTAAAATAGCAGTGGATTATTAAGAATTGCAGAAAGACTTTGTGAGACTAGGAAACTAGGCTTCTAAATAGCAGATGCAATTTTATGTGGACAAGTGCAATGTAATGCATGTAAGGGAAAATAACCCCAGCTACAGTTATATGATGCTGGGTTCCATGTTAGGAGTCACCACCCAGGAAAAGGACCTTGGAGTCTTTGGGCAATACCTTGAAATATTCGGCTCAGTGTGCATTGGCAGTCAAAAAGGGAAATAGAATGTTAGGAATTTTTTGGAAAGGAATAGAGTATAAACTGAGAATACCATACTGCCCTTGTATAAAACCATGGTGTGGCTGCACCATGAGTATTATGTGCACTTCTGGTGGTCCCATCTCTAAAAAGACATAGCGTACAAAGAATGGCAACAATGTTTTTTTTAAATTTTAAATTTATGCTTTTAGAAATGATACAAAGCAAATACACTTTGTACAGCAACATTGGAGAGAAAATTAAAAAAATATATAGAAGAAAAACATAAATTCACAATTAAGCAGCATTATATTCTCCTAAATGGAAACACAAATCCAAAGGGGGAAGATTAGAAAGTTTATAAGGAGGAGAATTTAAGTACAGTAAATTCATAAGTAAAGGCAGCGAAATAGAACCCCATAAGATTAGTAAAGATCAACCTAATAAGGTTCTTGGGTGGCTAAACGGGCATTCTTCTTGGTCTCCAGAAAGTCCAAGAACTGGTCTGGACTAAAGAAAATAAAGGTATTAGCAATTATCTTGAGAACACATTTACATGGATATCTGAGAAGGAAACTAGAGCCAATAGCCAAGGCATCTTGGCGCATATTCAAAAAAGCTTTACGCTGCTATTGGTTATGTTTGGCCAAGTCAGGAAAAAATCCGTACTAGGCCCCCCCATGAAAAGAAACATTGAAATGCTGAAAATAATGTTTCATGACTAGACTCAGATCTTGTTGAGAATAGAAGGAAATCAGAAGCGTAGATCTATCAATCACTTCTTCTGATGAATTCTCCAGAAAAGCAGTAAATTAGACAAATCTGCTACATTAGAAGATTGAGATTGATCCATATTCTGCATATATGGAAGAAATATATATTTAGTTAGAGCAGGAACTTTATCAGACTGAATTTGAAATATATCCAAAAAATACTTCCTCAATATAGCAATTAAAAGTTCTCCAGAAATTTTAGGGAAATTGATTAGCCTCAAATTCAAGTGTTGAGAATAGTTTTCCAATGATTCCAACCTCCTAAGAGTGGAAAAACGTTCATGAATCATTGAGGCATTCACAGATTGAAGGTTCTGGATATTTCCCAGCGATTGAATAGACAGAGAGTGTTCCTGTAATATCTGCTGGTGGTCTTCAGCC
This sequence comes from Rhinatrema bivittatum, assembly GCF_901001135.1. Lineage (NCBI taxonomy): Eukaryota > Metazoa > Chordata > Amphibia > Gymnophiona > Rhinatrematidae > Rhinatrema > Rhinatrema bivittatum. The sequence continues at coordinate 188,109,761 of NC_042616.1, forward strand.
ACAGAGTCCAGTTTTGATTAGACATTGTCCAAACACTGAAACTGATCCTGGAAGACCAGTGTGAGTCCCACGATCAAATCCCAAAGCGATTCTAAAGTTACTACTGCTGGTTTGGTAATGGCTATGGAGGGTCTGAGTGCGAGTCTGTCACCAGGTGATACAAAACCAGGCATAACTTTCCCTTCATGAGGGAGGGCCAGGGATTGGGCTCCACCAACTGCACCTTCACCCACGGGTACTATAACCCGCGGTGAGTCTTCAAAAGACCCTCCAGCCGGCGGGGGACCGTAGACTCCCTCTGACTGGTATTGGACAGCATAGTCCTCTGATATTCCAATGGTGGCGGCCCCACGCGAGGAAGCAGATAACAGCGGAGTCTTAGGATCTGTCGGCGTAAGAGAGATTTCCCCATGCGAGAACGGCTCTCCTCCTTTTCCCGTTCTGCCAGCGAGGCTTACCCGCATAGTTTCTGGGGCAGAGATGACGAAGTCCGTGATGACACATTGGTCCGAGGGGAGTGAAGGTTCAGAGGGGAAAATCCTCACTCTACCCTTCCTCTTATGTGACATGATTGATTTAGGAATCCGGCATGATTGATTTAGGAATCCAACGAAGAAACCAGGTAAACCAGAGCTGAAATGAACTGTGTCTGCCTCATGCTGCCATCTGGGATTCTTCCCCCACCCTCCACCAACAATAATGTTAAAGGAGATGGAAAACCTTTCTTATGGAGAAAGGCTAAACAGATTAGGGCTCTTTAGCATGGAAAAGAGACGACTACGAGGGGACATGATTAAAATTTATAAAATCATGATTGGAATGGAATGGGTAAATAAGGAACAGTTATTTACCTTTCAGACAGCACTAAGAATAGGGGAACTTCATGAAACTAGCAACTGGTAGATGTAAAACAAATCATAGGAAGTATTGCTTTTGCTCAGCACATTAATTCCCATTGTTAAGGAAATTTAGAGATGCAGTGAGGCGAAACCAGGCCATGACCCCTGAATGCAGTTATACATTTTCATGAAGCTAGTGACCCGGATTGAGGGTACTCTCAGAATGCATTGCAAAAAAGGTCCCATTGTTACATGAGAGATGCAGGAATTTATTAAATATAACAAGGTTAATTCCTAACTACAGTTTCTCACTTGAGTTAACATTAAATGTCTGCAACCCCCAGATGGTTGCAGGTTAATGTGAAGGAACAGGCTTATTTATTTAAAAACAATACTTTATTTATAGAAGGTAATAGATGATATACTCCTTTAGCTCTATGCTGCTTTTTGTTTTTTTCGTGTTAATGTATTCTGCTTTTAATTTTCTTGTATTCTATTTTAATTTATTATACCCAGTATTTTGCTTTTGTATTGTCTTATGACTACTGTGTATGTTAATTGTAACCTGCTAAGTAGTTTGGATTGTAATGATTATAAATCAGTTAAATAAAAAAACCCCAAGGTATAAAATTTGTTGCCGGAGGACGTGGTCAAGGCAACTAACTTAATGAGTTTGAAAAGAAGATTGGACAAGTTTCTGAAAGAAAAGTCCATAAACAGCTATTAGCCAGGTAGACTTGGGAAAGCCAGCACTTACTCCTGGGAATGAGATATGAGAAATAGATTAACTGTTTTGGATTTGATGGGTACTTGTGACCTTAGTCTGTCCTAGCATGGCTTTTCTTATGTTCTTAAAAGGAAGTGGAAGAGTGGCTTAGTGGTTAGAGCAGCAGGCTACAAATCAGGGAATCCAGGGTTCAAATCCCACTACTGCTTCTTGTTGCTTTGGGAAGTCACTTTACCCTTCCTTGCCTCAGGTACAAAAGGTTTGTAAGTCCTCTGGGGACAGGAAAATACCAACAGTACCTGAATGTAATCTGCTTTGAAGTGCCAAAAAGAATATAAATCAAATAATTTCTGGGAATTGGTATAAATAAATTACAGATCCTTGAATACTCCTCAGAGTATGGTCAAGATGATTAGTTAGTGGAAGGTACCCCCAAGCCTCTGCTTAGATAAGATTGACCCTCCAAACTGAATGACCATGCAAAGAGAAGACTGTTCAGAGAAGCAATCAAGAGGTGAATGGCGATTTTGCAAGCTACAGGCTTTCATGGCCCAGACTGGTCAAAATGTGTATGTGATACTATCCCGAGTACTCTGGAAATCAGGCCTGTATGGTAGAGTAGCAAGAAGGAAGCCTTTACTATAGAAAACCTACCTTGAATCCGGATTAGAAGTATGCTAAGGGGATACTGTAGCCATGTGTCAAAAAGATTTGTGGTCTGACAAAACTGAAAGAACTTTAGTCATATGCAAAGTGTTGTGTGTTGCATACCCGACACAGCACATCACCCAGAGAACATCATGTAAAGCATGTTTGTGGCAGCATCATGTTATGGGGATGTTTCTCATTGGTTGCGACTGGGGTAGTTGTTAGGATAGAAGGGACAGGGAATGGAAAAAAATACAGAAAATTCCTTGGGTAAACCTGCTTTCCTCTGCATAAAAGCTGAAACTGGGATAGAAGTTCACCATTAAGGTGACAAGTGACCCAATTTGCATAGCCAAGATGATTTTGGAGTGGCTGAACAACAAAATGCTAAATATTCTGGTGATTCAGTCAGAGTCCTCATATTAATTGAATAGAAAATTTGGGGCATGACTTGAAGATTGCTGTCCATCAACGATCCTCAAGGAAGTTGACAGAACTTAGTTTTGTTAAGAATAATCTAATATTGAAAAATTCAGGTGTGCAAAGTTGGTGGAGACCTATCCCAGCAGACTCTCAGCTGTAATTGCTGCAAAAGGTGCTTTCACCAAGTATTGACTCAAAGGGTTGCAGGCTTATCCAACTGTTGGTTTTCAGTTTGGTTTTTTGGTTACATATACTGTATGCTTTGTCCTCCAATAACATTTTTTGGTCCTGAAGTGTTTGGTATGTTCTCTCTTAAATTCATGCAAGTCTGATGTACTGATGAAACAGAAAATAAAAAATGTTGAAGATGGTATAGATTTTAAACAGCCACTCTGTGTAAGCATATATGTTTATGCAAATGGGGAAATGTTAATATCTCCCAAGGCTTTAGAATGTTTTTTTCCTGCCCATATTTATGTCTTGGTTGCATTAACTTTTGAACTTTTTCAGTTTTATATAACTAGAAGAAAATAAATATTGGTCTGCGCATAGTTAATTATATCATAGAAATGGATATTTGTAATACAGATGACATTTGTGAGTAATGATCTTTTCTTTTATTTAGCTGTGTGAGTCCTTAGATGAACTGCAGAACTTGAATAGCAGTTTGCGAAATGAAGGGCAAGCATTGTGGACTGTACTGGGAAAAATTACTGGACAGGTTTGTCTGCTTTTTTTTTTCTCCTATGTAAATGTTCTAAGAGAAATTTTGTATTTATCTGTCTGTTCTCCCCCTTTCCTTTTATGGTGGCTGTAAATTTGGTTTGTTCCAGTTTTAGTAGTACACAAGGAATAATTTATTTCTCATTCAAATACATCTAGAGCTTTTCATCTGTTGGGGGCTTTGAATTAATTTTGTTATAATGTCTTACTTGTTTGCAAAATCCTTTCATTTGTTGTAACTGATTGTCTTGCCATTTAATTCTACCTTTCTTTAATCCTCACTGACTTTTTTCCTGACCAATTTTGAGCTCATGGTTATGTCTCGCACCAAGGGATCCTTTTATATTCATTTTATTTGATGTAGCATTCTTAAAATGTAAACATAATTTAATATACATCAATTTTTTATTTTCTAAAGATAAGCAGCTACAATGGAGGTGCATGCATGGTCATGTGACCCTATTATGTGCATCACCTTAAAATCTTTAAAAGCTTTGAGGAAATCTTTTTGTGCATGAACAATAGCGAGCTTGTGCAACTGCTGGAGCCATATGGGCTTCAATTTCAAATTAAGAAGATCAACAGCCCTTGGCTTCCATCCTTTAGTTGTCCTCCAAACTCTTAAATTGTTTGCTTTCTTTTGGGATTTTGATTCATGCTGGTATTTTACCCAGATAAAAGCTTAAGGAAATGTTTAATTTTTATATTTGTTTTGGCATTACTGTTGATTACTGTGCTGGGTTTCAAACTGTTGAGCCAAGTGTTCAGACTGTTATATCTTCACTGTAAAGCACGTCGTTTCATTTAACATTTTTGTCTTCAAATTTATACCGTTTTTCGTTCATTGAAACTGGCCAGTGATTTCAAGAACCTCACCCAGTACTGTCAAAGAATATCCCTTATAATCATCATGAAACATGCTACTGATGTTTCAGGTGAGGCCACTTTATTTGTTAACGGAACACCTGCTCAAAGATGTCACTTTGAAACATATGGGAGAGTTGACCTTTAAAGGACAAACCTGGTTCTGTGAGACTTTAAGAACAATAAAGATTTCCACCAGTAGTCTTGGTTTGATGGGTAATTTTCAGCTAGTTTGGCCCACTTTTCATGTTGATTGTACTCTGCATTGATCACACAGAGGTATAAGTGTCATAAATAAATAGCAACATGTTAAGGAAACCGATGCGGCAGGTCACAGTTACTCCACAGACATGGTCTGTATGGGATGGTGGCAAGAAAAACGATACTACTAATGATATGCTGAATAGCATTTGCAAGGAAACACTTAAGGGACACTGCATGCATGTGCGAGAGAAGGTTTTGTGATCTGATAAGACTAAAGTGGAATTTTGCTCTCACTGCTTAGCAATATTTGTGGCATAAAACAAATACAGCACATCACCCTGCTAATACCATTCCTACAGTAAAGCATGCTGTAGCAGAAGTTGTGAAGATCAAGGGAAAGATGGGTAGTGCAAAGTATAGGCAGATCCTGGAGGAAATCTTTCAGCAGGACAGAGATCCTAAGCACAAAGCAAAAGCGTTGATGACTCAGCAAGAAGAAAATAAATGTCCTTAAGTGGCCCAATGAAAGCCCAGACCTGAATCCAATAGAAAATCTGTAGGAAGACTTGAGGACTGTAATCCACAGATTATCTCCATCCAACTTGAAAAAGCTTGAGTTCTTTTGCCAATAAGAATAGGCAAAATTGACACCATCTTGCTTTGCAAAGTTGGTAGACAATTATTCTGAATGACTCATGATTGTTAATGCTGCAAAAGGGACTTTCACCAAATAGAGTCAATGGGTGTGAAGACTTATATAATCTAGACTTTTTGGATCTTTATTCTTACTTTTCAGATGTGTATAATTTTTCTTTCATGATGAAAGTGTAGCGTATATTAAGTAGATCGATGAAACAAACTCCTACTTTAATAATACATTTTAGTTTGTATTTTTTGGAAAGCAGAATGTGAAAAATGTAAAAGGGTTTGAAGACATACAAAGAACTGTAGATATTTACCATGCTTATTTACTATTTATGTTTAAATCTTGTATTAATTTTTAACAGACAATGTACAAACCTTATTGAGCTCACTGATTGACACTTCATTATGACAGAATAATATTGCCTCATACCAGAACACCAAACCCTCCCTTACCCACCCTTTCCAAAGCCACACATTATAGGGAGCTCCAATTCATTTACTAATAGCCTCCTTAACCAAACTAGTTACTGATACAGGTACAGTTTATCATCAATCAATCAAAACTTTTTTCTTTCACTAATATAAATGCTATCACAAATTTGTGGCACACATAACCATATTTTTATGTTCTATACAGCAATCTTAAACAAATAACACAAAACAACTTGTGAGACATTAATTCTCCCCCTGCCTCTGTATACCCCACCCAGCTGATTTATGCCTAGAAAAGGTGTGTGGTCCACTGCTGTGAGCAACTGAATAGACATTTTATTGTACATAGGAATTTGATCCTCTGATTGCTTGCAGGCTCTTCTACAAGCATGCACCCTCTCCTCATGGTTTTCCTCATGACTTAGTGAAATGTCAGTTCTACTTCTCAGAGCAACTTCCCCCCCCCCCCCTGTACATCTCTTCTAGGATTGTGAATCAGATAAGGAGGGATGAAATGCAGGATGAGATAGTGGAGGCTTATTGTGAGATACTCTTACTTATAATTCAAGAATACCACTTTCATTTTGTGAACTTATATATAGTATTCTTGAGTTTTGCTATACACCATTTAAGTGGCTATATTCCTTTTTTCAAGTTGTTAAAACGTTTACCATTAATACATATAGCAGCTTGCCTTTAGTTTTACAATTTCTCTTCCAAAGCAGCTTGTACTTTGAAGAAAACAAGCTGACTCAGCATATTTATGTGAAATGATATTATACCGTCTTTGTTTCACTTTTCCTATCACCTTGTCTGTATTTTGTCCTTGTATTGACATATTTATCCATTCTACCTCATTCATCTAATAACAGAATTCTTTTTCTGTTAATGAGACAATAATGGAGTCCTCTCAACAAACTAGGTATTCATGTGCTAAGGCTGTTTTTTGTTTTATGTACTGTGTAAAGAATGACACATGCCTCTAATCTAAAGACACCCTAAAAATACTATGTAAACACAAAACCAACAAAAAAAGTGCAAATGTTTTTGTTGCTATATAGTTTGTCTGGTATCTAAATAGAAAGACACATGCCACTTATAAGGCTATGTCTTGACTCAAGATGTATACTATTTTTAATTTTTTGGTAATTTTTTGATTCAATTTTAAAAGTCTTAAAGAGATGCAAGTAACTTCTTAAGGTTTCCTTCAACTTTATAAGGCAGTTAAAAGTCCGAATAAAGTGCAAAAGAGTTCTTAAAACTCTCTCCAAGTTCCATATTACTAATGGCTAGGGAACATTAAACAAAGATTTTGGCTTAAAGGCAGCCCAAGCAACCCGCTGCCATGATTTCAGCATCTGACAGCATTTCCTCATTTGTCCTGATTTAAAGAGACAAGCACCCTGCTTTATCCGGAGTCTGGCACTAAACTTTATTGAGCTTAACAATATTATGCTCTATTTCCTCCAATACAGAAATTTGCAAAAACACTTTACCCTTGAAGCACAAAAACCAATATAATGTTAAATACAGGTTTGGAATTGAAAAAAAACTATGGGGTAGATTTTAAAAAAGAGCGCGATCGCGTACTTTTGTTCGCGCAGCAGGCGCAAACAAAAGTACGCTGGATTTTATAAGATACGCGCATAGCCGCGCATATCTTATAAAATCCTGGATCGGCGCGCACAATGCTGCCAATTTTGGGCAGCCTGCGCGCGCCGAGCCACGCAGCCTGCCTCCATTCCCTCCGAGGCCGCTCTGAAATCGGAGCAGCCTTGGAGGGAACTTTCTTTTGCCCTCCCCTCACCTTCCCCTCCCTTCCCCTACCTAACCCACCCCCCCGGCCCTATCTAAAACCTTCCCTTACCTTTATCCCTAGATTTACGCCTGGTAGAAGCAGACGTAAATCTACGCGCGCCAGCGGACTGCTGGCGTGCCGTCATCCGACCCGGGGGCTGGTCCGGGGGCCTCGACCACGCCCCCGGGCCGGCGCAACGCCGCCGCGTCCCGCCCCTGAAACGCCGTGTCATTCGGCCCCGCCCCGACACGCCCCCTTAAAAAACCCCGGGACTTACGCGCGTCCCGGGGCTCTGCGCGCGCCGGCGGCCTATGCAAAATAGGCGCGCCGGCGCGCGAGGGCCCTGCTCACGTAAATCCGGGCGGATATACGTGAGCAGGGCATTTAAAATCCGCCCGTATGTGAATACTGAGGGGAAACATTTTTTTTGACAGTTTAAACAAAATAAAGTTTGAAAAGAAATTAAATTGTTCAGAAAAGATGAAACAATTGTAAAAAAAAAAAAAAGTAACAAATCAATTTCCATCCACATATTGACCAACCTAAAGGGGCTTACTGGAGAAATACTCGGACCCAGAAAATGTATTAGAATTCTAAAACATCTAAAGAATGTGATTAATAAGACAGACCAATCGATCTTTGTTCAACCCACGCGGGTTAACAGTGCTCCACTTGAAAATGAACTGATGAGCCAGCTGGAGGAGATTCAAATCAAAATCCCTGCCTCTAAATGGGATGTTGCAATTACAAGAATAGCTGCTCGTACTTCTTCAATGGTGTGGGATGCTTCAATCCAATGGGTCACCAAGGGAGCTTCTTTTTGAATGATGTAAACAACTAAGATGTTCCTGTATCCTTGTTTTGAACATTCATGTCTTCTTCCTATGTAGATTGTTGCAGGAACACCACAGTGCATAGACCACCCCTTCTATGGTACATGTCAAATGTTGATGAAATTTGTAGAGTTTACGATGTGGTAATAGTGCCTGTCCCTGAACCATTAATCTGCAGATATTGCACTGTACACAAACAGTGTCCCTCAGGAAAAAGATCCTGACCTACAGGGTCCAATGTGGTATGTGTAGAGTGTATTAGCTGGTCTTGTAAATTCCTAGTCCTCCTCATGGCAAACAGGAGATGGTGGTGGGGAACTTGAAATGTCTCATGCACACTAAACACTTGCCAGTACTTCTGATACAAAGCTTACGTTGGTTGGTAAAAGGTAAAACACAGATCCATTTTTGATCTGTGTCCTTGGTCGAGGTTTGAAAAAGAAGCTGATGGTTGACCCACCAGGCTCTCTTACTGTTATTAGAGCTCTGTTGTTAAAGCTGAGAGTAGCAGTCTGTTATTAACGGAGTTGCTGGAGATAGCAATCTGTTATTGTTTAGAATAGTTGTGGGTGGATCCTTGGACCAGTGGCAGGTGACCACGCCCTCGGGGGAGCTCCCGAGAGGGACCACTGGTCAGGCTTAGTGTAGGAGAAACTAGTTCTTTTATTAGACAATATATTAAACCACCAGAGGTGGCAGTAGTGAGCTGGAATCGCCCGGCTGGGCTGTAGTCCCTCAGGTACTGGAACCGATCCCAAGGTGGCTGAGCTGTAGAGAAACTAAGAAAGTGAGTAGGCAAGACATGCAGAGTTAAGGAACAAGTCCTTGATGATAACACTCACACAATAGTCTCTTGAGGCAGCTTAGGAGATGGTATGCATTAGGCCCTCAAGGAGCGAGTACCTGGTTCCAGGGAAAGCTCTGAGAGATAGATAGGAACTCACTGATGTTATAAGCAACAAAGACTTCTTAGTAAGCAATATATTAAACTACCAAAGGAGGCAGTAGTGAGATGGAAGTGCCCGGCTGGGCTGTAGTCTCTCAGGTATTGGAACAGTGATCCCAAGGTGGCTGAGCTGTAGAGAAACTAAGAAAGTGAGTAGATAGGATATGCAGAGTTCTGAAACAAGTCCTTGATGATAACACTCACACCATAGTCTCTTGAGGCAGCTCAGGAGTTGGAATGCAATAGGCCCTCGAGGAGCGAGTACCTGGTTCCAGGGAAAGCTCTGAGAGAGCGACGGAAACTCACTAATGTTGTAAGCAGCGATGACTTCTTAGCAGAAGTGGTGTTCAGGAGCTGGTCCGGGACGTGGGCCCTTGAGAAGCGAGTACCGGTTCCGGACTGCGACCTGAAAAGAAAAAGAGAGAACGAGGCCCCCTCGATGAGAGGGACCTCTAGTGAAGTCCGAGGAAGCAGAGTAGCTAGGGTTGCGGAGAGCGAATCACATCCGCAGCGACCTGGAGGAAGCTAGGTAAACCTATCCCTTGCTAACTCGTCTTGTTAGTGAAAACTGAGATCTTAAATATCTGGAGCTGATGACGTTATCTCAGGGGGACGGCCCTGAGGTTTGCGCCAACGCCGGTACATCAGTCAGGCCGCGCGCCCTTAGGCATCTGGTCAACATGGCGGCTTGCAGCGTCGGTCCGGGAACGCCGGAGGAGGACGGCCTGGAGACGCCGCAGCAGCTAGCCTTCCATCAACCCCGGAGGGAGTCGCCAATGAGGTAAGGTGGGTGGAGCAGAGACGTCGGACAACGACGGACACAACACTTACAAACCCTCTTGATGACCTGGATCGGGTATTCCCTCTTCGCAAATCTGCATTTCATATCAATGGCTTGTTTCTTACATTCGTCCACTGAGGAAAAAAGGCATCAAACCCTCAAAAACTGTCCCACTGGGAGGTTATCTCTAAAATGTTTCGGATGACAGCTGGTGTAATGCAATAACTTGTTATGGTCTGTTTCTTTGCGATGGATACTAAATTCAAAACCACTCTCTTGTAAATTTATTTGTATGTCCAAAAAAAGCTACTGTGCTTGTGCTATGAACAGAAGTGAACTGTAAATTCATAACTCAAATGTTCAACCATACTAAGAATTCTTCTAGTTTTTCTTTGGTCCCACTCCATATCATGAAACATCATCAATGTACCGCTTCCATAAACCGATGTACATATGAAAAGGGCAAGAAGGAAGCCACTTCTGTTCAAAATTCCCTACATAAAGATTTGCTATATCTGGTGCAATAGAGGCTCCCATCTCTGTTCCCTTTATTTGTTGTTAAAATACACCGTCAAAGGAAAAAAAAATTCTCTTGTAATGCAATAGTAGCCAATTGTATCACAAACTCATTGAGAACCCTACTGTGTACTTCTCTCTTTTGGAGGGTGTTTCCCACTATTTCTAAGGCATTTTGTTGTGGGATGTTAGTATATGAGGCAGCTATGTCTATAGTTACCAGTACCAAATTTTCCAGAGACCCCCCCCCCCTATATGTCTCCAATATGAAAATTATACGTGCAGAATCGCGAATGTATCCTGGAAGAAGAATGAAAAATCTCAAAAAAATGTCTATGAATTGGGACAGGGATTCCAACAAATATCCTTTGGAGGATACTATAGGATGACCCAATGAATTTTGAAGTGACTTATGGATCTTCGGCACCGTATAAAGGACCGGACAAATTGGATGATCAACTTTCAAAACTTGATGTTTTTTTTTTGTGATCCAGCCTGCTTCCACTGCTGTATTCAAAAGCTCATCAATTTTGGGAATTTCAACAGCCTCCAAGGGCCCAGATACCTGCCACTGATCCTCTTCAAGTGTCAAGTGTCAAGTATGGACTCTATCCTATCATAAACTCAAGGGCTTTGTACCGATTCCTAGTAAAGGAAAAGTTCAAGATGGATTCTCTGGACACTTTGATTTGCTTTCATAAAAAAAAGAGGATTAGCTATGTTCCCTTGATCTGAAGGATGCTTATATCCACATAGATATATTTTCAGGTCACAGAAAGTATCTCAGATTTGCAGTGGGGAAATTTCACTTCCAGTATCACATATTGCTATTCAGCCTAGATTCAGCACTACTTGTGCTCACAAAGAGGGCTATTTTCAAACGACTCACAAAGCAGTACATTCTACATGTACACTATAATTGCAGAAACAAGAATGTTCAAAGACTTGAGATCTTCCACCTGAGAGTTGAACATTCAGAACATCAAGCAGATGACATTAAAATAATTCTGCTGTCCTGGACTGATCACTTAATGATCAGGTTCTGCCTATGCAGTGATTTCAGACCGGCAAGCATGACAAAATCTTTGAAAGTGATCTGGAACAAGAAATCTTAGATCCCATAAAATCTGCTTAATACTATGGAATTCACTCCTGTGAATGAGAAGCCATTTTATCTGTAATAGACTAAGTAAAGGTATGAATGAAAACTTAGTAAAAGCCTTAGACAAAATTACACCACAGATTAAAATTGTTTCTGCCTTCCTCAAAAGATGCTCACCTTGGTACTTCCAAGATATTTGAGCCCTAAAATGTTAAGGGCGAAAACTAGAAAGAAAATTGCAGAAACCATTTCTTGAAGGGGATAGGCTGCAATAGAAATTATGCATGACAACTATCACAAGGATATGACTAAGGCTTCCCCACCTCAACCCCCCACCCCCAACAACCTATTTCCATTGTATTGCACAAGCCTTAAACGAAACCAGGAAATTTGAAATAGTAAATGGCCTTCTAAAACCACCACCACACCAGAATCTTTCCTTTAAATCTAAACTAACATCAAATGAAATTGCCTCCTCCTTTGATAACAAATTGTTTGTAATAACAACTCTGACTAAGTCTTAAATCACACAATAATATATTTATTATACTGAGTATAAGCAAATTTATACTTAGGAAGCAAATGTATACTTACAACATGTACATAGCACATCGAGGTCTGGAACGTTTGCTTAATTTTTTCTTTTTGCAAGCTCTTTTTATATACATTTTCTGTAAGCTAATTGATAACTACTATTTGTCCCCAAACCACAAGATTTCAGTTAACCTTGCTGCTAAGTGCAGCTACTCTTTGTTCCCGTTTGATCTTATCTTACTTCATATGCACAAACTTTCTTCACAGATACCCTTTTTCAGATCTGTTATCTTCACAGATACCCTTTCTCCGATCCTTCATCTTGTTATCTCATGCCCATCCTGTGACTTACTTGTTGACGTTTCACCTGGATTCTGCTAATGTGTGTGTTACTAGGCCATAGTTCATATGTTGCTTTGCAAAACTAGGCCATAGTTCACCATAGCTTCTTCTTCTTTCTTCAGAGCCTTAATTCATTTTGAGGCCTCTGGTATTTTTTCCATCAGTATGTTCTACAATCCTCCCTTGAGCCAGATTGACTCTGGCTCACATTAGGTGTCTTCATTCTTCACACAGGGGAACAGCATAGAGACTAGGGTTTTCTTCTTTGTATCTGTGGACACCTCCCTAGGACCTCCCTTTTTAACTGCTCTCACTTTCCGTTTCCCAGCTATCATCTGTACTGATTGTGGTTTGGATCATTCTAGTAGTTCTCAAGTTTATATTGCTATACGCTATCATATTGGTTACTGGTTTTGGTGTTGGCATCTTTGGTCGACAATATTGTAATACTGAACAAATACATGGAATACAAAAACATAACATTATACCTAAAACTAGTAATCCAAGAAAAACTCCTACTATCCCCTTCAAATGACTAGATAAGTTAGAAAACCAGGAGGTTATGGAATCCCACCAAGTTACTGAGATTCCTCCCTCAAAATCGCTAACTTGAAGTCTAGCCAGTTCTTGTATCTTTTGCATTGCGTTGTAAACTATATGAGAGCGATTAACCACTACTGTACAACATTCAGAGCTATTAAGTACCGTACACAATCCGCCTTGGGCAGCCAATATATAGTCCAGACCATGTCGATTATATGTAGAAACAGTAGTTAATTCATCTACCGTGTCTTGAAGGGCTTTAAGGGCAATCTCTAATTCATGCGTGACTACATGGAGGACAGATTGTAGTCGCCGAATGGCCATTCCCAATTCAGCTGCAACTGCAGGTTGGGCAAATGGTAACCATGAGGTATAGCTTAATGCATCTAATCTAGTTTTAGTTAAAGGGTAGGTGGAGTTAATATAATCCAATGAGAGTTGGATTGCTTGATCTTCAGGGACAGCTGAGGGAACACTCCTTCGGGAGCGGGTATGCATAGGGTGATTTAATGGAATAATTCGAGAAAAATAGTTAAATGTAACTAACACACAAAATTCATAGTATGCTGGGAGTTTGAGGAAGACTATTCCATCACACAACCAATAATGTCCAACATAAAGATTTGCAAAGTTTTGTATTACGGTATCATTGCTATTGTCATAAGGGCCATAAACAAAAGGAGATTTATATTTTCCTAATACACTACAAGGAACCAAAGATAAGTCATTTTCAGATGAACAGTTATTGTCTGCTATGTTGAAGAGGTCACACAGACGTGGACAGACAGTGTATGTGGAATTGAAAGTGCGTATGTATTGGGTGTCGGTGACTACATGTACAATCTTGGACAGATTTGCTATACATGGGAGGCAACCTGGTGGAGGAGATGCAGTAATATGTGAAAATGTGCAATTACAGCTTATTACAATGTCAGTGAAAGGGGTGCTGGGTAAGATGGTTCCCTTACGAATAATCCATGTTGTATTGTATGTGGAGTAAGTATAGTTGCAAGGAATAGGGTTCGGGGAAGTAACATTACTAAGGCAAAGAAAACCATTTTTTGGTAAATCGGCTGTAAGTGGGGGAGGTTTGGCATTACCCAAATATTGTGTCCATGTTTGTCCTGCTAATGGATCTATGGTCATATTGTGTTGTCCATTATCTTTAAATCCTAAAATATGGTGTAATGGAACTGGAAAGGAAATGGCTGGGACATGTGAATGGGCTTTTTGATGTGGAGTGCAGACGATACAATCCGTAATATCTGCTGGAAGAGCCTTTACTAATTCTTGTATTGTCTGTACCCACAAATTTGTTAATCCTGAAACAGGGGCCTGTTGGAGAGGGAAAGAAGTAACAAGTGGCCATGTATACGTTAGTACATATAAACAGGTTAGTAAACATAACATTTTCATTTCCTGCAGTCGTCAGTCTACTTCAGAGAGAAAAGATAATGCAACAGTCCAATTATAGTATCGGATTAAATGTCCGTATATCCGACAAATGTACCCAAGTGGAATGTTCAGATAGTTTAGCAGCAGTATGGCTGAGGTCTGTGATAGTGAAAGGTCCAACGTATATCGGATCCTTCCAAGTCTTGTGGGTGTAATTCTTTCGTAGTACTTGATCACCTACTGAAAAGGAAGCGCAAAAAGATTGTTTAGGAACCTTTTTCGATTCAGTCTGTATTAGATCTGCTGCCATGGCTACTAGGGGCTGAACTTTTTTCCAATACTCTACTTGAGTATCAGTTTGTCTTATTCTCACCGGATTCATAATCCGTCCTGTCTGTAATTGAAATGGAGTGATCTCATGGATTGTACCTGGCGTATTCCGTATATTCATTAAGGCCAATGGTAATACATCCAACCAGGTATATAATTTGTTTGTTTTGTTTTTATTTAATGCTGCTAGCAATACCCTCAATTTGGTTTTCAATATTCCATTATATCGTTCTACCAAACCATTCGAGGTTGGCTTATAGACTGACACACGTCGATGGATAATATTACAGATCTCTTGTAATTCATTCATAATTTGATTATTAAAGTGTGTCCCATTATCAGATACAATTTTGATCGGACATCCATGGGCTGGTAAAATTCTATGTAAAAAGGTATCAATAACTACATGAGCTGTTTCTTTTGTACATGGGAAAGCTTCTATCCAATGTGAAAAGCTATCCACCCATACCAATACATACCGTTTTCCTTTAACTGCTTCAATCATATCAGTGTAATCAATGTGCCATTCCAAACCTGGTCCCTGGGGGATAGGCAAGTTCCCAGGACTCACAGCTGGGCCTCGACGAGCTATATGAGTAGAACAGACTAAACAATTATGAATTATCTGTACAGCTAAAGCATAAAGATTCTGGTTCCAATGATTACTTTGTATGCCTGCTAATAGTGCAGTGGCAGACAGATGCATGGTTGCATGCCATGCAAAGAAGTATCGCAACACTTCTGATGTTGTCAAACATTTTTTTCCATTAGGGTGGAGCCATTCTTTCCCTTTTTTATAACATCCAATTGTCACCCATTTCTGTAATTCCTCACCACTAGGTTGTTCATGGAGTATGTCAAGTGGCATGGGATATGGAGTATGCATTAATTCTGAGCTAAACCGTGTTTGCATAGTCATTAGTTTCACGGTAAGCACTTCTGTAGCAGCTTTATCTGCTAGGTCATTTCCTTGTGCCTCAAAGCTCATATGTCCAGTATGTGCTGGCGTCCATACTATAGCAGTTTTAGAACCAACCCCTTCCCTTTTTGATAATAAGTTCAGTATTTGTTTCCAGTTGTTGATATGTTGTAAGGGCTGACCCGTGGCAGTAATCATTCCCCTTCTTTTCCATTTCAATAAATGGTATTGTAGAGAACTAACTACATATGAACTATCAGTATAGATCGTGCAGTGCTCTTTTATTCCTGAAGATTTCAAAGCTGCTATTACAGCAAGGAGTTCAGCTTCTTGTGCTGTTACACCTTTCTCTGTTTGATACTGTATTTTGGTAATAATATCTAAACTGGGTGTAACACTTAATGCTGCAAACGCTGCTTGCTGGTCTTTCTGTGCCCCATCTGTAAACCATATTAGTCCCTTGTCAAGGGGATCAAACTGGGTCAGTAAAAGGTCCGGGATGTCTTTTCTTTCAATTTGTCTCTGTACATTACTAGGAAAAAAACAATCTAGTAACTTATTCTGAGCTTTCGTGAGAGGTGCTGTTACTATATCTTGGCCAGTCAATATTGTTTGATATTTACCAAATCTGGTTGCTGTCAATGCAGCCTGACTAGTCGTTAGCAAATGATGTATTGAATGAGCGCAGTGTAAAATTAACGAGCTATATGGCATCATAGCTCGCCATTTACCAATAGCGGCGACAATAGCAGTTAATAACTTTGGAATTTCAGGTAGAGCCATTTCCACTGGACTATAGGATCCAGATAGAAATGCCACTGCTTGTTTCGGTGTATCTTCTTGATTTACAAAAGCAGCCCATGTGTTTCCCATGTCTCGGACCCATATATGCACTTTCAGCCTGGGGTCTACAGTACCTAAGGGTTCAGCCTGTAGTAAAGTCTGTAATACATCTTGTATTACCATTTCGTCATCTTCAGTCAATTTTATTTGCGCATTAGAAACAGTACCAGCCGGTACCTGTAAGTGTCTCAGTAGAGGAGAAATGCGCGCTGAATAACTTGGTATCCATTGTCGACAGTAATTAAAAGTTCCCAATAAACCTCGTAATTGCTTTAAATTCTGGGGAAACTCCTGTTTCTGTAGTTCTAACAGTAGGTCCTTTGTTATGTGTTTAGTAGCTGAGGATATTATTTGACCTAGAAAATTTACTTGAGTCTTAGCTAATACACATTTTTGTTGATTACATTTATATCCTGCCTCACCAAGCCTTTGTAATAATTTAAATGTCCATTCACAACATTCTATTTTAGTTTCAGCAGAAAGCAATATGTCATCAACATATGTAAATAAAGATACTGATTTAGGTAAAATACTTCTGAACTGCTCTAGATCCTTGTTCAATTGTTTTGAAAATACAGTCGGGCTATCTGTAAAACCTTGGGGCATCCGTGCCCACCGATAAGCTTTTGTGCCTAATACAAAAGATGTTAGATCACGAGAAGCAGTATGTAGAGGAATTGCAAAGAATGCATTAGATAAGTCAATGACAGAGTTGAACTTATATATGGGCTGTGTTTGTAATAATGTCAGAGGATTAGCACAAACTGGATATTGTGGAATCACTATATCATTCAATGCACGTAAATCATGAACAATTCTGACATCATTTTCTCCTTTTGGCACAGGGAACAAAGGAGTATTATAGGGTGACTGTGATTCTTCAATAATACCATGTTTTAACAATCTAGCAATATGTTTCATAGTAGGTTCCATTAATTTTTCTTTTACTGGATAAGGGCTCACATTTGGTCCCAGCTCAAATGGTACTGTTTTAATTCGATAAGCCGGAGCTGTTTTTGCTCTACCATAAGGAGCTTCCTCTGTGCTCCATAAATCTAAAGGTAGTTGATCCCATTTCCATTCATCCGGGATTTCATTCTCCTCCTCACTTCCTATTGAAGTGAGTAATGAAAGGAGGCTTTTAGATGCTGGGATTTTAAAGGTGAGAGTTAATCCAAATTGAGTAAGTAAGTCTCGTCCTAGTAAATTTACAGGGCAATGTTCAGCAATTAAGAATTTAACTGAAGCTTCTCTTTTACCTTGTGTAGTGTTAATTACTACTGGGGTTAATTCAGTTAAATGTTTTTTACTGGGCTTGCCATCAAAGCCAATAGTGGTGTTTGTTTCAATGGATCTTTTTACAGCGCTTGGTTTAACACAAATAACAGATGATGTAGCGCCTGTATCAATCAAAAATTGCATTGGAACCTGCTGAGGACCTACTAATAATTGCACAAACGGCTCTGAATTCTGTAAAAATACAGTATCACCCTGCATTATTCCTTCATTCCCCGAAGTCTGTCAATAATTACCTTGGCCCCACACAGGGAATTGTGAGGGCTGTTGGCCAGCCTGTAACTGATCTGGTGCAGATAACGGTGGTGTCTGCAATGTTTGGTTAAGCGGCGGCGGTGTCAGCGCCGGCGGTGTCTGTAAAAATGTTTGTTGTGTGTGATCAGGGACTCCTGATCGCCTGCATTCAGTTGCATAGTGTCCAAATGACTGGCAATTCCAACACTGCACATGAGCTCTTCTATCAGGGGACGGTCTATTCATTATCCCTTGTGCAAAACCTCTTCCTCCCCTTCCCCTTCTCATCCCTCGACCTCGGGGGATATAGGAGGGATATGCTCCCTGATATATTCCTGCATACGGGGTACGCGGAGGACCCTGTATCACATAACAATCCTGTATATCACTGCCTTGTAGGTTTACTGTATCCTGATTTCTTTGTGTTTTCATATTCTTTTTCTCCTCTAAGTCCGCTATCTGTAGTGTCATTAATTTGCTAGCCATTTTCTGTTGCTCTTTATTAGAAGTTCTTATCATTTTGCAATGCACTGAGGCGAAATGCATTAAAGTGTTTCTCACCTCTGGCCATGTTTTTGTTGAAAGTGCCACAACATTATTCAAATTAGTCTGCATATTTGCAGGTAACGTAGCATAGAACAAATGTAAAAATACAGGGATGTTTGGCTGTATATCAGCATCCTGTCCGGTTTGTGCCTTATACATGTCCATACATTTTGTCAAGTGCATTGCAAAATCAGTTAAGCCATCCCATTTGGCTGCGGTGATGGCTGTAAAATCTATGCTGGTAGGATACAGGACATTTAAAGCATTTACCAAATCTATCCTATCTTGTCCTTGGAAAGGAATTCCATCGGCAATATGGGTGATAAGCCGTGGACGTGCGCTTACTGCTGAGAGTTGTGGCAAACTAATGCCGCAAGCTGCACATAGCGCCTTAAAATCCCCTATGGCTAAATGTGTTCCGGCCGTATTAGTATCTATTGCCTCGAGCCAGAGCCTTGCTCCTTTATGTATACTAGGCAATTTTTGTATAATCGTACTAATATCTACTGGTGTATATGGTTTATAAGCTGCAATGGGTGGCTGTTGCCCATTATCTCTTAGAAAGATAGGACACTCCAAATTATCTTTCTTATTTCTTATGCCCTTAAAAGGTGGCGAGTTTAAATCTTGTATACATTTTAACCATATGTCTAGACCTTTCTGAATATATTCCCAATCTTCTGACTCCGTACAATATTTGCCGATTAATTCCCTTATTTCTGCAAGCTGTGCTTCAGTTACTGGCCCTTCTGGGTGGCAAGGAGTGTTTATATTTGCATTGCCTAATTCTGTCTTAACAGTGGTCCACCATGGAGCCCCATATGAACCTTCCTCATTCGTTTTAATCCTTTCTTTAATCATCTCTGGTGTCAAGGATGACCCTTGAGCCGTTTCTGTTAACCGACTCTGTGGGGTTTCTGATAACACATCAGCCCGTAATTGCTGACAGTCCTTGCCATCGGCAGGTGTCAGGTGCACTAATCCCTTAATTTTAAAGTTATCTGTTCCAGGGAAAAGCTCAGCAGTTTCCCGTTCAAATTTAGCTGCTTGTTCCAAATCCGGATATAAGGGTTTAGGCTTTTGTACAGGACCTTTTAACGGACCATAGCCTGCTGGTATGGGCATGGGCATTAAAATTTCGTGATCACTGTCTTCCAGCAGGGCACATGTAGTCACATATGGGGGCGGATTTAGGGATTTTGATCCTATTTCATCTATAACCTTATTTTTCTTTTTTATTTCTTTATCAGCTGTATATAAGTCACCTGTCACTGAAAATAAATTCCAGACATGCAGGTGTTTCTCTAGACTATTTTTCTTTTTATTATCTTGTAGGAATGTTAACAATGGCAATAAATGACTAAGTTTCAAAGATCCTTCCATGGGCCAGGAAAGAAAGGAATCTTTAGCAGAGTATTTACCCCATTTGTCATTTGTTTTCTTAATAAGGTCTTTTTCAAATGGAAATAAATTAATTACATGCTGGACAGCCGTACATGTATCATCACTATTAACATATAATGTATGTAACATGTTAGGCTGTCCTAATTGTCCTTCTGGGACCCTTTTAGGGGTGGGGTGTGTTTTAACCATTTTAAACTGTCGGTTACTTAGGCTACGCACATATAACTGTATATAGTAACCAAAACAAAATAAGAACACAAAATATATACACGCGAATATCAACCCACACAGTAAATACAAGAAAAACAACAATTGCTGCAGCGTTAAAACCTCAGGCGCCTTTTCTAAACTATCACCACGATTTACTCAGGACTCTTGGCGTTAATTACGATTACTCCTGGGCCCAGTTGATCAATCTGGGCCCTAGGGAATCACACCAAGAGAACGTAAATCTTCTACTCTTCCCAAGAAATAATCAGAGTTGCTTCCGCAAACATGTGACGAATGCCCGCATCCAATCCACCAATTGTTTGTAATAACAACTCTGACTAAGTCTTAAATCACACAATAATATATTTATTATACTGAGTATAAGCAAATTTATACTTAGGAAGCAAATGTATACTTACAACATGTACATAGCACATCGAGGTCTGGAACGTTTGCTTAATTTTTTCTTTTTGCAAGCTCTTTTTATATACATTTTCTGTAAGCTAATTGATAACTACTATTTGTCCCCAAACCACAAGATTTCAGTTAACCTTGCTGCTAAGTGCAGCTACTCTTTGTTCCCGTTTGATCTTATCTTACTTCATATGCACAAACTTTCTTCACAGATACCCTTTTTCAGATCTGTTATCTTCACAGATACCCTTTCTCCGATCCTTCATCTTGTTATCTCATGCCCATCCTGTGACTTACTTGTTGACGTTTCACCTGGATTCTGCTAATGTGTGTGTTACTAGGCCATAGTTCATATGTTGCTTTGCAAAACTAGGCCATAGTTCACCATAGCTTCTTCTTCTTTCTTCAGAGCCTTAATTCATTTTGAGGCCTCTGGTATTTTTTCCATCAGTATGTTCTACAAAATGAAGGGTCTCCATTAACACCATCAAGACATCTCCCACCCAGAGATCAAAATAAATTTGACCCTGCCAGTATATCAGAATTATGGAAATCACTTACCCCAATCTCAGAAAGTGGTTTTGGAAAGACTCTAGCTGCTGTATGTCAGCAACCTGCACTCTTGATCCATGCCTGTCCAAATTAATAAAGCTAGGAACTGGGGGCTATACAGCCTGGTCACTGCAAATTAATTCCTCCCTCTGAGGGCATGCTTACTACAGATCTGAAAAAAAAAATCATCTGGTACAACCACTAACAAACCCCCCCCCCCCCAAAAAAAACAGACCTGGATCCAGACAAACATGAATACTACTGTCCGGTGTCAAATAGGTTCCTAGGGAAAATAATAAAACAATCAAAGCATAACTGAACAATTGGCTAACAGAAGAAATCTAGCTGAACCCTTATCAATCTAGATTCAGAAAAGGCCACAGAACGAAATCAGTGTAGTTGGGATGGCCTCTTGAGATATTGTGATAGAAGCCAGGCAGCTACTCGATTTCCCTGCTGCCTTTGATACTTTAGATCATAATATCATGTTGTCATGTCTATCAGAAGCCAACCTTAGTGGCAAGGTCCTAACTTAGTACCGTTCCATTCTGTTAGGCAACAATTCATATATTTTGCTGACATCATGTCAGCCCCATCTTTCCTAAATTGTAGGGTTCTCGAGGATCCATACTATTCTTATTCTCTTCAATATATATCTCAAATTACTGGCACAGTTGATTTGAACCTTTAACCTAAAAGCATATATCTAAGCAAGTGATGTCTAGTTTGTGCAGCCAATGACCCAGAGTCACCACCAGCTATAAATAAGCCAAGCACATGCTTACAGCCTGTGCTTGGACAAAAAACAAAATCCAGCAAAATAGAGATTATCTGGGTACAAAAAAAAGTTCCTGACCTGAAAACCCTATTTGGAACCTATGAACTCCCTTTAAAAACACAGGTTAAAAGCCCCAGAGTCTTACAGGCATCAGAACTCCACATGCTTCTGCAAATCCGGGCATGTATAAAGAGTTGTAATTTTCAATTACAAAACTTTTGGAGAGTAAGCCTGCTCATTGAAAAGATAAGCTTGCTCAGTTGTCCATGCCACGGTAACCACTCGGCTGAATTACCTCATAAACTGTAGAGGGATCTAAAAGATAAGGCCCTCCACAAATTCCAAGTAATAGAAAACTACACTGCATTGATGATAGAAGGATGCAAATTGCGTGAACACAATACTTCCATCCTATTGCATGACCACATCACTTCCATCCTATAACACTGATATTAAAGGCTTTAAGAGGATATGGACCTATCTTAGTGAAAAGCTATCTGTATGCATACCACCAGACCATTAAGATCGTCACGCATGACCTCAATGACAATTTCATCGTCAAAAGAACATACACTTGTAAAAGATCCTTCATGTTATCAGTGGATACTTTCTGGAACTCCCTTCTAGACTAGCTCTGACAAATATGGCATTACTCCCATTTCTAGCAGTAAATAAAGTCTGGATCTTCAGTTAGGCCTCTAGCACCAAACCTGACAACTAAAATTGCTAAATTGTGCCTGCAGCTTCAAATAGCCAATCTCAAACAAGTTAAACATGCGGCTGCAATTACATGTTTTTGCTATGCTATTTATTTTCTTGAATTTGTCAGTAATATCTCTGTTGCATTACAGGTAGAACTTAGTTTGTATTTTAATCTATTTAAAGTCAGTTCCTAAAGGTATACCTTTACGTTGTCGAAATGTAGTATGAGGTTTGTTGCTATTCATATTTTATTTACAACTTTTTATTGGAAAGGCGTAAATAACTTCTGTATGCTGCTATTCTAATATGTTATAATCCCAATTTGAGTGAATCTCATAATCAATAAAGCAAGTAATAAATACAAAGAATAAATAAAAGTGAACGTATGCACAAAATTTTCTTTAAATGTTGGTGGGAGACATGAGGCAAAGGCATGTCCTACCTCATGCTCATGGCAGGTACCTGAGCCATTGGGGCACGTTTTGGACATGATGCAGGGATGCATAACGGTCCAGGTCAGCATCTTTCCATGTCAGCAAAATAGAATATTTCCCTTGAACCAAAAACTTCCATACTAAGTTTCTCCCCAACCTTCCTAACATATTTAGATAAACCTACTTCAAGCAACAAGAGTTCTGGAAGTAAAGGAATGTTTCCCCCCATCAAATTGTTGATGTACCCTAAAATCTTAGACAAAAAATGTGAAACTTTGGCGCAACTCCTAAATAAGTGGGTCAGTGTGCTAAGATCCAGTATACATTTCACACAGTGGGCCATGGTGACTATGTGGGTCTTGAATACTACTTGCTGAGAAATGTATGCTCTATATAAAAATTTGAACTGCTTTTCACATAAGTAGTTGTTGGTGGTTAAACTTTTTATCTCATGGAAGCATTTTAGAAGATTAATTACTCTGCAGAGTAAAACCACTTTCTTGTACCCAATGCTCGCATAAACCGGAAACCCATATTCCGTGATCTAACTTCTGCAATCCCTTGTGGAATAAAGAGAAAAATGTTCTTCTATGCTCAGAGTGGAAAAAGATATCCACCCTATCTATCACCTGTCCAGTTAGGTCCATTGTATTAAGGGAATGGTTGTAATGACTCAATTGTAGATATGGGAAAATATCTATCGCTTGTAGTCCAAAGCATGTTTGGAGTTATTGAAAGGATAAGATGGTACCCTCACTCGACAAGACATGGTGGAGCTGTTTCAAGCCCTTCTCATTCCAAAAACGAAAGGCACCAGAGGAGATAACCGGCTGGAAACCTAAATTACCTCAAATAGGGAGAAACAGAGTACAGTGAGCTGAAAGCTTCAACTGTTTCATAATTGCTCCCCAAGCCCAGCGGGATTACTAAGAGATGGGATGACAAGTCGGCCGAGAGGTGAGTCTTTAGGGCATGTAATATAAATCTCACCTTGAGATTGTCTAAAAGGGTTGTGTCTGTCATAAAGCCAATCCCGTATAACCCGTAGTAGATTGGCCAAGTTATATCTTTGCATGTCTGGCAGTCCTAGCCCACCCTGCCCCAATGTTTCAGCTGAGCTAATCTATTCGGGGTTTTCTCCCCACCCAAAGAA
The DNA here is from genome assembly GCF_901001135.1 of Rhinatrema bivittatum. Classification (NCBI taxonomy): domain Eukaryota; kingdom Metazoa; phylum Chordata; class Amphibia; order Gymnophiona; family Rhinatrematidae; genus Rhinatrema; species Rhinatrema bivittatum. Next base: position 188,133,871 of record NC_042616.1, read on the forward strand.
AACTGAGGAGCACCTGGAGATCTCGGTGCTGCAAACGAATAGGCAGAACTTGCAGCACATATAACCATTTGTGAAATGTTACCATTTTAAAAAGATTGGTTCTTCCTCCCAAAGACAAAAGAAGGTTCTGCCATAATACAAGTTTTTGTGTAGTGGTAGTGAGCAATGTTGGAATGTTAAGTCTATAAAGGCGCCTCAAATCCAAAGGGATAATAAAGCCTAGATATTTAAAGAAGCCCTCTGCTCCCTTTAGTGGGAAAGTTCCATCCCAGGTCATCGTAAGGATCTCTGGATAAATCAGTGCTTCTGATTTGTCCTGATTTAGTTTAAATCCAGAGAATCCCCCGTACTTCTGGATCAGCTTTATTACCTGTGTTAACGATGCCAAAGGATCAAACAGGAAGTCTAATAAGTCATCGGCAAAGGCCACATATTTAAAAGTAAGGGATCTCATGGGGTTGCTCTGTATCAAGGAAGATTGTTGTATTGCCCGCAACAAAGGTTCTAAAGATAACAAGAATATTAATGGAGATGATGGGCAACCTTGCCTCGTACCCCTGAGAATTGAAAAATCTTTTGAAAATTCCCCATTGACCGTTACTACAGCTATTGGATTATTGTATAGCAAATAAATCCCTTTTAAAATCTAGCCTCACAGGTCCCATATGGTGAAAATGTGTGAATAAGAACTGCCATTCTACCCTGTCAAATACCTATTTGATGTCAAAGCTAACCACCATAAAGAGTATGAGCTCCTGTGAACAGGATGAAATGGCAGTCAGTAGAAGCCATACATTTACCATCACATATCGGCCTCGCACAAACCCAACTTGACTCTCCCCCACATAATCAGGTAGAATAAAATCCATCAGCCATGATTTTTGCTAATAATTTTTTTTATCAAAATTCAGTAATGATATAGGTTTATAAGATATGATCAACTTGGGAACTTTCTCCAGCTTGGGGAGTACTGTGATAATAGCTTAGTTAGCATTAGGTGGGTATTGCCTGGTTCTAAAAGTGCGTCAAAAGTTTTAAGAAGCAAGGGAGAAACTTGTTCAATGAGTATTTTGTAAAATTTTATGCTAAATCCATCTGGTCCAGGTGACTTTAGTGGTTTAGCAGACTGGATGCCCAGGAGATTCTCTCCCATCGTAATAGGCTTGTTCAATTGCTGCAATTGCCTGTTAGAAATGTGAAGGAGATTGAGCCTGGACAGGAATTCCTGACATTTGTTATACTCCTCATGGGGAGTATAATTGGGAATAGTAATCAGCAAAAGCCTGTAGGATCTCCCTGGTAGAGATCACTCTTCCTCCTACCCCCTGCAGATGGGATACAAACGTGGCACCCATATCTGCCTTTATTAGGAGGGCTAGGAGTCTCTCTGTTTTATTAGCTTGGTGGTACAGATTAAATTTATAGTATAGAATACTTTTTTTTATCTCGCTGGTGTAAGTGTGTGTTCAGTGAACTTGGCCTGCTATATACGCTTCTCTGTTACTTGCTATATTAGAGTGTAGCAGTTTTGCCTTACCCTGAGTTAACTGATCGCTCAAAACCATTATCTGTTTATCCAGTGATTTTCTCCTCCAAGACAAAAAGAAGATATCTCCTTTCAAGACCGCTTTGGCAGCGTATCAAGAGTTAATTGGGGATTCCTCAAAATATTGCCCATTATGCTCCTCATAGTCTACACATCACTTTCTTAAGAAATCCTGAAAGGCTGTGATATTGTGTAAATAATAATGAAATTTCCATTGAAAGTTTGAAATTTTCCCTCATAAACTGGACATAGTTCACCAAATTGGGGCATGATCTGGTATCGTGATATGCCCCAAACCTGAATCCTCTACCCAAGGCAAGCTTGTTTCTTAGAGCAGAAAATAATCTAATCTGGAATATGTTGCATGTGCTCTAGACAGGTGAGTGAAGTCCTTCTCCAAGGGGTGAAAGATGCGCCAAGGATCTACAAGGTTCAGCTCTGAAAGAAAAAAGGCCATGAGACTTGTCTAATTCTGGGTCAAAGATAAGATTGAAATCTCCCCCCACCAATATCATCTCTTCTGTATTAGACAAAAGCTGTTGAATTATCTGATTTGAAAAAAAATATGGTCATATTTATTGGGAGCATAAAGATTGCAGAGGGTCACCTGTTTCTCCCCTAAGTCCCCAGTTAGGATAATATAATGCTCTAGTGGATCCTTCAGTTCCTGGACCACCTGCAGTGTCATGTTTTTATGCATTAAAATAGCCACTGCTGCAGATTTTGTAGTTCCAGCAGCATAATGCACATGCCCAACCCATTCCCTTTTAAGTTTTAAGTGGTCAGAGTCATTTAAATGGGTCTCCTGGGGGAACACTATATCCGCTCCCAGCTTCTTTAAGAAGGACAAAATCATCTTCCTTTTTATTGGTGTGTGCATATCACATATATTCCAAGAGATAAACTTCACCGAGGTTTCACCCATTATTAATAATGAAACAGCTGTACTACACACTAATAAATACGCATTGTTTAAGGGTAGCACCCCCCCAGCTAGGGTGCCCTTCCCATATTGCTAATCCCCAAAATAACCCTGTCCAGTTTTTCTTTGCCACACCAGAAAAGGAATCTTGATAAACTTAATTTCCCCCAACTCTCCCTCCCTAAATCCCTATCCATTCTATATATCAAATTTTGAGGGATGTAAGGCCACTACTTTTACCGCCTCCCTCCCCCCCCTCATTGGTTATGTGCTCCTCTGCTAGCAGATGGGAGATGGAGTCAGATTTCAAGGCTGACGTCACCCTAGATATACCCCAGCTGTGACCTCAGCTCCTCAGTATCTCTCCATCTTCCTAGCAGATGTGGAAACTATCCCCTCGCTAGCACAATGCTAGCGGGATTACAAAAAAAAAAAAAAAAAAAAGGAAAGAGAAGCTTTCATCTTTAAGAAGAGTTAGCCCTGCTCTCCTGCAGTGATTCCTGAGGTGATTTCCAATCCCTCAGAGGTGTGCCTTGGTCCGTCCGGTAGCCGGCTCCCAGCCTGGACTTAGCTGCTGAAGCAGCTGAAAGGCAGCAGGTGCAAAGCTGAGCATGGTGGTGAAGGCCAAAGCCCTCTCCCCTCACAGCTGGAGACCATTTCTGCACTGAGCCGGTAAGCTCTGAGACCAGGTAAGTTTGGAAAAATCTTCAATACAGAGAAGAAAAAGGGCTCCGGCGAGTATTCTCCGGTCTCCTTGCTCGGTGCGCCATACCGACTCTGTTCTCGATCTCGGTGAGGCAATAACTGAGGGGGCTCCGAACGGGTTGAGCAGCCTTTAATGGACTAGGCCCTGTTTTCAGCTCGGGGGAGTCAGCCACATGGTGAACCTCGGTGGCACCATCTTGCACGTGGTGGGCTACATTGCCATCTTCCCCCTTTGGCCATCGGTACGCGTGCAGGCTGGTCTCTTGGGCGCACACAGTGTGCTTTTAGAAGTGCATAGCCATGCACGCATATCCAGGCACATTACTTATGCGTGCCGGACACCAAACGATCATACGATGGCCCCAACAGCAAAGAAGCTCAGACGACACTCCCTTTACGCTACCTGCCACATCAGAGCAGCACAGCCTGACCTGGAGTCCTGCCTGTGCTAACACTGTGAGGAAGCCCAGTGAGGACTAGATTCTCAGAAGCTTTCCAAGTATGGTCCATCCCAGTCGGAGGACGGGTCGGCAATGACCTTATCTGACAGCTCCCCAGAACTGAGCAATTCCTGAGATGGCGTCTTCATCGCAAGAGGGCACTTCAGTAACCCCTACTCCAGCTCTCTAAGGGATAAACATGGACCCAGGGGCGTTCCTTGGTTGGAATTTTTTCCAGGGACTACAAGCCTTTGTTCAGGCACAGTCAGCACCGGCCATGACATGGGTGTAACCCCAGCTGGGGGCACCTGATCCCCCTGGCCCTGTCTGGGGAGCCTCGAGACATGCCTCGCCTCACCAAGAGTATCCCTGATAGGGATCCAGACACCACAGATGATGATGAGGGCTCAGTGTAGGAAGGGGAAATCCCTCCAGTCCTGGAACCATACAGGGATGAATTTCCAGCCTTTGTCTCCCAGACTCTGAAGACTCTGGGGATTCCAGGCACGGACCCTATGGCGAAACCAAAGAAGAACCCCATCCTTGTGTCCCTTCGTAAGGCCTCTTGCTATTTCCCAATTCTGGAAGCCATCCAGGAACTGATTGACCTGGAGTGGGATGCCCCGGAGGCGAACTTTAAAGGAGGGGGTTCCTTGAAAGCCTTGTACCCTCTGGAACCCTCGACCAAGGAATGCCTGCATTTCCCGAAAGTGGACGCCATGGACTGTGCGTCTTGAAGCGAACAACCATTCCCATTGAGGGAGGAGCAGCATTGAAGGATGCTCAAGATAAACGATTAGAATCCATTCTTAAGCAAGCCTTTGACGCGACAGCAATGACACTGCAAATCGCTTCCTGCTGCGCTCTGGTGGCTTGCTCCTGCTTGCTTCTCGAGAGAGAGAGACAGTTCCGGAGCATATGCCGGAGAGGCGATTGAGCCTGCCGCAGCCTTCCTGGCAGATGCAAGCTCAGACCTAGTGCTTACCTCAGCCAGAAGAGTAGCCTCGGTAGTGGCGGCCAGAAGGCAATTATGGTTGTGCAACTGGTCAGCGGACGCGACCTCTAAGGCGAACCTCTCAAGAATGCCCTTTAAGGGATCTCTCCTATTCGGAAGCGAATTAGAGAAACTAGGCAGTAAGTGGGGCGAATCTCCAGTGCCTCGTCTACTGGAAGACAGAGGAAAGAGATCCCAGCGTCCCTCTCCCAGAAGAGCCCGGGGCAGAGGCTCCCAACGATTCCGGCCCTACAGAAACCAGTCCTTCCAGACAGCACGATCTTCTGGGTGGTCTCAGTCCTTTCGGAACTGACAACCCAAAAGAAGAATAGGTCCGGGTGCAGGCTCAACCCGAACTTCCCAATGAGAATGGGCAGACCCATCCACAGGAAGAGGAAACAGGGGATCGACACTCCCTCCTTTTCCAACGATGGGTCGAGATCACGTCGGACAAATGGGTACTAAACATCATGCGAGAAGGCTATGCTCTGGAGTTTCACAGCGTCCCTCGAGACAAGTTTATGATATCACTCTGCCACTCCTACCACAAGAGACTGGCAGTGGAATCCACACTGACAAGATTACTCAGTCTAAAGGCTATAACGCCAGTGCCTACACCCCAGCTAAAGATGGGGCATTATTCCATCTATTCTGTTGTGCCCAATAAGGAGGGATCATTCCGACCCATCCTGGATCTCAAGAGCGTCAACTGTGATCTACGGATACTACACTTTTGCATGGAAACTATCCGGTCTGTAAAAATGGCAGTGCAACCGGGAGAGTTCCTAACCTCCCTGGACCTCTCCAGAGCCTACCTTCACATTCCAGTCCATCAAGACCACCAGCGTTTTCTACGTTTTGTGGTACTGGGCCACCATTACCAGTTCCGGGCTTTACCCTTCGACCTGGCAACCGCCTCCAGAGCATTCTCCAAAATTATGGTGGTCGTGGCGGCAGCACTGAGAAAAGAAGGGATCCTGGTACACCCCTAATTAGACTGGCTGATCCGGGTGAAGTCACCAGAAGAGAACCTTCAGGTGACCAACAGAGTCAGGACCCTCCTTCAGGAACTCGGTTGGGTCGTGAACATGGACAAGAGCAGTCAACAGCCCTCTCAGTCCTTAGAGTACCTGGGGGCCCGGTTCGACACCAAGCAGAACAAGGTCTTCCTCCCCCCCCCCCCTCACACACACACATGAGGAGGAGGAGGAAACTGATGGAACAAATACACCGATTGATGACCAGAACACGCCCCAAGGTATGGGACTACCTTCAGGTCCTAGGCCTCATTGTATCAACTCTGGAAGTAGTACCGTGGGCAAGGGCTCACATGAGTCCACTCCAATGCGCCTTACTGTCCCGCTGGAACCCATTGTCCCAAGATTACTCGATTCGTCTCCACTTACCAACGAAGGTATGCTCTCGGCTTCAGTGGTGGCTGCAGGAAAACCACCTAAGCAGAGGCGTAAGCCTATCCCCAGCAAACTGGATCGTACTCACTACAGACGCGAGCATCCGAAGGTGGGGAGCCCACTACCAGGAACTGACGGCCCAGGGACAATGGACCAAGGAAGAGGTGAAGTGGAACATAAATCGCCTGGAAGCTCGAGCGATCAGACTAGCGTGCCTGCAGTTCAGCTACAGGCTCCAAGGGCAAGTGATTCGAGTGATGTTAGACAACGCAACAATGGTTGCCTACATCAACTGCCAGGGAGGAACCAGGAGCAGCCAGCAGGTATCTCTGGAGATAGACCCCCTCATGGAATGGGTAGAGGTAAACCTATAAAGGGATTTTGGCTTCCCACATTGCAGGAAAAGACAACATCTCAGCAGACTTCCTCAGCAGGGAAAGCCTGGACTCGGGGGAGTGGGCGCTGTCGAGAAGAGGCTTTCAGCGGATAGTAAATCGCTGGGGCCACCCGATCATGGACCTACTGGCCACATCTCGCAATGCCAAAGGCCCACGATTCTTCAGCCGCAGATGAGAGCAGCACTCCCAAGGGATCAACGCCCTTGTCCAGAGCTGGCCAGAGGAGGACTTACTATATGCCTTCCCTGTATGGCCTCTACTGGGCAAGATCAGCCGCAAGATAGAACACTACAGAGGGCTAGTCCTACTAGTGGCTCCGGACTGGCCCAGACGCCCTTGGTACGCAGACATGCAAAGACTCCTTGCGGGAAGCCCTCTACCTCCCTCCACACAGGGACCTTCTCCAGCAGGGCCCGATCCTTCACGAAGAACCGTCTCGATTCTTGCTTACAGTCGGGCTCTTGAGAGGACTCATCTGAAGCGTGGTTACTCAAAGGCCGTGATTGCCACCTTGCTCCATGCTTGGAAGTTCTCAAAGTCCCTGTCATACATTCGGATCTGGAGAATATTCGAAGCCTGGTGTGAGGACTGCTCGGTGCCCCCATGAACGGCCAAGATCCCCATGATTCTGGAATTTATACAGGACCGTATGAAGAAAGGATTGTCATTCAACTCCCTCAAGGTTCAGGTAGCAGCTCTCTCCTGCTTCAGAGCCGAAGTAAATGGAAACCGTCTGTCTGCACACCCGAACTTGGCCTGTTTCCTAAAAGGGGTTAAGCAACTCCGACCACCCCTAAAGTGGTCGGTCCCCTATGGAATCTCAACCTGGTATTGGACTTTCTAGCAGGACCATCCTTCAGGCCAATGCACAGTTTGTCACTACGCCTTTTAACGCTAAAGACGGTCTTCTTGGTGGCAGTATGCTCGGCCCGTCGCATCTCGCAACTACAGGCTCTATCCTGTTGGGATCCATTCCTCCGCTTTACTCCAGGAGCGATACAGCTTCACACCATCCCTTCCTTCCTAACGAAAGTGGTCTCGGGGTTTCACTTGAATCAATCCATCTCCCTACCATCACCGGAGGGACATAAGGATTCAGAAGACTCCCAACTTCTTCGCCATCTATACTTCGGCAAACTCCTAGTACGATACCTAGAGCAATCAGAACCGGTGTGCAAAACGGATCGCTTGTTTGTTCTTCACAGCGGGAAGAAACAAGGTGAAGCAACTTCACTAGCGACTATAGCTCACTGGATCAAGGAAGTTATCAAGGCAGTTTATACAGAGGCAGGGTAGCCCTTACCCCTGCAGGTTAAGGCGCATTCTACTAGGGGCCCAGGCAGTATCCTGGGCAAAGGTCAAATTACTGTCGCCGGCCGACATCTGTCGAGCAGCGACGTGGTTTTCCCTACACACCTTCTCCAGATTCTACCACCTGGATGTCCAGGTTCGAGAAGATGCAGCCTTCACAAGGGCAGTGCTAAGTGAGCCACGGGCAGCCTCCTGCCCCGTTCGGGAGTAGCTTTTGTACATCCCACTGGTCCTGAGTCCATCTGACTATTTGCTAGGAAATGGAGAAATTACTTACCTGATAATTTAGTTTTCCTTAGTGTAGACATATGGACTCAGCATCCCACCCACGGCTGCCCAGGAGAAGCACCTGGAAGGCAAACCTTGATGCTATACAAATACAGGTAAGCAGTTACCCTACCCCTAGTTCAGGGCACCCACATTATGATGGGTGTCAGCGTTATGTTGGTTGAGTGCACTCCATTTTTACTCGGTTTTTAATTAACCAATATAAATGTCCACAATACTTTTCAAAGAGAATACTGAGGAGCTGAGGTCACGACGGTTATATCTAGGGTGACGTCAGCTTTGAAATCTGACTCCATCTCCTATCTGCTAGCAGAGGAGCACATAACACATAACTGCCGCCACATGTTGTGGAGGCAGTGCATGCAAATTTTCTTTCATGCACATTCATTGTGGATATCCTGAAAATCTGACTGGCTGGGGGTCCCCCAGGACAGGGTTGGGAGCCACTGGAATAGGCTAAGGAGGTAGCCTGCCTGATATAGCGAGGTTTCAAGAAGTGAGGCAGGGCCAGATAGGCCACCAGGATTTTTTTTCTGTCTCTCCTTTCTCTGGAGAGTTGTTTGCCTACCCCTCCCTCACCCCATAATGCAGGCAAATATGGAGCAAGTCATACAAATCGTGGCTACCAGGCAGTAACAGCTGCAAAATGTTTGCAGGTCCAGATAGACAAACAGCACGCATTGCAGGAGCAAGTGCCTCAGCAGAACATCATACTGACTCAAGTGGCACAGATGGTGCAAATGGAAGTGACTAAACCATCTTCTTTAGCCATGGCCATACTGAAGATGTCTCCTGGAGAAGACCCCAACAGCTTCTTAAAGAATTTTGAATGGACTGCTAGACTGATCAGCTAACCAGAGGTCAGGTGGGTCACCTACCTTGGTAACTTACTAATTGGAGACTGTCAAGCTGAGTATCAGACTGTGAACCCCAATGGCACAACCATATACCAGGAAGTTAAGAACGCCATTCTTCAGAGCTGGGTTCACCCCAGAAACCTATTGACAACATTTCTGGTCCTGCTTCTTACAGCCTGGGGAGTATACAAGGAACCTTTTCCAGCATTGCCTGGAAGTGTCTCCGCCCAGAGGGGAAGACTGGCAAGGTTGTCAAAATAATTCTCTTGGAGCAATTCCTAGCTAGCCTTGGACGACCCCTGTGACAGTGGGTCTACCAACAACCAAATCTGACACTAGAAAAGATCTTAAAATTGTCAGAGGCCTACTGCCAGCTTTATTCTCTGCCAGAGACAGTGCACATCCCTGAAGGTACAGGACGGACATAGAGGCTGATGAGATCCTAGGATTCAGAGGCTCTAGTTGCCGTAAGAGCAGGCCTGAATGTGAGTTGTAAACTCAGAGCCTAACTTGGGAGACCCCATGTTTCACTTGTGGAGAAAGCAATCATTTCGCCCAGGACTGATCCCACCGTGAAGAAGCAGCTATGGACATTAATGTTGTGACTCCACATTTTCATTTTCAGGCCATTTCCAGGAAAGAGACCAGTACTTTTGTAATTTCAGACAACATAGACTGCATCCTGATGCAGACTCTGGTAGATTTGTGAAGCATGAAGACCCTCATTCGACGTGAGCTGGTGAAACAGGTCTAAATCATCGATGATAATGCGGTACTATTGACCTGCATACATTGCATCCACAGAAAATATCCAACTTGCCAACTGCAGTTAGACACCTGTTAGCCTAGACAAAATAGACGTGGTGGTTCTTCTGTGGCTTCCTTACCCCATCCTAATGGAAGAGACTGTCTGAACTTGAACAATCTTTGGATCCTGCTCATAACGGGGATGCCCACCAACAATAATGAGGAGTTACCATTTCCCAAACTCTTCCCCATTGAGGACATGGACTTGTTTCCTAAGGTCTCAAAAATGCCAAAATCTCAGAGACGACTGAGACAGGAGAAGTATAGTTTTGTAGTTGTCCAAGAAACAGAGGGGGAGGTTATCTTCGAGTCAGAGGATGAACCACTCCCCAGCTCGAGTGTTATGCCTGACCCGATCAGAGGGATTCAAATGTGCCCAGAGGGAGGATGGGCCCTCTAAGTGGGCTAGGGAACAACTACAGAGGATAGACGGAACAGAGGTTCCAGGAACTCCGGCACATGCACCTGAGCCTCCATATTTCATAATGAAATGAGACTTGCTATATCAACTCATAAAGGGGAATGTGGAAGGGAAGCTAGAAGAGCAACTTCTAGCTCCCAAGTCCTATCTGCAGAAAGTCATGGAGCTAGCACATAGTCACTTCCTAGGGGGCCACCTAGGCGAGGAAAAAACCTGAGAGAAAATATTGGCCCAGTTCTATTGGCTGGGGATATATAAACAGTCCAGTGGTATTGTCAGTCGTGCCCTACTTGCCAACTCACCAAACCTGCCAGTGTTTGAGTGGCACCTCTCATTCCTATGCCCATAATTGAAACCCCTTTTGAAAGGGTGGCCATGAACCTCGTGAAGCCACTAGAGATAGGTAATAAGTATATTCTCAAGATCCTAGATTATGCTACAAGATATCCCAAGGCACTACCCCTGAGAAATATGAACACCTCGACAGTGGCAACAGCCCTAATGGAGGCTTTTTCTTGGCTGAGGCTCCCTGAAGAGATCCTGAGAGACCAAGGAACCCCATTCGTTTCTAGTGAAGCAACTCTGCTGCCTACTTAAAGTGAAAACTCTACGTACATCAGTGTATCTTCCACAGACCGGCCTTGTGGAACGCTTGTCAGACAGTTAAGCAAATGTTGCAAAATTCATAGATGAAGATGGCAAAAATTGGAATTAGCTACTGCCCTATTTTTTGTTCGCAATCCATAAAATGCTCCAGGCTCAATGGGCTTTTTGCCTTTCAAGTTATTATATAGAAGACCAAGAAGCATATTAGACGTGGCTCAAGAAACATGGGAGGATGAAAGAAACACAGGATAGTATCTTGCAGACTGTCATATAAGTACAGGAGTGTCTAAAAAAAAAAAAATGCAGGGGAGGCAGCTCGCATATGCTTGGAGAAAGCTCAGATTGCTCAAATTCTGGCATACAACAGTCTTATAGTTCAGAGAATCTTCCAGCACAGAGACTGGGTCCTCATTCTCTTGCCCTCTTCTGAAAGCAAGTTGCTCGCTTATTGGCAAGGGCCCTATGAGGTCTTGGAAAAAAATGGCCTGGTTGATTATAAAATAACTCAGCTGGATAAAAGGAAGAAAACTCAGGTTTACAATGTCAACCTACTAAAGAAATGGGTTCCACAGGTGTGAGGGGTGGTTCAAGCGGGATTTGGCTCAAAGCTTGGACCTGAGGCAGACCAAATCTAGGTGCCATTTGGGAAGGAGTTGTCAACGTCTCAGGAAGCAGACTTAAAGCTGCTGCTTGAGCAGACTAGGGATATCTTCTCCAGTTTTTTGGGACGTACCCACTTGGTCCAACATGATATCATTACACCACCGGGGGTGATCCTCCATCAACGGCCATACTAGATTCTAGAAGCCAGATGTCACATTATCGAAACAGAAGTGAAGGAAATGCTCCAGCTTGGAGTTATGGAAGAATCTAATAGCGACTGATCTTCACCCATAGTACAGGTACAGAAACAAGATGGGAGCATAAGGTTTTGTATAGACTTAAAAAAAAAAGTCAACAAAGTCTCCAAACTGGATGCATAACCAATGTCTAGGGTGGATGAGTTGATCGAGCGTCTGAGATTGGCTCAGTTCATCTCGACCCGTGACCTCATGAAAAGATACTGGCAAGTACCCCTCGTATCAACGGCAAAAGAGAAGACGGCCTTCTTGTCACCAGCTGGGCTCTTCCAGTTTATGGGCCTCCATGGCGCCCCTGCAGCATTCCAGCGCTTGGTCAACCATATGCTCTGCCTGCACCAGGGTTATGCCGCCGCATACCTGGATGACACAGTGGTCTGCAGCCTAGATTGGAGGACAGTCTTAAGCCAACTGCAAGCTGAACTTTCCACTCTATGGAAGGCTGGGCTGATAGTGAACCCAAAGAAGTGCTTGTTGGGAAGACAAGAAGTCCAATATCTGAGCTATATTTTGGGGAAGGATCATGTCCATCTGCAGTCCAGGAAGATTGAGACAATTGCCAAGGTACCGACCCCACAAACCAAAGGGCAGGTACAAGCATTCCTAGGCCTGACTAGTTTAGAAGGTTTATACCTAACTACTCTGAGAAGGCAGAACCATTTATGAGACTCTTACTGAAGAAATCGCCGGAAAAAGTCCAATGGTTGGCTGAGACATGGAAAGCCTTCCACAAGCTGAAGGAAATGATCTGCTCCAACCCGGTCCTAATAAGTCTAGACTTTCTTTATTTATTTATTTATTTATTTATTTGTTTGTTTATTTATTTATTTAAATACTTTTGATATACCGATACTCAAGACTAGCGTCTTATCGTACCGGTTTACATTGAAACTCGGGGTAACCAATTAACTAGGAAGATTTACAGTGTGGGAGAGAAGAGATCAAAGGCATATGATTAACATAATTCGTTAAAAACGTAACTAAGAGTAGTATAACAAAGATTAACATGACTAAGAGTAATATAACAGAGATTAACATACGGAGCCCTTCATTGTGCAGATAGATGCCTCAGAAGTAGAACTGGGGGCGGTCTTCAGCCAAACAAAGGATAGCCAATAGCATCCGGTGGCCTATGTTTCAGAAGTTCCTACCATGGGAGAAATATTCTACAGTGGATAAGGATGTGGTGAAATGGGCACTAGAAGCGTTACAGTATTACCTTTTAGGATGGCAGTTCACCCTGATGATGGACTACCAACCATTCATATGAATAAGCTGGAACAAGGAGAACAATTTCAGGGTGATGAGATGGTTCCTAGCCCTGCAGCCCTTCCATTATAAAATCCAGCAGAGGGCTGGAAAGTAGAACTTTAATGCTGCCTTTCCATCAAGAGAGGTGATCCTGACACAGGCAGGCGCTCACCCAATTAAGGGTGAACTGAGGGGAGGTTATGTGAGGGAATATGCAAAAGACTCAGACCATTTTGAAACCCTAGCTATAGCCATTCCCCCCGGTCCACATTAAGGTGTAGAGGCGCAAATTGTTCTGGGTCCCGGGTTCCATATTAGGTGCTACAACCCAAGAAAGAGATCTAGGTGTCATAGTGGATAACACATTGAAATCGTCGGTGCAGTGTGCTGCGGCAGTCAAAAAAGCAAACAGAATGTTGGGAATTATTAGAAAAGGAATGATGAATAAAACGGAAAATGTCATAATGCCTCTGTATCACTCCATGGTGAGACCGCACCTTGAATACTGTGTACAATTCTGGTCGCCGCATCTCAAAAAAGATATAATTGCGATGGAGAAGGTACAGAGAAGGGCTACCAAAATGATAAGGGGAATGGAACAACTCCCCTATGAGGAAAGACTAAAGAGGTTAGGACTTTTCAGCTTGGAGAAGAGAAGACTGAGGGGGGATATGATAGAGGTGTTTAAAATCATGAGAGGTCTAGAACGGGTAGATGTGAATCGGTTATTTACTCTTTCGGATAGTAGAAAGACTAGGGGGCACTCCATGAAGTTAGCATGGGGCACATTTAAAACTAATTGGAGAAAGTTCTTTTTTACTCAACGCACAATTAAACTCTGGAATTTGTTGCCAGAGAATGTGGTTCGTGCAGTTAGTATAGCTGTGTTTAAAAAAGGATTGGATAAGTTCTTGGAGGAGAAGTCCATTACCTGCTATTAAGTTCACTTAGAGAATAGCCACTGCCATTAGCAATGGTTACATGGAATAGACTTAGTTTTTGGGTACTTGCCAGGTTCTTATGGCCTGGATTGGCCACTGTTGGAAACAGGATGCTGGGCTTGATGGACCCTTGGTCTGACCCAGTATGGCATTTTCTTATGTTCTTATGTTCTTAGGAAAATAATATATAAAAAGATATCCAAAGATTTGAAAATGCCAATCAGTACTGTTCGAACTCTGATCAAGAAGTGGAAACGTATGGGTTCTGTAAATGCCTAGCCACGGTCAGGTAGATCATGAGAGATTTCAGACACAACTGCCAGGAAAATTTGTCTAGATGCAAAGAAAAACCCACAAGCAACTTCTACTAAAATACAGGCTTCTCTGAAACTAAGTGGTAGAAGTGTTTCAGCATGCACAATGAGGAGATACTCGAACGAAAATGGGCTGCATGGTAGACTTGCCAGAAAAAAGCCTTTGCTGCCCCAATGCCACAGAACAGCCTACTGACATTATGCTAAGCAACCACTTACAATATGCTAGAGAAAACTCAAAACTTCTGGAATAAAATAATTTGGAGTAATAAGACCAAAACTGAACACAGCGTTTATGGTCACAACCATAAATGCTATTTTTGGAGAGGAGTCAAAGCTTATGAAGAGAAGCACACCACATTACTGTGAAGGAATCATGGAGATGGATCTCTGCTGTTTTGAGGGTGTGAGCTACAGTGGCACGGGGAACTTAGTCAAAATTGCTGGCAGGATGAATGCAGCATCTTATCAGAAAATATTGGAGGAGAATTTGCATTTATCAGCCAGGAAGCTGTGCATGGGGCTCACTTTTCCAACATAACATAACAGTGATATGAAACATAAGGTCAAGTCAATTCTTCAGTGGCTATAGCAGAAGAAAGTGAAGGTTCTAGAATGACCATCAGTCTCCTGTCCTCAACATTAGTGAGACAATTTGGGAAGAGCTCAAACATGTAGTTCATGCTAGACAACCAAAGAATTTACAGGATCTGGAGGCTTTTTGCCAAGAGGACTGGGTACTTCACCACCTGAGAAAATGAAGGGCCTCATTCACAACTATAACAAAGGACTGCAGGCCGTCATTAATGCAAAAGTGGGCAATACATGATATTAGTAACTAAGGTTATGCAATTTTTTCAACAGGACCATTTTATTACTTCCTTTATTGCTATGGTTTGTTTAATGATTGTGCTATTCCCCCCCCCCCCCCTCTGGAATTAATTGCCAGAGGATATGTTAAAGGCAGTGTGATGGGTGGTCTGGGTGTGAGCCGCAGTCTCGTAGGCAAACTTACGAGTCCTACTCCAGCAGATGGCGAATGCCCCCTGGAGTGGGACAGTTTGGAACTTTACCTGTACCAGCTGCCTCCCCCCACAGGTAGAGCCCTTGGGTTCTGGTGGCCAGCAGGACTTAGGCAAGTCCCTAGGGTGCTGAATAGCGTGAGAGCACAATGGCATGCTAGGGTCAGGGCAGGCAGTAGACCAAAGAAGTTGAAGGCAGACCAAGGTCTGGGCAGGTGGCAGACAAGGGTAGTCAGGTCCAGGAAAGAGATCAGGTCAAGGTGGCAGGCAGTCGTGGCCAGGTCTAAGCAAGAGGTCAGAATCCAGACGTCAGGCCAAGGGTGGATGAAGACATACAGAAGACACTTGACAAGATGGGCAGGTCAAGGCAAGGCTGGACAAGGAAGACTGGATGAAACAAGACTGGAGAGACCAGGCTGGACGATGTATCAGGAACCAGGAACTCAAAGGCAACACGCACTGCCAAGGCAGGAGACCTGTTGCTGAGGCGAGGTAATGCTATGAGGCATTACCTCGCCTCAGTAAGTTATAGCATTACCTCGCTAATGCTATAACTCAGTAAGTCATAGCATTACCTCGCTAAGGCGAGGTAATGCTATGAGGCATTACCTCGCCTAGTAAGTTACTACTGCCTCCGGGCAGTAGTAACTTACGCGCGCCGGCGCGGCAGGCCCCGACACAGGCCGCTGTGACGGGGCACTCGGCTACGCCCCCGGACCGCCCACACGCCCCTGAACACGCCCCCAATCGAAAACCGCGCCCCCTGGCCACGCCCCTGACCACCCCTTTTTGCAAGCCCCGGGACTTACGTGCGTCCCGGGCTTGCGCGCGCCGCCGAGCCTATGCAAAATAGGCTCAGCGCGCGCAGGGGTTTTTTAAAAGGGTTACGCGTAACCCTTTTAAAATCCGGCCCTAAATTTCTTTCATAATAGGGTGGTTCTGCTCCGGCAGCCAAAATTTCTGCCTTCATGTAGGATCTGACTTCTACCTTAACCAGTCAGTCAACCTCCCTTCATTCTTTCCCAGGCTATATCTCCACAATAGTGAACAACCTTTCACGCTTTGGACTGAAAAAAGCCTTAACCTTCTAGCTGGAGTAGACTGAAGTCCTTAGGAAGTCCACTCACCTTTTTTTTGACCCCCAATAAACCTGGAACTGTCATTGCCAAGCGCACCCCATCTAATTCGATAGCAGATTGCATTTCTTTCTTTTATATCCAGGCATATCTGATTCTGGCTTGGCTTGTCAGGGCTCATAATATTGAGCCACGGTGGTATCATTGACTTACCTGAGATAAGCCTCCATGGAAGAGATTTACAAGGCTGTGATCCGTAGCTCAGTCTACATATTTATATTCCCTTACTATTTAGACAGAGATCACCAACGTAACAGGTTTGTTAAGTCTATGCTGTGGAATATTTTTTAGGTTTAGAATCTAACTCTATGCCCCAGGGCTCATTGTTTCCAAATTGCCATAAAAAATAGATAAAACGACAGAATGAGTTGTTGCCACCAAAAAATCTTAACCCGCTTGCACTGGTTTTCCAAATGTTTTTTCCCCTTTTTTCTGTTGAAGGCAGTATGTAGCTAGGAATTTCCCTCCTATGAGGACTACTTATCTTGCTTATCCTTGGAGGAAGCAAATGTTTACTTGCATCAATGTTCTCTGCAGCTAGCAGGATGTAAATCCTCACTAAACGAATCTGCCTTTCATTGGACTTGGTTGCTATATATATTAGCTATTTTAAGAACTGAAGAGAGCCCCATGCTACATCCGTGACATGCACATGCTCAGTAGAGCATGCCAAAAACTTCTAGAATCTGTGGAGTAATCTTCACCATCCAGGCTTCATTAGATGAGCTCACCCACTGTGAGAACTTATGTCCTGTGTCCTTGGGGAACACCTATTACAGGTAAGCAAATTTCAGTTTCCCCGTGGATAGTCTTTCTCGTCATGAAATAAATTCTGTAGATAATAATTCCCAGTTTCAGTAGTGCGCAAAATAAGAGACTGAATTTTATAGAAACCCGGAAATGACGGCAGAAGAAGACCAATAGGCCCATCCAGTCTGCCCAGCAAGCTTTTACGCTTATTTTCTCATACTTATCTGTTACTCCGACAGCTGAGTTCAGGGCCCTTATTGGTAACTTTTTAAATTCTTATTTCCTTCCATCCCCGCCATTGATGCAGAGAGCAGTGTTGGAGCTGCATCAAAGTGAAGTATAAGGCTTAATGTTTGAGGGTAGAGACCGTCGTATCGAGCAAGTTACCCCGATGTTTGTATACTCTTAGGGGCGGATTTTCAGAGCCCTGCTCGCGTAAATCCGCCCAAAACCGGGCGGATTTACGCGAGCAGGGCCCTGCGCGCCGGGAAGCCTATTTTACATAGGCCTCCCGGCGCGCGCAGAGCCCCGGGACTCGCGTACGTCCCGGGGTTCTCGGAGGGGGGCGTGTCGGGGGGCGGGGCCGGAGCGCGCGGCGTTGCGGGGGCGTGTCGGCAGCGTTTTGGGGGCGGGTACGGGGCGTGGCTACGGCCAGGGGGCGTGGCCGCGCCCTCCGTACCCGCCCCCAGGTCGCGGCCCGGCGCGCAGCAGGCCCGCTGGCGCGCGGGGATTTACGTCTCCCTCCGGGAGGCGTAAATCCCCCGACAAAGGTAAGGGGGGGGTGTAGACAGGGCCGGGTGGGTGGGTTAGGTAGGGGAAGGGAGGGGAAGGTGAGGGGAGGGCAAAGGAAAGTTCCCTCCGAGGCCGCTCCGATTTCGGAGCGGCCTTGGAGGGAACGGGGGGAGGCAGCGCGGCTCGGCGCGCGCAGGCTATACAAAATCGATAGCCTTGCGCGCGCCGATCCAGGATTTTAGTGGATACGCGCGGCTCCGCGCGTATCTACTAAAATCCAGCGTACTTTTGCTTGAGTCTGATGCGCAAGCAAAAGTAGGCTGATCGCGCTTCTTTTAAAATCTACCCCATACTGCTCAGATCAATGCCTTGTGGATGTTGTCTGGATGTTAGTTCATATGTTTTCCCTCTGTTCCATTGTTATGGCACATTGGTAGTGCAGTTTAGTTAAGATGGCACTGCTGCTGCTCATTTTCTGCATGTTTTATGTTACGGTACTCTAATGCCTTTCTAATCTAATTTTTGCAATTCTACAGTTTGTAGCTTTTTCCTAGCCAGTTTTATGTATTCCAGACTTGGGCTTAGTGCATTCTTTCTGTATTATAGCTCCATTTTTCTTTTGTAAGCAAAGTAAAATTGACCTCCAGTCTTTACTGTTTAAAGGGAAAAAAATTGGTTCCTCAAGAGGGTTGAGTATTGAGAAGAGTATTGCTTGTGGGACTGGATCAGACCCTTGGGGCTGTGGCCTGTTTTTATTTGAGCATAATTAGCTATGTTTCAAATTATAAAAAGAAGAATGAACATGTTTTTGTTTTTTTAAATAGGGTCCCTTGGAGCAGTTTTTGCTTGAGAATATAGAACAGCTCTGTCTCAAACGAAGATGTTGCCCTGCATTCTGTGAAGAGTAGAATAGAAATTAAATTTAATAAAACCTTAAACTGTGATCCACATTTATCAGTTGACCAAAAGTGAGAAGTTTGTAATGGGTTTTCAGCCTACAGTTTATATTCCCATTTTTTAATAGAAGAAAGAAAAGAGCTTTATATAAATGGAACATATGTCAGAGAGGCTGAAGTATCCTCCTGTGGGATTATACTATTAGATTTATAAAGAAATCCACACTTGATGTCTACAGTAGATAATTCCAATGGTTTCATACGAGTATGTAGAATTTCATTGCTCATGTGAAACTCATGGGACATTTTCCAGCCTTCTGTAGAAATCGATGCCTGAAGCAGGTATTTTTGTCTATTCTTAACACTGCAAAAGATTAACTTATCCATAGGGAAAGATAATAGAAAAATACCGTATTTTTCAATTTTTAAGTTAGGTATAAAAAAGGTTTACAAATAAATTTACTGGTGCAAAAAAGAAAAGAAAAGAATTCATTTGCACAACTTGCATGACATTTTTTCCAGTTGGTTGAACAGATGCAGGCCTACAGGGCCGTTGAGAAATGACTTTGATAGATGGTTGCTGTCTGAGAAGCTAGCATACTGCAGATTAGTGGAAACCCAAAGAGAATCTTGTCTGCTTTGTGGAGAGTTTGGTCCAATAAGATAATTTTTCTAATTAACCTATGGAGCACCAATGTAGCAGGAATGTTGAGTAAAATAAACTGCCTAAGTATTCTTATATCAAGTGTATTGGAATTTGTTTCCTTTTTATTTTAACCTTGTAAGCAACTTATTCTTGTCTGTTGCTTTTAAAGCACCAGAACTATTAAAAAGTAAGGTGTTTAGATGATATATATTGATCTTGCAGTACTGAAATATATGTGTGGTTCTTTTTGTTGCTAGAGTAACTAAATATTACATATTACGAAGTTACATGTTGGCCAGGCAAATTGTCTTGCATGGCAAGTGTGTCATTTAATTATTCTTCTCTAAAACAATATAAACTGTGTTTCTGTAATACTTAGAAGATGAACATACCTGCAATTTTGCGAGCTCCCAAGGAGAGAAAACCAAGTAAGAAGGAAGGTGGAACACAAAAGACATCAATACTACCAGCAGTACTTTATAGGCAAGTTAATATTATGTTTGAAAGCACTATTGTATATGTGTGTGTGTGTATATGTATGTATATATATATATATATAAATATGTATATATATGTATATATAAAATGTGTGTGTATTTATAATTTTTTATGGTGTATTTTGTTACTCATTCCATGTGCATACTGGAATATCTTTGTTGCCACTGAATATGTAACTCTTACAAGTCTGAGACACATTGGCCTAATCCACTTTAAACATTGTGGATTTGAATGGCCTATAATAGTGACTTATGAGTGTGCTGTTAGAAGAATGCTTCATGATTTTTTTAAATTTTTACATAGAACAGGAAATTTCGTGTTTTGTTAAAATTGTTTTAACAAAATAAACACCCTCCACCCTCCACCCCCTTCCCCGTACACATGAACAATTTTTAATTCCTTTGGTTAGCTAGCTTTTTTTGGCTCTTGGAAATTCAGCCCACTTGGAATTTTCTCCAGTCCCTTTCTCAGCCATGGTGATGGGGGAGTGAAATGAGGGCTTGGGGTTCTGGCAGTTGGTATCCATGGATCTTCATATATGGCTAGATAAGTATTTGCCTCCTTTTAATTCACCATTTCTTGGCTTTTAACAAACACTCCTTCGGTTTTAGGGATGTTATCTTGTTGCTGAAATATATGGAATTTTAAAATTTTTTTTAAAGTAAACTGAATCCATGTGATGTAGGTTCAGTAAATTTTTTTCAAAGAAGAAATGATACAAGAGCATGTGTCTATCTGTGCTAATATCTAAATGAGTAATTTGATATGGAACTGATGAGGTTCAATCTTATTTGTTCATCTAGTGTTTCCCACCCAGTTGACTTGTAACTATTTCTTATTCAAATCTAATTGTTGTATCATGGAGGATTAAAATCGCCTATAACACAATAACAGCAGGCAAAACGAGAAGAACAAAATGGTAGCTATGTACCAGAACTTTTATTTAGTATGTGATTAGGATTAAAATAATGTGATTGCAGCCCCAATCCATCATGTTTCAGAAAATAGTAGATTAGAGGGCATTTCTTAGGGAGCCTATTCTATTTTCTTTCTAGCATGAAAAAGATCAGTGTATTTAAGTAACATGGAAACACAAATGTGTAAATTTGTTGGCATTTTTACCTACAAATGCTTTATCCATTTTCATAAGTGCTTACAGAATATGTGCTATTGCACCCAGAATGTCAGTTTTTAATGTCTCATTTGATATATTCATCCAAAGCTGTGGGATTTGTAAGAAGAACCACGATCAGCACCTGCTTTTACTGTGTGATACGTGCAAACTCCATTACCATCTTGGCTGCCTGGATCCACCACTTACAAGGATGCCAAAAAAGACTAAAAACAGTTATTGGTAAGAATGAGTTATCTCCTATAAGTAGCTTAATAAAGAAGTATTTCAGGAGAATAAAAATGTTAAGGAATTTTTAAGAATGAAACATTGAGGATTAAAAATTTTTTTTCTAGTAGCTGTATACATATTTATTGGCTGGATGCATGTATTGCATTGAATATAGGATTAAAAATGAATAGATGGTGGTAGTTAGGAAGCAGTTTAGGACCATCATGTGAAAAGTATATAGGAATCTGAGGTAATGTTGGGCAAGTGACCAGAATTGATAGCTTGCCCAAGCTTCCCTGCTTCAACTTGTATTCCTTTCATAGTGCTTTAGCTTTTAGAGTGGTGCTCAATATCTGAAATGTTGAAGATATCTGCAAGAAACCCAGTAAATGGCCCAAGCCCTAAATCATGTCTTTAATCTCTCATCACAATCTTTTATCTGATCTTAATTTATGTAAGATCAGATAAAATTATTTGGCATACACGTACATGTATGCCAAATAATTATCAACACGACAACTTACTGTTTGTTTTCTCTCATAGCAAAACTGTGGTCATGTATAGTGCTCCATAATGAGTAAGCAAGTAGCTCTTGAAAGTTTCCTTTAAATACCTGAAAAATTCCTGAAATATTCCTGAAAAATAAAATTCAGTCCCTATCTTCACCCCTCAACAATAGCCCATGTCCATTTACTGTCTGTGATAGCTGTCCTGAGATTGCCTTCCCTGTATAACTCGTGGTTTGGGAAGGTTTGCTATTTGATTATACCATTTCTCCTAGGACAAGCAGGATGGTGGTCCTCACACATGGGGTGACATCATCAGATGGAGCCCGGCACGGAAAACTTCTGTCAAAGTTTCTAGAACTTTGACTAGTCACACTGAGTATGCCCAGTATGCCACTATCCATGCGTCCACGCGGGGTCCCCCTTCAGTCTATTCTTTTTTGCGGAGCTGTTTGCCTCGCAGGTTTTTGGAGCTCTGCTCTTTAGAGTCTTTTCACTGTATTTTTCTGCGCTTGGTCCCCCCTCCCTGTCGGTGCTTCAGGGTGGTGGCGTGGTAAGTTGTTTTTTTTTTTTTTTGTACTACCTTTGCGTTTGATTCCTGACTGTGCTGTTCTCTGTATTCGCCGGTCATTGACCATTCGCTGGCTCTTTTTCATGGCGTCTCGTTTTCGCTGATGCCCCCAGTACCCGCAGACCAAGTCTATCATGGATCCACAGGACATTTGCATCCTCAGCCCGGGATGTTGCATGATGTCCGTGGGTGTCATCTTTGCGACCAAATGACCCCCAAGGGTCATTGGGCTTGCTTGATAAAATGGAAAAACTCTTCAGGTCTAAAGAATTGAACCTTTTGACTCCGGCGTCGGGTGCATTTGCGCCTAAGAACCATGGGGAACCGATGGAGCTGCTTCCCTCGGTGCCCACACCCCTTCCGGCACCCTCTCATGAGCACAGTGCTGGAGATAGGCTGCCTTCAACGTTATCGTGCTCCAGGACCTCAGGATCATCTCCATCCACTGTGCTGGGGAAAGACTGGGCCAAGCACCATGGGAAACCACAGAAGCATCGGCACCGGTCACCATCATCACATGGTGCTGTGCTCGGGGCAGCACTGGCTTCCACTGTACTGCCCCCAAAGCGACCCTGCCGAGAGGAGGCATCGACCTCCATCATACCCGGGAGTTGGCATTTCCCACCGACATAAGTGCCGGGTACTGAGCCTCCCCGAGGTTCCAGGGAGGCTTCGGTGACTCCTCGTTTTGCTCTTCGGACTTCCAGGAGGTGATGGACCGCAGAGTGCAACAGGTGGTGCTCCGAGCCCTTCAGGGCATAGAGCCGCCAGTGCCTGGCATTCATGCCTGCCCCTGCGATGCTAGCGCCTCTGCCAGAGCAACTCGATATCTTCTTGGGCATCTTGCCCACTCAGTTGCCACTGGCGCCCTGGGGTCTCTCAATGCCTCAGTGGCCGCCGAGTCCTTCTCTGTTTGGAGTCCTCCCCATTATGGGCTCCTTGGAGGAAGACGATGTCTCCTGTCCGGGCACTGTCAGTGCCGGTACCATGTGCACTCTTGCCCGGTCCGATTTTGGGGCCCTTGGTGCCTTCAAGACCATTGGTGCCGTTGGTACCTTTGGTTCCAAGGCCATGGGTCTCAGGCAGGGGGCCCTCTTCAGGAGCCCCAGGGGACTTCAGTGAGGAGGAAGCCCCATATGATGCCTGGGGGAATGATACCTCAGAGTTTTCCTCGCAATATTACAGTCACCCTAAGTTTCTGCCTAAGGTGGTGACTGATTTTCATCTCATCCAGTCAATTGTTTTGCCTAGCTTCTTTCCCAGGCCGCATTCTCACCACAGTGAGTGGGCTCTACACAGCCTGGACTGCAAAAGGGCCTTGGCTTTCTATCTGGAGAGAACAGCAGGCCACAAACAGCCTATGCAACTCTTCGTCTCCTTCGATAAGAGTAGCGGAGTTGTGGTCACCAAGCACACATTATCCAGTTGACTGGTGGATTGTATTTCCTTCTGCAATGCACAGGCAGGCCTTCAGCTTGGAGGCCACGTTAAGGCTCATTCCCTTCTTGCCATGGCGGCTTAGGTAGCCCATCTGCATGCTTTTCCCGTGGCAGACATCTGCAAAGTTGAAATGTGGAGTTCCCTCCACATGTTCGTGGTTCATTATTGTTTGGACAGAGATGGCCGTAGGGACAGCAGCTTTGGTCAAGCTGTCCTGCGGAACCGCTTTCAATAAAAACACAACCCAACTCCTCTTGCCTTAGAGCCCACTTTTTCGGGGCAGGCTTCTCCCTAGGTTTTCCACACCACCGCAGTTGTTGCGCCCATTAGCGCCAGGTTTGGTGTCTGTGGATCTATTTAAGTTTGGGAGCAGCCTGCAGCTTGGTATTCACCCATGTGCGAGGACTACCATCCTGCTTGTCCTAGGAGAAAGCAGAGTTGCTTACCTGTAACAGATGTAAACCGATGCGATGTGTAAACGGTCATCGGTATAAAAGAAACTTTAAATAAATAAATAAATAAATAAATGTTCTCCAAGGACAGCAGGATGTTAGTCCTCAGGAAACCTGCCTGCTCCCCTGCAGAGTTGGGTTTCTACTAGGTTTGTTATTTTATTTTTTCACAGTTCTATGTTACGAGACTGAAGGGGGACCCCGTGTGGATAGTGGCTTGCTGGGCATGCTCAGTGTGCCTAGTCAAAGTTCTAGAAACTTTGACAGAAATTTTCCGTGCCGGGCTCCATCTTATGATGTCACCCCCATGTGTGAGGACTAACATCCTGCTGTCCTAGGAGAACACCTGTTACAGATAAGCAACTCTGCCTTACTCTGAACCTTGGGTACATTGCATACTATTTTCCAATTTTGATTTTGGCAGAGTGGAAATATCAACAGCTCTTGCATAAAGTTACTCATTTGTAGATCACAAATAAATATTCTTAGGAATTCATACCCCAATTATACAGTTATGTTGCAGACTTATAAAAAAATGCAGGTTCCTGTATCCAGAAGAAATTCCACTGACTTGCATAGAGTCAGGCACAAATTAATCCATATTTATCATCAGTTAGAACATAACATAAGGTTTGCCATACTGGGTCAGAGCACAGGTTCATGAAGCCCAGTATCCTTTTCCCCAACATTGGCCAGTCCAGGTCACAAATACCTGGCATGATCCCAAAAGGTCAATAGAGTTCATGCTGCTTTTCCCATATCTAATTAATCTCTACATTTCTTTAAGAATTTATAGCTTTTAACAAATATATATGGTATTTTGTTTACTGTTCTAGTGGAAAAGTATGTCTTATTACATAACTAACTAGTTGAGGTTATAGGTCCTAAAACTTTTTACATCTGTATCTGTATATTTTGGCAGTAAACTTATATACAGTAACTTTGTCTTTCCTAGCGTGTAGCAGATGGTCTCAGGACTAATGGGTATAGTGTACTCCTGATAGCAGTTGGAGACGGATCAGATTTCAATCTGACGTCAGCCCCTAGTACATATACCCCTGCAGGAAGAGCAGCTCTTCAGTATTTTCTGTCTCCATAGCAGTTAGGGACTATCTGCATGCTCTCACAGCGTTAGAACAAAATTCAACGGAGAAAAAACCCAAAGTTGGAAGAAATCTTACCTCTGAAGACGAGCCCCGCTCTCCTGCAGTGATACCCTCGGGTCCCACCCCCTGTTGAGAATTCCCGAGGTAATTTCCGTGGTCCCTCGGAGGTGAGCCTCGGTCCGGCGGCTGAATCGCGGCGAAGATCTAGCCCCCGATCTCGGGCGCAGCTGAGAGGCAGCGGCTGCACCCTCGAGCGCGGCGGTGAAGGTATTTGCCTTCTCCCTCCGCAGCTGGAGACTGCCCGGGACGAAACCGGGAAGCACCGAAGACAAGGTAAGGTAGAAATCTTCAGCATAGACTCCTGTCTCCGAGGTTCGAGGAGTTGCACAGGTCGCTGGCCAGGACCTGTACCGCTGGGTTGATCCACCCTAGCAGGGCTAAGCCCCGGTTAGTTTCAAGGGTCCTCCCACGTGGAGACCCTCCGAGGTGGTCGCCATATTGCCCGTGTGGTCGCCATCGCCATATTGGCCCTATTCGCCGCTCTGTCCGCCGTCTTGATCTGGGCGCACAAGGCCAACTAGGCGCACAAAATACATGTGCGCATAAAGTTACACGCACAAGGTATTTGTGCGCATAAAGTTACACACACAAAGTACTTGTGTGCATAAAGTTACACGCACAAGGTACTTGTGCGCATAAACTTATACGCGCCTCGTGCGCCTATCGGGCTGAGCGCATATTTGCGACTTAGACGCACATCTACGCGCACAACCCGCATGCACATCTTAGATGCGCCGGAGTGCATAAAAAGAAGGGTTTTATGCGCCTGTAGCCATGGCACCACTGGGAACGGAGCTCAAGGCCTAAGGCCTCCTCCCAGCATGCCATATCAGAGCCGCACAAAGCGAAGAGGCCAACGCCCTGTGTGCCCAGTGCGAGGAGATCCTGGGAGATCCAGGCCAGGGCCAGTCCCACCCAGGACTGAGTATTAGCTCCTCAGTAAGTACCCCGGACCTCGCAAATTCCAGCGGGACACCCCCCTCAGACGGGGACCCCCAGGGACTCAACGCCCCTTAGCTTTGACCCAGCGTCTATCTCATGGGTGGAATTCTTCAAAGGACTAAACACCTTTGTCCACATGCAGACGGAGCCTCTGGCTAGACAGCCACAGTCTCCACCAGAAGACCCTTATGCCTCAGGGCCCTCTAGGCCTCGACAAATGTTTCCTCCGCCCAGAAGCCCCACCTTTGGGGACATGGACAACTCTGAAGAGGAAACAGAGCCCCTAGAGGAAGGGGAATTCCCCCCTGGGGACAGAACCTCACCAAACCATGAGACGCTTCTTCATCAAGGACGAGCTCCCAGACCTGGTCACCTACAGCCCGAAGGAGCTCGCTATCCTGGACGCAGGCGCTTCGGGGGAGCCTAAGGCGAATCCCCTGCTAGAGGGATTCCGCCAAATCTCTCGCCATTTTCCTCTCTTACAAGCCGCCCAGCAGCTAATTGACCTGGAATGGAGTGCTCCAGAGTCCACATTCAAAGGGGGACGAGCTATGACAGCCATGTACCCCCTGGTCCCGGCAGCCAAAGACCTTCTGACATGCCCCAAAGTGGATGCCATGGTCTGCGCGATCTCGAAGCAAACCACTATCCCAGTGGAAGGAGGAGCAGTGCTCAAAGATGCTCAGGACCGGCATCTGGAATCCATCCTTAAACAGTCGTTTGAATTCGTCGCTATGTCCCTACAAATAGCGGCCTGCTGCACCGTAGTGACACGTGCCTGCCTATCTCAGACCAGGAACAACACCCCTGGGGAGGCCATGGAACCAGCAGTATCATTCCTTGCGGACGCTGCTTCTGATCTGGTGCACACAGCGGCCAGAGGAGTGTCATCAGCTGTGGCTGCCAGGAGACAACACTGGCTCCGAAACTGGTCTGCCAACACATCTTCCAAAATGTGTCTCACAAGGATGCCCTTCAAAGGATCCCTTCTGTTCAGCAGCAAACTAGAGAAACTGGCTAACAAATGGGGCGAGTCCATGTTACCGCGACTACCGGAGGACAGAATTAGAAAAACCAGCGACCCTTCCCCCGATCTTCCAGGGGCAGAAATTCACAACGCTTCAATCCATACAGAAGCAACTATCAAGCGCCCCGCCCTACGGGCAGGAACCAGTCCTTTCGGAACAAGCACAACAAGAGGGGAACCAGCTCTGGTCCAGGCCCCAGCCGTACCCCACAATGAGATTCAGCCGACCCATCCAAGGGAAGGAGCCATAGGGGGCAGAATAGCCCTAGTCTACCACAGATGGGTCGAGATAACTTCGGGCAAGTGGGTCCTAACATCATTCGAGAGGGATGCTACCTGGATTTCCTACGAACCCCTCCGGACAAGGTCGTGGAATCCCCCTGCCATGACCCCTCCAAGAGGGTGGCAGTGGAAACTACACTGACCAGACTACTGGCCCTTGTATAATTTCTGGACTCAAAGCCAGGGCAACAAGAACACTTTTTACTCAGCAAGAGGTTTTCAAATTCAATTTATTTGGCTTCTTAAAAGACAAGTGTTCCTGTGAGATGCGATATGCCCTCTATCTGTAGTAACTAGCATCTCATCCAATACAGGAAGAGAACCTTCTTTTATAATTAAAACATACAGTATAGCCGAAACTTCCAGAAAGATGTAACCGCCCACAAACACATGATGCTGTTGTCATGACAATCTATCCTGTATAGGAAATGCTTGTGAGGACCTCCCTCAACTAAGAATTCTTCTAACCCTGTTCATCCTCCCACCATAAAAGTTCCTTTATCACCCAGGCTTTGATGCACTTTGTTCCTTTTGTTCTTCTCTTGATATTCTTTGTTGTGTAAACACATAGCAAGTCTGTGGTTTCAATAGGAAACTCAGCATGAATTCCGTTTTCTGGAGCCAGGACTTAATTAAAACTGTACCCTCAGGGGCATCTTCATTTACCTGGCTCCTGTCCGTTGAAATAGGCATCTGCAAGACAAAAGCCTGCATCCTGGTTCCTGCAAAACAAGTTTCCCTGTATTGTGGTGCAGATATTGTCATTGATGCCTTTCTGGCCTGTAATTATAGAGCCTGCCAGTAGGTCGATCTCAGGGATATTCTGCAAGTCATGCCCAGAAAGACACTCAGAGTTCATTCACCTCTGACAGGCCACAGTACAGCAGAGGCGTCTGGGTATTTTTCCTCTTAATATTGTGTATCTGATCAATCATATTCTTCATTTCCCTCTATGGGACACCGTTACTGGACAGGTGTCACATCAATCAATCTTCGATGATGAGCCATGACAAAGGAACTTAAAATGTATCCTAACCACTAACCTTGGTATTTATCAGATGTAGTTCATAGGTGTATGACCCTCTAGATTCCTAATTAATATGAAGGATGCTCCCACAAGCATTCACTAGTTAATCAAACAATAACATCAAAACTAATTTTCACTAGGTAGCTATTAGCTCTATAATGGAGCTATACAGATACCTGCATTATAAAAAGGCCCTACTTCATAATAACATGATCACATATGTTATCTTTCAGAATCAAGTAAGTACATAATAGTGGTATAACATGTAAAGATAAGTACACAGAGAGACTAGTATGCAAGTACTATGTTTCTCATATAATACTAGATATCTTGGGCAAATCTTTTCAATGAATACTCTTATTATGAACAACTACCCAGGATATTATTCATTAAAATGACAAGCAGGGATATAATCAATGCACCTTACCAGAAAAGTAAAGGAACCAATAGAATAGAAGAAACAAGAATCAATAGAAGAACTCATACTGTGTTGTGCATACATGTTATAAAGGTGTTGCAAAGCATAAGACATATTCTAGTCATATGCTGCAGTGATGGAAGATCAAATACAAAGGCATATGCATGATAGGCAAAGGCATAGCAAAAGTCTGAAACATCATACTAATTCTGTAGGGTATTAATGGTGCTATGCAGTATTATGACCACAACCTGTAGCAGTGAAAGCACTCACTGTATGGACAGTCCTAATTCGCTTGTGGCAGTCATATGTCCAAGAGATAATACAGCTGTGTATGGCAAGTATTAATTATTAAGGTAGATGATAGCTAGTAATACTGCTTCGTCTTCAGATACTTCTAGGGGAAATGGGGCTCATACCCTTCTTAAATGATGGTAAGCCTAAGTGTAATTGGGAATAATCATAAAAACACGTAAAAGCTGACACTATGAGAAAGTCTTTAGCATATTATATGAACTAAAACAAAATAATGTACTTTGCAGAATTGATAAACCATCAGTGTGAGTCTTTACACAGGGAAAGGAAGAAATTTAATACAAATCGAAGATAGAACTAAGAAAAATTATATCTTCCCCTTTGGAATCCTAAATAGAAACCAACTAGCTTATAAGTCACAGATAGAGTTTATAGTGAAAGGGCCAAGATAAGAAGAAAAGAACAATGAGCAATTAATATACCCAAAGATATAGTAATAAAATGTTACAGATCCCCATAGCAGAGCTCCTCATGTGTAAGGTATGTATTTGTTTCAAGGAGAACAATCTCATAATAAGCATCACAGGCTACACTAGTAAGAAATCTTTGTGAAAGAAAGTGAAACAGTCATTAGGTAAAATCTAGTAAATAGTGTCATAGGAAAAAGATATTCAAAGAAGGGTTCAGCGAAAACATTAGAATAAGAGATAGAATATTGAGATATTAAAGATCAGCAAAGTGATTACCCTAAGTGCAAGCTGCAAAACAAAAGAATAGGAATAGCTTATAACTTAGGCTAGTGTGGAAGAGAAATATAAAGAGATCTCCCTCTTGAACCCTGAATTATCATATTGAAATCACACTGAAACACATCACCCTCTATGTGATCGAAGCAGCTTCCATAGATAAAGATAGAAAAACCTAATACATATGCATTTAGCTGATTCAGCATATAAGTATTATAAAGTCTAAGACTGGAGAATACTACTTAACGTGGAACATACATACTAATAAAAACAGCATCACTTCAAATGATATCATTAACTTGAACACCTAAGTGCTGACAGAGAATGAAAGAACCTAGATTCTGCATAAAGTCATTCCCACAGAACAAAGAAAAAAGCAAAAATCAGGTATAAAGTGTAAGCCTTGCAGTCCATATAATATGTAAGAACATCTGTGACCAAGAATAATTTCTGCATTCAGTGCGTATATAGTTTTTTAGTAGGATTCAGTGATGATGTCAAGGCAGAATCTCTTAGCTCCTTAGATTAGATGCATGTGTATGAAGTCAAACCTAAATAAAAGTGCAACAAATCCGATTAAGTAGTAAGAAAATACTTTTATGTCACGTACTCCCTATATTTAAGTTGCCAGATAATCCCCACATTATTTCAAAACATCATGCAATGGTCCAGACCACAAACATAAATACTCAGACTGTACATTAAAACATATATGTCACAGCACTAACCACATAATGCATTCATTCATTCATTCCTCAGTTTACACATGTAACATAGAACAGACAACATGACAAACGTTTGAGCTCAAAAAGAAAAAAGTACTTTAAAAATATAAAAAAATTGGATCGATCCACAAAAGAAAACAAAAACTCAGGGTTAAAAGTAGAATAGATCTATTAAAAATGAAAAAGGAATCAAACTGGAATAAACTGCATTCTTCATCTCCCATAGAACAAAGACAGATGCGCTTTGTGCTTTGGTACCCTGGAAAGAAATCTAGCATATGACAATTAATATAATGATTAAAATGAAATTTAAACATGACATTACAGGTTCCTTAAAAGTCAAACTGCTGTTATACCTTAATTCAGAAAAAAGCAGTCATAAAGCTACTTTCCTTTCTATGATGGTCCACCCCTAGGAGGCGCTGTCCCCTGTGATAAGAGCTACTTCCTTTTACAAATCTAAAACCTTTTTTTTTTTTTGTTTTCCTATGCTTGTAAACTCCTAACTAGCCTTCTAAAAGAGAAACTTAAAACAGACAACTTTGCATTTAATTAGAAGTCATTTTATTTCCATCCAATATGCATATGTTCCACAAAGTTCTTACTACCAAATCCTGTAAATACCCTAAATAGAAATACGAATCATTTCCAAAAGCACAAACATATCAACTAGGAGTCTGGAAGTCTGCAAAATAAAAGGATGGCACATACTAATATACATTAACCAAAAGTTTTTTTTACTGGCACATAAATAGATAATAGGCATTGCTGCTTAACTCTCTGCTGTTCACCGTCTCACAATCTTACTCCTTTACATAACGTCTAACCAGTCCATAATACAAACGTCCAATACCTGAACTCCCATCAAAATAAACAACCTAATTCATTCCCTTACGTCTAAAAGTTAGCAGCTAGTGAGATATAATCAAAACTGGGAACTATCTATCATCCTTAGAATATAACATAAATACTGTAATTAACACATACTGCCACATAGAGTTCATGCATAGTAGTGCCTGCTGTTTAGTTCTGACCTGTGTTTAATTTAAAATAAATCATATCTTCACACAATTAAATGCAACTGACTTACATCTTTTCTCTACTTTTACCCAAAACATTCTAAATTTCCCACCTCACAACCTTCTGCATATGCATTCTGTCATTGTGACGCACAGTTAACATACTGCCAAAGCACTTTACCTACCTGCATCAACATAAAATAAATCTCTTCCCTCTTTAACATTACTAGGTCCCTGCGAATAGCATCAAATTCACTCCCGCCAACTTTCAAACAACCCACAATTCCCATTTTCAAACTGACCAGTCCACTCCATTACTCCCTCTTCTATCACCTTGCACTTCATCCTTTGACATACTCAATAAAATATTTATATCAAACAAAAACCTTAAAACTCTTACTTCAGCAGAACTTTGCAATTCATTTTAAAAGTGACTCACTCCCAGGTTTTTTTTTTCTTTCGTCTCAAACACATTCCTAAGGGGGGGTTCACCTCCTCTCCCGCCAAACAACTGTTACACTCAATGAATAGGTTAGTGAATTGATAAAGCACTTAAACAGATCATTTCATTAAAATGGCATCGCTCTCTTTTGGTATATCTATAGATTGTTTTCCTTTCTATCTCTCTGCCTATGCACCTGACCAAAGAAAAAACGATACATCCCTCTCCAATGATAAATCAAATCTAATTATGAATGGCTTTAAATAAACACAGGTTCATGCTTGCGTTCTTACCAAATGAAATGAAACACACTGCACATAGTGCTAAAATCTCTTCACCATAAACTCTCGTTAATCACACAATTCTAAAAACTTAGATGCAAATATGAGCATCTCTGCATTAATGGTGGGAAATAAAACCAAAAACTAAGAGAAACAGATAAGTATAAGAAAAAATGTGTGAAGCTTGCTGGGCTGGTTATTCTTCTTCTATGTTTACAGTGAACATAAGAGTCCTTGTGGCCAGCCATGGCTACATCATTCAGCCCTGTACCTTGAGGGGGAGGGGGGAGAAGCAAAACACCATAAAACTGAAAAAATTCATTTCTCTGGTTAATGATACCCTAACAGCAATCACGCGTTAACTCCAAAGCAAACTTAAATATGAACTGATAAAAATAAATCTCATAGACTAAAATAAACTGGAGGCATTTATGTACCTCTGATCACAGACAGTTGTAAACTATAATATCCAGCCATGCAGTTTCTAGTTTTAAAAGCACTGCATTTGTTTTTGTTTAACAACTAAACTTTGGTAAAAAGCCACTAACGAAAAACACCTGATCATACTAATTATAACTTTCAACTTACCAAATTTAACTTATTCCCTCTTTCTCCTTCTGAATCTACACACTCACCACTGCTTTACTCATCAGCTCCCCAGATGTAAAGTGAAACTGCTGCCGAGCCCAAGCCATGCGGTCTGAGGACAAAAGACCCCAGACTGACTAGTGCTGGCTACCCCTCTTTTTCAACTGTTCAATCTGAAAATAGCAGAACTTAATTTAGATTCTAATCAAATCATCAACTCATGTCCTGTCTCCCTAACATATATTAAAGAACATTTTGCAAAAAGTATTCTAAACCCGATGTAACACACAATCTATATACACTGTACAACAAATAAAATAAAAACATTGATACTTACAGATTTTTCCTTTTTTTTTTTTTTTTCTTTCGTTACTTACTCACAAAATGGATCCAACTTCATTCCATATCTGCTCTGAACTCATAATTCTCCGGGATAACCCTCCAGTCTACCTGGGATACTCACTATCTTTGAATGGAAAGCCAAATTTACCCATTCAAGAACCTAGTATACTTTTGTCCACCAAAAGTAATACTACAGCTTATTAATAATTAATAATTATAATAACAACAGCTATTAGAGTCCCATCTGGGGTGCCAAAATGTATAATTTCTGGACTCAAAGCCAGGGCAACAAGAACACTTTTTACTCAGCAAGAGGTTTTCAAATTCAATTTATTTGGCTTCTTAAAAGACAAGTGTTCCTGTGAGATGCGATATGCCCTCTATCTGTAGTAACTAGCATCTCATCCAATACAGGAAGAGAACCTTCTTTTATAATTAAAACATACAGTATAGCCGAAACTTCCAGAAAGATGTAACCGCCCACAAACACATGATGCTGTTGTCATGACAATCTATCCTGTATAGGAAATGCTTGTGAGGACCTCCCTCAACTAAGAATTCTTCTAACCCTGTTCATCCTCCCACCATAAAAGTTCCTTTATCACCCAGGCTTTGATGCACTTTGTTCCTTTTGTTCTTCTCTTGATATTCTTTGTTGTGTAAACACATAGCAAGTCTGTGGTTTCAATAGGAAACTCAGCATGAATTCCGTTTTCTGGAGCCAGGACTTAATTAAAACTGTACCCTCAGGGGCATCTTCATTTACCTGGCTCCTGTCCGTTGAAATAGGCATCTGCAAGACAAAAGCCTGCATCCTGGTTCCTGCAAAACAAGTTTCCCTGTATTGTGGTGCAGATATTGTCATTGATGCCTTTCTGGCCTGTAATTATAGAGCCTGCCAGTAGGTCGATCTCAGGGATATTCTGCAAGTCATGCCCAGAAAGACACTCAGAGTTCATTCACCTCTGACAGGCCACAGTACAGCAGAGGCGTCTGGGTATTTTTCCTCTTAATATTGTGTATCTGATCAATCATATTCTTCACCCTCGAGGCCATAACCCCAGTGCCCCCACAAGAAATAAATACTGGGCATTATTCCATCTATTTTATCGTCCCCAAGAAAGAGGGGACATTCAGGCCCATCCTGGACCTCAAGTCGGTCAACCACCACCTGAGGATTCCCCGCTTTCGCATGGAAACCCTACGCTCCGTAATAAGGGCGATACAACCGGGAGAGTTTCTCACATCCCTGGATCTTTCGGAGGCCTACTTTCACATCCCGATTCATCAGGAACATCAGCGCTTCCTACGCTTCAAAATCTTGGACCATCACTACCAGTTCCGGGCACTACCCTTCGGGTTAGCCACAGCACCCCGGACGTTCACCAAGATCATAGTGGTGGTGGCGGCAACACTGAGGAAGGAAGGATTACTCGAACACCCTTAGCTAGACGATTGGCTGATCAGGGCGAAATCACCAGAGGAAAGTCACCAAGTAACCAACAGAGTCAAATCAGTACTGGAGAGCCTCGGATGGGTGGTCAACACAAACAAGAGTTGTTTGCAACCCACACAGTCGCTAGAATACCTAGGAGTCTGATTTGACACCAAAGAGGACAAGGTCAGCCTGACCCCCACGAGGAGATCAAAACTGAGGAACCGGTTACAAACCCTGCTGAGCGAACCTCGCCCTACAGCTTGGGATTACCTACAAGTCCTCGGTCTGATGGCATCAACATTGGAAGTAGTGCCATGGGCGCGAGCGCACATGAGACCCCTACAGCGCTCACTTCTGACACGATGGAATCCACGGTCCCAGAACTACGCCGCCCGTCTATCACTCCCGGGCAGAGTCCGGACCCAGTTACGGTGGTGGCTGCAGGGCAGCCACCTGAACCAGGGGACGAGGCTATCTTCACCAACCTGGACCCTGCTCACCACAGACACCAGCCTACGCGTATGGGGAGCACACTGCGAGGATTTAACTGCCCAAGGGCAGTGGAACGCAGAAGAGTCGGGATGGAACATCAACCACCTAAAAGCGTGGGCGGTCAGACTTGCCTGCCTAAGATTCGCTCTCAGGCTCCGAGACAAAGCGGTCAGAGTAATGTCGGACAACGCCACAACAGTGGCCTACATCAACCGTCAGGGGGGAACCAGAAGCCAACAGGTGTCTCTGGAAATCGACCCTCTAATGTTGTGGGCGGAAGTAAACCTCCAGGAGATCTCAGCCGTCCACATCGCTGGGAAAGACAACATCACGGCGGACTACCTCAGCAGAGAAAGTCTAGACCCAAGAGAATGGAAGCTGTCACCCGCGGCATTCCAAATGATAGGGAACTGGTGGGGGACACCAGAAATGGACCTCCTGGCAAACCGGGCCAACGCCCAAGTACCCAGGTACTTCAGCTGAAGGCGAGAACCTCAGTCCCAGGTGATCGATGCCCTGGTACAGACCTGTCCACAGGGGGCCCTATTATATGCCTTCCCACCGTGGCCCCTATTGGGCGCAATCATTCACAAGATACAGCTTCACAGGGGACTAGTACCTCTGGTGGCCCCGGACTGGCCAAGAAGACTGTGGTACGCAGACATGAGAAGACTACTAGCAGGGATCCCCCTGCCACTGCCTCCACACAGAGACCTGCTTCAACAAGGACCGATCCTCCACGAGGACCCAGCTCAATTCTCTCTTACGGCCTTGCCATTGAGAGGGCTCGCCTGAGAAAGAGCGGATACTCGGGGGCTGTAATTGACACCCTACTCCGAGCTCGCAAGTTCTCCACATCTTTAACGTACATAAGGATCTGGAGAGTATTTGAAGCCTGGTGCAAAGACCACGAGATCATACCACGCTCAATTAAAGTTCCCGTGATCCTGGAATTCCTGCAGAACGGACTACAGAAGGGTCTGTCCCTCAACTCCATCAAGGTACAGGTAGCCGCATTGTCATGTGAGGGCGACAGCATTGCTTCTCACCCGGACGTCTCACGCTTCCTGAAAGGAGTTAAACACATCCGCCCACCACTAAAGTGGCCGGTACCTCTTTGGAATCTCAACCTGGTCTTGGATTTTCTAGTAGGAACCTCCTTCAGGCCTCTCTGAGGTCTGTCACTCCGCCTGTTAACCTTAAAGACAGCATTCCTGCTGGCGGTTTGTTCAGCCCGACGCATCTCGGAACTACAAGCACTGTGCTGCCATGAACCGTTCCTCAGGCTTACCCCGGGAACCATCCACTACGCACGGTCCCCTCGTTCCTTCCCAAAGTGGTGTCACACTTCCATCTTAACCAAACCATCTCGCAACCATCGCCAGATGAGTTGAAGAATTTGGAAGAGGCTCGTAGCCTCCGCCACCTTAACATCGGCAGACTCCTATCCAGATACCTGGAAATGTCAGAACCCATACGAAAAATGGACCCACTTATTCATCCTTCACAGCGGGAAAAGACAAGGGGAAGCGGCTTCGCGGGCAACCATAGCCCGCTGGATCAAGGAAGTTATCAAGGTGGCCTACGTAGAAGCGGGCAAGCCACCGCCTTTACAGGTCAAAGCCCATTCTACTAGAGCCCAGGCAGTGTCCTGGGCAGAAAGCAGAATGCTATCGCCCGCCGAGATTTGCAGGGCGGTGACATGGTCCTACATCCACACCTTCTCCAGGTTCTACCGCCTGGATGTTCAGGCTCGGAAGGACACGGCATTTGCAAGGGCAGTACTAAGTGGGTCACGGGCAGCCTCCCACCCGGTTTGGGAGTAGCTTTTATACATCCCATTGGTCATGAGTCCATCTGCTACACACTAGGAAATGGAGAAATTACTTACCTGATAATTTTGTTTTCCTTAGTGTAGACAGATGGATTCAGCATCCCATCCTTGGCTGCTGTTACACATGGAACGTCGAATGATTCAAGGGTAAGTCATGTTTTCATTCACCTAGGACACCCACCCTACCAGGTGGCGATGCTTTCCGGTTGAGTATTCTGGCGGTCTCCAGCTATAGCCAATTCAACCAGATCAAGTTTATCAAGTTAATCAAGTTATAAAGTTGAAGCAAGTTGTAAAGTTAATCAAGTTAATCAAATTAGTCAGTCTCACATATATCCACAATGCTTTTCGAGGAGAATACTGAAGAGCTGCACTTCCTGCAGGGGTATATGTACTAGGGGCTGATGTCAGATTGAAATCTGATCTGTCTCCAACTGCTATCAGGAGTACACTATACCCATTGGTCCTGAGTCCATCTGTCTACACTAAGGAAAACGAAATTATCAGGTAAGTAATTTCTCCATTATTCTTTATAGTTCTTGATATTTTTATGGAATATTTTGGATTTAGCATTATGTCAGGGAATAACAGTACAGTAGGAAATTTTCATAGCTCCTTTAATATTCACTGTTTGTATAGGGATACAGAATCTTGTATCCCTAATTCATTATCACTAAAACTGACATCACAGTTGGCACTTATTAACACCTTGTTGGCTGTCTTAGATGCAAAAGGGTTAAGTATGGAAATGTAATTATGCATGTTGGTGGTTCCTCCATAAAAGAATTGAGGCACATTAGCAGAACAGAATTGGAAATTGTCATCTAATAGTGCTATAGAAATGCTTTGTAGTATAAAAAGTAACTTGCACTGTTTATGCCTATGCTATATCTATTCTGTAGACTTTTATTTTTTTAATATATACTTTGTCTTTCATGACTAGTTAGCCCCTTCAAAGCAGATTATATTTTGTTACTGTAGGTTTTTCCCTGTCCCAGAGGATTTACAATCTAAGGGCCTGATTTACTAAGGTTTTTCTCCCATTTTGTTATCTGTGGCGAAAAATGTTTGGTAAATAATGTCCTAAGTTTGTACCTAAGGCAAAGGAGGGTGAAGTGAGTTGCCCAAAGTCATAATGAACAGCAGCAGGATTTGAACTTCAGTTTCTTTGGTTTGCAGTCTATGCTACTCCTCCAAATTCACTACTTGTAATTTGACACCTGTTATAAGTACTAAGGGCCTAATTTACTAATGTTATGTCTCTGGGATAAAAAGATTAATAAATCATGTTGTAAATGTGCTAAAATGTCTTCTCTATCTGTTGAGAATAATGCATTACCTTGTCAGTGGCTATTGATACAGTATAGAACTTAAATTTCCTTTACTACTGGTTTTATGTTCCTTTATCTGTTTCCTTTTTTCTGATAGGGAATATGTGTGCTTGTTTGCATAGGGTAGCAGGAGAGTAGTACAGAATATGCTCCATATTATCAAATCTCACAAGCTGATTCATTTTACTTATGTCAGTTTGCTATATATTATTCTATACTTTCACTGCATGTTACAAGACCACTTGTCGTTTGAGCTCAGAAATGAAAACAAAGTATTCTGCTTTCTAGTGAATCTTTACATAGCTGTTTTAGGCCGGTGTTTTTCGCTGTTTTTTAATTTCCAAATTCATTGCTATCTGCTTGAATTAATGGTGTCTTTCTTGGTCCTTGTAGGTATTGTAAATATGTAAACCATTCACATAAGTGCAGATATAACTCACCAACACTTTTTCTGCAGTTAAAATGTTATAGATGTAAGCTAAAGGGCAGCAATTATCTTTAGCTAAACTAATTTTGTAGCATTATGAAAAAATATTTTTAATCCCAGTCTTCTCCATACTCTCCATTCCCAACATATACTCACTTAAACAGCCCAACTATGCTCTTCTGTCCATACATAAAAATGTACTAAAGTCTTGCACTCAGTGTCCTCCACTGCCCTGAAATGGAAATCGATATATAAAAAGTAGGCTGGGAATCATTTGTTCATTAGTCATGTACACTTGGGAAAACTTCTGCTTATTATGCATTGTTATGACCAAGAAGGATTGGCTGTATTCTTTGGGATCTTACCAGGTATTTGTGACCTGGATTGGCCAGTGTTGGAGACAGGATGCTGGGCTTGATTGAACTTTGGTCTGATCCAGTATAACATTTCTTTTGTGCATCCAAGAGTAGTAAAGACCCTTGGTTCAATTCAAGATGATTTTTTTTTTTTTTACATGCCTCTGGCCTAATTATAAGAGATCAATATCCCATCTTAGAGTGCAGTGATGAGGGGAGGGCAAGAGAAAAATTAAAATATAGGTTCTTGTTAAATTAAAAGGACTGTGGTGGTATAGGCAGACCTGCTTTTTATTTAAAAATGTATAACCAAGTTAGTCGTGAAATGCGGTTTGGGGAAAAATTGTATTGCTCTTCGGAACTGAGAGGATGGATTTTGTGAAGGGTTAAATAGCTAACTTCAAGAATTAGCAAGCTAAACGTCAGCTTTTAAACAAACCATCAAAATTTTACTTCTCAAGTTCACAAGTTGGCCAAATTTAGCCAGTCAAAGAAACAGCTCCAGGGGCATCAGTGGGTGGACTTATTCCTTAGCCGCCCAACCTAGACCTCAGATCACACCCAGCTAGCCAGTTTTCAGGATATCTACAATAAATATGCAGGAGAGAGATATGCATTCAGTGGAGGCAGTGAATGTAAATTTATCTCATTCACATGCTTTGTGGATATCCTGAAAACCTGACTGGATAGCTGTGTCCCAAAGATTGCTTTGAGAACACCTGCTTTAGCCAGTTGCCACTGTTTTTTCAGCACTTACTGGCTAGTTAGGCATACAAATCTAGCCACACGAATAATCCTATCAAATTTTGACCTACTTAGATCTAGATGAATTTTCATTTAAAAACCTAGTCAGTTAAGTGAGCTTAACATTTTCTGTTCTTTGAAAATTGACCCCTGCATTTTAAATGGAAGGATAAATAAATGGACAGATTGCTAAATGCCATTTTATAATACCAGTGACGAATGTCTCAGGAGGTTAAAAGTTAGACCATTAGCCGCATTTCTAAAACCATTCTGAGATGTTCTAGTATGACAGAGTAAACACATTATTGGGCCTTATTGCTTAATTGACTATTATCTGTATATTTTATAGGCTTTATACATTGAAGAGGCTATACGTAATACGTTCATATTGTTGTTGGATAATTGTATAAATGCAAGTGAATTGGCAGTTTTTGATGCTGTGCAAGAATCAAATATTGTTAGGGTAATTAAGATAGGAATTAATCTAAAACCTCAACAAATCCTCAACAAATGTTTGTTTTTTATTCAGACCCTTTTCTGAAGCACTGATTATGCATGTGGTCAGGATTCTAAATCCAGCTCTTGTTTTTGCTTTCATAGATTTGAGATTGTGGCCCTGAAAATTGATCTCTTGCATGAAAAACTTTTGCCATCTCTACTCTTGTCTTTAGAAATAAGTTTTTAGCCAGACTTATTCAGCGTAAAAAAAAATTCCAGACCTTCATACAAAATATAGATTTTGTCATCCTGTGTGCCACAGCAAAATAATACAGTTAGAAGACTGAGGAAATGGGTGAAGTGGATCGACAGTGGGCCAAATTAAAAGGAGCTATAATAAAGACAAACATTTATGTAAAAAGAGTAAATGTAAGAGAAAAATGAAACTGACCTGATTCTCCAAAATGATGGCAGAGAAAATATAGGCAAAATGATTGGCATTCAAAAAGTATAAGGGAAGTAAAAAAAAAAAAAAAAAAGGAACACAGGAAGGAATATTGGGTGAAGCTGAAGGAAACAAGGTATGAATTCAAGATGGCGAAAGCTTGACTGGAAGAAAAGATCGCCAAAGAGGTAAAGTGTGGTGACAAAACATTTTTTCATGTATATTATAGAAAGGAGTAAGACCAGAGGAGGCATTGCAAGATTGAAAGGAGACAAAGAGCAAGGTGTGGAGAAAGATGAAGAAACAGAAGTATTTAACAATTACATCAGTTTTCACTTAGGAAGATATTGGAGAAGGACCATTACTGGCTAGCAAGAGTACAGATGTGTGGTGTAGATTCATCCCCATTTATAGAAGAGTGTTTGGGAGGAACTAGGCAAACTGAAAGTGATAAGGCCATGGGGTCATATGAGATAAATCCCACGATACTTAAGGAGCTCCAAGAAGAGTTGGCAGGTCTGCTGAAGGATCCTTGGAGACAGGCATAGTGTCACAAGACTGGAAAAGTACACTTGTGGTCCCTCTTCACAGGAGTAGCAACAGGGAAGAGACTGGAAACTACAGACCAGATAGCCTTACCTTGTTGGTGGGAAACCTAATGGAGAGACTGCTCAAGGAAATTATTTGTTTGTTTGCTTTAGTTTTTATCTCACGCCCCCCAGAAAGTTTGGGGAGGGTATAATGGGATAATGAACTATCTGCAATCCAATGGGTTACAGAGAATCTGAGACAATATGGTTTTGCCAGTGGAAGGTTCTGTCAAACAA
Source organism: Rhinatrema bivittatum (assembly GCF_901001135.1). Taxonomy (NCBI): domain Eukaryota; kingdom Metazoa; phylum Chordata; class Amphibia; order Gymnophiona; family Rhinatrematidae; genus Rhinatrema; species Rhinatrema bivittatum. Next base: position 188,175,527 of record NC_042616.1, read on the forward strand.
ATCTAATTGATTTTTGATTGGGTGACTAGGGAATTGGATCAAGGAAGAACAATTGATGTGGTTAATTGGATTTTAGCTAAGCTTTTGTTACAGTCCCACATAGAAGGTTCATAAATAAAATTAAAAACCTGGGAATAGGTCCCAAGGTGGCAGAATGGATTACAAATTGACTGACTAACAAATGCCAGTAGGTAATGGTAAATGGACCTTGTTCTGAAGAAAGAAGAGTGATAAGTGAAGTTCTTCAAGGATCTGTTCTGGACTGGTTCTGTTTAATATGAGTGTTATTGCAAAGGGATTAGAAGGTAAAATTTGTCCTTTTGTGAATGACACTAAGATCTGCAACAGAATGGGCATACCTGAGACCTAGGAAAGCTTGAGAAGTGGTCAAAGGTTTGACAGTTGGGATTCAGTGTCAAGAAGTGCAGAGTCATGCATTTGGGGCATGGAAATCCAATGGAGCCATATGTATGGGGGGTGAATGATGTAATGTGAATGTTCTGTGAGAGAGACCTCGGTGTGATAGTGCCTGATGTGAAGTGGTGAAGTAATGTGATAAGATGCTGGTTAAAGCCAGAGGGATGCTGGGTTGCATAGAGAAGAGGCATAACCACCAGGAAAAAGTAGCTGCTAATACCCCAGTACAGATCATTGGTGAGGCCTTACCTAGAGTACTTTATTCAATTCTTGAGACCTAATCTCAAAAAGGATAAGGACAAAATGGAAGATGTTCAGAGAAAAGCAGCCAGAATAGTGTGGGGTTTTGCACAGAAAGTCATATGAGATGAGACTGAAGCATCTTAATATGTATACCCTGGAAGAGAGGAGAGCCCAGGGGAGTTATGATATAGACTTTCAAATACCTGAAAGGTATTAATGATGCACAAAACTCAAATCCTTTCCAATGGAATGGAAGCTGTAAAAATAGGGGGTCATGATATGAAACTCCAAGGAGGAAGTCTCAGGAACAATGTCAGGAAATATGTCTTCATGGCAAGTGTGGTAGATGCATAGATTGCCCTCCCAGAAGAAGTGCTGAAGATAGGAAGAGTAATGGAATCAAAAGGGTATGGGAAAAACACAGATGACTAGAGAATGGAATTGAAGAAATGAGGTAACTTTTCTATTATATTTTGAGGGTAGCCTGCATGGGTGTTTATTGCTGCTTCCCAAAAAAAAATATGCAGAGCAGCCTTCATGGACCGTATTCGTCTTTATCTGCTGTCTTTCACTATGTTATGTTGCTATGTTATGATATCAAATTCACCTGTTTTATAGTTTTACGATCACCTCTGGAGCCCCTTTTAAAGATTGGAATTACAGTGGCCACTCTCCTGTCTTCAGGTACAATAGATAATTTTAATGCTAGGTCACAGATTACTAGCAAAAGATATGAAATTTAATTTTTTAATTTTTTTCAGAATTGTGGTCCAGCTGATTTGCTACTCTTTAGTACGTTAATTTGTTCTATTATATCTTCCGGGTTCACTGTGATTTGTTATTCCACCAAATCATCACTATTAAATATAGTTTCTGCATGAGTATCTCAATATCCTACTCGGTAGCAAAGAATTCATTTAGTGTATCCACTATGTCCTTATGTTTTCTAAGCATCCCTTTTAGTCCTAAATCATCTAGCCAGTCAACTGACTCGCTCACAGGCTTCCTGCTTCAAATGCATTTGAAAGTTTTTATTATGAGTTTTTGCCTCTAAAGCAAGCTTCTTTACAAATTCTCTTTTTGCATGCTTTATCACTGTTTTGCATCTATCCAGCGATTATGCTTTCTCTTAATTTCTTCATTTCTGTACAGAACTCACATTATTTTGGTCATCTTTCTCTGGAACAATTCCATTCTGTTCTTATCCTTTTTGTGATGAGTTCTCCAGAACTGAATACAGTATTCCAGGTGAAGCCTCACCAAGGATTTGTATGGGGGAATTATTACCTTTTTCCTGCTGGGTTATGCCTGTTTTGATGCATCCCAGCATCCCTTTGGCTTTAGCTACCACTTTATCACAATGTTTTGCCTCCTGCAGATCATCAGATACTATCATTCTGAGGTCTGCTGCCAGTTCATCAGTCTTTTGCCCTCCACCACATAGAACACCTTTGGATTGCTCTACCCCATATATATGACTGCATTTCTTACCATTGAATCTCAGCTACCAAACTTTTCACTACTTCTCAAGTTTTTCTAGGTCACTTCTCATTCTCTGTACTGCTTCAGGTGTGTCCACTCTGTTGCAGATCTTCGTGTCATCTGCAAAGAGACAAATTTTACTTTATAATCCTTCCACAATATCTTTCACAAAGATACTGAACAGAATCTTTCCCAGAACCAATCAGTGCTGGGAAAACTGTATAAACTATTCTAAAGAATAAAATTATATAACATACAGACACCTTGTTTAATGGAGAGCAGTAAAGATAGTTACATAGAGGTCCATATTCAAAAGCATTTAGCCAGTTAACTCAGAAGTTAGCCAGCCAAACTAAATATTTTGGCACTTAACTGGCTAATAAGATAACCGCCTAGAATTTAGCTGGCTAACAGGGCCATTTATCAAAATGCGTTAGGATGTTATCACCCTAACGCCCGCGATAATGCCCTAATGCATGCGATAAATACCTTATTGATCAATAGCAGTTTATGGATTTTTCCTCTAGAAACTTAGCCAAAATTTTTTAAACCCAGTTATCTTCCAACAATAAATTCCAGAGCATAACTGTGCTGAGTGAAAAATAAGTTTCTTCAATTTGTTTTAAATGAGCTACTTGCAAACTTCATGGATTGCTCCCTAGTCCTTCTGAGAGAGTAAATAACCAATTTACATTAACCTGTTCAAGACCTTTCATGATTTTGTAGACCTCTATCATATCCTTCTTCAGTTCTTTCTTCTCCAAACTGAACAGCCCCAACTTATTTAGCCTTTCCTTATTGGGGAGCCGTTGCATGCCCCTTATTTTGGTTGTCCTTCTCTGCATTTTCTCCAGTGCAATTATATCTTTTTTGAGATGTAGCGACCAGAATTGCACAGAGTATTCAAGGTGCGGACTCACCATGGAGAAATACAGAGGCATTATGACATCCACGGTTTTATTTGCCATTCCCTTCCTAATAATTCCTATCATTTGGTTTTCATTTTTGACTGCCATAGCACACAGCTGACAGCTTCAGTGTATTATCCACTAATGCCAAGATCACTTTCCTGGGTGGAAACTCCTAAGATAGAACCTAACATTGTATAACTACAGCAAGGGTTATTTTTCTCTATATGTGTCACCTTGCACTTGCCCACATTAAGTTTCATCTGCCATTTGGAGGCCTAGTCTTCCAGTCTCACAAGGTCCTCCTGCAATTTATCACAATTCACTTGAGATTTAACTACTCTGCATTATTTTGTGTCATCTGCAAATTTGAAGCACCGGTCCAAGTACAGATCCCTGAGGCACTCCACTGTTTACCTTTTTCCACTGTGAAAATCTACCATAATCCTACTCTTTCCTGTCTTTTAATCAGTTTGCAATCCACAAAAGGACATCTCTTCCTATCCCATGACATTTTAGTTTTCTTAGAAGCCTCTCTTGAGGGACTTTGTTGAATGCCTTCTGAAAATCCAAATACATTCAATATACCTGGTTTACTTTTGTCCGCATGTTTATTCACCCTTTCAAAAAAAAATGTAAGAGATTTGTGAGGCAAGGCTTGGGTAAATCCATGCTGGCTTTGTACCATTAAACCATATCTATCTAAATGTTTAGTAATTTTATTCTTTATGAGAGTTTCCATGATTTTTCCCGGCACTGAAGTCAGGTTCACTGGTCTGTAGTTTCCCGAATCACCCCTGGAGCCCTTTTTAAATATCGGGGTTTCATTGTTCGCCTTCCAGTCTTCAGGTACAACAGATGATTTTAATGATAGGTTACAAATTAAATGGAATAGGTCTGAAATTTCATTTTTTAGTTCTTTCAGAGCCCTGCGGTGTCTATCATCCGGTCCATGTGGTTGACTGTTCTTCAGTTTGTTAATATGGCCTACCACATCTTCCAGGTTTACTATGAACTGGTTCAATTCCGGAATAGGTATCTCCCCATCATCCTCTTCACTAAACACCGAAATAAAGAATTTGTTTAGTCTTTCCACTCTGACCTTTTCTTCTCTAAGTGCCCCTTTAACCCCTCGATCATCTAATGGTTCAGCTGACTCCCTTTCAGTCTTTCTGGTTCAGTTATATTTTTAAAAGTTTTTATTATGTATTTTTCCCTTTATGGCCAATTTCTTTTCAAATTCTCTTAGCCAATCTTATCAATGTCTTACATTTAACTTACCAATGCTTATGCTTTATTCTATTTTCTTCTAATGAATCCTTCTTCCAATTTTTGAATGAAGGTAGCCAAAATAAAAAGAGATTAAATCCATTGCTTAGAAGAGATAAACCAAATAACACTGTTAAATGAGTGCAAGATGGAACTGTCTAAGAGGAAAGCAAGCAATAATCAACATAGCAATTTACAAATATAGAACATAGAGATGATAGTCACGAATAGGAAGAGGACCCTTATAATAAAGCAAAAAAACAAAATCCTCCTCTCCTTAGACCCCCGCGTTCAAACCCAAAATCACAAGATAAAGAGACAAAAGAAAATGAATGAGCATTAATAAATATAAAACCAACTCAGTTCCCCAAGACACTATGCAATGCAAGAGGCAAGTAGAACTGCATCTCTCCAGGCTAGAAATGGGGTGCAGATAGCAGTAAACCTCTCCAAATTATCCCACTACTCCCAAGACATTTTTACAATGCCAATAACGTCCCATAATTTACTAGCCATTCAGTCTTTATAGGAGGGGAGGATCTTTTCCAACACTTGGCTAAGACATTTCTTGCCACCAGTAATAAGCTCTGACAAACAGCAGTGATTCCTAGGACAAAACATCTTGAGGCCCAGCAAGCTTTTTAAAAAATTATTATTGCTTTATTTTTATTTTTTTTAAGGGTAGTAGTAGCTGCCACACTGTGCAGGTCACCCCCAAACCCTCTGTTATGGTTAGTAGTAGCTTCTGCTCTATGCAGGCCATGATAAGGCTAATAGTAGCTGCTGCTCCTTGCAGGCCACTCCAAGCCATACTGTAAACTTTAGGTGTAATAGGAAAAAGTTACCCCATTTCTTCATTTCCAATTTCTAACCAGCTGATATCCTCTGTTTGTCCCTTGCCCTTTTGAATTTCATGGATTTACCAAAGGGAAGGCTGTCCTCACTCATATGCTGCATTTTTTGAAAGGATTAATAAGCAAGGATAATGCTGAGCTGGTGGACATAGTTTATATGAATTTTCAGAAGGAGCTTCTTATGTAAGCTTCCACCATCACAGGAGCAGCTTTCAGGGCCCTCTATTTCCTCAGGGTTGAGAAAAAGTGCCATTCCTAAGCATTGGCATGCCCATCGTGGGCATGGGGACTTGAGGGCTAGTAAAAAGAAGCTGTGTCACTGTTCGGAGCTGGCAGCACACCTGGTGCCAAAAAAAGCATTTGTCCTCTGTGCCGTCGAAACAGATGCATCACTTGCCAATGTATTGGCTTTTGGCATCATTGAGGGCCTGGTATCTTCTCTCACCAATGTCATAGATGTATTGAGCTCCAGAGCTCTCGAAGCATCAAGCTTCAAAACCATTGATTCTTCTTCGATACTGCAGTTGTTGGAGTAAGCTTCTGCATTATTCGATGCAGCAAGCTGCTGTGCTTTTGATGCAATTATTTACTAAATCACCTTCTGTACATTTATGAAGAATATGGTCTTCCCTTAACTCAATTACAAGAGCACTGTCTTCATCAAGGCTACTAGAACAAGGCTTTGAGTTTGGACCCACCAGTCCCCTTTTGGTCTCTGGTTCCCTTAATTTCTACCAGGCTCCCAGAAGAAATGTTACAGAGTCCAGAGGAAGTGACAGAGGGAACTGTTCAACCTATTCTTTTCAGAATATCATATTTACTCCCACAAAAGTTAGTCACACCTACCTCTGATGCAAAGGGTACTCCATCAAAATTTCTGTGAAGTGATTCTAGTCCTCGCCACTCTGTGATAGCAGAGCCCACCAGTTGAAGGATGTTCACTTTTCCAATGTCACCAAAGACCCCTTTCTCAGTCACCTACTTCATCATTGAGGTCCTGGATTAATGTCCCTTCACTTCTGTGATGAGAGGAAGGATAAATTGGAATCCCCCTCTGACTCCCTACTTGAACTTCCAGAAAATTTCTTCTCCACCAGAGGACCCGTCATATTCCAGGTTCCATCTCAGAAAATTAAATTCATCTGGGCATGGATAGACTCACTACAGGAGAATGTGCTACTTCTTTCAGATTGAGCACACATTCTCAGGTCTCTGGATCATCAATTTGGTGAATACAGATCAGACCACAGCCAGGGAAGTTTTAGTAGTTCTAGGCTATATGATGGCATTGGTTCATATAGTATCACTAACATGCCTCAACATGTGACTTCTGCAATGGGGCCTCTGCTCCCAATGGAATCAGCCTACACAGCCCTTAATTACTTTAGTGAATATCTTGCAGGAAATGAAGCAAAAGTGACCCTGGTGGTTAGAACCATACATCCTTCAGGAAGGGGCACCACTTTATCTATTTCTCATTGCATAACGTTAGCAACAGATGCCTCCACCAAGGGATAGGTAGCCCACACAGGTCCTTTCAAAATCCCCAAAATCTGATCGTTTAGCTAAAAGGTAGTTTCAGATCATCTTTCTAGAGCTATGATTGATCAGACATACCTTAACAATTTTCTCCCATTCGCTTGAGGGAAAAAGCATTCTCATTCAAAGCGACAATCAAGGAGCCATGTTTTGTGTTGTCAAACAAGGAGACACATGGAGACTCTGCCAGGAAGCGAAAATATGGAACAAGCATGCAATCTCAAAGCAGTTTTTCATGTACCCTATCTCCTGGGAATTGGCAATACTCTAGTGCAGTAGTTCTGAACCTTTTTTCTGTCAGGACAGACAGGGGTGACACATTGAACGCATGACCCCCCCACCCCAACAGAGCAGAACTAAGACATTCCCTGTATAACTAACCATACAAAAAAAGATGTTCTGGTGTAATCTCGGTAAGAACAACACAAACACCCTCTACTACCAGCATGTTGTAATATACAAAAGCTTAAAAAAATAAAATCAGCACAGAGCTGCCTGCTAGGATATGTAACTTGAACATCCACCATTTGCGGCATTCAAGAAGTTTGAAATGTTACTAACCTAATAACCTGATGCCCCCTGATGAAGAATCGAAATGTACTGTTAAGCATTGTTTTAGGTTTAAGTAAAACATTTCTGTTCATTCTAGTCATACATTGAATATGGACACTTCAGCGGCTGCTTTTTAATTTCAATTATATTTAAAATTTTGATTCACGAGTTGGAAAACTGTTTACACCACAATCAAGACGTTTTGAGCTTTTCTTTGTCTTCATTGTTTTAAGAGTGGTAAATGCAGCCTCACATAGGTATGATGTTGAAAAAGGAATTAAAATATCCAGAGCGTTATCTGATAATGCTGAGTACTCATCTTTCAGAGAAATCCAGAATGAATCAACAGAGCATTCAAGGAATATCAATTTTAACTTGGTATTGAAGATACATCAAATAACTCTTCTTTTTCCATAGAAGTTAATTTTGATGCTGTGTTGATATTGTCCTCACCAAATAGTACAAGTGATGAAATTACCCATTTTATTCCAGTGATTGAGATAATGGGAAATATTTTTTTCAACCCTACTTGAAGGAGCTGACAAGTGATCAGAGACAAATTTTTAAACTGAACTTTTTGTCTGGTTTCCAACTGAGCAGCAGCATTCATTATGGATGGAAAACTGGAAAGATCACCAGGTTCAACTGCTGATATCCACATCACAATTTTTTTTTTAAAGAAACTATTCATTTTATCATTTGCTGAGATTAACTATTAACATTCAAATAGTTGAGTTTGTGGAAAACAGTGAGATAAGCTAACTTGGCACACCACAGCCTGTCTGTAAATTTTTCAGAAAACTCTAGTTTCTCCGTTTTGAAATATAGGAATAGTTTGGTTTGAAATTCCAAGACATGTTTCAATATTTTGCCTCTTGAAAGCCACCGGATTTCAGTATTCAGCAGCATGATGAAAATTATCACGAACAAAACTCAAACAATGAAGATGTCGCCAAGCTTTTCCCACTTTTATTCAAAATTGCAGTAGATTTCAGTTCCCCGACACGGACCATGTTTCACCACTTGGGCTGCATCGGGAGGGAAAGAAGCCCAAAAATTGCCAACACATAAAGGGAAGGAGTAGAAAAACAAGGATCCAAAATAAAACAACCAAAATGACAGAAAAGGCTACATAAAGCAAAGTATATACAACTGAAACAAATACTGAACAGGAATATAATATAATATAATATAATATAAGAGAAATTATCTAACAAAATTTATATAACAGAAATTATTTGGGACCAGAGAAATGTAAGAAGAGCAATGTAACAAGAAAATGAGAATCCAGATGATTCAGTGAGGTCATGTGAGAGTGCCCAAAGGGTTGAGTTGGTTGCAGAACTGGGAAGTATTATGCAAGGAAGGAGAGCAGGTGCTGTGGGGCAAAGGGACAAGTGAAAATGAAAGATGAGCAGAGAGGCAAGTTCTGGTATTTCGAATGACACATGCGACTTAGGTAATTCCTCCGAGGATAATCCCTCCAGCCTGCAGCAGACACATTAGAGGCCAGCAGAGCCCCCCCAGGTGCTGACCAATTTGTCACAGTTATCTGAAAGTGAACTCAAATCCCTATGCAAGAAGATAAAAAAGAGAACCTATAAAGACCTATTTCGAATTATGGGGGGCAGGAGGAAAAGGGGGGACAAAGAGTGAGAAAAAGAGGGACGAGATTGTGGGCTTAGAAAAAAAGGTCCCTAGGAATATAGTTAATTGGTCGCAGGCCTTTCTTAGAATGATTAGTGTGGTTGGCCAGGATGACCCTTTGCAATACGGTACAATGTTAAGCTATGTAGACACTATTTTGGAGGCATACAGGGACTATGAGGATTGGGCTTAGCTGAATTACGATGAATGATTTAAGGACAAAATGGAGAATCATTTTGTGTCCTGGGGTTCTTTGGATGAAGGACAGTGACGCAAGCAGATGACTAACAAGGCAAGTGATACAGGTAGAAACAGTAGGTCAGCCAAGCAGATTGGAAATGCTGCTGCTCCTAGGGTTAGTCCAGCCCAGGTTGGCGGGGGAATCGGTGATGTATGCTGGCATTCAAACAAATCATCCTGAAGTTTTCAGGATTGTAAATTTAGACATGTTTGTTCCATATGTTTTACGCAGCATTTGGCAACCAGGTATATTAAGAGGGTGTGCAGGTGGGAGTTCTGGTAAACCTAAATGATTCCGTCACCCCCCTTAAAGCCCCGTCTCCAGTAAAGTTATACAAAATGGAGCCAAGGCTCTCTTTATGTCACAAGCGCATGCTGTGTTAGAAATCCTTACTGAACACCTTCAGCTATTTTTGATACCTTACCAAGGGTAAATCAGTAATAGCACTTTCGGTAATACATCATCTGTAGGATGTCAAGCAGAGTTGTTCAGCAAAAAATTGATGCGGAGGTGTCACTGGACAGAATGGCAGGTCTGTTCACCGATTGCCCATTTGAGGTGATGATGCTTTCACCTTTGGAGGTTATCCCTAGAAAAGAGGCAGGCAAATTCTACCTCATACAGAATTTGTCCTACCCGCACAGGGATTCTGTGAAAGATCACCTACCACAGGAGGTCTGCATGGTTCAGTATGTATCTTTCGACAGCAGTAATTACTTTGAGACATTGCAGAAAGTGAGCTCTGATGGCAAAGACCGATATTGAGTCAGCTTTTAAATTGCTACCTGTTCACCCTTGTAGTTTCCCTCTTCTGGGTTTTCAGTTTTGGGGTCAATACTATTTCGATAAATTTATGCCTATGGGGTGCTCGGTGTCATGCGCCTAGTTTGAGCTTTTCAGTACCTTTTTGCATTAGGTGACTAAGCAAAGGGTGGGCATGTTGAATATAATACACTTGGATGATTTCCTATTTGTGGTAACAGTGAGGTCTTATTCATGTGCGCATATGTTACAGGCATTCCAGGAAATGGCCACAGAATTTGATTTACCACCGGCTCAGGAAAAGGAAGGTCCTACTACTGTAATTTTCTTTCTGTCATTGAGTTTGATTTGTAGGCAATGATATCCAGATTGCTTCCGGATAAGCTACATAAATTGCAGGGATTATGGCAGAGGGCATTGCAGACAAAAAAAACAAAACAAACTAGCTTTGGTAGGCCTACAGTCCCTTATCGGTAGCCTTAATTTTGCAAGCAGGGTCATTTCCACGAGGAGGGCATTCATAAAGTGGTTAGCAGCGGTAACCTCGGATGTCAATTGGTTGCACCATTATATCTAGGCTTCTAAGCCCCTTAAGGAGGATATGGCTATGGATTATCTTTCTCCAGGATTTCAGTTGCATTGCCATCTGGCAGGAACCCCTGGTGTCTACTGCAGATTTGAACATTCATACCAATGCCTCAGGGGTTGGGGATTGGGGCGATCTGTTGGAGATCGTGGTGCGCCACCCCTTGGCCATTGGTATAAAGGGAGTTAGGTTTAGTAAAAATCATAACATTTATGGAATTATTCTGTATCCTGGTTGCCTTAGTGTTATGGGGATGTTGGCTCCTGGACAAAGAGTAATATTTTGGTTCAGTAATAAGACAGTGGTAGAGGTGGTTAATATGCAGTGTGCTCATTGCCCACAAGTAGTTATTGAGGGAGGCAGTCGTGCACTGCTTACATCTTAATATATCTATGCGGGTGAAGAATGTGCCTAGGTTTAGCAATCATATAGCAGACAATCTCTCCAATGAGAAATGGGATTTATTTCCACAGCAGGTCACAGAGCCAGAGATGGTTGGAATGCCAGTCTTGGATCATATGTGGGAGATTGGAGCTTGACCAATTGGGACCTGCTGAAGAAATCAGTGGCACCGGCTACCAGGTCCACTTATTGTAGAGGGTATGATTGATTTCAGTCTTTTCTGAGAAGATAAGGATGAGTGGCGGTCCCGGTCCCAAAGAGCCTAATTAGCAAATATGTTGCCTGGGCGAGGGACATGAGTTTATCGCAAGGAGCATCAGCTAAGCATTGGCAGGCTTTGTGTTCTTTGGAAAGGACCAGAGGTGTGTTGATTAATCGAAGAGTTTCAGGATCAAGAAGATGCGAATGGGCTGGGCAAGTAAAGTGGGGCCCGGGAGGGATTCATGGCATCACACAACTCATGAGTTACTCATTTGCCTCTGGTACACATTACAGTTAGTTTGTGAAACAGGGTTTGAAACTAGCCTGTTCAGTGCACCATTTTCTTTGACTTTTTTGGCGCTTTGCGGTTCAGCGAGCTGGTAGCCACATCCAAACAGGATTTCGGCTTTAATGGCATACTTATGTGCAACATACAAGTGAAAGGGAGTGTAGCACACATTCTCTTGCACAGGTCCAAGATCAACCAGGCTGGTAAGGGGGCCATGATATGTTTACGGTAAGTCAACTCGCAGGTAACATATCCCTTAAAATCTAAACAGTTATTTGAGCGCAAGACCCTCGGAAAGTGCACATTTACTAATGCATGATGACAGTGTGCCATTAACCGGAATTCAATTTTCTCCAGTATTTAAGGAGGCCCTGATGCAATTGGGGCTGGCCCCCTAGTGAATATGGGACATATTAATTTATAATCAGAGCAGCTACCAGCGCATTGTCACCATAGAGGTCTTATGTAGTCATTCTATATATAAGATCTGATTTGTGCAAGGACTTTAGTCATTAACTTTTGTTTCAGGTGTGCCCCAAAGGCAGAGGGTGGTCTGGATAGTGAGACATTCCTTTGTACATTGGGTGGGCAAGAAAGTGCATGTAAGGCCTTGTGGGTCACATTTGGGCATGGTAGTTCGGTGTTTGGGTGGGGTGGATGGGTAGATGTGGCATGTGCTGGGAGCAACAGTGGCTGACCCTGCGGCATAAATTGTAGGATTCTGCCAAGTCTGAGATTGTCATATCTATTTGGGAGGCATTGACTTGGGGACATTCTCATGCAGGCAACTGATTGACATGATCAAGAAGAACATGGCCGAATAGGCCTCCTTTTATCCTATGCAATTGTGGTGGTCTGACATTATACCGTGTATCAAATAGTGTGATCTGAAATAGTGGGATAGAGGCTAGAAAAAAGGTAATAGGCAGATTGGCATATGGAAGCAAAAAATGAGGGCGGGGTGGTCAGATCAAGCACGAATAGATTGACATGCTACGTAAAGGCTTTTATAGATCCAACAAGATACATCTGTCTGACATCATCAGGACCTTTTTATTAATGCATTACAAGAAAGCTTGGAAAGAGTTTTGTATACAAGAGCACCCAGGTCACAGTTTGGGGTGAGGGCTGTAGGCATGTATGTCATTACCTCATGCAGGGGTACCCGAGCTGGGGGGCATCATGGGTGTGGGTATCAAGCCTTTGGTATGATTAGGTATTTTGGGGCTGTGGTAGAGTTGAAATGAGGCTTAGCAAAGCCTGGTTAATAAGGCCTCCTTGCTTGGAAACATAGCAGGGGGGTCGGATGACAATGACTGTCTTGCTAGGCTAAGGCAGACAGTGGTAAGAGGAATCGGTTTTGTTATGATGATCGAGTGGCTCACGTACATGGAGTTAGATACAAATGTTGGTATTAATAAGGCTGTTTCCACATCCATGTCTCTTGGTATTCATTGAATGTCTGAAGGGTTTGGGGCGGGCATGGTCACTGAGGCTGCTAATGTTGTTGCTGTTTCCAGTTCAGTTTTTGTCTGCACATTTCTATGTATATATTCCTTATAAAACATTAAACAATATCAAGTAGAATTTTACAATAATAATTGTTAAATTATACAAATAGAATAAATGTTTCAAAACAGCTGATGAATAGAATAAATAACCAATAATTAAAAACTGACATAAAAATAAAAAATTCTCTAAACACCACATAATAGGCAATAATTAAAACATCAGCCAATCAAGAAAATTACTTAAAAAAGCCACTCATATAAAATTTAAAAGTTCTCCAAACACCAATAAAATATTTCAAAACAGTAGACACATCACATAAAACCCAATAATTAAAACAGCAGTCAATTAAGAACAATAAACTTAAAAAATAAATTTTAAAAAGCCACTTTTACTCACCCTCTCCAGCAACTCTCCTACTCCTTTCTTTTGCAGGCTAGTAGCACACACCAGAAACAGCAGTAGCTGCCGAAGCTTGGTCCTCACAGTCCTCTCTCTTAGGACCTAAATCAGGCACTTTTCTCAACCTTGGAGGTGTGGGAAGAGTTGAAAGTCACCACACCACTGGTTTTCTTCTGACACCCTCAGGGTTGGAATTTACCTATGATGCTTACTCTTCTCTACCTCCTCGGGGGTGTGAAGCAATTAGAACAACACAACAGTCTGTCTTCTGTGGCTCAAGACAACCTGCTGCCTAACTCAAGAGATGAGAAACATGCCTTTCTCAAATCTCAAGGCCAATATAACATATCATGACCAGTCTTGCTCACTCTCTCTCTCTCTCACACATACCAGTCACCCCCTGATTAGTTGCTCTCTCTCACATGTCATTCCCAACCACTTTCTGTCTCTCTCATGCACCACTCACCCTCTACAGTCTCTCTGTTTCACACGTCACCCCGACCAATCATTGTCTTTAACACACAGTCCTCACCCTGAACACTGTCTCTTTCACACACCAATCATCCCCTACTGGTCTCTATCTCTCAGAAAACATTCATGCACCTTGGCCAGTCTTTGTCTCTTACACACAAACACACACACACACCTTTTTTGATGGTGGCAGTGCGGTAAGCAACAATGACTCAAATAGGCAGTGCTAACGCAGCAGTGGGGACCAGGGTGAAGGCAGGCAGCAAAGACTCAAATAGGCTGTGCAGCCCGTGTGTTTCTTGGGGGGAGGGGAAGCCAGGCCCTATGGCTAAGCACGCATGTTTCCTCCAAATCCGCCAGGGGTCACCCACAATCTGCGCCTTCGAAACTGGGGCCAAGAAGGAGGAGCTTCTGTCCACAGCAGCCTCGAAACAGTTTCAACCTCCTGGTTTACTGGCTGTGAGATGAGCATGAGGGATTCTCTGGGCTGTTGCTCTCCATGTCTCCAGGGTGAAGAGGAGGAGGAGGGTGCTGGACTGATTCCAAGGTTCTGCTTACGTCAAACGCCTGCTGCTTAGCACTAGTAACCACTTCAGCAGTTGATTATCAGGGAAACAGGGGCAGGCAGGCAGCCAAATGTCTTTTTGGTGTGGAACTGCTGTGGCCACTATGTTTAGTGAAAATTACTACAGTCTGAAGCCGAGCATGCTCAAAGAACATTATCTGCAAATCCCTGCAGCAAGCAGTGGCACCTTTGGTGTGTTTTCCCGGGCAGTGTAGGAGTCCTGCCCTGCTGGAAGAGGAGGAACTCACCAGGGTCCTGTGTGGGCGGAGAAGATTGAGAATGGTAAAATTGCTGCATCTGTGACACAGTTCCTGGTGCTTCTGTCACCGCACACCTTTTGAAAACTGCTGCTCTAGTGGATTAACTCAGCACGATATTTAATCCGTACAAATGGTCCCTATATCAGTCAGTAGTAAGTAGACAGTTCATTTAATGGGCATTCCCCTTAATCAACCTTTGTATAGGAAAACAGAAAAGTGGAAAGGTTTTGTTCCCTTTTTTCCAGTGAACTCATATCTGCTCTGAATGCTTTTCTGCTCAGTTGGAATGCAGAGCTCATGTACCTATTTTCACAGATTCTGCTGATAACCAGGATGGTATAGAAATGTCTAAAAGACAGAGCCCATCTGATATTTTTTGCACGAGCATGGCCCAGGTAAATGTGGTTCAGGTACCTAGTATCATCAGGTCCATCAGCCCCCAGATTGAATTAGGGGTAGATTCATCCTTGTTATCTCAAGAAGAGTGTTGTCTATTTCATCAGTACCTTCCTGTTCTCAACCTGACAGCCTGAATGATGAGTGCTCACTGATTGCTCTATTATCCTTACCCAAGAAAGTCAGACATAGTAGTATCTGCTGGAAAATCTTTAACTAGAAGAGCTTATGACTTTTTAAATGGAAACCATTCTCAACCTGGTGTCAACAAAGCTCTGTGGACACATTCATATGCTAGCAATGGGATCTTCTCCAGTATTTGCTGTCCCTTTCTTCTTCAGGTCTTTTTACCATGTTAGTATGAAGTCATTCTCTGCCATAGCAGCCTAGCCACATACATTTTGAGAGTAGACCATAAGAACATAAGAACATAAGAAATTGCCATGCTGGGTCAGACCAAGGGTCCATCAAGCCCAGCATCCTGTTTCCAACAGAGGCCAAACCAGGCCACAAGAACCTGGCAATTACCCAAACACCTAGAAGATCCCATGCTACTGATGCAATTAATAGCAGTGACTATTCCCTAAGTAAACTTGATTAATAGCAGTTAATGGACTTCTCTTCCAAGAACTTATCCAAACCTTTTTTGAACCCAGCTACACTAACTGCACTAACCACATCCTCTGGCAACAAATTCCAGAGATTTATTGTGCGTTGAGTGAAAAAGAATTTTCTCCGATTAGTCTTAAATGTGCTACTTGCTAACTTCATGGAATGCCCCCTAGTCCTTCTATTATTCGAAAGTGTAAATAACCGAGTCACATCTACTCGTTCAAGACCTCTCATGATCTTAAAGACCTCTATGATATCCCCCCTCAGCCGTCTCTTCTCCAAGCTGAACAGCCCTAACCTCTTCAGCCTTTCCTCATAGGGGAGCTGTTCCATCCCCTTTATCATTTTGGTTGCCCTTCTCTGTACCTTCTCCATTGCAACTATATCTTTTTTGAGATACGGCGACCAGAATTGTACACAGTATTCAAGGTGTGGTCTCACCATGGAGCGATATAGAGGCATTATGACATTTTCCGTTTTATTAACCATTCCCTTCCTAATAATTCCTAACATTTTATTTGCTTTTTTGACTGCTGCAGCACACTGAGCTGACGATTTCAATGTATTATCTACTATGACGCCTAGATCTCTTTCTTGGGTGGTAGCTCCTAATATGGAACCTAACATCGTGTAACTACAGCTAGGGTTATTTTTCCCTATATGCAACACCTTGCACTTGTCCACATTAAATTTCATCTGCCATTTGGATGCCCAATCTTCCAGTCTTGCAAGGTCCTCCTGTAATGTATCACAGTCTGCTTGTGATTTAACTACTCTGAATAATTTTGTATCATCTGCATTAATCCTTTAATATCAAAATGGCATTCTAAAGTTCCAGTGGTCAAGCAATCTGTCCTGTGGGACATTAATGTAGTTGTGACACAGCTTTTGAAGCTGCCTTTTAAGTCACTAGAATCTGCTGCCCTCAAGTTTCTCACATGGAAAATATTTCTTGTTGCAATCATGTCAACCAGAAGAGTCTGTGAACTTCACGTTTTTGGTTCATTACTTATCTTATCTGCATTTCTTCCACAGCCTCTTAACCTCTCTACAATCTAAAACAACCAATAAACAACAAAAACAACACACATATCCAATTCTCAAGCTATATGCTACTCTCATTCAATAATAAAAATAAATTCCTCTGTTCATTGACCTACTCATTGACTCTAAACCAGATTTCATCGCAATAATGGAAACCTGGCTCAAAAACAAGGATTCTGTATTAATTAACCAACTGTCCAACCAGGAATACAACACCTCCTCAATTCCCAGAAAAAATAAAAAAGGAGGTGGTTTAATGCTTATCTAAAAAAAAAAACCCTTCAACTGACTCTTCATCCTTCAAACATATCTCCACCATTCAAAATTGCTTTATTTGATTCGCCAAAACTACAGATCTGCCTCGTTTACTGTCCTCCAGGAGCTCTTGAAAAAAACTGTTCCCCACTAATTGAATATATCATGAATAACATATCTCTCAACAAACCCATCATCATCCTTGGTGACTTTAATATACACTTCAACTTAACCAACCACTCAAAAACCTGCCAAACTATCATCGATGCACTATCAACACTAAACCTAAAGCAAATAATCCAATCTCCAACTCATAAAGCAGGTCACACCATCGACCTCATCTTTATCAACACTGAAGTCTGGCAATCAAATACTACTCAAACCATAGAGATACCTTGGTCTGACCACCACCTAATCCAAGCCAACTTATCTATCAACTTCAACCTTAAAGCACCTCAAATCATTCCAAACAAAATATCTTATTGTCCTCCGTTCAACACTGAACCTCTACAAAAAACTCTTCAAGCCGAATTAATCAACATAAATCTATCTAACTCCGAGGATGCAGCAACATCATGGCTAAATATCACGAAACTAGTAGCAGACAGCATCAATCCCATTATTACAACGACAAAACAACAATCCAAACACAACAACCAGTGGTATAATGATAACATCCGAACTGCCAAACGTATACTCAGGAAAAAAGAAAGAGAATGGAGAAAAAACAAAAATACAACCACACTAAATATTTATCGGAGCCACTTAGCACAATATAAAAATATCATCAACAATACAAAGAAGGAATTCTTCTGCAACAAAATCTCCAAATTTCATCATAACCTCAGAATGTTATTCTCAATAGTTCAGAAACTTACTTAAACCACCCAAGATTCTATATGTACCAAACATGGAAGAGATGACTTTGCTGACTTCTTCAACAACAAAATATCTCATCTAATCCAAACCAACATAACCAACAACAACCAAAACATCAAACTGAACACTAAGATAACCTCATCATGGTCAAATTTTGATACTGCCTCCACTCTCGAAATTCAATCTATTATAAATAAAATGAACCCCGCCAGCCATCCAATAGACAACATCCCTATAACAATCCTCAAAACAATTGAACCCACCATATCTAAAACTATCACCAAAATCGTCAATTTATCCCTGACTGAAGGTAATTACTCCAAATGCCTCAAATCTGCAGTTATCAAACCTATTCTAAAAAAGAACAACTTAGATCCTGAAATCCTCGCTAACTATCGCCCCATCTCAAACCTATCGTTCATAGCCAAAACCATTGAAAAAGTCGTACACACCCAACTTGACGACTATCTTGAAACAACATCCTACCTCCAACTCAATATGGATTCAGTAAAAACCTAAACACAGAATCTCTCCTTCTCTCACTAAATGACTTAATACTAAGAGGCTTCAACAAAGGTGGAAAATATCTACTCATCCTCCTTGACGTCTCAGCTGATTTCGACACAGTAAACCACAATATACTGTTAGAACGGCTGACTCAAATTGGTTTAACTGACACCACCCTACAATGGTTCTCTTCCTATTTATCTGACAGAACCTACCAAGTTTTAATCAATAACAGCCCATCCAAAAATATCAACCTCAACACTGGAGTTCCCCAGGGATCAGCGTTATCCGCCACCCTATTTAACATATACTTTCTCCCCATCTGCCAATTACTAAAAGATAATGGAATCGCCCACTTCCTCTACACCGACGACATTCAACTTCTAATTCCCATCCAAAATTCAATCGAAGACACCTACAAGAAAATCTCGACTCTACTTATCTCAATTAAACATCTCCTAAATTCTCTGAAGCTCATAATCAACATAGACAAAACTGAAATAATACTCATGGACAAAAAACCCAATCCAACTCCGCCACCCCTGCCTTTACTTGACAAACAAATGAACTCTATACTCCCCACCACCCACACCAGGAACCTTGGAATTAACATCGATAAAGGACTTTCATTTAAAAACCACATTTCAAATAAAACTAAAGAAAGATATCACAGACTTCTAACCCTAAGACACTTAAAACCGTTTCTTAACCCTTATGATTTCAGAACGGTCTTACAACTACTCATTTTATCCACCTTCGACTACTGCAACTCCTTACTAATTGGAATACCTTATTCAAACCTCAAACCGCTCCAGTTTCTGCAGAACTCAGCAGCCAGAGTTCTGACAGGAACAAAAAGAAATGAACACATAACGCCCATATTGATCTCCCAATTAAAGCACCATTCGAACACAAATCAATGACCATCATTCATAAAATTCTAAACAATGATCATCAAGGACTAAATGGCTTAAACATAACCCCCCAGAATCCTCAAAGAAACCTACGTTCAAACAACTCAGGATGCTTAAACATCCCCCCCATCAGAGATGTGCATCTAACAACAACAAGAGAAAGAGCCTTTTCCATTGCCTCCCCTAAATTTTGGAACTCCCTACCTAAAGATCTGAGAACCCAACCCAACCTCAAAACGTTCAAAAAAGACCTAAAAACATTGATGTTTCACAAATTCCACACTGACCTTCATACTTCTGAACATCCTAACTCCTAATCGAACTTTCATCCAAAAAACTTCTCTCCAACCAGAAAAACAATCTCGCCTCCTCCCACATAATGATACTTTCTGGACTTGAAATGTTTAACCTCTGATTAATACGCACATTGTTATACTTTTTCCACAATTGTTAAGAGAGTTACAATTTAAATTTTGTAAACCGTTATGACGGCTTTACCGAATGACAGTATATAAAACGCAACAAATAAATAAATAAATAAACAATAGAATGGTGCTCTGCACCAACCCAAAGTTGTTACCAAATATCTGGGCTTTCATATTAATCAAGCTATCATTTTACGTATGTTCTTTCCAAGACCACATGCACATAAAGGGAAAAAGGCCCTTCATTCCTTAGACTGAAAAAGAGTAATGGCTTACTACAGGAAAAGAACTGTCACATCATGCCTCAGTTATTCATCTCTTATGATCCTAAATGACCATGCATAGCGGTTGCCAAATGAACATTATCCAAATGCTTAGTGTGTGTCTGTCTCCATACTCTGAGCCTGACTGGTGGTCCCTCTCAGGATCTTCCCCTGGGGGCATGGTCATCTGCCACCGGCCCAAGGATCCACCCTCCACTACCACGAACACTAACACTTAATCATTGAGTATGCTGAAAATAATGGAGGACAGGAAAGAGGAAGCTTCCAGCTCAACAGAGTATCAAATTATGGTCAGAATTAGAAAACCTTCTAGATCATTTCAACTTCATAAAACAGTTAAGGATCTCATTGATTATTTGAAGCAAATTTCAGAAGTGGTAGAGTGGTGGCCCAGCTTTGGTGCCTCAGAAGAGCTGGTTTCCCGTGTCCTAGTAGCTTCACGAAAGCCTTCCACAAGGCAGTCTTATCGTTATAAATGGAACAGATTTACGGTATGGTGTACTTCCATGTCCATTGATCCCTTCACTTGTTCCATACCGAAGTTTTTGGACTATCTCTGACATCTGTCAGTCAGGTCTCTAAACTTCTTTCCTCAGGGTACATGTCAGTGCAGTAGCCGCCTTCCATAAAAGTGTCAGGGATGTACCTATTTCAGTACAACCCCTTTTAACACGCTTTTTGAAGGGCTTGCTCCACCTTAAACCTCCACTGCACCCTCCGGCCCCTTCCTGGGACCTTAACTTGGTTTTGGGATGGCTCATGAAACCGCCGTTTGAGCCTCTCCAATCCTGCGATCTCCACCATCTCAGCTGGAAGGTGATTTTTCTTTTGGCGATCACATCTGCTCGCAGAGTTAGTGAGTTACAGGCCTTAATTACCTACCCGCCTTGCACTAAACTTCTGCATGATAGGGTAGTACTCCACACTCACCCTAAGTTCTTGCCTAAGTTTGTATCAGAGTTTCATATCAATCAATCCATTATACTACCCACCTTCTTTCCCAGGCCCCACTCAAACCCAGGAGAATGGGCTCTGCATACCCGTGCTCCAGCATTTTATCTAGACCATACAGCTGCCCACAGGAAATGCACTCAATTGTTTCCTTCGATCCCATCAAATTGGGCATACCTGTGGGTAAGCAGACTCTCTCTTCCTGGTTAGCGGACTGTATTTCCTTTTGTTACCAACAGGCAGGTATTCCGCTTCAAGACTGTTTTAAAGCACACTCTGTCAGGGCCATGGCAACATCAGTAGTGCACCTACAATCGGTGCTGCTTGCTGACATCTGTAAGGCTGCTACTTGGAGCTTTCTCCACACCTTCGCAGCCCATTATTGTTTAGACAAGGCTGGCAGACAAGATTCCATCTTCAGCCAGTCTGTGCTACGCAACGTTTTTGGGAACTGAGGTACCAACATCCTTCTGCCAACCCGATAGGGTTAAGGTGCCCTCTACCAAATTCCACCCCAGTTCTTGTGCCTGTTGCACGTCTTTGGGTACATTTGGTGCATTGCTCGGGCATCCTCAGGTCGGTACTCACCCATATGTGAGGACTACCATCCTGTTTGTCCTGTGAGAAAGCCGAGTTGCTTACCTGTATCAGGTGTTCTCACAGGACAGCAGGATATTAGTCCTCAAGAAACCCGCCCGCCACCCCTCAGAGTTGGGTTTGCTTACAATTTCTTATTTTATTTTTCGCATGTACTTTTTACTATAAGATGAGACTGAAGGGGGCCCCTGCTGGCTGCAGGGTTGGTGCTATGCTGGGCATGCCCAGTAGGTGCCCGTCAAAGTTCTGGAAACTTTGACAAATGTGTTCCATGATTGGGCTCCATCCTGATGATGTCACCCATATGTGAGGACTAACATCCTGCTGTCCTGTGAGAACACCTGTTACAGGTAAGCAACTCTGCTTTCCCTCCTGGGCTGTAGCCCTGGGAAACACATAGTCAGTGCGGGATGACAATGCATCAGCTGGAGAGAAGGTTCTTGTTACAGAATCACATCTTGCTGCACCAGGTTGATGTTTTCTGACAGGATTGCTGCCTTTATCATAATTTTATTGAGTTCTTAGTTAAATCTTGGTTGCTAAGGGAGTAGAAATGTGTAAATAAGAATCCTTTATATTTTCTGGTATATTCACTATTAATCTGGTAGCAAACTGCAACGGGATTTTTAAACTCTTGATAAGGGCTTGGGTGTTTTAGATAAAAGGCTCATTGATTTGTAATGTGAAAGTGGCTCCTTTCCTATAAATCAAAAGATGAGCTAGGGGTGGGTTGCGAGGAAGGGAAAGACAAACACACAAACTCTAAGCCTTTATCTACCTTTTGGCTAGCTTTTTTTTTTTTTTTTTAACAAATTGACACCCTCCTTAAAGAATATATCCCAATAAGTTACATCTCTCCAAAAGTTTTTAAGTTCTAAAATTTCCCAAAGCAATACTTACCGAACCTGTTCAGTCCTCAGCAAAATGATTCTCTTCTGTCAGTTGTCCCTCTTGATTGTGATGAGAGTAACCATCGCACTAAAAGCAGTGGGGCAGGTGCTGAAGTTGCGAAGGGGAAGACACTATTCAATTTACTTTGTGGTTCCCAAGATATTGTTATGAAAGTGGACTCCTGTTTCGAGGTAGATAGCTACCGTCGAAGGGCAAGGCCGCTTGGACTGGAGAGGCTTGATAGAAGACTTCACCCTGGAAGCACGCAACCCCCCCAGAAGGAGCCTGCAGGGGTCTGGCCGCTGGGACTTAGGCGACTCCTCTGAAGACTGTAGAAAGGTCTGGATGCAGGCGCCTCCTGCAGGTCATGGGTTCCAGACGGCTGGCGCCTCCAGTAGGTCGTAGCAGTCTGTGGATGGAGTCGTAGAAAAGTCCAAAGCCGGTCCGAGGTTCGATACCCAGGCGGGGTCCGAGTCCAGTCCAGGGTCTAAGCAGGAGAAGGGTCCAACGCCGTACCAGGATCAAGCCAGGAGAAGACACGTCCACCAGTCCAGAAGTCAGCAGCCAAGAATCAATCCACGGAGCAGGGGAGCAGAACGGGACGAAGAACCAGGAACACAGGAGCATACTCAGGCAGGAACCTCAATACCAAGGCAAGGACTGAATGCTCAGCCCTTGCCTTAAGTACAGGAAGCCAGGGTAGGAGTCTCAGGGGGAGCCATGGCACTTCCTGTCATGGCTTCTTTAAGAATACCCATCAGCCGTGCGCGCGGCTCCTAGGAACAGGGGAGGAGGAGCCAGATCGCCTCGGAGCCATGCCGCCGATCCCAGCAGTGGCGGCGGCCGTCAGAAGAAGGGGCTGCCTGCTCCCGCAGGAACCCTCAGCACTACCCGACATCCCGGGTAAGCTATTTCCTGCGCACCCGCCTGCCCAGCCTCAGTCGCGGTCTGCCGCGGCCGGCGGCCATGACACCTGGTCCCGGTCGCGGCGTGCCGTGGCCGGCGGTGCTAACAGATATGGGGAGCTTTCCACTCTTTTCTGGATTTGACACAGGTTAAGTTCCTGAGATAGACTCATTTCACAATGGAGACTGAGGTCCTTCATTCTGGCAGTGAGGCAAGATGAATTTCTGATCTTATTTGATATTATGGAGGTTTATCTTCATATCCTGATCAGGCAAGAACATGAGTCCTTCCTTCATTATGCAGTGCTGGTGGAGCACTTCCAGTTTCAAGATCTTCCTTTCGGTTTGGCCACAGCTGCTTGGACTTCTTCAAGGTACTGGTGATTATGGTGCAGCGCTGCAAAAAGAGGGAATTTTGGTGCACCCTTATCTGTTGATAAGGACAAAGTTGGAACAGGAAAGTGTATTGGCTAGCAGCAGGGTGGTTCAAATGCTGTAGGACTTGGGTTGGATAGTCAGCTTTTCCAAAAACAGTTTGGTTCCTTCTCAGACTCTGGAATATATATTGGCTCTTTTTGACACAATAAGAGGTCGTGTCTGCCTGAAGGAACAAATTATTCTAAAGCTAAACCAGCACTTTCAGGTATTGCTTCAGTCAAGCTTCTGATTGTGTAGATTTATCTACAGCTTCTGGGTACCATGGCAACGGCCTTGGATTTGATACCTTAGGTGAGAGCTCACATTAGACCTTTGCAGAGGGCCTTATTATTCAGGTGGGACCCTCAGTCTCAGAATTATTCCATTTGTTTCAGAGTGCCAAAAGAGAGTAATGACTTACATTGGTGGCTGAATTTCAGGAATTTGATAGTTTGTGTAGATCTCGAGCTCCCCTGTCTGGGTGACTGTGACAAGAGATGCAAGCCTAGTGGGATGGGAGCTCATTGCTTGGGTCAAGTGGCTCAAAGTTTATGATCTCTAGATCATAGGTAGTCATCAACTATTTTGGAAACTAGGGCCATTCAGCTAGCCGTGCTCAGGATAATGTCCAACAATGTCATAGCGGTGGCAGATATTAATCAGATGGAGAATCTGCAATAGCAGGGGAAATGGGTCTGCTGTTCTTTTGGATACAGAAGAATCTGAAGTTAATATCAGCCTTGCACATAGAAGTAATGTAAAATGTGCAAGCATATTTTCTTAGTACTGTGTGGTGGATTTGGGAGAGTGTTTTTTGTCTCAGGTGGCATTCATTCAGAGAGTGGCCAGGAGGTGTCACCCAGTAATGGCTCTGATAGTGACATCCAAGAATGCAAAGATTTGCAGGTCTATCAGTTGGAAAAGAGAGGAATTCCACCAGACTGGATGCTGTGGTTCAGGTTTGACTGACAGGAGGAGGATACTGTACATATTTCCTCCTTGACCCTTGATAGGAAGAGTAATTCAAAGAATCTCAGGTCATCCAAGATTGGTGATTTCAGGTACTCCGGATTGGCTGAGGGACTCTTGGTATACAGATCTCATGCACTGTTACCCAGAACTTAATTTAAATACCCTAATCACAAGGAGGAGTTTTCTCAGGATCTGGTACTGCGCAAGGATCTAGGCATGTCTTACTAGTAAGGGTTGTTCCCGGGTACTATTTTGAAGGCTAGGAAGCCTTCCACTTCCTCAGACTACATACATGTTTGGAGAGCTTTTAAGGTGCAGATAGGCATTTACTTTCTGGATCAGTGTCTCGTGCCCTTAGTTCTGGAGTTTTTACAGGATGGATACTCTGAGAGATTGGTGCTTAATTCCTTGAAGGTTCATGTGGTGGCTAGCACATGTTACGGGGTGTGTATATTGGGTCCTCTTACCTGGACGTGTTGTGCTTCCATAGGGGTGTGACACATTTTAAACATCCGAAACATCTCCCAGTTCATCTTGGAATCTCAATTTAGTTTTGATCTTTTATCAGGAGAATGGTTTGAATCTATTGGGGATAGTTTTCTAAGGCTTATGACCCTGAAGGCGATGTTTATCATGGCTTTTTGTTCAGCCAGATGGATTTCAGAATTGCAGGTGCTGTCTTGCAGGGAGCTCTTTTTGGTTTTCTTGAAAGATATAGTGAAAATTCAGATAGTCCCTTCCTGCCTTTTATCTGAATCAGGTAGTTCGATTTGACATTGTTTAGTAGGCATTAGGATTAGCGGAGTCACAGCATCTTCATTTATTGAATGTGAGGAGAGTTTTGTTATGGTACCTTAAAGTTACTAATGACTTCAGGAAGTTGGATCATCTTTTTGTTTTGCTCATTGATGTTCAGAAGGGAGAGGCTGCTTTGAAGGCTTCCATAGTGTATTGGATTAAGGAGGTCATCCAGGTGGCATCTGTCAGTAGCAGTAGGCCTTTGCCCAAGCAAGTTAGTGCATTCTACTAGAGTTCAGGGAGCCACCTGAGCAGAATTGAGTTTAGTTTCTCTGCTCGATATTTGCAGGGTAGAGACTTGGTCTTTTCTGCATACCTTTTCAAAACATCATCGTTTGGATGTTGGTGCAAGGCAGGAGGCCTCTTTTGCCTCTGAAGGTATTGAGAGTGAGTTTAACAGAGTCCTGCCCTGTTCTGGAACATCTTTTCCACATTCTATTTGTCTGGACAGGTCTGTCTGGGTGATGAAGAAGGTGAAATTAGTTCTTACCTGATAATTTCCTTTCCTTGAGTCCAGTCAGACCAGTACCAGGTGACTGCTTTATTTATTTTTTCTTTCAGACCTCTGTTCTTGCAGATTCTAATGCTCGAAGGTGTGCCTTGTTTGGAGATATTTTCATGGGGAGGTGAATTTCTTCCCAAGAATGTTTCCAGATTTTCCTGTTTATCTTTATGCTTAATTTGTATTTTGGAAGCCCTCCGGTTAAAAAAAAATTAAAAAAAAAAAAAGGTCTTATTGTCCTTAAAGTATCCAGAGTTACTGTTCTACAGGTAATACTGGCAGGCTGAGGTCAGCCTGTATTCTAATAAGGGGTGACGTCTGCGAGCATGGTGTTCTGTCTCCATTTGTTGGTTGGTGGGCATAACCCATTTCTCTGGACTAGTCTGAATGGATTCAAGGCAAAGAAATTATAAAGTAAGAACTAATTTTACCTTCTGTCAACAAGTTTATTTTTAACAGTGCCCCTTCAGAAGAAGAAATTCTGAATGTTCACCTCTTTCATATAATTAGTTGTTTTTCTGCTCATAGCAATTTCTAATTGTGTGAGTGCATGCTGCTACTGTAAGGATGTAATAAGTACTTTCTGCTCTTGTTGATTTGTTGCCTAAAGACTCGAAAACTAATGGTACAATTTTGTATTTCTGTAGTGAACATAGTTGAAAAGCAATGGATATACCATGCACATACATTATATCTACCTTGCATGAAATTTAGATTTCAGCAGAGCTGCTTTTCTGTGCAGACTGTATTAAAGGCATACTTCAGTGTCTAATGTGGGGATTAGAAAATGGTTAGTGTATAGAACATAAACAGTAAATGTTGTATATGGTTTTTAAAGAACAGGGTAAGTACGAGAAACTTATAGCATTTTAAAATGTTAATTTTATATATTTTTTTGGATCCCTGGAGGTTGGGGAGAGTAAGGTGTCTTTATGAAAGAATGTCTAGCATTGTAAAGTTTCTTATGTGCACTTTAGAAAAGCAACATAAGCCTAAGATCACAAACATAAAAACTATATGTTAAAGAAAACATGTAAGATTGAAATTGATGAATGTTGAGCCTTCACAGTGTTTATGTAAGTTGATATTTCTAATATGAAGCTCAGGTGTTTTCTGGTAATACCCTGCAGGGAAAGTATTGCCAATTTTTTGTTTATTTACCTTGAGGTGAATATTCAAAATGGTTTGTCCAACAAATTTCAACTGGCAAGCCTGGGGTTTTAAATATGTCACCCTGCTGACCCAGATAAGTTTTAACCAGGTAAGTTATTTCTCGGCTGAAACATATCCAGAAGAAAAAACTTAGCCAGGTAGAGTTGAATATTGTGCTTTTCATTTACACGTACCTTGATAACTTTAGCTTTAGCGGTCTATGTTCAAAATATAGCCAGGGGAAAAAAAATTCCTTGTGGGCCTGCAAACCCAATCCCCCCTCCCCCCCCTCATATCACTCGAACTTATGTTGGGCTTAGCTCTTGAACCCTCCCCTTCAAAAGATTAAAAATGTTGTTGGTCTATCAGGCTGAGGAGCCACCCACCCTCTACCCCCCATGCCCCGCTGAATTCTTATAATATATTTGGCCTTTGGGCCCCATCCTGTTACTTACCTGCAACCCCATCCAGAAGCCTCCCACCCCACCTGGAGCCTTCTGCAAATCCCCCACATCTGTTTGGGAGTGTGGTACAATCATATTGCTCCTGGTGGCCATTGGTGTTTTGGGACTGACTGGGTGGGGTGGAAGGGTTTGGCTTGGGTTTGTGTGTGAGAGAGGTGGGAAGAAAATGAAGTAGGAGGGGGCCCAGAGGCCAGATATATGAAGAATTTTAGGGAAGGGGGTGGGGAACTTCTCAGACCAATAGGGCCACAACTTTTAAAGAAATATTTGGAACGGGGGGGAGGGGAGGTTCGACCACTGTGACCATCATAGGTTTGGGTGGTTTAGTTGGGTGGGTGGTAGGGAATCAGGCCTCTGCATTACTACTAGGATTTTTTTTTTACCCCTACTTAATTGGCTATATTTTCAATTTTCTTAGCATTCAGACAGGTTAATCCACACCAGTGGATTATGTGCTTCTGCCAGCAGATGGAGACGGAGCATAGCTGACGCCGAGGTATATATACCCCTGCACTGACAGCCCACCAGTATTCTCCATTTGCAGCAGATGGTGGATGTGCATTTCCCTACAGGGGATTGCTTGTTTAAAAAAAAAGAAGAAAGAGGAGATTTATTATGCACCGCTTCTCCTGAGATGACCTTATGGTCCCTCCCTCAGTCGAGTACTCCTGAGGTGATATCTTTATGATTCTTTCCTTCAGTCGAGTGCTTTGGTCCGGTAGCCGATTTTCCAGCATGGACTTAGCTGCCAAGAGAGAACAGCTAAAAGGCTAGCAGGTGCAGGAAGCCAAGCATGGCGGTGAAGGCATTAGTCTCCCACAGCTGGAGACATTCTATACTCGGCTGGGACAGGCTGAGTTCAGGTAAGGAGTTTAAAAAAAAAAAAAGAGAGAAGAAGGAAATGAGAGAGGTAATGTTAGGGATTCCTCTCACCCTCTCTCCTAGTCTGGTCTTTGAGCCTCGGCGGGTCATTCCTACGTTTGCCTCCGTGGGGGAATGGGGAGTTGTGGCAGTTTTGGCAGGTTGAGCGACATTTTGGACTAGTCTCTGCTCTCAGGCTTTGTGAGTTGCTATGTGGTAGGCCGCAGGATGAATGGGCTCTGCACAGTTTGGTTTGTAGGAGAGCCTTAGCCTTCTACCTGGAGCGGACAGCAGGCCATAGGCAGTCCATATAAGTCTTCATCTCCTTTGACAGGAACAGATTGGGAGTTGTGGTTGCTAAGCAGACTCTGTCCAACTGGCTAGCGGATTACATCTCCTTCTGCAGTGCTCAGGCGGGACTGCAGCATGGGGGCCATCTCAAGGCTCATTCTGTCAGAGCCACGGCAGCATCAGTGGTCCACTTGTAAGTGGTCCCCGAGGACGAGATCTGTGAGGCTGTGATATGGAGTTCCCTCCACACTTTTGCCTTGCACTACTGTTTGGACAGGGACGACCGACGCAACAGCAATTTCAGCCAGTCTGTCCTCCGGAAACTTTCAGCTGTGAAACTCAAATCTTCCTACCTTAGGCCACTTGTTTGGGTTCAGGCTGTCTCCATGTATTAGCAACAGCACATTGGTTGTTTTGCCCGTTGGCACCTGTTTAGATAACTGTTGTTCCCCTTCTTTTGGGAACAGCCTATAGCTAGGGATTCACCTACTTGTGAGAACTACCATCCTGCTTAGCCTAAGAGAAAGCAGAGTTGCTTACCTATAACAGGTGTTTTCCTAGGACAGCAGGATGTTAGTCCTCAGGAAGCTCGTTCGCCACCCCACAGAGTTGGGTTTTCTCCTAGTTTATTTTATTTTTCTTATTTCTATATTGAGACTGAAGAGGGGGACCCCACGTGGATGCGTGGATAGGGGCTTTACTGGGCATGTTCAGTGTGCCAGTCAAAGTTTCTAGAAACTTGGACAAAAGTTTCCTGTGCCGGGCTCCATCTGATGATGTCACCCACTTGTGAGGACTAACATCTTGCTGTTCCAGAATACCTATTACAGGTAAGCAACTCTGCTTTCCCTCATAAAAAGCTGCACATCTTGGAGACCTGAGAACATGCCTTTTCTTCTGCTGGCCCTCTCCTCTGGAACTCACTACTAAAGGAATTGAGAACCATCCGAGAGTCCAAATTCTTCAAAAAAGCACTAAAAACTCACTTATTTCAGCAGGCATATATAAGCTAGTAAGGACACCCTCTCCACCTCCAGTATCATGTTCTCCATTAGCTTTGGGTTTTGTTTATTTTTAATATTTTTGTGATATCGATATACTTTTTATTTTTGACTATGTATGTTCTATTGTACACTGCCCTGAATGTAGGAAGAGTGGGAAATGTTTTAAAATAAATTTTAAAAAAATGTTTGTTTTTCCATTGTTGCACTGCATAATATAGTCGGGGGTATGGTTCAGTTTTTGTTGGCACATTTCTGTTTATACTTTTCAGTCTTTCTATTTTGTTTTGGTGAGGGTCTGTCTTGTGCAACTTTAATTCTTGCTGTGAAAATGATGGTACTTATCATTGGCTTTTACAAGAGAAAATGCGATACTCGACTTAGTGCTTACTAATGAGGAAAAGTCTCTATTGTCTGGGTGGGAGCCCACCTCAGCAATAGTGATCATCAAACAGTATGTTTTGATATTGCAAATAGGATGCAAAAAATTCACATGAAGACCCAGGGTTTGAATTTAAAAAATATGGCGTTTGTCGAAATGGGGACGTACTTATATATGGAATTGGAAGACTGGGAGAAAATGGGTAAGGTGTAACCGTGAGCCAAACTAAAAAGAGCAATTACAAAGGCAATAAATCTGTATGTTAGAAGAGTAAACAAAAGTAAGAGAAATAAGAAACCGATCTGATTCTCAAAGGAGGTGGCTGATAAAAGCAAAAAAAGCAGTGTTCAAGAAATATAAAGGATCCCAAAGAGAGGAACACGGGGAAGAATATCACTTGAAACTCAGGGAGATGAATAAGAAAATCAAGAAAGCTAAAAATCAGGCAGAAGAAAGGATTGCCAAGAGGTAAAGAGAGGAGACAAAACATTTTTCAGATATATCTGAGAAAGGTCCGAAGTGATATAGTGAATTTGAAAGGTGACTGATCAGTGTGTGGAGGGAGATGAAGAAAAGGCAGAAATATTAAATACTTCAGTTTGGTGTTCACTAAAGAAGACCCTGGAGAAGGACCTTTGCTGGTTGACAAAACCATTGGTGGAGATGGGATGGATGAAACTCCGTTTACAGAAGAGAATGTATGGGAAGAGCTTGGAACACTGAAAGTGGATAAGGCCATGCGGGCTGCATGAAGTACAACCCAAGATACTGAGGGAGCTCAGAGAGATATGCTGGTCCGCTGCGAGACCTGTTCAATAGATCCCTGGAAATGGGAGTGGTGCCGAGTAATTGGAGAAGAGCACTGGTGGTCCCGTTCCTCAAGAGGGTGAGCAGAGAGGAGGCCGGAAACTACAGGCCGGTTAGCCTCAACCTTGGTGGTGGGTAAATTAATGGAGACTCTGCTGAAGGAAAGGATAGTGAACTATCTACATTCAGGAGGATTGCTGGACCCCAGGCAGCATTGATTCACTAGGGGAAGCTCCTGTCAGACAAATCTGATTGATTTTTTTGATTGAGTGACTAAACAACTGGAAAGAGGAAGAGCTCTCGATGTGATTTACTTGGATTTCAGCAAAGCTTTTGATATGGTCCAGCATAGGAGGCTTGTGAATAAAATGAGAAACTTTGGAATAAGCTCCAAGGTGGTGGCCTGGATTACAAACTCATTATTGGACAGAAGACAATGTGTGATGATGAATGGAACCTTCTCTGAGGAGAGATCTGTGTTGGGACCGGTTCTGTTCAATATTTTGTGAGCGACATTGCGGAAGAGATAGAAGGTAAAGTTTGTCTATTTGCGGTTGATACTAAGATCTGCAACAGAGTGGACACGCCGGAAGGAGTAAAGAGTATGAGAAGTGATTTAAGGAAGATTGAAGAATGGTCAAAAATATGGCAGCTGGGATTCAATGTCAAGAAGTGCAGAGTCTTGCATCTGGGGTGCGGTAATCCAAAAGAGCTGTATGTGATGGGGGGTGAAGGGCTATCTTGCACAGAGCAAGAGAGGGACCTTGGGATGATAGTATCTAGCGATCTGAAGACAGCAAAACAATGTGACAAGGTCATAGCTGAAGCCAGAAGAATGCTGGGCTGCATAGAGAGAGGAATAGCTAGATGAAAAAAGAAAAAAGGAGGAGGTAATCCCCTTAACAGGTCTTTTGTGAGGCCTCACCTGGAGTACTGTGTTCAGTTCTGGAGACCATATCTCAAAAGGGACAGGATAGAGGTGGTCCAGAGAAGGGCAAGCGAAATGGGTGGTCTCCATGAAATGACTTATGAGGAGAGGATGAAGAACCTAAAAATAACCTGGAGGAGAGGAGGTGAAGGGGAGATATGATACAGACCTTCAGGTACCTGAAAGTTTTAATGATGCCCAATCGACAAACCATTTCTGTTGGAAAGAAATCATTAGAACTAGGGGTCATGAAATGAAACTCCAGTGAGAATGACTCAACCCATGTCAAGAAATATTTCTTCACGGAGAAGTTAGTGGATGCCTGGAATGCCCTTCCAAAGGAGGTGGTGAAGACAAAAACAGTGAAAGATTTCAGAGAGGCATGGGATAAACACTGTGGATCCCTAAAGGCTAGAGGATAGAAACGAAGAAATGAATACATGGAGGTAACTTGCTGGTGTGGCGGTTACTACCCTTAACAAATAAGCCACAACTCCATCTTTGCTCTCTGCTTCACGGGCAGGGAGAAAGGAGGAAAAGGGAATTCATTATAGACAGCAAATTACTAGGACATTGAATTTTGTGGTCTGGGAAAAATAAACATAGAGGTAACTTGCTGATATGGCTGTTGCTACCCTTAACTAATAAGCCTGAAACTCTTGATGCAACTCCAACCTTACTCTCAACTCCAACATAACTCTCTGCTTCTTTCATTAAAATCATCCATTGTACCTGAAGACTGGAGGATAGCTAATGTAAACCCCATATTTAAAAACGGCTCCAGGGGAGATCCAGGAAATTACAGACTGGTTAGCCTGACTTCAGTGCCAGAAAAAATAGTGGAAAGTGTTCTAAACATCAAAATCACAGAACATAGAGTGAGATAATCACAGAAATACGACAAGTGAGATAATCAAATTTGCAGATGACACAAAATTGTTCAGAGTAGTTAAATCACAAGCAGATTGTGATAAATTGCAGGAAGACCTTGTGAGACTGGAAAATTGGGCATCCAAATGGCAGATGAAATTTAATGTATATAAGTGCAAGATGATGCATATAGGGAAAAATAACCCATGCTATAATTACACAATGTTGGGTTCCATATTAGGTGCTATAACCCAAGAAAGAGATCTAGGTGTCATAGTGGATAACACATTGAAATCGTCGGTGCAGTGTGCTGCGGCAGTCAAAAAAGCAAACAGAATGTTGGGAATTATTAGAAAAGGAATGATGAATAAAACGGAAAATGTCATAATGCCTCTGTATCGCTCCATGGTGAGACCGCACCTTGAATACTGTGTACAATTCTGGTCGCCGCATCTCAAAAAAGATATAATTGCGATGGAGAAGGTACAGAGAAGGGCTACCAAAATGATAAGGGGAATGGAACAACTCCCCTATGAGGAAACACTAAAGAGGTTATGACTTTTCAGCTTGGAGAAGAGACAACTGAGGGGGGATATGATAGAGGTGTTTAAAATCATGAGAGGTCTAGAACGGGTAGATGTGAATCGGTTATTTACTCTTTCGGATAGTAGAAAGACTAGGGGGCACTCCATGAAGTTAGCATGGGGCACATTTAAAACTAATCGGAGAAAGTTCTTTTTTACTCAACGCACAATTAAACTCTGGAATTTGTTGCCAGAGAATGTGGTTCGTGCAGTTAGTATAGCTGTGTTTAAAAAAGGATTGGATAAGTTCTTGGAGGAGAAGTCCATTACCTGCTATTAAGTTCACTTAGGGGTAGATTTTAAGAGGCGCGCGAACAGCCTACTTTTGCTTGCGCATCAGACTCAAGCAAAAGTACGCTGGATTTTAGTAGATACGCGCGGAGCCGCGCGTATCCACTAAAATCCTGGATCGGCGCGCGCAAGGCTATCGATTTTGTATAGCCTGCGCGCGCCGAGCCGCGCTGCCTCCCCCCGTTCCCTCCAAGGCCGCTCCGAAATCGGAGCGGCCTCGGAGGGAACTTTCCTTTGCCCTCCCCTCACCTTACCCTCCCTTCCCCTACCTAACCCACCCACCCGGCCCTGTCTACACCCCCCCTTTACCGTTGTCGGGGGATTTACGCCTCCCGGAGGGAGACGTAAATCCCCGCGCGCCAGCGGGCCTGCTGCGCGCCGGGCCGCGACCTGGGGGCGGGTACGGAGGGGCGCGGCCACGCCCCCGGGCCGTAGCCACGCCCCATACCCGCCCCCAAAACGCGGCCGACACGCCCCCGAAACGCCGCGTCGACCGGGCCCGCCCCCCGACACGCCCCCGACACGCCCCCCTCCGAAAACCCCGGGACGTACGCGAGTCCCGGGGCTCTGCGCGCGCCGGGAGGCCTATGTAAAATAGGCTTCCCGGCGCGCAGGGCCCTGCTCGCCTAAATCCGCCCGGTTTTGGGCGGATTTAGGCGAGCAGGGCTCTGAAAATCTACCCCACAGAGAATAGCCACTGCCATTAGCAATGGTTACATAGAATAGACTTAGTTTTTGGGTACTTGCCAGGTTCTTATGGCCTGGATTGGCCACTGTTGGAAACAGGATGCTGGGCTTGATGGACCCTTAGTCTGACCCAGTATGGCATTTTCTTATGTTCTTATGTTCTTAGAGAAAGACATGGTTTAATGGAACAAAGTCAGCATGGCTTTACCCAAGGCAAGTCTTGCCTCACAAATCTGCTTCACTTTTTTGAAGGAGTTAATAAACATGTGGATAAAGGTGAACCAGTAGATGTAGTGTACTTGGATTTTCAGAAGGCATTTGACAAAGCTCCACATGTAAGGCTTCTAGGAAAAGTAAAAAGTCATGGGATAGGTGGTGATGTCCTTTCGTGGATTACAAACTGGCTATAAGACAGGAAACAGAGAGTAGGATTAAATGGACAATTTTCTCAGTGGAAGGGAGTGGGCAGTGGAGTGCCTCAGGGATCTGTACTGGGACCCTTACTTTTCAATATATTTATAAATGATCTGGAAAGAAATACGACAAGTGATGTAATCAAATTTGCAGATGATACAAAATTGTTCAGAGTAGTTAAATCACAAGCAGATTGTGATAAATTGCAGGAAGACCTTGTGAGGCTGCAAAATTGGGCATCTAAATGGCAGATGAAATTTAATGTGGACAAGTGCAAGGTGATGCATATAGGGAAAAATAACCCATGCTATAGTTACACAATGTTAGTTTCCATATTAGGTGCTACTACCCAAGAAAGAGATCTAGGCGTCATAGTGGATAACACATTGAAATTGTCGGTTCAGTGTGCTGCGGCAGTCAAAAAAGCAAACAGAATGTTGGGAATTATTAGAAAGGGAATGGTGAATAAAACGGAAAATGTCATAATGCCTCTGTATCGCTTCATGGTGAGACTGCACCTTGAATATTGTGTACAATTCTGGTCGACGCATCTCAAAAAAGATATAATTGCGATGGAGAAGGTACAGAGAAGGGCTACCAAAATGATAAAGGAAATGGAACAGTTCCCCTATGAGGAAAGACTAAAGAGGTTAGGGGGTAGATTTTCAAAGGGGTATGCGCGTACCCCCCGAAAACCTACCCCAAACCCCCCTGTGCGCACCGAGCCTATTTTGCATAGGCTCGGCGGCGCGCGCAAGCCTCGGGACGCGCGTAAGTCCTGGGGCTTGCATGGAGGGGCGTGTTGGGGGGTGTACTGCGAGTGACGTGGCGTTTGGGGGGCAGGCCACTAGTGACTCGGCGTTTTGGGGGCAGGCCCGGGGACGTGGCGCCGGCCCGGGGGCGTGGTCGAGGCCTCCGGACCAGCCCCTGGGTCGGGTGATGGCGCGCGGAGATTTACGCCTGTTTTACGCAGGCGTAAATCTGCCAACAAAGGTAGGGGGGGGGTTTAGATAGGGCCAGGGGGGTGGGTTAGGTAGGGGAAGGGAGGGGAAGGTGAGGGGAGGCAGAAGGAAAGTTCCCTCCGAGGCCGCTCCGATTTCGGAGCGGCCTCGGAGGGAACAGGCAGCGCGCGCTGGGCTCGGTGCGCACAGGTTGCACAAATGTGCACCCCCTTGCGCGCGTATCTTATAAAATCCAGCGTACTTTTGTTCATGCCTGGTGCACGAACAAAAGTACGCCCGCGCATACATTTATAAAATCTACCCCTAGGACTTTTCAGCTTGGAGAAGAGATGGCTGAGGGGGGGATATGATAGAGGTTTTTAAAATCATGAGAGGTCTAGAACGGGTAGATGTGAATCAGTTATTTACTCTTTCGGATAATAGAAAGACTAGGGGGCACTCCATGAAGTTAGCATGTGGCACATTTAAAACTAATCGGAGAAAGTTCTTTTTCACTCAATGCATAATTAAACTCTGGAATTTGTTGCCAGAGGATGTGGTTAGTGTAGTTAGTATAGCTGTGTTTAAAAAGGGATTGGATAAGTTCTTGGACGAGAAGTCCATTACTTGCTATTAATTAAGTTGACTTGGATAATAACCACCGCTATTACTAGCAACGGTAACATGAAATAGACTTAGTTTTTGGGTACTTGCCAGGTTCTTATGACCTGGATTGGCTACTGTTAGAAACAGGATGCTGGGCTTGTTGGACCTTTGGTCTGACCCAGTATGGCATGTTCTTATGTTCTTACGGTAGAAGGTAACGGGAATTGGACTACCATAATCTTGCTGGGCAGACTGGATGGGCCGTTGGTCCTTTTCTGTCATTTCTATTTTTCTATGTTTTATCTCTTCATTTCTATTTTAACTAAAATTTGCTTTTTATTAATTTCAGCTGCATGCAGAAAGTGATTTTGAATATTATAGTTGAAAATATTTTTTCAAACACATTTTATTTTCATCGTGTTTATTTTAAGCAAGGGATGGACTTAGTATTCTCTTTAAGGATTGGGTTGCTAGCCAATCCTTAAAGGGAACACTGGGTGTTGGATAGAAGGAGATTGGGATTGGATCTTGACTTTGTAAAATTTGGTTCGGTGGACCATGAGGATAAAGCAAAGTTGAAAGTATACCCTGATATAAAACAGGTTGAAAAGCTTTGGTATAATTAACTGTTTCTTCTTAACCTGTTCCATACTATAATTTTATAAATCTCTATCATATCCCCTCTTTTATCTCTTCTTCTTGCCTTAGCCTTTGCCCTAGCTCTTCATAAGGGAATTGATCTATGTCCATAATATTTTTTGTTGCCTTTCTCTAGATCTATTTCTCTTTTGAGATGCATTGCCCAAAATTACCCACAGTACTGAAGATGTGGATACACTGTGGATCAATACAGAGTCATTTTAATATGCTCAGTTTTGTTTTTTGTTCCTTTCTGAAGAATTTCTAACGTTTTTTGTTTTTATGTTGCTTCTGCATACTTCATAAAAACAGGAAAGCAACAGTAAAATGTCTGTCTCTAAACAACATACCAAATGGATCATACGCCTAGACATTGAATTGTTTAATATGTTTTATAATATATCTCATGTGGCCTAAAGGTTTTTAAGGCTTCTTATCCAAGACATTTTCCAGACTGTTCTAAGCCCGGTACTGACATCAGATTAGACCTTCAAAGGCATAGGCATTGACAACATCGGCATGAAAGCCAATTCACTTCACTCGACCAGCCTTCGGTATCAGAATTTTCCTGGCATGTAGACAGATGGACTCAGGACCAGTGAGTTATGCACCTCTACCAGCAGTTGGAGACAGATCAAACTGATGCCACAGTATATATACTCCTGCAGTGACATCAGCCTGCCAGTATGCTCTGTCTCCAGCAGATGGTGGACATGCATCTCCCTTTTGGGGATTTCTTCAGCTTTTAGAAGAATTTTGAAAGGAAAATTGATTGCCCCGCTCTCCTATGTTGATACCAGATGGTCTCTCTCACGTTGAGAATTTCTGAGGTGATTTCCTTGTTCCCTCAGATGTTTGCCTTGGTCCGGTAGCTGGTTTTTCAGCTGGTATGGGCTTAGCTGATTGTACAGATTAAAGGCAGTGGGTGCAGGAAGCTGAGCACGATGGTGACGGCATATGTCCTCTCCCCCTGCAGCTGGAGTCTTGCTGTACTCAGCCAGGAAGGGCTGAGCTTGCAAAAGCGTTACCCCCCCAAAAAAAAGGTGTGCGTGAAGGTGGGTTGTTTTCAGGGATTCCCCTTCTCTGGTCTCCGAGCTCGGCGCGCTATTCTGATTTTGTTCCAATCTGAGAAAGGTTCGGGGACAGTGACATCCTGGCGGGTTAAGCAGCTTTTTTTGGCTAAGCCCCGCTCTGAGGCTTTTCCGCTGCATGCTTTGTGGTAGATTGCAACAGCATTTTTGTACACTCTTACATAAGATCATAAGATATGACATACTGGGTCAGACCAAGGATTAATCAAGCCCAGTATCCTGTTTCCAGTAGTGTCCAATCTAGGTCACAAGTACCTTGCAAATACCCAAACATTAAATAGATCACAAGCCACTTTTCCTTATTGATTAATATATGGACTTCTCCTCTAGGAAATTATCCACACCTTTTTTAAATCCAGTTACACTGACTGCTGTAATCACATCCTCTGGTAATGAATTCCAGAGCTTAACCATGCGCTGCGTGAAAAAGAATTTTCAATTTGTTTTAAATGAACTACTTGCTAACTTCATGGAGTGCCTCCTAGTCCTTCTAATATCTGAGAGTGAATAACTGATTTACATTAACTTGTTCAAGTCCTTTCATAATTTGGTAGACTTCTCATATCCCTCCTCAGTCATCTCTTCTCCAAACAGAACAGCCCTAAGTTCCTTAGCCTTTTCTCATAGGGCAGCAATTCCATGCCCCTTATCACTTTCTCTGCACTTTCTCCGGTGTAACTGTATCTCTTTTTGAGATGCGGCAAATAGAATTGCACATGGTATTCAAGATGTGCTCTCACCATGGAGCAATAAAGAGGCATTATGACATTGATTGTTTTATTTGCCATTCCCTTCATAATAATTCCTAACATTGTTTGCTTTTTTGACTGTCACAGCACAATGAGCTGATGATTTCAATGTATTATCTACTATGATGCCTAGATCTCTTTCCTGGGTGGTATCTCCTAAGATAGAACCTAACATTGTGAAACTACGGGAAGGGTTATTTTTCTCTTGATGCATCACTTTGCACTTTTTTCCATTAAATTTCATCTTCCGTTTGGAAGTCCAATCTTCTAGTCTCGCAAAGTCCTCCTGCAATTTATCACAATCTGCTTGAGATTTAACTACTCTGCATAATTTTGTGTCATCCACAAATTTGATCATCTCGCTTGTCATACCCCTTTTCCAGATCATTAAAAAGCATCGGAACAAGTACAGATCCGTGAGGCACTACCTTTTAGCAATGTAAAAACTGACCATTTAATCCTACTCTCTGTTTCCTGTCCTCTAACCGGCTTGCAAACCACAAAAGGACATTGACTCCCATCCCATGACCTTTTAGTTTTCTTAGAAGCCTCTCGTGCAGGTCTGTCAGTCGCCTTCTGAAAATCCAAATACACCACATGTACTGGTTCTCCTATGGTCCACGTGTTTATTTACCCCTTCAAAAAAAAAAAAAAAAAAAAAGAAGCAGATTTGTGAAGCAAGACTTCCCTTGGGTAAATCCATGCTGGCAGTGTCCCATCAAACCATGTCTATTTAAATGTTTTGTGATTTTATTCTTTATAACTGTTTACACAATTTTTCCCGGCACTGAAGTCAGGCTCACCGATCTATAGTTTCCTGGATCACACCTGGAGCCCTTTTTAAATATCGGGGTTACATTGGCCATCTTCCAGTCTTTAGGTAAATTGGATGATTTTAATGATAGGTTACACATTATTTTAGAAAGTTCTGAAACTTCATTTTTTAGTTGTTCCAGAACCATTGGGTGTATACCATCTGGTCCAGATGATTTACTACTCCTCAGTTTGTCAATCTGGCCTACCAGGTTCACCATGATTTGGTTCAGTTCATCTGAAACATTTCCCTTGACACGATCTCTGGTACGGATATCTTTCCAGCATCCTCTTCAGCAAACACTGAAGCAAAGAAATCGTTTTATCTTTCCGCGATGGCCTTATTTTCCCTAAGTGCCCCTTTAACACCTCGATAGTGTGCATTAGGCTGCTCTCTTCTGGATGTCAGTTCAGCGAGGTTTCTGCGCTGTGCATCAAAGCTGTGCTTCCAAGTTTTTGGACGCTTAAGTTGGGCATCCAGGTTGTAGCGACCTATGGTTTGGACGCACGTTTCATCTGGGTGCACTAATTGGCTGTGTTTGTGTGCGCTTAGATTGGGACGCTTAGCATTGTGGCGCCCAACCCCGGGTGCCTAAAATTTGGGTGCCTAAAATTTTAAATGCGCAAAAAAGGTCACCTATAGCTAAGTAACCTAAGCTCCTTGTCCTGTGTGCTGCCTGTCTTATATAGGTGTCTCAGGCTGGCGTGCTCTCTAACTTTTGCTTGTGCTGTTTAGAGGCTCAGGGAGAATTACCTTCCTCTGATTTTACTAAGCCTGGCTCTTCCCAGCCTGATGAGGTAATGGGTAAAATTGTGTCAGCAGGAATGCCTGATTTTGGAACTCCCTTGACTGCTTCCTCAGCCGGGAATGGCAGCTCTATAGGTACCGCACAAGTGCCTCCTTGCTTTGTTATGGATCCTTCAACCTTTTCTTGGGTATAATTTTTTTTCAGGGATTATAATCCTTCCTTCAGGCGCAATCCTCAGCCCCGTCCAATCCTGTCAGATTAGATCCTCAGAGTGTGGGCTCTCCATCTTCTGGTACTATGTTTAAGTGCCGAAGGTACTCCTCGAGGTGCAATTGTTCCTGACAGGAATCTTGAAGGCACTGATAATGAGGCAGATCCTGACACTCTGGAGGATGGGGAAATCCCCCAGGATTCGAACCACACAGGACTATTTTGCGATTCTTTCATAGAGATGAACTGCCTGCTCTGATCTCCCAGACATTGAAGATGCTGGGCTTCCCTGGGGTGGATTTCATGTCTGAACCAAAGAGAAATCCCTTTTTGGTTTCTGTGTGTAAAGCCTCTTGTTTTTTTCCTAGTTATGGAGGCCATTCAAGAATTGATTGATCTTGAGTGGGTCATCCCGGAAGCAAATTTTAAAGTAGGTCAGAGCTTGGAAGGCCTATACCTCCTGGATCTACTGTGTTTTCTGAAAGTGGATGCACTTATCTGTGCTGTCTCTAAATGGACGACTATCCCTTTGGAGGGAGGATCGGCAGCATGATAGGAAAATTGAGGCCATCTTTAAACAAGCATTTGAAGCAGTGGCAATGACATTGCAGATAGCTTCCTGTTGTTCTCTGGTGGCTTGCTCTTGTTTGTTTCTCTCTCAGGAGGTTTAATAACTCTGGAATGAATTCCAGGGCAGTTATGGAACTCAGCGCCGTCTTTTTATCAGATACAGGCTGCGATTTGGTCTGCACCTTGGCTGCAGGAGTAGCTTCAGTAATAGCAGCCAGACGCCAGTTATGGCTGAGAAATTGGGCTGGCCGATGCGACCTCCAAGGCTAACCTTATGAAATTGCCCTTTAAAGACTCGCTTGTATTTGGAAGCGAATTGGAGAAGCTGGCCAGTAACTGGGGCGAAGCTCCAGTTACTTGGTTGCTGGAAGTTAAGAAGTAGCTACCTTGCCTCTTTGGTAGGCGGGGTTGTCTGAAGTTCCAAGCATTTTTGTCCCTACAGAGGAACCACCTGTCAGGGGACTCAGCCTTTGGCAGGTCTCAGTCCTTTTGTCCCAGTAGCACAAGCGGGGCGTGGGCTCGGGTAGTGGAACTTCCTGAGCCTCCCAATGAAGGTTTGCCGATTCACCCCCAGGAACAGGAGATAGTGGGACACCTCTCTCTTTTTTTATCAAAGGCAGGCTGAGATCACATCGGACCAGTGGGTCCTGGAACTGATATGAAAAGGATAGGTGCTGGAATTTCGCAGTGTTCCTCAAGACTTGTTCATGGTATCTCCCTGTCACTCCCCGCAGAAGAAGGAGGCGGTGGACTATACCCTGTCAAGGATTTTCTGTTTGAGGGCTGTGGTTCCATTTATTTCGTTGTGCTCAAGCAGGAGAGCTCCTTTGGTCCCATACTGGATCTCCAAGGGGTCAACCATCATTTGTGGGTGACTCATTTTCACATGGAAACATTGTGCTCAGTGAGAATGGCTGTACAGTCAGTGGAATTCCTGACTTCCTTGATTCTGTCTGAAGCATACCTCCATATTCCTATCCAATTGGAAAATCAGCGTTTTCTGCGCTTCAGTGTTGGGGTGCCATTATCAGTTTCGGGTGCTGCCTTTTGGTCTAGCCACCACTTCCAGAACCTTTTCCAAGGCAATGGTGGTAGTGGCAGCAGAGTTTTGAAAGGATGGGATCCTGGAGGTGGAGGTGAGGCGCCGTTGTGCATTTCCTGGTCGAGGTTATTCCAGGGTTAAGGAATCTTTCTTGGCCCAGTTGGGGCCTCTACACTGCAATTTCCGGGACTGTGACATCATCAAGGAGGGACCGGCATGGGACCTATAAGTCCGGCCCTTTTACGGCGCCGAAGCCGCGTGTGCCTAAGGGGCGCGCGACTTTGTCCCGTTTTCACAATAACTGAAATTTTTTCATAGATACCTCTACCTCGGGTAAGTTCAAGAAGTTTAAGACATTATTATCTCTATCTTCTCAAGCCTCCATTTAATAATAAGGGTCCAAGTTATTATTGCCATAAGCTGTAATATACTGTGGAGTCCAAGTTTAGAAACTTTGTGATTGAATCAAAATGCCTCATAGTGTAAGAAAAAGAAGGGCTAAAGAGAAAGCCAGCCCTGGAGCTTCTCTTAACCGTGAAATGTCCTGTCCAATGGATGCCCACATTGTTAGAGGAGGAGCTGAATCGGGAGTGCAGTTGCTGAGGCAGGGGACTTTGGATGCGTTTCAAGTTCCAGTGCCTGACTCTGACATCTCGCTTTCCCCGATATTGAGAGAAGCGCAGGCAAACACTGCATACTTAGGGTCCCGGATTTGGAGCTGGCATCACTGCATGCCGAAGTTGCTAGCAGTATTGAAGGGCAGGCAGGGCCTCCTAGACCGGGAGGACAAAGTGGAGACATTGGGAACATTTTTCCTGGCGAGTTTACCAGTAGTCGAGCTAAGGGGGAACAGGGATTAGTTGCTGGACATGATTAATCTACTCCTTCTATTTCAACTTT
Organism: Rhinatrema bivittatum; assembly: GCF_901001135.1. Lineage (NCBI taxonomy): Eukaryota > Metazoa > Chordata > Amphibia > Gymnophiona > Rhinatrematidae > Rhinatrema > Rhinatrema bivittatum. The sequence continues at coordinate 188,218,517 of NC_042616.1, forward strand.
TTCCTACTCATTACAGAAACCGGCGAAAGTGACTTTAGAGTCTTTATGGTCTGCAATAGAAGGTTTGGGAAATTTGATTGTAAATAAAATTCTTCCTATTAATGATGTTTGTAAAGAACATGAAGTGAGAATGTTAACTATGGAGAATACACTTAAAAGTGTTGTTTCACAGAATACAGAGATAAAAACCTTACTGAGTTCTAGTAAAATATCTCAAGAGTCTATAATGAAGGATAATATAAAATTGGTAAATATATTGGAGAGATGGAAAATGCATTAAATGCTAGGAATTTGAGATTTGTCAACTTTCCTAAGTTGTTACATATATCTCCGAAAGAGATGTATAGAAAATATTTAATAGAGATACTAAAAGTACCTGAAGAAAATATTCCACCGTTGGTGAGAGTTTTTTTTATCTACCATCAGGAAGAAAAGGTTTAGAAGGTAGGAATAGAGGAGAAGTTCGAGAGCCTGAAGGAAAGATTCCATTGTTAAATGTTACAGAAATGTTAGAGACCTCAGATTCTAATCTTGCTGAACCTAGTACTATGATTGTTACATTTGCATTGGAAATAGATAAAGAGTGGATATTTAGATTGTTTTTTTAAGTATCGCTCATATAGCTTTCTAAATATGCAAGTGAGAATATTTCCTGATGTGTCAAGGTCGACGCAAAAGAAAAAGAAGCAATTTTTGCTTCAAAGAACACAGGTCTTACAAATAGGTACTAGCTTTTTATTGAAGTTTCCTTGACGGTGTCAAATTAAATATAAAGGGTCGAACTATCTATTTTTTCTCCCTTCACAGTTAACCCAGTTTCTTTCTGATAAAGTAAAAATACATGAGGGAGTGGAGGATCAAAGTCCAGTCGTATCCATTACCCCAAATATGCTGTGATTATCTCTCATTATGAAATTTCTCCTCCTTGCAGCTTTAAAGGCAGTGTTTCTTTAAAATATTTTTTCTTCTTTTTTCTAAGTTTATAGAATGAGAGTTGGCGAAGGATCCTTATTATATTATAGTATAGAGGTTCTTAGGTATGAAGTATAGAGTAAGGATAAGGATGGTAATAAGTGTATTGCCGCTTTACTTGTAAATTGATTATAATACTTCATGTTCTATGTCAAGTTTTTATCTTGATATGTAAATTGATAAAATGTTCCATAAACATAAAATTAAAAAAAAAAAGAAAGGATAGGATCCTAGCACACCCATATTTAGACTGGTTGATTAGGGCCAAATTTCTCAAAGAGAGCCGTCTGGTGACCTGCAGGGCAACTTCCCTATTGCAGAACCTTGGCTGGGTGGTGAACCTGACCAAGAGCAAACTGCAACCATCTGTCGTTGGAGTATCTGGGTCTGTGGTTTGACACAAAGCAGGGCAGCAGTTAAGCAACAAGGCTGCAGGGTTGATCGGTCCAGGTAATGTCGGACAAAGCAATGAATGTGGCTTACATCAATCGGCAGGGAGGAACCAAGAGCCAGCAAGTATCTAAAGAAATAAACCAACTTATGGCATGGGTTGAAATGCATCTTCAGGACATTTCGGCATCTCACATTGCAGGAAAAGACAATGTAAGAGCAGACTTTCTCGGCAGAGAGAGTCTGGACCCTGGAGAATGAGTATTGTCAGACGAGGCATTTCAGCTGATAGTGGATTGCCGGGCTCTTCCCTTTCTAGACCTGTTGGTGACTTCTTGCAGTGCGAAAGTTCAATTCTTCAGTCGCTGGAGAGATCCGAAATCCATGGGTATCGATGCTGTCATGCAGGCTTGGTCGGAAGGCAAGCTGCTGTATGCCTTTCCCCTGTGTCCCATGTATTTATTTATTTATTTATTTATTTATTTACTTATTTATTTAACATTTTTCTATACCGATCTTCAAGGTTGAATACCATATCAGGTCGGTTTACATCAAACAGGGGAAAGATAATTGTAACATAAGGAACAACTTATTGTAATCAGAAGAAACAAAAGTTACATATAACAAGGACCGTAAACTTGGAAGCTGAATCAGCTGGAAGAAAAAAGGCCCGAAGAGGGTATTAAATTACATACACGAGAGTCATGGCAGAATTTGGTCTAGTGCTAGTCAAGTATTAGAGGGGATAACTGGCAAATGAGGTACTTAGAGGAGGAGCGAAGTTCCATTACTCATGAGCGGATTATTCATCTAATGAGTATCCGAGGGATCAGGGAAGGCTTGGAGGAACAGCCAAGTGTAGAGCAGAATAGTTAAGAAGTTTGAAGGTCACAGGGGATGGTGCTCTTGGTGGCACTGTATTGGCCCAGGAGACCATAGTATGCAGATCTGCAAAGATTCCTGGTAGATTCCCCCCTTCCATCTTCTGCTGTACAAGAATCTATTGCAGCAGGGGCCTGTCCTTCATGAAGATCTGACTCTGTTTTGTCTCATGTTGTGGCCCTTGAAAGAGCTCATCTGTTAAAGTGTGGATATTATGCTGTGGTAATTGCACCTTGTTGCGAGCTTGAATGTTCTGCACTTCCTTAGCCTATGTGCAAGTTTGGCATGTGTTTGAGGTTTGGTGTGAAGATTGAGGTGTGCTTCCTCATTCAATTAACATCCTAACCATTTTGGAATTCCTGCAATATGGGTTGAATAAAGGATTGACCCTTAATTTCTTGAAGGCACAGGCAGTGACTCTTGCCTGTTAATAGGGGCCAGATGAATGGTGAATCCTTGTCTCATCATAATGTGGCCTGCTTCTTGAGAGGAGTGAAACATCTTCATCCTCCCCTGAGATTTCTGTTTCCTTTGTGAAGTCTTAATCTGGTGTTGGATTTCCTGGTGGGTCCTATGTTTCAGTGGCAGCGGGTCCTTTCATTGCGACTACTGACCATGAAAACGTTTTTCCTTGTGGTGCTATGTTCTGCATGTCGAATTTCTGAGCTGCAGGCCTTGTCTTGCCCAGAGTTGTTCCTTCGGGTGACTCCAGGAGCAATACAGCTGCATACTGTTTCTTCTCTTTTGCCTAAGGTGTTCTCGGATTTTCTCTTGAATCAATCCATCTGCTTGCCATCCTTGGATAAGGAAAGAGATGTGGAGGCATATCACCTGTTGCATTCTTTGGATGCCAAGAGATATGTCATGAGGTATCTGGAGGTTTCTAAACCTTTCTAAGAGACGGATCACCTGTTTGTTCTTAATGTTGGAGGAAAACGGGATGAACCAGCTTCGCGGGCTACAATAGCTCGCTGGATTAAGGAGGTGGTCACAGCCACAGCTGCTGAAAAGCCGTTGCCTACTCGGGGTTCATTTCACTAGGATTCTGGCTGTATCATGAATGGAATTTAGATTGTTGTCTTTTGTTGACTTTTGCCGAGCTGAGACATGGTCCTACTTACACACATTTTCTAGGTATTATCATCTGGATGTGCAGGCCTGAGAGGATGCAGCCTTTGCATGTGCAGTATTGACTGGACTGCGGGCAGCCTCCCACCCTATTCTGGAATAGCTTGGGTACATCCCACTGGTCCTGAGTCCATCTCTCTACATGCTAGAAAATGAGAAATTACTAATTACATGTTAATTTTGTTTTAGTTAATGTAGACAGATGAACTCTGCTTCCTGCCCTTGACTGCCGAATCATTGTGTTATGGTCCTCCTGTGTGATTATGTGTTCCAGGGGATTACTGGTAAGTGTTCATTCAGTCCCTAGATTAGTATTCATATGTTCTCGTCTGAGTTCGGTGATCCATGTTGGTTGAGTACAGAAATGATTGTCTGTTTTTAATCAAGTTTTTTGCTAGTGGTCCACAGTTGCTTTTGAAGAGAATACTGGCAGGCTGATGTCACTGCAGTATATATACTGTGACATCAGTTTGCACCATTTCCATCTTCTAGTAGAGGTGCATAACCCACTGGTGTGGATTAACTTGTCTTCATTAAAGAAAATAAATTTGTCCAGTAAGCAGTAATTTTACCTTGTTTTTTCCTCTTTGGAGTTGAGTTCAAGGCTGGGAAAGTCCATATCTATGGAAAGCCACTCTTTGCTGCCTACCCTGGAGTTCAGTTCAATGTTTAATATGAGTCTCAGGACTTTTAAGTCTGAGCAATAGGTCCTGGCATTGAGGCTTCATTATTGATATAGGTCATTGGCTCACTGCAGTGAGGATAAGGATGATTTCATGAAGGTCTGCCTTCCAATGAGATCCAGGCAAGAGGAGATTTCCTCAGTGCCAGGTGCATTAGTAGTCTCCCTTTCCTCCTAATTTACTAGTCTTGTCTATGGTAACAGGCAGATATACTATCTTTCAAACTGTTTCTGAAATGTTACCTGAAGTATGTGAAAAAGACTTAGACAGAATGGTATATGGAATTCTTGCCAATATCTAGCTATGTTTTAGACAGACAGGAGCACCTGTATATTCTGTTTCTATATTGATCACTTTGGTACATGTGAAACCCTTACTAGAATTTCATCAGACTAAATCTCATTTTTTCATTCCATTTGTTAAATTGTGATCCACCTCAGTACCAGATACCACTCTGGATTCATAGAGCTTTGGAAAGAGAATTATCCCTACTCCTTGAAAGTTACTTGGAAGAGTATTCATTCATTCTGTTTTCATGTTATATGTTTCCTCCTCTGAGTGATTCAGAGTCAACATGCTTAGGAGATTGCCTATGACTTTCTGAAGTTAGACTGATAAAAATACATTGCTGGGTCTGCTATCTGATCCTTTTCTTCCCTGGCTAGGAACACTTTCCTACTGGAAGTCCTCATTTTCCCAAACTTTGTTTAAAAAAAAAAGTAAATAAAAATGTTGTAAGCAATCTTTTTTGACCTGCAGGAAGAGACAGAGTCGAGATCTTCCATGATGGGATTTCTAAAGTACATTAATGTTCCTAAAGATACTGTAGGAATTCCAGTCCATCAAATCTTGAAGAATCTTCAGATGAAAACCTGGAAGACCCTGATTACTATTCCTCCAATTGGGACAAAGCTAGACAATGTAATACAGGGTGCAAACAGCATGGTGGTTACCTGTCACAAAGCGGCAGTTACTACCACCCTTAACAGAAGGGCAAGGGTGTGACCTGCATGCAGTGGCAGTTTAGTGACAGTAGGCATCGGGATAACCTGCACAGATCGGCAGTTATTACCAAAAACAACTTGCTGGGAAGACTGGATGAACCTTTGTCCTTTATCTGTTATCATTTACTATGTTACTTTGTAATTATCATATCCTTCAATAATGGAGTCAGCTGAAAATGTCTAAATAATCAAAATTCCATTCTTAAGTTCTTCTAGAAAACTATCCACAAATCTTGGATATCTTTGTCAGGAAGCTATTTCAAAACACCATGCTGGCCACTTGCATATTCTCATACCAATTGTTTTTGGTTCATTATATGCATTCTGTCATGGAAAAACTACAAAAATGCTCACAATTTCTCCCTTCAGATAAGGTAGTGTTCTCAGTTTTAGTTGTGGAAGATCAGTGTGGTAAACATCTTGTAAGATCTGCATAATAAACCTTTGTTACTAATGTGAGAGGTTCAGCCCTGTCCATCGGAGTATATAGAATGGTCTGGTTCTGTACCTCAGGTCTAAGCAAAGATGTCCATGACAGATTGGCAAATGTCTCCTGTGCAGGGGGCAGTCTGTTTAATAATAAGGTTAAGGAAATATAAACAAAAAAACAAATCACTGTTCTACCTTGACTCTTTACTGCAATTACAGACCCTCCCTCCACTATCAGGATGTTCCAAACATCCTTCCATAAGGGACATTTTTATTACCACAAAATATATTATGACCCGCAGTCAGGGTCTCATCTTAGTCAACCACAATGATCAAAATAGCATAACCATAAACCAAAGATTCTAGATGGAGCTTTAGTAAAAACTAAGATATGGGTAACCAAAGAACTAAAAAGATCCCTACCTTGGTGGCGTCTGAAGGAAAAGCTAACAACCAGATTGCTTTTTTACCAGCTTCCACATCACATCATACTAGCAACAAATGTTTCATTCCTAGATTGTAGAGCTCACAGGCAAGACCTCTGGATACTTGCATTCGTAGCATTACATAAGAACATAAAATATGCCATACTGGGTTAGATCAAGGGTCCATCAAACCCAGTATCCTGTGTGGCCAACCATGTCACAAGTACCTGGCAAGTACCCAAACATTAAATGAATAGATCCCAAGCTATTAATCCTTATTGATAGTTTATTGACCTCTGCTCTAGGCACTTATCCAAATGTTTTTTAAACCCAGCTACGCTAATTGCCGTAACCACATCCTCTGTCAATGAATTCCAAAGCTTAATTATGAGTTGAGTGAAAAATAATTTTCTCCGATTTGTTTTAAATGAGCTACTTGCTAACTTCATGGAGTGACCCTAGTCCTCATATTATACGAAAGAGTAAATAACCGATTCACATTTACTTGTTCAAGTCCTTTCATGATTTTGTTGACCTCTATCATATCCCCCCTCGGCATTCCAACATCTGTTGCCCAATAAGACCATTTAAATTCAAACTAAAAATTGGGTGTCAATATTTCATATCAATAAGCAGGAAATAACTGAATTATTTCCCCTATTTTTAAAGTAAGCAAAATTTGAGATTGTGCACTCATGCATATTTATCTGTCAAGGAAAATGTGATAGTAGACAAACTTATGACTATCCCCTGTGCCAGCAAGTAGCAAGCATTTTTTCCCTATGGGGAACCCCAGACATAGATTTATTTGCTAGCTATCTCAATGAATTTTAGATGTTCTACTCCAAAAAGAATCCCTCACGCAGTCTAGCACTGGATGCCTCCTCAGTACATTGGGGGAAAGGCGTTTTTACTTTTCCTCTATTGTCACAAATATGCAAAATGTTAGGAAAATTGAAAAAAGAACAGGAAACCTTCCTGGCCCACACAAGTATGATTTAGTCTTCTATTTTAACGGTCTACAGCAAATCCAATATGTTTGAAACCCATATCCTACCCTGATATCTCAAAATTGGGGCACCTTGCTACATTCTAACATCTACACTTTAGTTTTAACATTTTGAAAATTGTAGTGGCAGTAGTTTCCTCATTCAGCTTTTTATATGATGTTTCACTGGTTTTCTTTGCTTATGGAAAACAGTCTACTTAAGCCTCTTATGTATTTAGGTGGATGATGTACAGTATATGGTGTGCAAATGGGAATTTATAGCTTTTTTTTTTTTCTTGATTAAGGCTGCCTCTTCTGTTTTCCAGAGCTCAGGATACCTCCTCTGTCCTTCCTCAAATACCTTGGAACCCCCTAAAGAGTTGGTGGCAGTATCTAACCACTCTTTCTTTCAGGTGGAATATAAAATGCAGGAAACCCTATACTGAATAATTGCAGTGGGAAGGAAGGTAGTTCCAGTCATCTGTCGGATTCACAGAGGTCCAGTTGCCACTCCACAGTGTGATATTTGAATCTGCTTTCAAAATGGCTAAGAAGTCAGACATGCTTTGGTGAACATCTAAGCCTCTCAATTTTTTGGTGAGAAGACATTTTCAGAATGCTATCTTCTCTCCTGCATAGCATACTATCATATCCACATGATAAAATACTTGCACAACATCAAGGAAGAAGGTAGAGAACTGCATTCAGTTTCTCCCTAAAAAGAAATGAAACAAATTTGAAAACCTTTTGTGTAAAGGTGACAAGTGAGAGAAACATCTAGTCCACATGGCCTGTGATGATTTTGAGATAACATCAAGAACCTTTTGTCATGGCCAATGGTGGCTGCAAACTTTATTTAAAATATTTATTGCACTATATAAAGTCCTAGGCAAGTTACTTTATGCATACATAAAATCATTGCTCATATAAATGTTTGCAAGCCTTAGTCCTTTGTGAGAACATACAAGGAAAACTTGTGATGTATTGTGAAATAATGATAATCTCTTCAAAGGTGAGCTCAACAAAGGAGTGAATATGATAAAGGATCACTAAACCATATTTCAGGTTCTCTTTACCACATCTGACTCCCTGGATGTTGAAAAATGTGAACCCCAGCAAGTAGCATTTTTCTTTAAAATAGAGACTACAGAGTTCTCACTTGCCTCAAGCCTCAGGACCTAAAATCTCACCAGCACAAGCATTGGAGCTCTAATTCCCATGTAGAAAACAGGATATTCCTCTAGTATGATCTGTCTGAGGTGGATCTGTTTACAAAAGTCATGAACAAGAAGGCACCAGTCTTCTGCTCTAGGAGGAGATCAGAAGGAAGAATAACATCAGATGTCTTATTTCTTCCTTAGGGAATAGGTCTTCTCGCAGTAAGAAACCTTAAATCTCTGAAGAAACTGAGCAACTCTGATTTTAATTGATTTTTTGGCCAAAATGTATTTAGTTACTTCTTCTATGGGTGGAATTTACTCCTGAAGAAGTCAATCAAATTGGGATCTTCTCCCAGGACTGCTAATTGACCCCCACTTCCATTCCCTGGCCATTACGCTTGGATATTGAGGAGGATGTGTTGCAGTCCCACAGTCTCTGATAAAGTCTCACATCCTTCTGACTTCTAGAAAGGAATCCATTAGGAACTGTTGTGGTTTAAAATAGATGAGGATTGTAATCTGATGTGAGGGCAGGGCCCTAGATCTTTCTTTTATCCCCCACAAAAACTTCTTAATTACCTTTAACATTTCTCTGTCTGGTCCCAGAACTAAATTAATCAGGCTTATCACCATCATATAGTAGGAAACAGCCTTTAGTTATCAGATGAAAGTGGAGCTTGCTACAGTTTAAGCTGCTTGCCTTATTTGACATCAATGTGAACTCTAACTTCATGCAGCAAAATGGAGAATTTATGGTTATCCAGCTTCACACAAGATGGAATAGTTAAGTTATTGGAGCGCTGGATCACTGGGAAGGGTCGCTAGTAAGTTTCAATACAATCTGAAAAAGGACTTTGGGATTAAAACCTATGTCACATATCTGCTTAGAATAAAATGATTTAACTGAAGAAGATTCATGTCTTCAGTAGGTTAAATGTGTTATGCCTGTTGGTCGCAGACAGCTCTCACCGCGAGTACTCACAGCTTGTTCTGCTTTCCTACCCTCCCTGGGTCTCCTCGCTGCACGGGCCTCTCTGCATCACCGCGTTCTGCGGGCATCCTCGTGGAGGCATGGACGTCATTACTTCCGGCTCCGATGTTGGGTCCTCCTAGGCGCACGCGTCACAAGTCCCGCCTTTGAAGCCACTTCCGCAACCTTGGGGGCGTCCCCTGTTGATGATGTCATCGGACTCCGGTATTTAAGTTCCTGCTTCGTCTCCAGCAAGCCGACTTGGCAACAAGCTCCGTACGAGTCCTACGCCTGCCTTGTTCCTGAAACGCTGCTCCTGCTTGTATCGTGCCTGGCACCTGCTCCTCGGGGGTCAGTGTGCACTCTACGGGGACCTGTTCCCTGGCCTACTCCACTCCTCGGGCTGGCTCCACGCCTCTTGGGTTCCATCTGGCTTCCTGCTCTACCTCGGCTCTCCTTGGGAACTACTGCAGTGACTTGTGAGTTATCAGCCGGCCTTCCCCGCTCCTCGGGGTTGCGCCGTATCCTTCAAAGACTGCCCGCACCTTCCTGCTCCTCAGGCCACGCTCACCTACCCCAAGACCACCCTGAGCTTCCCTCTCCTCGGGGCTTGCTCCTTGTGATTCTACAATTGACAGCTGTCCTGCTCCACGGGCATGTTTCTCCATTACTCAGCCAGCTACCCTCTGAACTCCAGGTACCTGTCTACGTGAGCTACTGGACTTGTGCTCGGGCTCTCCACCCCGGGGAGGTTCGACTTCACTCTCCCTCTACGCCCACTGAGCTGTGGCTTTTCCACTCGGGCTGCACCATCGGAGAATATCCTGCTTGGCTGTTCATGTGCCCATCATCCCGTGATCTGCTGGGTGCCCATCATACCGTGATCTGCCTGACACCCTCTCTCTCCAGTCTCTCCAAGTGCCATCTACAGACTGCTACCCTACGGGGGTCATCTCCTGATCTCTGGGGCTCTCCCCTCGACTGTGCACAGAGCTTCACTACATTCCAACACCTCGCCTCCTGATGGTGCGGATCTGTGGGGCTCCTCCCCACAGGCTGTATTAACTCGCACCTCGGGCCAAGGGTCCACATACACATTAATCATAACAGATTGCCAAGTCCTGAACCCAGCAGCGGTTTCGGCTCTGCAGGCCATTCCTGGCCTGGCACAATGGATCAGCAAACAGAAGTTCTTGGAGTCACTGGCTGCTGCTAAAGACAATCTGAGCTCTCGTTTAGATGCTGCAGTGTCTACCTCAGCCACATCTATCAAGCTCAGTGCCTCTACCTCTTCACTGGCTCCTCGGCTGACCGTGCCACTGCTGGCACCACCACGCTACTCAGGAAACCCAGTCATGTGTTGAGGCTTCCAGAACCAATGCAATATTCATTTCTGCTTGCAACCTGCATACTTCCCTGATGTCACCAAGACCACGTACATCTTGGCTCTTTTAGAAGGCAAAGCCCTGGCCTGGGTATCACTCTCTGGGAGCGAGCAGACCCTGTCCTTCAGGACCTTCCAGGGTTCTTGGCCCTGTTTCGGTCCATCTTCGAAGACCCTGGCCGGCGATCCGTCTCTGGGTCAACTCTCCTTCACCTTCAACAGGACTCTCGCCCTGTAACGGACTATGTCATTGAATTTCGAACACTTGTATCAGAGTTACAGTCTGACTCCGACTGTCTGCGCTCTATCTTTCTGGAGGGCTTGAGTCCACGCATTAAGGATGAATTGGCTGTTCATGAATTGCCTACTTCCTTGGACTCTCTCATTGATCTCACAGGGCGCATCGACAGTCAGCTACAAGAACAGTCTCTTGAATCCCGGAAACCGGGTCATCTCGAGTTCGACGTTCGCCCTCTCCTAAACCCATTTCTTCGCCTAACCCCTCAAAGGAAGAACCCATGCAAATGGGTAGGAGTAGACTCTTTCCTAAGGAACATCATCGCTGACAGCAGTTCGGCCATTGCTTGTATTGTGGTCAACCTGGGCATGCCATCACCTCTTGCCCAATCTGTCTGGGAAACTTCCGGGCCTAGGACCTGCGGGAGGACTTCTCCTAGGCCTAACCTTGCCATCTCTTCCACTGACGGTTCCTTTTTCCATCTACAAGAACAACCAGGAATTCCACACTTTAGCCTTGGTGGACGCCGGGGCTGGAGGGAACTTTATCTTGAAGCAACTCACCAAGCATCTGCTGATTCCCACCATTCGCTCTCCGGTTCCTCTGCTACTCTCGTCTATTCACGGGGAACCTCTGCTTGGTGAGGTCACTCACACCACTGCTCTCATCCATTGGAACCTTGCATAAGGAATCCATTTTGTTCCATATCTTAGACAAGGCCATCCACCTGGTTGTTTTGGGGCTGCCCTGGCTTCAGAAGGACCCAAAAAACAGAACGGTAATCAGTCTAGAGTAGCCACGGATGTGAGAAAAAAGAAAAACAAGACCGATGCCTTAGAAAGATTATTTATTAATATACCATGCCTGCCCGACTCAGGGCGAGTTTCGCCCTTTTGGCTGCATCAGGGGCTCTTAAAATGGCATAATGTATAGTTTGTCTTCTCAGGCACACATATGTAATATAGTGAATGTCAACTGTTTCGATTGGTTATAGTATGATAAGGAAAATGATTCAAGTGTCAAATGTTGACCAATATTCCTAGGCAGATCTTTTGATCCAATGTTTGCTTAAAACGGAGTGATGTAATCAAGCTGCACACAACGGCACATTTCATCAAGGCTCTTCTGTTTAATACAAAACATAAGCCCGGTGCACTTCATTTGATAGCAAGAAATTACACTTACACACTAATCATAACAAAATGCTAATTTATTATGGTGCAGCTATTGTTTTATGGCTGACAGGCAGATGCCAACTGAAGTAATTGTATCAGACCAAGTTAATTTTAATAAAAAAAACAAACTGAATGCCGTCTGCATAGATTCTATATCCTTCACAAATGCTGAATAAAATTTTGCAGATGGACGCCAAGTAGATGTTAAACAGTATTGCCGAGAGAGCTGAACCTTGGGGCACACCAGTGGAGTTGGCATACCAGGGAGAGCTCTTGCCTCCCACTCTAACTTGAGAAAATCGATTGGACAGATAAGTGAACCAGTCTAATACTTGGCCAGAAATGCCACATTCCTTCAAACAGTACAAAAGAATCTTATGATCTATAGTGTCAAAGGCAGATGAAATGTCCATTACAAGGATGTAACTGTGACCACTATTTAAACAATGTCTTAAATTGTCAAGCAGTGAGATTATCGGAATCTCTGTAGTAAGGGATTTTCTAAACCCAAACTAGTATTGGTTAAGGATCTGATGCTTGTCAAACTTAGACAAATGTTTGAGAACTACAGCTTCTAGAAGTTAAGATATGAAATGCAAGGAGGAAATAGGTCTAAAATTGACAGGAACTTAAGAATCCAATCCAGATTTCTTCAGCAAGGACCTGATCACAGAAAAGTTAGCACTAGTGGGGACCATTCCTTCTGTAAGTAACATAGTAATGACGGCAGAAAAAGAACAAAATGGTCTATCTAGTCTGCCCAACAAGCTTCCCAAGGTAGTAACTGCCACTCCGTGCAGGTTACCCCAATGTTTCTCTTAAAGGTAGTAACTGCCGCTCCGTGCAGGTTACCCCCATGTTTCTCCCCATGTGCTGGTTAAGCATTTCTATTTATTCCCATCCTCTAGCCTTTTAGGGATCCACAGTGCTTATCCCATGCCCCTTTGAAATCCTTCACAGTTTGTCTTCACCACTTCCTCCGGAAGGGCATTCCAGGCATCCACCACCCTCTTAGTGAAGAAATATTTCCAGACATCGGTTCTAAGTCTTCCTCCCTGGAGTTTCAAATCATGACCCCTAGTTTTACTAAATTGTTTCCAATGTAAAAGATTTGTTGTTGACCATGGATCATTAAAACCTTTCAAGTATCTGAAGGTCTGTATCATATCACCCCTGCTACTCCTCTCCTCCAGGGTATACATATTCAGGTTCTTCAGCCTCTCCTCATAAGTCATTTGATGGAGACCACCCACCAGTTTGGTCGCCCTTCTCTGAACCGCCTACATCCTGTCTCTGTCTCCTTTGAGATATGATCTCCAGAACTGAACACAGTACTCCAGGTGAGGCCTCACCAAGGACTTGTACAAGGGGATTATCACTTCACTTTTCTTACTAGATATTCCTCTATCTATGCAGCCCAGCATTCTTTTGGCTTTGGCTATCGCCATGTCACCCTGCTTTGTCGACTTCAAGTCGTTAGACACTATCACTCCAAGGTCTCTCTCCTGCTCCATGAACATCAGCCCTTCAACTCCCAACACATATATTTTTTTCAGATTACCACACCCCAGATGCATGACTCTGCATTTCTTGGCATTGAATCCCAGCTGCCATTTCTTCGATCACTCTTCCAACTTCCTTAAATCCCACCTCATTCTCTGTACTCCTTCCAGCATGTCCACTCCATTGCAGATCTTAGCATCATCTGCAAATAGACAAGCTTTACCTGCTATCCCTTCTGCAATGTTGCTCACGAAGATGTTGAACAGAACCAGTCCCAACACCAATCCCTGTGGCACTCCACTTAAGACCATTCTCTCTTCAGAGTAGGTTCCATTTACCATCTCGCTTTGTCTTCTATCCGTCACCCTGTTTGTAATCCACGCCAACACCTTGGTGCTGATGCCCAAGCTTCTCATTTTGTTGTTGAGTCTTCTGTGTGGGACGGTATCAAAAGCTTTACTAAAATCCAAGTAAATTACATCGAGCGCTCTTCCCTGATCCAGTTCTCTAGTCACCCCATCAAAGAAATCAATTAGATTCATCTGACAGAACCTTCTCCTGGTGAATCCATGCTGCTTCTGATCGAGCAACCCACCAGATTGTTGATAGTTCACTATCCTTTCATTCAGCAGAGTCTCCATTAATTTTCCCATCACCGAGGTGATGCTAATCTCCCTGTAGTTTCCAGCCTCTTCTCTGCGCCCACTCTTGTGAAGCGGGACCACCACCACTCTGCTCCAGTCACTAGGCACTACACCCTTTTCCAAAGATATATTGAACAGGTCAGACAGTGTACCCACCAGCACATCTGAGTTCCCTCAGTATTCTGGGGTGAACCTTATCAGGCCCCATGGCTTTGTCCACTTTCAGTTTTCTTAGCTCTTCCCATACATTATCTTTCGTAAATGGCGTTTCGTTTACTCCTCCCCATTCTAGTCTTGGTAAGAAATGACTGTCTTTCTCCAGGGTCTTCTTTAGTGAACACTGAACTGAAGTATTTGTTTAATATGTCTGCTAATTCATCATCTCTCTCCACCCATTGATCCTTAACCCCTTTCAATTTCACTATACCACTATGTACCTTTCTCCTTTCTCTGATATATCTGAAAAATGTTTTGTCACCTCGCTTTATCTCCTTGGCAATCCTTTCCTATGCCTGACTTTTTGCTTTCTTGATTACTTTTTTCATCTCTCTCAGTTTCACCAGATAATCTTCCCTGTGTTCCACTTTTTGGGATTCTTTATATTTCTTAAAAGCTGCTTTTTTGCTTTTATTACATCAGCCACCTCCTTTGTGAACCAGATTGGATTCTTATTTCTCTTACTTTTGTTTACTTTTCTAACACAGATTTGTTGCTTTTGTAATTGCTCCTTTTAGTTTGACCCACTGTTGTTTGATCTCTCCCATTTTCTCCCAGTATTCAAGTTATTTCCCCATTTCGACAAAGTCTGTTTTTTTGAAGTTCAAAACTTGGGTATTTGTGACACTTCTCCAGATCCTATTTCCAGTATCAAACCAAATTGTTTGATGATCACTGGTGCTGAAGTGGGCACCCACCTGGACATTAGAGACATTATCCCCGTTAGTGAGCACTAGGTCAAGTAAAACTCTCTTCCTTGCAGGGCATCCACTATCTCTCTACTTCTGTTAGATTCTGCAGAAGGGATTCTCCAGTCCACGTCCAGCTGATTAAAGTCACCAACAATGAACACTTCCCCCTTCTTTCCCACTTTTATAATGTCTTTGATCAGATCTCTGTCTAATTCTTCCATTTGAGTCGGAGGCCTGTACACCACTTCAGTAAAAATGGATGTACCGTCATCTTTTTTTAGGATGGCCCATAATGCTTCTTCTCTACCCCACTTTCCTTGCAGTTCACAATATTGGTTAAGGATGAGGCAATTTCAACTCTGGCTAACTTAAATGTGGAAACACTGCAGATATTTAAAGGACAAAAGGAGGGGTTCATTTTGTCTAAGATCTAAGTAACCTCCAGGGCAGAGATATTATTAAAACTTGACCACAACTCCATAGGTTGATCTAATGAGGTGGTATACCAGGGAAGCACTGTCTGAAATGTGACCAATAGGTAAGAAACCTTGGAATTTAGGTAATCTTTGAAATCATTATAATTGACAGTGCCCGGATAACTCCCTTTATTCATCTTTGACTGGGAAGGGTCACTAGTAAGATTCATTTTAATCTGAAAAAGGACTTTGGGATTAAAACCTTTGTCATGAATCTGCTTATAATAAAATGGTTTCTTAGCTGAAGAAACTAGGGTTTTATATTCTAACATATTCCTCTTGAAAGATTCAAGTCTGGTGAAGTGTGGCACTTATGCCAGACATGTTCAAGTCTTTGTAGTTGACATCACACACTTTTAAGCTCAGGAGTCATCCATCTCCTGACCTCATGAGCTTGCCTAAAGGGAGCAGATTTGAAAATGGCAATAGCATCTAAAATATTTATCAAAATAGTTCAGTTACTGAAGGCTGATTCGGCATCAGGTTTAAGTAGAGATAACCCATGTACAATCATTTCAGAAAACTTTTCTTGATCAAAATGGCCTCTCTTTATAATGAACTCAGGTGATAAAACTGGAAATGGGGTATAATTAATGAAAGTGAATCTGAATAGAAATCATAACATTAACTGATTATGGGACTGGACAGATTGTAAGAATTACAGATTGAGGAAAGACCAATGTGGAATTGATAAAAATCATCAAGCTAATGTCCTAACTTATGAGTTGGAGTTCTGACAAACTGACTCTATCCAAGTGAAGCCAGTATATTGAGAAACGAGGAGCAAGATTGTGACAAAGGAACAGTAGCAATGTGATTAAAATCCCCTAAAATATTCTTATTAAGATTCGCCTGGGAAGATACCAGCTGTTCAAAAAAAGGTGACAAATCTGTGGTTTTTAGAGCTGCTTTCCCGTCACAAAGAAGGTTGCTGGTGTATGATGCTGTTGCGACGTTTCTGGCTATAGGGAGTTTAATGGGAGGTGTGGGATTGCTGGCCAAGGCATTGAACAAGGCTGGGAGGAGTTGCTGACAAGGAGAGTGGTATCTGGAGATGGTTCCAAGATGTCTTCTTTGTTTAGTTATTCTCAGGAGATTCAGAAAACCTTCAACTTGGTTAGACTGCCTGAGTTTACTTTAGAGACTATATGGGAAGCAGTTGAGGGTCTGGGTAGTTCTATGATGTCTTAAGTGATCCCTCTGCTTGAGAATAATATGGTCTTAGAAAATTGTATCAGAGCAGCCTGGCACCTCAAATTTCAGTAGTAATGAATGTTGTAAAGTGTATAGGTAGTAGAATTAAAATCTGCATTTGCTGTAATGCTGACTTTTAAAATGTATGAATATGAAGTCTATAAATCTGCTGTCATGTTAACCAAGAATTTGTACGAATATGAACAAGAACATAAAACTGTTGTGATGTAGACCCAAATTATGAATATTGGCACAGAATGTGATTGTCATCCTAGAATACAAACGTTGATTTTGTAAGCCGTTGTGCAAGCCGCTGTGATCTTTCTGGAATGACGGTATATAAAATGCCTAAATAAATAAAGATAATATGCATCTGACTAATAAAATTAAGAACACTAAGAACTCTTTTAAATGGAGGAATCTGTGTTTCATCAATTTTCCTCATCTGCCAGTGGTCTCTCCTAAGAACATTAAAAGATATTTGATGGAGATTCTAAGATTCCAGAGTCTTATATACCAACTCCTTTGAGAATTTATCTCCTTCCTTTTTAAGCAGCAAGACCTCAAGGATGGTCAGCAAGAATTGTCTCCTGCTTTGGATTAGGTTTTGGACATTACGGCTTTCTTAGAGATTTTTTATTCTGCCGTGGCAAAGCCTGCTACTTTAGTAGTTACTTTGGCTCTCGATCCTGATAGAGATTGGCTTTTGAAATTTGTATTTTACACATCGAGGTGCATCTTTTCTCTGCATTGTAAGGTTATGGTCTTCCCAGATGTGGCTAAACAAATTCAGAGGAAATGTACACAGTTTCTTCTGATGAGACCTAAGGTGTTACAGTTGGGGGCTCTGGTTTTTTTTTCCTCAAATTTACTTGCAAATGTTGATTTAAATATAAAGAGGTCTCTTATGTATTTTTTGAGCTTAACCAGTTTTTCTTTTTTCTAACTGATAAGATTGTACAACTTGGTTCGGCTGTGCCACTACCTGTTTATCTACTCTTATAATGTTCTTATTAGACAGCCCCAGGAGCCTATTGCTTTGTCTGCATATTTTTTTCTTTTCCTTTTACTTCTTGGATTGAGATCTTGAATCAATTTATATTATTGGCTTGATGCAGAGCTGATTTGTTTTTTCCTTATTTTTTATTCTGATAATTAGTATATTAATTTGCTTGTTAGCTTTGCTTACTTTCTCAAGTGACTTGAGGATTATATTTTGAAATCATAAAGTTAAAAAAAAAAAGTGCGACAATGGATTCAGTCTTAGAGTACCAAGCCATTTGAGCTTAGAATATTGCATACAATATGCTATATTGGCCTAATTAATAAGGCAGTCTCAGTACAAGAGGACCCTCTTATTTTTGGGCCAATATGTTAAATAAAAGCTTGAGTCAGCTACTCTGGCACTGCTATCTTTCTTTTCCAGCTGGGACACAGCTGATGCCTCCTCTTCATTCGGTGGGGCTTGACAGTACTGTCAGTACTTCCTTTCTGAGCTTAGTGAGATGCTGCTGCCTCCTGTTTTCCTTTAGAGCCTGGTGAGAGACTGCCATTGTATCTACCTCCTTCCAATGGGGGAGGCTGATTTGGAGGAAAAGGTGTCATCTCCAGGGGGAGCCTGGCTGAAGGATCATCATCATATTTTGTCTTTGGGTTGGGGAACCAAAGTAGGAGCAAATTTGACTGGGGAGTCTATGAGCAGTTTTCAATTATATGTTTTTTGAACATGCCAAATATAAGAAAAACAAAACTTATTTAAGCTAATATGGTGCCATCGTTTGTTTTTTATTAGTTAAACTGAAAAGATTGTTTGGCCTGGAACATGGCTTTAGTAAATATTGAGAAGAGATCTGCTGATCTGATCTATGTTGAGC
Source organism: Rhinatrema bivittatum (assembly GCF_901001135.1). Classification (NCBI taxonomy): domain Eukaryota; kingdom Metazoa; phylum Chordata; class Amphibia; order Gymnophiona; family Rhinatrematidae; genus Rhinatrema; species Rhinatrema bivittatum. The sequence goes on from NC_042616.1 coordinate 188,236,944, forward strand.
TGTGGGGGGAACGCTGGAACTTACTGTTTTACATTTGCTTTGTAATCCACCTATCATGACATAATCACTATAAGTGGAATAAAATATATTTTAAATAAATAAAATAGTGTTTGATAAATGTGCTTCCCTTAATGGAGGTTAAACTAGCAATGAAGCCTAGGATGAATGTAAAATTTGGCTAGGGCTGAACCATTTCAGTTTGTCTAATAAATAAAGCACACCCATTTCTCTAATTAAAAGTAAGCTGAGATTATTAAATTGTAATATATGGAGGTAATTTTCTAAGAGTTGCATATGTAAAATTAGCAAATACACACACAGCATGTATGTACGTACTTCTAAATGTAACTCCACATTTCATTGAGTTCCTCTTCATCCACACAATTGGGTTATGCACTCCTTCCAACAGATGGAGACAGATCAAAAGCTTGCTGATGTCACCCCTCATATAGCTTTGCACTGACGTGTGTCTGCCAGTATTCTCCGTCTCCAGCAGATGGTGGACATGCTTCGCTTGCTGGAATCTGAGGCCTGGTTAGGATGGATGAACAGGAAGATTCTGATGCAAGGCTCCTGAGATGATCGATGTTTCTCCCTCTCTCAGCTGAGCAAAACACTTGCCTAAACTGAGCCTGCAAACTTGCAAGGAAGTGGGGATAGCTCCTGCAGGTTGCCTTCTTCAGCAAAAGTTCTCCAGAGGTGATAGAAGTGGCTCCATTCTTCTGAGGAGTAAGGTAGGAGCAAGGGGTTTCCAGGGATGGGGGGTCGTTATCAGTCCCTCTCTTATGGTTTCCCCTCCTTTGTTCCCTTCCTGCCCTCTTCCCCTGGGTAGATTTTTGTCTCTGGGTGGTTATTTTCTGAGGTTGTCTTTAAAAAAAACCAAAACAAAATTAAAATTAAAAAACTATGTTCAGCACAAGGTGGCGGCAATAATTCTTTCACAGTATATGTGCTGTGGGAGGGGGTCGGCATAGTGAGCAGGTCAGCGATTATGAAGGATAGGATGTTAGAGGACTGCATGGCTATGTCGGCAGAATGTGGGATGTTCATAGCTCTTTTTTTTTGAAAAGAGAGAAAATGAATGCTGCAGATGGTGCTGGCAGGATTAATGTTTTAGTGTAGCCACGCTTGGTAGAGGAATTTTCAGGGGGCCTTTTCCCTATGGTGCCAGTTCCTTCAGAGATTTCTGCTTCAGGGTGGGATTGGCAGCCATTTTGTAAGCATGGCAATGGTGCAGCATGGTCTCTCCTTCATTGGATAGCCTTGATATGAGTGGCAGAGTTTACCCGCAACATGAGTCTGTGAGGTTCCTAGGAAGGAGCCAAGTATGCAGAGTCCAGTGGTCAAGGGAAAGGATTATTGGCCATTTTGCATTTGCAGCTCCTTGCAAATCCCTCCAGGTTTTATTTTAACTCCCACAGTGCAGGAGGACAGCAGGCTATTGATGATCGTGGCGTTGTTCAGTTGGTATACCTTCATGCTTTCAGTTAAAGGTAGTTGCTGTCGTTCTATACAGGTTTCCCCATGAGTTTCTGTTTAAAAAAAAAAACACCAAAGGCTTCATGATTGTGCCTCTATTTGAGTCTGCACTGACATAATAGAATGGCTTAGCCTCTTTGTATATCTCTCAGGTTTGGAAGACTTGTCTTCTGCCAGAAGGGCAGGGACTCGAGGAAACCTGTGTCCTCGTAAAGCAATCTGTAAGTTGCAGATAGGAGCAGTGGATATTGGGCCACTTCAGTTCTGGTCTTGTCTGGATGCCTTGGGAAAAAAATTGTATTGCATTGTTTGTAATCTACCTATGTGATACTAGTCGTTGGTCAGGCCTCTGAAACAGAATTATCCTAGTCTGTTCTGGGGTTCCCTCCTCAATGGATATGGGAGGGAAAAGTTCATAATAAGATTTCTTGAGAATGGCAGCCATTGCAGGCAATATCTAGTCTGCCCAACAAGTTATTTCTGGGATGATGTTTTTTCCTCCCCTACTTTTGGTTGAAGATGGTAACTGCCACTTTATGCAGGTTACCCTCATGCCTTCTGTTAAGGCTAGTAACTGCTTCTCCATGCAGGTTACTCTCAAGCCTTCTGTTCAGGGTAGTGAAAACCATGATAGGCTCTTGCCCTTGCATTTTCTGTTAAGATTGATATCTGCTGTTCAGTGGATCTTTCCCTAATGCCTTCTGTTAAGAATGGTAGCTCCCCTCCATGCAAGTTACCCCCAGGGCTTTGTTTAAGGATAGCAACTGATATGTCATATAGGAAATCCCAGGCTTGGTTATGGGTGAAAGCTACCACTGTGGGCAGATTATACTATTGCCTGTGGTGAGATTAGGAATTGGACATGGCTGTTCTCACAGGACAAGCAGGATGGTAGTCCTCACATATGGGTGACATCACAGGATGGAACCCAATCACGGAACACTTCTGTCAAAGTTTCCAGAACTTTGACTGGCCCCTACTGGGCTTGCCCAGCATGGCACTATCCCTGCAGCCAGCAGAGGTCCCTCTTCAGTCTTCTTTTTTCCGCACAGCAGTAGCCACGCGGTTAAGGAGCTCTGCAGAAATTCCTGACAGGAATTTTCCTCACGGAATTACTAAAATTTAATTTACCCCAAAGCGGTCCCTCCTTCAACTTTTTCAAACTGCGGTACTCTGGTAACTTTTTTACCCGTTTTCCGTCCATTACTGTCGAGTTTGGCCCTTGCGGCCTACTGGCTGTTGAACGTACCGCGGCTCAAGTTTTTCATGGCCATGGCGTTGGGGTTCCGCCGGTCCCCGGACTGTAATCATAGCATGTCCATCACAGACCCTCACAAAGTCTGTGTAATGTGTCTCGGATGTGAGCATGATGTCCTAACCTGCACCAAATGTGCCCTTATGACACCAAAAGGTCGCAAGGCTGGAATGGAGAAGATGGAACTTCTCTTCCGTGCTCAAACCCCGACGCCGTCTATTGCATCGACATCGTCAGAACCGTCAACGTTGCGCCAGCATCGACCACTCACCGGTGACCGCCCGGCATCGACGACTTCTTGGCCTTTGACACCCTCTACTCCCCCTCAGGACCGAGGGTATCGTAGAGATAAACATCGCCACTGGCATCGAAAGTCTCAGACCATCGAGGGAGCAAAATCATTGACCTCGCCATCGTCAGAGCCGCCGCTGAAGAAGCCCCGTCCAGAAAAGGCACCGACCTTTTCGGCGACCAGGTCACTGAGGCAACCCTCACCCGACAGGGTATCAAGAGCTGCGACTCCGCCTTTAACAGTGGTCCCTCTGGCTATGCCTCTGCCTCCTTCTTCTGTTCTGGAGCCGGGGCTGCTTGCTCCAGGTTTCCGAGAAGAACTGGACCGGATGGTTCAGGAGGCCATCGACAAGGCGATGCATCGACTCCAGGTTCCTCCGGCACCAACTCCAGTACCGATTGCGGAACCGACCACTGACCCGATTCCAGCAGCATTGGCACCGCTGCTCTCGAGAATGGAAGCGCTGATGGCCGCTTTTCCACCGATGGACCCCGGGTCACCGATGGCTCCGGTGCCCTCCCCGCTTGCTTTGTCATCGGGAGGAGAAACACCGTTCCGCATCCCTCCATTGGGTGTTCTGCCGATGCCTCAGCCGTCGATGCCGTTACGTTCGGTACCACCGATCCACCATTGGTGCCGACGCGTCCATCGGTACCACCGAGCCATCCTTCGATGCCTGTACAGGTGCCTTCGATGCCCTCATCGGTGCCTCCAATTATTCCTTCGAGTCCTTCGGAGCCTCAACCAGGACCTTCAGGGATCCCACCGCCCCGTCCTCCTCTAGTCCCTAGAGGAGCAGGGGCTGATCCCTACGACACCTGGACTGATGGTTCTTCATCAGACACCGATGATTTGCCTTCATCACCTTCACCTACTGAAAGCAGAAAGCGTTCTCCTCAAGAGGTCCTTTCCTTTATAAATTTTGTAAAGGAGATGTCTGAATTGGTTCCCTTCCAATTACAAACGGAACAAGATGACAGGCATCAAATGATGGAGCTGTTACATTTCCTGGATGCTCCCAAGGAAATAACCTCCATCCCTATCCATCAGGTTCTTCTGGATCTCCTCAAAAAGAACTGGGAACATCCTGGCTCTGTGGCTCTAGTCCACAGGAAAGCTGACACCACCTATCTCGTTCAGTCAGCTCCAGGCTTTCGCAAACCTCAATTGGATCACTAATCTGTGGTTGTCGATTCTGACCAGAAAAGAGCAGGGAGATCAAAACCTCACACTTCCTTTCCCCCAGGCAAGGAACAGAAATTTCTAGATGCCATTGGTCGCCGTGTCTTCCAGGGATCAATGCTTATCTCCAGAATTGCCTCTTATCAGCTCTATATGACCCAAGATAATAGGGTCTTATTTAAGCAGATACAAGACTTAACAGACTCCCTGCCTCAGCAATTTCAAGAGCAACTCCAAACCCTAGTAAACAAGGGTTTTGAGGCAGGCAAGCATGAGATCAGATCATCTTACGATATCTTTGACATTGCTACCAGAGTATCTGCAGCTGCTATCTCGGCAAGACGATGGACCTGGCTCAAGTCTTCTGACCTTCGCCCTGAAGTACAAGACAGATTATCTGACCTGCCTTGTGTAGGAGATAATCTGTTTGGTGAGCAGATTCAACGAACGGTGGCGGAACTCAAGGACCATCATGAGACCCTAAGACAGCTCTCTCTGATGCCTTCTGAGTACTCTTCAAAACAGCCCTTCAGAATCGACTCTAAGAAGTCATTCTTCCGCCCGAAGAAGTCCTACCCACCACCAACTAGAACCCGTTCTACAAGACCATTTCAAAAAGCCCAGTCTCGTCAGACACGAAAACAAAAATCACAAGCAGCTCCTCAGCCGGGCCCTGCTTCCAGTTTTTGACTCCTGCATAGAGAGCAGCAGCCAGCTTCCATTGCCCCACATACCAGTGGGAGGTCAATTGTGCCATTTCAACAACAGGTGGCACTCAATCACCTCAGACCAGTGGGTCCTAGCGATAATTGCTCAAGGTTATCGTCTGAACTTTCTCTCCATTCCACCGGACTCCCCACCTTTACCGACGTGGAGAACATCCGCTCACTCTATCGTTCTGGAACAGGAGGTCTCCCTCCTCCTCCAGTCCAAGGCAATAGAACCAGTGCCCTATTCCCAGCAAGGCCTAGGGTTCTGTTCCCGGTACTTTCTAATCCCCTAAAAATCAGGTGGTGTTCGTCCAATTCTGGATCTACGTGCCCTCAGCAAGTACCTCCAGCGAGGGAAGTTCAAAATGGTAACCTCAGGCTCTCTTCTTCCTCTTCTACAAAGAGGAGGCTGGCTCTGCTCTTTAGACCTCCAGGATGCTTACACTCATATTGCGATAATTTCATCTCATCGCAAATACCTGAGGTTTCTAGTAGGCCCCAAGCACTATCAGTACTGAGTGCTTCCATTTGGCCTCGCGTCTGCACCACGAGTCTTCACAAAATGCCTCTTCGTAGTTGCAGCCTTCCTCAGGACTCAAGGTGTTCATGTCTACCCCTATCTAGACGATTGGTTAATCAGGGCTCCCACTCAGCAAGCTGCTCTGTCGTCCCTACATCTTACTTTACACACTCTAATTTCACTCAGATTTCTTGTCAACTACGACAAATCCTACTTAGTCCCATCTCAAACTTTATCGTTCATTGGGGCAGACTTGGACACCTTGCAGGCAAAGGCTTTTCTGCCTCGACAGCGAGCTCTCACTCTCATGTCTCTTGCACACCAGCTGCAGTCTCAGCACTCCACGACTGCACACCACTTTCTGATTCTCCTGGGGCATCCTCAGTTCAGGTCACCCCAATGGCCCGCTTGGCCATGAGAGTCATGCAGTGGACTCTAAGGTCAGAATGGACTCAATCCATTCAGCCGCTGTCTACCATTGTCCAAGTAACCGACTCACTCCGTCAGGCTCTCGCCTGGTGGAGAAATCAGGTCAATCTCCTCCAGGGCTTGCCCTTCCAGGCTCCAGATCCTAAAATACCTCTCACCACCGATGCTTCCAACCTCGGCTGGGGAGCCCACATGGCCGATCTGCAGACACAAGGATCTTGGTCTCCAGAGGAAGCCAAACACCAAATAAATTTCCTGGAGCTGCAAGCAATCAAGATATGCTCTCAGGGTATTTCAGGATCGTCTCTCCAATCAAGTCATCCTGATCCAGACAGACAACCAGGTGGCCATGTGGTACAACAACAAACAGGGAGGGACGGGCTCCTACCTTCTGTGTCAGGAAGCTGCGCAGATATGGGCGGAGGCCCTCTCCCACTCGATGTACCTCAGGGCCACCTACTTGCCGGGAGTGGACAATGTGTTGGCAGAGAAGCTGAGTCGTACCTTTCAACCGCACGAGTGGTCTCTCAACACCTCAGTAGCGAACTCGATCTTCCAACAGTGGGGTTATCCTCAAATAGACCTCTTTATGTCACCTCAAAATCGCAAAGTAGACAATTTGTGCTCTCTCACTCGCAGCCAACACTATCAGCCAAGAGACGCATTCTCCCTATCATGGGCAACCGGTCTCCTATATGCATTCCCTCCACTTCCACTTCTCTCAAAGACTCTTGTGAAGTTACATCAGGACAAGGCAACCATGATCCTGAAAGCACCTCACTGGCCGCGCCAAGTGTGGTTTCCAATACTTCAGGATCTCTCCATTCACAGGCACATTCCCTTGGGAAAGGACCCGCTTCTAATCATTCAAAATGACGGGTGCCTATGCCATCTCAATCTTCAAGCCTTGTCCCTGACGGCTTGGATGTTGAAAGGTTAATCCTTCAGCCACTTAACCTTTCTGAACCAGTTTCCCGTGTCCTGATTGCTTCACGGAAGCCTTCCACGAAGATATCGTATTCTTACAAATGGGCCAGGTTCACATCATGGTGCTCTTCTCAATCCCTTGACCCCTTTACCTGTCCAATCACGAAGTTTCTGGACTATCTCTGGCACTAGTCAGAGGCAGGTCTAAAAACTTCCTCCATCAGGATGCATGTCAGTGCGGTAGCTGCCTTCCATAAAGGTTTCGGGGATGTTCCCATATCAGTACAACCCCTTGTAACACGTTTTTTGAAAGGCTTGCTTCACCTTAAGCATCCTCTGCATCCTCCGGCCCCTTCTTGGGACGTCAACCTAGTTTTGGGTCGGCTTATGAAACCGCCATTCAAGCCTGTTCAATCCTGTGACCTTCAATATCTCACATGGAAAGTGATTTTCCTTTTGGCAATCACTTCCGCTCGCAGAGTTAGTGAATTACAGGCTCTAGTTACCTATCCGCCTTACACTAAACTTCTGCAGGACCGGGCAGTACTCTGCACTCACCCTAAATTCTTACCTAAGGTAGTTTCAGAGTTTCATCTCAATCAATCTATTATACTACCTACCTTTTTTCCCAGGCCCCATTCCAATCCAGGAGAGCAGGCTCTGCATACCCTTGACTGCAAACGGGCTCTAGCGTTCTACCTAGACCGTACAGCTGCCCACAGGAAAAGCACTCAATTGTTGTCTCTTTCCATCCTACGAAATTGGGGCAGCCTGTGGGTAAACAGTCTCTCTCCTCCTGGTTGGCGGACTGTATATCCTTTTGCTATCAGCAAGCGGGCATTCCACTTCAAGACTGTGTTAAAGCAAACCATGTGAGGGCCATGGCGACTTCAGTAGCACACCTACGCTCGGTGCCGCTTCCTGACATTTGCAGGGCTGCCACCTTGAGTTCTCTCCATAACTTTACAGCCCATTATTGCTTAGACAAAGCCGGAAGATAAGATTCCATCTTTGGCCAGTCTGTCTTGCGCAACCTATTTACAACGTGACGTATCAACACCCTTCTGCCTGCCCAGTGGGGTTCCGGATGCCCTCGGCCAAATTTCATCCCAGGCCTAGTGCCTTGCATGCCTGAGTACATTTGGTGCATTCTCGGACATCCTCAGCTCGGTACTTACCCATATGTCCTGTGAGAAAGCAAATGTTGCTTACCTGTAACAGGTGTTCTCACAGGACAGCAGGATGTTAGTCCTCACGAAGCCTGCCCGCCGCCCCGCAGTGTTGGGTTTGTAACGTTTTCTTATTTTATTTTCGGCACTACCTGTAGCTTTTAAATAAGACTGAAGGGGGACCCCTACTGGCTGCAGGGTTAGTGCCATGCTGGGCATGCCCAGTAGAGGCCAGTCAAAGTTCTGGAAACTTTGTCAGAAGTGTTCCGTGATTGGGCTGCATCCTGTGATGTCACCCATATGTGAGGACTAACATCCTGCTGTCCTGTGAGAACACCTGTTACAGGTAAGCAACATTTGCTTTATCTGAGGCCCATTGTGGAATTTAGGGACCTGTGGATTATAGACCTAGCTGTGGTCTGGAAGAGCTCAAAGGTCTTACTAGCTCTGATGTGTTGGTACCGTGGTGTTAGAGCAATTGGTTCATGCAGGTTTTAAAATAAAAAATCCCAACCCCCCCCCAAAAAAAAACAAACAAAAAACCAAGAGAAAAGAGGTAATGAAGAGCTCTCTTTTCATTTCCCTCCTATTCCCCCTCCCTCCCTAAATGGAATTTCTGGAGAGTGCCTTTGGTGAGCAGATTATCACTGTGCTGCCTTGGTAAGTTTTCTATCTGAATGCAATTCAAGGAAAGAGATAGCATTGGTCCTGTCAGTGCCAGCCCTCTAAGATAATGCGAGGATTTCTAGAGGGAAGTCTTGGTCTTTTTCCGAGTTTTTGCTTTTCCAAAATAAACCGTGCTTTACTGTAACAGTGGAGTTGGAACACGCTCCTCTTGTTTCCAAAGCCTTATGGAGTCAATGCTTTATTCAAAGGTGATCCATTTAGGTAAGGACCCCTTCTTGGAGTTCCTGTCTTGGTTATTGCAGCAGTCTGTTCTTTATAGTCTAATACAGGTAATTTGTCCACAGTACTAGGCAGCAATTATTCTAGGTTTGGGCTCTGTTCTTTGTTTGTGGTTCAGCCTGCAAACCTCTGAAAGGTGTGGCTCCTGGGGGATTGCAACGCAGCTTTGGATTTGGTCTTTTGTGGAATGGCCTGATAAGAGCAATGTCCTTCAAGTGAGCATGCGGACATTTCAGATGCTGACCCCTACAGAACCTAAATGATATGGGAGCTCAGTTTGATACCGCTTGGACCCAGGAGTTCCTTCCAGATTAGTGGATCCAGAAGCTGTGGATTCCCTTAAGGAGTTGCAGGGGCAGCTAGCAAGGGATTGCATTGATGGCTGCAAAGCGAGTTGGTAACCAGAAGAATGGAGTTGATGCCATACGTCTGAACAGTGGTGCTTCTGGAGGACAGTCAGTAGCCCTCATTCTGAGGAGTTACAGGCTCAGAACCAGTGGTTCCTGAAATGACAAGGTAGTCCTATCATTTAAAAGCATGAGCATTTTTGCTAGTGTATCTAAAATTTGCCACTGGCTTTTTCGTTGGGTGGTATTAGTGATGGTAAATGCAGTCAAGGTGGTAGCATGCATATAGCTCCAGGGGGTACTCTGAACCTTCAGATTTCTCTAGTGATGAGCGTTTCCTCCTCTTCTGCGTGAGCTTTTCCGTTCCTACAGAATTGGTTGTCTCATATACCAAGAGCGGGTTCCATTCAAACCAGTGTCTCTCTTGCTATGCTGAACTGCCTGTCAGTCAAGTCCTTCTGTCTCTTTCTTACGGCTGGGCCAGCCGGGTCTGGATTTGATGGCAAGCAGCATGGATGAGTCTGGACACTTTTTTTTTTTTTCATGATTGCCAAAGGGATCCTTGATCAGTTGACATACATGTTATGAAGTAGCTTTAGGCCACTAGTGGAGCGTTATTTGTTTCTCCTTTTTGGCCCATATTTCCCAGGGGGCTTCAGTGACTAGCAGGCCATTCAAGTCTGTTTATTTTTGGTAGCCCCGATCTGGCTTCTGGGCCATGGATCAGTTCCTTGGCATCAGTTCTTTAGAGGTTTCTTCTTCCAATGTGAAAATATCAATGTTTCATGAGACTCTGATTCCCTTGAAAGGGTGTACTTGGTGTAGGGACTTTGTTCCTTGACTGTGATGGCTCTGCCTTAAGGTGCAGAAGTTTCTCTATTCATGCTCACTTGCATTTCTGGAAAGTGGTTACGGTTTGGGGGTTGGTACAGCGGTGCATTCAGAATCCATCCCTGGTTCCTCTACTCATAGATTTTGTCCAAGTTGGCCTGACTAAATGGCAGGCTGTTGATTCTTTTCTGCTTGCAGTTCGAGCACGACATTCGGCTGATTTAAGTGTTTTTTTTTTCTTGCGGGTGCTTTCCTTGAAATTGGTGTTCCATGTTGCCATATATTCAGCGATTCGGGGAGCGTTTTTGAACACTCCCTTTCATGAGTGTGTTTTTCCCCCTCTGGGCAGTACACAACTTTGTTCAGTGTTTTTTTGTTTGTCTTGTAGTTTCATCAGTAATAATCTGTATCCTTTACCTTTGCTGGCCAAGTAGAGGAAGCTTCACAGGGGTGCATCTCTGCGGCCCTGATAACTTCTAAATGTTACCTGTACTCTTCGGAGCTTGGATCAACCTTGTTTTCTGTGGTAGCATGAAGAAAGGAGAGACAACTGTTTCTTGCTGAGTTAGGGTGTCAGATTCAGGAACTGATAGTGGTGGCCTATGAGGTTTCTGGTGTCCGTTTCAGAAATAGGTTAGAGTTCATTCTATGATAGCGTAGCTTATGTCAGGCATGGAGTTGCAACTGGTGTCTTCTTTGTAGTTTCAGCAATTGATATCTCCTTTGTATTTGCAGAATCCGTTTGATTGAAGAGGGGGTCACAGTAGCATATATGGTGGTTCCCTTACCGAACAGAATTTGCCTGTATTCCAAGAGGGTTTTGGCCAATTCTTGGACAGATTTGCTGTAGTGGGTATCTCCGTCAGGGGCTTTGATGAACAGCAACTTGGGCATCATTGCCTATCTTCCAAGCACTTCCATTTTCCATATCATCCTTGCCTTGACTGTGTTGTGGAGGACTAAACCAGCATCCCGCCCTTTGAGGGGCTAGCTTCGGTACATCTCTCTTGTGTGGGCTAGCGTGACTGGATGAAGAGGAAGGTGAAATTACTTACCTGATAATTTCCTTTCCTCTAAAACAGTCATGCTAGTCCACATTCCTTCCTGATGCTTCAGTATTACTGCAGGATGGACATGGAAGGAGGTGGATGCTCTAATGTTAGAAAGTGTGGGGGGTATATTGTTTTCCCTGTGTTGCTTCATTTTCTGTTTATTTATATTCTTGCTTTTATGGATGTGACATAAATGCATTCATAAGTATAAAGAGAAGAGACATCGACAGATTGTTGATGGTGTTATAGTTGTCCACAGTTTAGCTTGTGTAGAATTTACTGGCAGGCTGTTGTCAGTGCAGAGCTATATGAGGGGTGACATCCATCTGCTGGTAGGAGGGCATAACCCACTTGTGTGTACTAGCCTGATTGGTTCTAGAGGAAGGGAAATGATCAGGTAAATAATAATGTCACTTTATGCATGCATTTTTCTAATTATGCATATAAAATATATGTGCAAAGTTTATCAAATGGGTGGAGAAAGTATGTGTGTTCTGCATTACAAATATATATATGCATTGAAACTTGTATGTACTTTTGGGGTATAAATACTTGATATTTTATAAACTGTACTGTTCCCATCGCACAGTTCAGAAAGTGCTAGCATAAATCTCTGCATACAAATTGGTGTACTGTGGATAGTTTTGAAAGTTGAGCTCCCTGTCCATGGAGGAGGCAATGCAATGACTCTAGAACAGTGGTTGTCCTTTCCTTAATGCCAGAACACAAAATGTTTGGGCTGCAGCATTCTACATTAATTGCAATTTGTCAGTATATTTTAGAAAGGGTGATGAGATGGGAATTAAAGTAATTTACTGTTGTGGAAACAAAAGCATATATTACCTTAATGAGATCTCTCTTTTAAAAAAAAATCTTAGCTGCAAAGTGATTCTGAGATGTGCTAATTGGGATCTAACTACAGAATGAATCTGTGGCAATTAATGCAACCATTCATCTAGCAAATTCCTGATCTGTTTGTTTATGATCACATTTTTTCCACCTTGCAGCTCTAGATTCTCCATTTTTCTGGAGTCATATCTAGAAAAAACGAATTATCTCTGTTTGAAAAGTATTCAGCTTTAACATATTGACAGACATCTTGGTTGTAATCTGTAATACAGTCTATAAGATTGGATAGAGCAACTGCATGATTGTCCCCCAGAAGTAAATATAACTGTCATTAGCCTTATGTTGAAGCTTTGTATTTGTCTCAGTGCATATAAATAAACATTGAAAGTATTGTGAAGAGGCAAGATCCCTGTGGGACTCTGATCCAAAAAAAGCTTTGGATCAGAAAACAGGATTCCAAGTACTGTCATTTGACACCTGTTACTTTCCTTGTTGCACCTTCCATAAAGATGAAATTGCAGCACCTCAACCCCCGGCACCTGGGAAAAGGCACAATATAGTCAAAAGGCAGACGTATATTTTTGGTTTTTATGAAAATTTCTGATGCAGTCCATGAATTGAAGGAATCTGCTTCAGGGAGACAAAAATAGATATGTAAAATTTGCTCAAGGGAAAATTGGTAGTATAACATCCATTGCTGAGTCCCTCATTCAAAGCAATGTCCAAGGAGATTTAAAGCAAAATAGCTTTTATTCAGCTAAAACAGCAAATCTTCTCCTGAATAGGCTAATAACCAGCTCTCTACTCTCTTGACCAATGAGAGAATTTTTTTCTTAATGGGGCCGATGCAATAAATGAGCACGAAAAACAGGCACACAGTGCTGAGATCCCGCTTTCCCAATGCGCCCAGGCACCTCTCCTGGGTGTGCGATTCAATATTTAAATGAGGGGTTGCGCTGCCAAGGAGGTGTTAGGGACAATTGCGCGCCCCTAGTGCCTCCTTGGCAGCGGTTTCCTAGGAGAGGTTGGCTGTCAGTGGATTAGGAAAATGGCCACTCATTAATTGAGCGTCCATTTCCCTAAACTGAGCTCCGTTAATTTAAAAAAGTTTTTTTAAACCTTTTAAATCTTTTGATTCCTCTGACTTAATATCATGGCAACATTAAGTTGGAGAATGTACAGAAAACCAGTATTATCTGCTTTTCTGTACAACTTTTGGGCTACTTGGAAATTAATGCCTACTCTGGGCAGGCGTTAATTTCTGAGCATAAAAATGTGCGTGTCGGGCGCACTTTTTTTTTTTTTTAATCTGGGTGAATAACTAAGAGCTTCATCAATATACATTTGCATGTGATAAGTGCTATTAGTTTCGCTGGGGGTTGAACACACATTTTGGACGCGACAATGCCCTTATAGCATAATGGGCTGTGGATGCACGTCCAAATCATGCACCCAACCATGGGTTAAACAGTGCGCTCGGCTGAGCGTACTGTTTTGTATTGCCCCTTTGAGCGTAATTTTATAACAGCCCAACCTGGGGCTAAAATCTTAATGTAGGGAGTACATGCAACTTTTAGCTCTAATTTCAAAGTGGACTTAACGCATATAAGTCTGCTTAAAAAATTAGCAGATTCATGTGCACACTTTCTGTTGCAAGGGGGCAGGTATAAATGTGTATGCATAAATGTATGTGCATACTTCTAAAAATCAAATATATGTGTGTGTAAATGGTTTTCCCACCTCCAGTAATGCTTCTTAGAATACATTTTTGCAATGCACATAAAATCTTTTCTGCATATACTTTTACACACACAAACTGGACAGTTTAAAAAAAAAACCAAAACTGATTTGTGCGCATAAAACCAGATTTTTTTTTAATATAAATGATTTTGAAAATTCAGCCCTATTGGTTTAAGTTGAAATTCTCTCATACTTGTGTGCAAAATGTATTTAAAGAAAAAAGATTCTTTTCAGTCTCACTGCTTAATCCAGAAATGGACACTTTCTTCAACAAAAGATTCAATTCTGTTCCATCTTCAATAAAAAAAAAAAAAAAGCTGTATCTTCTCACACTCTATCAATGTCTAGCAATCAGGTCTTTGGCAAAGCAACGCTGGCAGTGAGGATATATTCATAGTATTGTGGTTTATGTAACTGATTAGATTGGATATGCTGGTTGGTCTTCCTATCATATTAAAAGTTTATATGAAAATGATCTAAATTAAAACATGGAAATTAATAACAAACTGTAGTGCAGATGAGGAATTTCTTTAACAGTATTGAAGCTCTCCTTCATTTCCTTTTGCAGAAATGTCCTTTAGGAATTATTTACCAAATTTAGGCCTAGATTTTTAATTTTGCTATAAATATAGCAGAATGAAGAGCCCCAGCCAGAAAAGGGGTGGGGAGGGGGGGGGAACGATAGTGTGCGCCTGGCTGCATCGCGATGGTGCCGGGCGCACACTATCACCCCCATAAGTGCCCCTGCAAAAGGTGTAGTTAGTTCCAGTGCCACTGCCAGAGATAATGTATAAAACTTCATCTGAAGCACAACCGGGCCCAAAACTTTTAAAATCGCGCCTGAAACCCTCCCCTTTCATTTAAATTTTATTATCATGATGCAGTCGTTAACACGTGCGTTAGGGAGTTATCGCACGCAATAAGGCCCTAACGCATGCGATAATGGCCTATCACGTTTTGAAAAATGACCCTGTTAGGTTTTTTTGTTGTTGACTGTATATATTTACTGAAAAGGAATTTCACATTTGCTTTTCTTATTTTGATGTTGTGATTTGTCATTGAAACGTTTTTGTTATAATGGTGCAATTTTAATTATCGCCAAATAGAACAGTTACTTAATTACAGTTATACTTTTGAAGTTACTGGATTTTTTCCTGCAAATATTTTCTCTAATGTATCTAAAACAGAAATCATACAGGTGTGTTTCAGCTATGTAGATACAGCCAGAATTGATAAAATCTTAAAATATAACTTATTTACAGTAAATTGCTTCTTCCTACTCAGATTAGATGTTGAGTCCTTATATATTAATATAAAGTTAGCAATTAGCTTCCGATACTAAACAGTTGAGAGATTTTTGCATATATATTGTTATTTATTAAATGTATTTATGATCCACCTATGAAACAGTTATGCTAAACGGATTACAAAATATTAGCAAAAATTACAGCATATGATGTATAATCAGTAGTTGAAATGTATTCTGGGGGAAAATTATATAGGTTCTTTAATTTGAATATCATGGTAGAGTGTGTTAAACCTTTGAACAAAATTAATACAGTGAATTTGAAACTTTTCTTTTTCTGTCAGTATGCAAGGCTGAATTAGACATGATCTTTGGGTGATGTCATCAGGCGGCACTGGATGCATCTGTCTCTTTAAAAGCTAGTAGTGCATTGAGCTCTCCTGCACATGTGTGGGAGTTTCTATATAGGCATTACTTCAGAGTTTCCTCAGTCTGTTTTTGTCTGTGCTATTGCATGTGAGTGACTTCTCTGTTTGTCAGTAGTTTTGAAATATTCTTTTATTAGTATGTTTTTCCTATTTTAATTGATGCTTTGTTTTTTTATTTCATTTTATAAGGAATGGTGGTTCTGCTTTTTCCGTGGTTTCCATTTCAGTTTTTGTCTGCATATTGCTGGTTCTAATTTGTGATACTTTATTCTATATTTGGTGAGGGTCTGTCTCTGCACTGTGCATGTGACCAAGGTAAGAGATTCAGCTAGTATGTAGTGTCTTTGTAGGGATCTATAGCAATTGGGTTTGTTTCATTTCTCTAGTGAATGGTATATTGGTGTTCTGGGACCCAGTGTAATATTTTCAGTGCTGCTTTTTCACAGGTAGGATCTGTGTTTGAGTCAGTGTTACTACTATTATGTTTGCTGTATAGATTTTGTCTTTTTTTGCAGGGTTTTGTGTTCACAATAGGTCTGGCAGTGTAAGAAATTTGTGCTGCTATTACTTTGAGGTGCCTGTCTGAATGTGGTGTGGTATCTGCCTCTCTTTGTGTTTGTGTGTTATCAGATTGCTCCTTTTAGCAACTTGAAGAGAATCAAACTGGAATTTTGAGCTTCTGGCTGGCAGTGTGATTGTCTGCTATTTGGTAAACGGTTCAACAGCTGATTGATTGGTGAGAGACTTTGACACCAGGCCTAGAATGCAGGATACCATTTTGTGTGTGGGTGTGTATTTTTGGCCTCGTTCTGTGTCCCAGCAGATGAAAGCAGGAGATGTGACACTGAATAATCATGTGAACCACTCTCTAGCAATTCATACAACACTGTACTAATAGGTTAAACAGATTAACATGACAAATGGGTGTGAGACTTCGATACACATTTTATTCCCCCCCCTCAAGGAAGCCAATTATGGTGAAACATTTAAGGCCTTTGCTGGGGTTTGAGGAACACTTGTGCTGTTAAAATACTGCTGCAAGTTGAGAGAGAAATATTCCCTACAGTTCTTCACCCTTCAAGTTATTGAAAGACTTACTGTAACTTCAGTTGCCTTGCGGAGCAGTTGGGTGGTTCTTTATTAGACTTTTGCCTCAGATGTAAATACTATGAAGTTTTTTTAAATACTGTAATGCAATTTAACTGTATTTTTGCACAAGTGACAATTTGAATATGTATCTTTATTTAAAAATTTGTATTTGATAAGTATTAAAATATGTAATTAAATTTAGTTTGTATAATATTGTTATATGTGATACATGGTGTATTCCATGTTTTCTTATTTGGTGTACATAATATATATATACATCTATGATGTAAGCCATCTTTGGTGGATAGGGTAAGGACCTAACAAATTGTATGGATGGAAGAGAAAGTGCTGTGGCTCAAAAAGTTTGCTCACTTGTAGTTTAGATAGTGGAGATTTTATGACTACAAAGCCTGATTATATTAAAATGTGGGATATTGGTCATTCAATGTAAATGTACACCTGTAATTCAAAGGAGAGGATCCAGTCCAGTCAAGATTAAGAAACACTTTAAAAATAAAAATAATTTAATTACCATACGGTCCTTTCTGATGCCGGTAGTTTACACTGGAAAATGAAACATTACTGCTACCAGCAAGTTCAGTAAGCATTAACTGACAGTAATAGTCTGCTGAATCTTGTGTCCATTGTATAGATTAGAAAAAAAAATCCAAACTATTGTGTTATATATATATTTTTTAGGTTTTATCATTTTCATTCCATTTTCAAATTGTAGTAGTGCCCTTTGCAGGAGGTATTATCAGATAATTGTTTTGCTGTATTATTAGATATACCTGTTTGTGACACAGGCAATTATATCATAATGATGCATCTGTAGTTACTATTGTGTAAGAAGTAATGTTAACAGGAGCATGTTGAATGGAGGAAAATGTATTGATTAACATCACTCGATAAGCATGTGTGTGTGTTCTTATGTGGCTAGCCATCATTTTATATATATGTGTGTGTGTGTGTGTGTGTTTATGTGTGTATGAATATATAGACCAGAGTAAAGTCCTCTTAAAAGGTCAGGGTTATAACATGCAATCTGCAGCTGCCCACACAAATCTCTCTCAAAATCTGCAACTACTCCATATAATTGAAAGATGTTTCTTATGAGCAGTTGTAGATTGCTTGAAGAGGTTTTGAATTTTTCAGTAGACACTGCAGTACTTTTTTTTATCTACGATATCTCTCTGTATATCTATCTATCTATATATTTATATAATAACTCCTGGGCTAACAAACCTCCCCAAGCATTCTCATGATGAATTTTAATTATAGGACTGCTGAGGGTTCAAAGTGTCCTTACTAGTATTAACCTCCGCCGACTCCAGATTTTCTAGTCAGCAGAGAGAAGGGTGGGTGGGAAGAAGAATATTTCCAAGGCCCTGAGCATTATTCAATTCTTATTTAAGCATCAAAGTTTTTTATATACATCAGTAATTACATACTGGAAGCTAAAAGTGGTTTACAGCTTAACTTTACTGATAAATGATGGCTATGTGATATAAATACATGCTTGCATAAATCCTTACTGATTCCAATCTATTTACATTTTTAATCCTTTCAATAAGTATGTGACTTTATACTTTAAACTGATGTAGGTTGTTAATTTCTTTAATTCCTTTTCCTTTCCAATTATGGGGTATTAATAGTACAGCTCCCTCCTAGAATTTAGTGGATAGATGTCTTGAATCCAATTTAGATATAATTGAATTTGATGTATTGGGATGACTTCTTACTACTTGTCCAGTCTCCTTACTGGTACCTGGAGGGTATCACCTCACTCCTCTGATCAGTATCCAGATGACAGTGGTTAAATTTGACTAGGTACCACTGGTCTTCTGTAAAATCCACTTCTCCTCTTCCCAGTAATGAATGGTAATTGATCCCCTGCAGGACTTCCAAGAGTCCACTGGATCTCTCTTGGTGAGACACATCAAACTCCTTGTAGTTAAGCACTGAATTTCTGAATTTTGGGGAACTCCGGCAGATGGTGAAAAAGTTAACTTAAAAATACTATCAAAATTTGAGGAAGGAGGAGTGGATAAAACTTCCTTAATTGCAGATGAAAAGGGATAAATCTTGTCATGATTAAGCTTGGTGAAAGAAACCCTTTCTCTTGTTCCTTTCCCAGGTCTCCTTCCTATTGGTCCAAGGGTTCCATATTAAAAGTAAATGCAACAAAATACAGAGCAGGTACAGTTATCCTGCCTCCTTAAAAAGAACACAATTTCCACACTGGAAAATGGTGTCTTTAAATTTTATAGTCTGGGGTCCTTCACCATTGCAGGTTCACACATGGGAGTGCTAAAACCCAACAATCTACTACTTCTGTTTCTCTTTTTTAACATTGTGCAATCCTCTTAGTAGAGATCTAGTAGAGTTTTCTCTCTCTCCCTCTCTCTCTCTCTCTCTCTCTCTATATATATATATATATATGGGGTGAGTTTTCTAAACATTTATGTACATAAAATTAGCATATACGAGTGTAAGTATGCTCGTATTTTCTGTCTCGAATACACATTTACATGTGTGTGTGGGGGGAGGGGGGGGAGGGGATGGTCTAGAATATTCCAGGATGCAGATGAGCTATTTGTCCAAGTTGCTATTTTATGAGACTTATGTGCCTAAATTTTGTCAACCTATTTGTGCATTTTTACACCTGCTAATTATCTTATGTAATTGAGGTACTTGGGTATTGTTTACTATTGGTTGGGTGAGAGGTCTGGGTGAACTGTGGGGGGCATGCAGTTAAGAACTGAAGAAGGACTGAATGAACTGGTAGAGGTTTTGGCAAACTAGTGATTTCAATTACGCGGACATTCTTTATTATATACAGAATTCTGCACGTAAACAGGGTTTTATGCGAGCAAGTCAGTTTTTTCACACAAAATAATGTGTGAATGTTTGTAAAAGTTGTAGGAAAAATATGCTTTTTTAATGCATCGAAATACACCTTGCTGGTATTCATGCATAATCATACATATGCGCATATGATTTGGGGGTAGACATTCCTGTATTTTATAATCTGCACATACCTCATGTGCGCAGATTATAAAATGCTGTCATAGATCTCCATGTGGCAATATACGTGCATATATGGGGCCATGCAGAGTTGTTTGAAAGTTGTCCTATCTGTATGTATAAGTTTGTTTGTGTATGTATATATATAATTGATATATATATATGTCTGTGTGATGTAAATGCGTGTGTGTTTTTATTAAGTTTAAATATTGTATATATGTATATAATTGGTTCTTGTATATTTAGCAGAAAATGTGTTCCTTATTGTTCTTTACTTTGCTATCTCAGTTTTTAAAATCTTTCTCTTCTAGGCAATGCTCAGAGTGTGACCAGGCAGGTAGCAGTGACATGGAAGCGGACATTGCCATGGAAACTATGCCAGACGGGACCAAGAGATCAAGGAGGCAAATTAAAGAGCCAGTGAAATTTGTTCCACAGGATATACCACCAGAACCAAAGAAGGTTTCACTAAGGAACACGGTAAATTCTACTTCCTTTATGAATTGGCATGTTGGCATTTATATGTTATTAAAGACTGATTTTTGCATAATTTAATGAACTTGACAGAATATATGTTAAACAGACTTTCAAAACATACAGCTGATGACAACATTTGTTTTTCTGTTGTGGTGGTAGAATCATTTTTTATGTATTTTTTCTGAGAATTCAGCAATTTCATCTCAGGTTAATGACCATCCTCTATTAGATACATGTAAAATGGTGATTAGAAATAGCAACATGTCAATCTTTTATAAATTTTGTAATCTCATTTAATATTTCTCTTAACCATATTTATATATAAATTGGATTATTAGAGGGTGTACATAACATGTATTTTTATTGGTGACTTTTATACACCATAACAGTGTTTAA
Organism: Rhinatrema bivittatum; assembly: GCF_901001135.1. Lineage (NCBI taxonomy): Eukaryota > Metazoa > Chordata > Amphibia > Gymnophiona > Rhinatrematidae > Rhinatrema > Rhinatrema bivittatum. The sequence continues at coordinate 188,257,295 of NC_042616.1, forward strand.
TTTGCAAGATTTCCTAAATGAAATTCACACATTTAAATGTTTGGGATCATGTTTAATTCATTGTATTGTAAACGGACATGAAATCAGTATGAATGTCGCTATATAAAAATTGCCTAAATAAATAAAATGATTAGTGTAGGACGTTTTAATTACTTGCAGCCTGTGCACTTTGTTCTTGGGCATAAAACTTGATTTTATATATCCTGTGTTTGTATTGGTATCAAGTTAACTTTTTGATCATTCTTTTAGCATTGTGACATTGCTATATATAATGGGGTAGATTTTAAAAGAAGCGCGATCAGCCTACTTTTGCTTGCGCATCAGACTCAAGCAAAAGTACGCTGGATTTTAGTAGATACGCGCGGAGCCGCGCGTATCCACTAAAATCCTGGATCGGCGCGCGCAAGGCTATCGATTTTGTATAGCCTGCGCGCGCCGAGCCGCGCTGCCTCCCCCCGTTCCCTCCAAGGCCGCTCCGAAATCGGAGCGGCCTCGGAGGGAACTTTCCTTTGCCCTCCCCTCACCTTCCCCTCCCTTCCCCTACCTACCCCACCCACCCGGCCCTGTCTACACCCCCCCCCTTACCTTTGTCGGGGGATTTACGCCTCCCGGAGGGAGACGTAAATCCCCGCGCGCCAGCGGGCCTGCTGCGCGCCGGGCCGCGACCTGGGGGCGGGTACGGAGGGCGCGGCCACGCCCCCGGGCGTCGCCACGCCCCCGGACCCGCCCCCAAAACGCTGCCGACACGCCCCCGGAACGCCGCGACGACCGGGCCCGCCCGCCGACACGCCCCCCTCCGAGAACCCCGGGACTTACGCGAGTCCCGGGGCTCTGCGCTCGCCGGGAGGCCTATGTAAAATAGGCTTCCCGGCGCGCAGGGCCCTGCTCGCGTAAATCCGGGCGGATTTACGCGAGCAGGGCTCTTAAAATCCGCCCCAATGAGTGAGGAGATTTACAAGATTAAAAAAAAACTTTAAAAGTCATATATAGAATAATCTAGTGAAAATCATGTTAATCTATTGTGCTATAAAGCTAATCCTAGAATTTCACTCCAATATGCTGCTGTCAGATGAACCTATGCATGTGACAGAATGCAAACAGATAGAGAAATTTGGAACTTTGAACAATTTTGTTTGCTTAGTTTTATTTATTTCTTATATTTTTCTTCCTTAAAGGTTGGGTGACACTGCTTAATGCTATATATCCTTAGCATCAAAGTTAATGTAGCTAAAATGATTTTTGATTGCTTAAAAACAGGAAGCATACAAAGTCAGTCTGATTGTATCTAAAACCATTGATACATGTTGTTGTTTATTGTATTGTGTTTTATAAACAATGGTTAATAAAATATAAATTAAAAAAAAACATAGGAAGCATTTAACATTTTATTTTTTATAGCTTTGACTTTAGCCAGAAACAATTACAAAAGAAGGGAATAAAAAACACAAAGGAGATGTTTTCATTAAAAAATATTAAATATTGTATGGATTTTAAGGCATCACAAAAAGAACTGTCTCCATATTCATTAAGAATATGCTATGCATTAGTATTTTATGTTTATATTTTTATTTGCATATAATATCATATGAAATGTTAAATATCATGTAATATCTTAATTATCCCTAGAACATTGCTGGAAAACACTGATCTGGGTAGCATAAAGCCAGCAATTTTTAGAGGGAAACTTTTTCAGTGTATTTCAGGGATATGAGAGAAATGCTGGAGTTTGGAGGAAAGTAATTTGTAGATTTTTTGCAAGCTCTGAGGGAGTTGCCTGTATTTGGTGGTATTTGGTTCTGCATTGTATAATGAAAACTTGTCTATAGTTGCAAGTTTCTGAGTTTATTAGGTTGTCCCATCTATCTTGTCTTGTTTTTGGTCTAGGCGAAGTGGTCTGAGATGAAAGAGAAGAGGTGAAGTGTAAGTGGGTGTGACGAGTAAAGTAGGAAAGGGGGGGGGCATGAGAAGAGCAATGGTAGGAAGATGGTAAAAAAGTGATTTGGAATAGAATTGAGATAAGGAAGAGGGGAGAAGGAAAGAGCTCTATTACCCAGTGGAGCCATAGCCTGAGATTTTATCCACTTGGGAAAGCAGCACTCTAGTTCTCAGGCAAAGAGAACATTATGAAATGTCTGCTTCAGCCAAGAAGAGGGTATTCTGGCGAAAAAGTTCAGTATGGGAGAAAGGTAGCGAGAACTTGATGCTATGCAAGATGCAAATGTGGGCTAGCAATGGGAGATTGTTTCCACTGATTCTTTGAAACTTGTGGGAAATGCTTTGTGGATTGCAAGTGCAAGCTAAAACTGAGAGAAGTGAAACAGCACCTAAGGCCAGCAGAAGACCTGTAAAATATCTCCTAACTAATATTGAACAGAGGCTTCAATATCATCTGATACCTGAATGAATCAAGTGTATCTTTGGAGGCATATACATAGGCACTATGAAGACAGAGAAAGAAACAAGTCTTTAAAATGTTTATATCCCAAACACAAATATCCAATGTTGTGCCAAATAAGTATAATCATTTTTATGCATATCTGATTAATTGATTACTTAAAAGGCAGTACATAATGGCAAAAGGCCAAATGTCTACAGTATTATACCCAATTCAAGCTGGTATGGTCTCCACTGTTGTGGGCTTTTGTTTTTGGATGCAGCACAGAAGTGGTACACTCAAACCCAAGGAGATTTAGAAGGCACCTCTCAATACTATGCTTTCCTCTGCTGGCCTAGAAATGCAGTAGGGGACCAGATCTTGAATTTATAACTCATCTTCCCCCAAGGATAAGTTGCCATGGCAGCTGTGGAGAAGAGGGCAGCAGTGTGCAAAAGATGTGGCCAGCAGTAGAGGACGCATACCATATACTTTGCACAAATTATTTTTTCACAATTCTGTTACAACACATCTTGTAACTACATTTTCTGTGTTGGTTATAGAAGAAACTATGCTGTGTCTATACTTTAACTGATGTATACTTAGTAAAATAGCTTATTTGACTGCTATAACAGGCATAGACATCTGATATGCACTGAAGGTATTGAGGGCTACATGCATGTATGTTTGACGGCATGAAATGTAGAACACCCTTTCCTTCCAGGAATATGGATATCTCTACAACTGAAATGAATGAATATTTACTTGCCTAGCCCAACCAGGTACTATAAAGTCACAAGAAGCTCATCATGGCTATAGGCAAGGAAAACATGATAGTTTTATGTGTAACTTTAAAAGATAGGACATAATGTAAACTAAGCCCAGATGTAGGCATAGGCAAGGAGCCAAAAGTCCCCAACATCAAATTTTGAAATGCGTCGGATTGTTGCTGCCATGTCTCCATCTGATTGCAATTCACTTCTCACATATCTAAAACAGCAATTTCTTTTTTGGATGTGGTTATAAATATAGAACAGGGGATACTGCAGACCACCATACATCGAAAACTCACTGACCGCAATAACCTGTTGAGGTTTTCCAGTCATCACCCTCAGAGTTTTAAAATGGGGCTTCCAGTCAGCCAATATTTCAGAGCTAAGCGCATATGCTCCACCGCAAAGGACTTCGAAATTCAAGCAGACATCCTAGCAGGCAGATTCCTGTCAAGAGGCTATCCCCATCAAGCCATTAATAGGGCATACAAAAGAGCTAAACATAGTGATCGTGACGCATTGTTACAGTACAAACCCATGAAAGAGGAAACTCGACTGATATGTGTGCTTAAACAATCTACAGCAGCAAGTGTAATAAAAGCAGCTATACGGAGGCATTGGCATGTATTAACAATGCATGACACTTTCAATGAACCACCTACGTTCGCCATGTCCCGAGGGAGGAACATTAGAGACCTCACGGTCCACGCACAGATAGAGAATTTTAAACATGAAGAAACACTCGTTGGCCACCAAGCGTGTGGCCACTGTACTTGGTGCGTACAAACAATCACGGGAATACAGGGGGAGGACCCGATTTCGAGATATAAAGTCTGGCGCAAGAGCAATACGAACTGTTTATCTATCAATGTGGTCTACATCATCATTTGTCCGTGCCCGAAGTTATATATTGGTCGTACCACGAGACCTATCAAGGTCCGATTAGGAGAACACAAATCAAGGTTTACAACCGCCAAGACGACGGCACCTATGGTACAACATCTGATAGACTCCGGACATTCCATCACAGAATTAAAATGGACAGTATTAGAACACATTGAACCCCCAGTGAGGGGAGGCGACGTTCGTATCCTCCTCAACAACCGTGAAGCATTTTGGATTTTTACGCTTTCATCATCCGCCCCCCGGGGCATGAACGACGAACTTTTGGAATACCTTGTTGTAAAGTTTAATATCCTTTATTAATTCAGGCGAACCTTACAGTTCTTGATACTCTAACACATCTTGATCAGTAGCATCACACGTTTAGATAGTCCGTACTCATTTAGGTCTAGCACGCTAATTCAGTGCGTCACCGACGCATGACAAAAGTACACCAATCAGCGCAATTCCCTCAGATTCGTGCTTCGGCACTAGCAAGTTTCCGACCAGGTTGGGTAGTTCCCGACCAGGTCGGCCAGTCACGTCACCGGATGTCAAAGCCTTTTCAATGATTCCATTGGCTAATTTTACTTCCAGTGACTCACATAAAAGGGGTCACGGCATACCTATAGACTATCCTACCGGAGGCGAGGCCGGAGTAACATCTATTGGAGGCGAACGTGGAAACTGTTTGAGCAATTACGGCGCGGAGAAACTCAGACCTCAGTAGTTGGTTGTCCAGCATCAACTCGTACACCCCTGAGGAAAGATTCGACATCTGAAACACGGATAGTTCATGTCGGGACCGTTACCAGAAGGCGGACATCACATACCAACACCAATCGGGGAAGTCTGACTTTCATTTATTTAGTATTAATGCTTGTTAAGCCTCACTAATGTGTTATTCGCATTGAAATCTCATCGACCCCCCCGCCCTGGCAGAGTCTTAAGGTTATTATAACACATAGAAAAAAAAGCAAAAAAAAATTTTTTCACACAAAAAAATTGCACATGAGGAGGAGGAGGAGAGTTTATGATTATATACCACAAAGTAGTGGTGCGGGGACACCTACATTATGTATGAAACTTTCCTCTAACTCCTTTAATATTTTATCAAATACAACATAGTCTACTCTAAATAAGTACATTCCACATTATGTAGGTGCAAAAAGTATATTTTATTCACCAAAAAAATTTTATTGGTATCCGTAAAAATTTCATTAACATCAGCGATAGAGGTTTTTGCCTATGATTTTTTGTATTGTTGTTTAGATCGCTGAAACAGTGGTGTATTACATTGATATATCTTGGTATGTCTCCATCTGAGCCTGCTGCCGCAGTGCTTCTTATCCTGTAGAGGCCCCAGCCCTGACCTTGACTCCCACAGTAGTAGCACCTCTGTAAAGAAAAGGAAAGAAACAATTTTCCTGGCTTTCTGACTGTAATTCCTATGGTTACTGTTATGGTTTTGATGAATTGTTGAACCCCGGACCGAGGTGAGAGGACGTAGGACATTGTGAGAGAGACTTTATTAAGGAGAAAAGATACTACATAACCCAAGGAGCGGGAAATGTAGTAAACATAGTCTTAGAGCCAAATACAGTAGTCAGGATGATGATGTATATACGAAGGTCCTGGTAGTGGCCCGCAGTGTGGGGTACACCCGGGAATTCCAGTAGGCCGATGTAAATACCTCTGAGTGCAGATATGATAGTGGCCCGCTGTGCGGGGTAAGCCGAGAAAGGTGTACTGTAGAAGCCGAAGAGGCAGAGGTCGGTGATACAGGAACCAGACCATAGACCTTGTATAGGTGATGGAATCCTGAGGCACAGATAGACTGAAGAATGGTGGTGGCCCGAGGAACGGGGTACGCCGTGGAGTCTTCGGTACATAGATAGAAGTTGGAGAAGGTACTCACACAAGGAAGTCCCAGCAGAGATACCCGAGGAGCGGGTCAGGAAATCCCAGGCAGGAAGGCCCTCCGAGGAGTGGATAGCCAAGATGCGGAAGAGCCCCAGAGGAGTGGGTACTCAGAGCATCCGAATACCAGGAGGAGAGTCTGGAACAGAAGATCCAAGTTAGAGCGGATTTAACAAGCAAGAGAACTCCTTGCTAACTCGTCTTAGCAATGGGCCAGTCCATATAAGTATACTAGCGGTGTTGACCTCATCGGAATGGGACACCCCCGAGGTTATCGCCATGACATATTCATTTGGAGGCCCTGCGCACGTGCCTAGGTGATGCCGGAAGTAAGATGGCAGTCGGCAGCGCCCATGCTGTTTCAGGGACGCCGGGGAAGTCTGCATTGGTTGGCGGAGGCCGCCATTCTCCCAATGATTGACGGTGCAGGGAAAAAAGAGGTGAGCATGAAAGGTCGCAGCTGCCTGTGACTGGGCACAACAGTTACATTAGTGAAGGTATCCATTGCTATTTGTGTCTGTTTTCTGTTCAAAGCCCCATCCTCAGATAGTGATGAACAAAAATATTTGTTAAGCAAGCCTGCTTTTTATTTGTCAAACTCTATAAATATCTCCCTTCACTTTTGAACATAAGAAACTGCCCTACTGGATCAGACCAAGGGTCCATCAAACCCAGCATCCTGTTTACAATAGTGGCCAGTCCTGGCTACAAGTACCTGGCAAGTACCCAAACACTGAGTAGATCCCATGCTACTGATGCCAGTAATAATAGTGGCTATTCTATAAGTCAGCTTGTTTAATAGTAGTTAATGGACTTCTCCAAGAACTTATCCAAACTTTTTTAAACCCAGCTGCACTAACCACATCCTCTGGCAATAAATTCCAGAGCTTAATTGTGCGTTGAGTGAAAAAATAATTTTCCTCGATTAGTTTTAAATTACTTGTTAACTTCATGGAGTGCTCCCTAGTCCTGTTATCCAAAAGAGTTAATAACCAATTCACATTTATCTGTTCTAGACCTCTCATGATTTTAAAGACCTCTATCATATCCCCCCTCGGCCATCTCTTCTCCAAACTGAACAGCCCTAACCTCTTTAACCTTTCCTCATAGGGGAACTGTTCTCTCCCCTTTACCATTTTGGTTGTCCTTCTCTGTACCTTTTCCAGTGCAACTAACTCTTTTTTGAGAATTGTGAAAAGTATTCAAGATGCGGTCTCACCATGGAGTGATACAGAGGCGTTAAGACATTTTCCATTTTATTCAGCAGTTCCTTCCTAATAATTCCTAACATTCAGGCCGATACAGTAAGGAGCGGTAGGAAGAGCTGCGTTAATGCCAGGCGCACCTGTGGTTGCCGCACACACAGTCCAGCTCACCTACCGCTCGATACTGTATGTAAATAGCTTGCAAATGCAAGCTGCGTCTAAGAAGCGTCCGTGAAGCGTTAGGCCCGCGCAACCCATTTTACTGTATAGAGCGCTATACAGTATCCTGGGTGCGCTGGCCTAATGCTTCACGGTCATGCTGGTATCTGTAATTTCAAATGTCATTTCAAATAACATTTGAAATGACAGTGTGACGGGGTCTATGTCCCAAACCTGAGAGGTCAGTTAAGAACCCTGGAACCAAGGATTCAAGAGAAGGGGGGAAGGAAAATATGGCAACACCTGGCTAGAGATGTCCCTTGGTTCCTTCCCCCAGAGGATATAAGACCAGAGGAGCCACAGGTGTGGGAAATGGAGGGTGGAGCTCTGGGAACCAATCCTTGGCTTCAAGGGGAGGGCTAAATTGAGGAGGAGCCTTCCCAAAGCCAATCGCCTGCGATTGGAGGAGGAGTCTCCACAAGATAAAAAGGACTCCCTAGCAGAGCAGTCTCAGTCTCCTGCCGGGGACTGAGGAGGAAGGAACGGGCTGCCTGGCTGCTCTGGGAAACTTGGACACTGGATATCCCGATGGTGTGAAGGACTGCAACCACTATCACAAGGAAGGTGAGCGCGGGGACTTCTGTTGGTTTGGACTTACGATAAAGACACTTTACCTAGAGAACTGCCAAGCGGGTGGTTGTATCCTGGGATGAGAAAACCCATGCATGGATTAAGCTTGACAAAATTGGGTCCCCAGGATGACCCGAGGCATTCCTAGTGACTTTTGAATGGGTGGCCGAAGCTGTGGGCTGGCCAAAAACACAGTGGCCCATTAGACTGGCGCCGTATTTGTCAGGGGAAGCACAGGCCGCTTACCGGGCCTTGGAGCCAACTCAGGCTCTGGACTATGGGGCAGTAAAGGCAGCCATCGAAGATAGGTTGGGACTTTCCCCTGAGCTATATCGACGCCGCTTTCGGTCTCATACATTTAAAAAAACGGATCGGCCTAGGGCCGTGGCCCAACAGTTAGACGACTGGGCCGCCCTATGGCTCTGTCAGTCAGAGCAGGATCCCAATCAGCTAGTGGAAAAGATAGTATTGGAACAATTTATGGAGGTGCAACCCCAACCTCGAAAGCAGTGGATGGCCCAACAGAGCCCTGCTAGTTTAACAGAAGCCATTACCCTAGCCGAAAGGTATATGGAAGCCGAGAAAGTTGGGGGGATAAAAGAAAATCCCCTATGTATGGGAAAGTAGCCATGGGGATTAAGACGGAGGACAGAAAGAAACCTACCCAGGAGTCCAGGACCCCTCTCCGATGTTTTAAGTGTGGAGAGCTAGGACACTTTAAAAGAGAATGTCCCCTTATGGAATGCAATTTCAGTGGGGCAGGAATTACCCAGCAGGAACAAGGGATTGGAGAAAAAGCACCCATTAAGAAAGCCATTAAGATCCTGGGGAAAGTTCTTACTGCTGTTATTGACACAGGGAGTAATCAATCTCTTATGGCTGGGACATTGGCCAGGGCACTTAAAGTGCCAAAACAAAAGAATACCTTTGTGGGACGAATGGGGGTACGATGTGTACATGGGGACACTAGACAAGAACCCGCCTATTGGATCCCTATTAGTGCCGAGGGGAGGACTCAGACCTTAAGGGTAGCGGTGATTGAAGCCCTACCATATCCTTTACTCTTGGGGAGAGATTGGTTGTCCCTCCAGAAACCTGTAGGGAAATGGGTGTCCACTCGGGTCAGAAATGATTCAAAAAGTGGAAGGGAAGAGGTAAAATTAGAAAACCATTTTCCTTTTGGGAACCAGCATACAGTAGGAAAAGCACACTTGAATGCTGACTGCCCAGCTAGAAAAGGAGTAGGAGTCTTGCTGGAAGACAAGGCTCCTAGAAAACGGGGGCAGGTGTGTGACGGGATCTATGTCCCAAACCTGAGGGGTCAGTTAAGAACCCTGGAACCAAGGATTCAAGAGAAGGGGGGAAGGAAAATACAGCAGCACCCGGCTAGAGATGTCCCTTGGTTCCTTCCCCCAGAGGTTATAAGACTAGAGGAGCCACAGGTGTGGGAAATGGAGGGTGGAGCTCTGGGAACCAATCCTTGGCTTCAAGGGGAGGGCTAAATTGAGGAGGAGCCTTCCCAAAGCCAATCGCCTGCGATTGGAGGAGGAGTCTCCACAAGATAAAAAGGACTCCCTAGCAGAGCAGTCTCAGTCTCCTGCCGGGGACTGAGGAGGAAGGAACGGGCTGCCTGGCTGGTCTGGGAAACTTGGACACTGGATATCCCGATGGTGTGAAGGACTGCAACCACTATCACAAGGAAGGTGAGCGCAGGGACTTCTGTTGGTTTGGACTTACGATAAAGACACTTTACCTAGAGAACTGCCAAGCGGGTGGTTGTATCCTGGGACGAGAAAACCCATCCCAAGAGATATGGTGGGTGGTGGCAGTTAGGCCCAGCAGGGCCAGACTTTTGAACATTGGATTTGTTGTTTAAAGATGGACTTTTGAAGCCAGACTTCAGAAACTGAGTTGCTAGCTCAGTGGGGAAGGCATTCGCCTCCCATCCAGGTGGAGGAGGTTCAAACTCCACATGAGGACTTTGTAAAGAAAAGTAACTTTAACTACTATTTGAGTTCCTGAGTGACCAGGGCAGCTCATTCAGGGATTGGACCCTGGAACGGACACAATTAACGCGGTGCAGACCGGTGAAAACATTACAGACAGGTACCAGGAAGTGGACGGTTCTCCTACGCTCGGGATTGCCAGTCCTCTCTCCTCTCCTCCCGAAGCAAGCAACGAAAGTGGAAAAAAATCGAAAAAATGAAAAAAAAAAAACAAATGAAAAAGCGAAAAAAAAAAAGTAGCAAGAGAGAGAGAGGACTGGCAATCCTACGCTCGGGATTGTCAGTCCTCTCTCCCCTTCTCCTGAAGCAAGGCTGCTTTTCGCGCCTTGCTTCGGGAGGAGGGGAGAGAGGACTGGCAGTGAAAAGCAATGAAGCGACTTACTTTTTTTGCAGCCCCCCTCCGGAGACGGACATCGGCGACGAGGGACCGCGGCTCCCCTGCCTCCAGCTGCCCGCGAAGATGGATGCATCACACGGGCGAAAGCGGCCCCTGTGCGTGCAATTGGGCCGCTCAAGATGTGACGTCACGACGTTTGGTGTCACGGCATACACACGAGCTCCCAATCTCTCTCACACACACACAGTCCTTCACAATCTCCTCATATAGGCTCCCTCTCTCTGAAACCCACACTCAAGCATCCCCCCAGCCCCCCACTTTTACCTCCCATGCTCTCTCACCCTTCTGCGCTGTCACCCTCCTCTCCCCTCACATAGACTCCCTTTCTAAAACCTATAAGCATCCCCCCCCCACTCCCCCTCTTACCACCCTCCCCCACATCCCCTCTCCTCTCTCACACACACATTCTCTCTCACCGGCATCCCCTTCCCCTCATATAGGCTCCCTCTCTGAAACCCACACTCAAGCATCTCCCACCCACCCTCTCTTACCTCCCATGCTCTCTCTCACACCCTCCTGCTTTCTCACCCTCACCCTCCCCATCCCTTCTTAACAACTATGCTCTGTCACCCTCCCCTCTCTCACACACATATTCTCTCTCACTGGCATCCCCCCCCCGCCATGCTCTCTCTCACACCCTTCTGCTCTCTCTCACCTTCCCTCCCTCACCAGCCATGCTCTCTCTCACACCCTACTGCTCTCTCTCACCTTCCCCGCCACCCCCCCTCACCAACCATGCTCTCTGTCACCCTTCTCTCTCTCACCGGCATGCTGTGGGACACGCTCCATTTGCGGTGAAGATGAAGGCCCGGACATGCCATGCGCGAAGGCTGTTTCTACCATGCTGAGATGCCCCCACTCTCGCGATGGCCGCTGTCTGTGCGCTTCCAGTTTTGAAGGGAGGAAATCGATGAGGCGACGGTGAAAATCTGCGGGAAGGGCATTGAAGGAGGAAATCTGCGAGGTGAGAGAGGAAATCTGCGGGAAGGGGGAATTCTGCGCAAATTCTGCATTCCGCAGTAGCACAGAATTCCCCCAGGAGTACCTATATACAGAACTCGCCCTGATACTATTAACACAGGTAATGAGCTCCTTTCAACTTCCAAGTTTCAAAGAAAAACTTTCCCTCTGAACTACTAAATCCAAAGGCAGGAATAAATATTTTTTTAAAAAGACTAGAGGAAAGCAACCCTTTCCCATCTACTCTTTTTAACACTTGCCCAAGAAATAAAATGTGCAATGCAAAAAATCTCTCTACAAAAAATGAAAAGAATAAAAGGCAATTAATTAAAAAAAAATCCCTTTCAAAATAACGACTCAGCAGTTGACAAAAACTGAATGCCACGGTGGTGACGTGGATTTACAAACTGGTTGACGGATAGAAGGCAGCGTGCAATGGAAAATGGAACTTACTCTGAAGATAGAATGGTGTTAAGCAAAGTGCTGCAAGGATCAGTGTTGGGACCAGTCCTGTTCAATATCGTTACGAGCGACATTGCGGAAGGGATAGAAGGTAAATTTTGACTTTTTGTGGATATTAAGATCTACAACAGAGTGGACATGCTGGAAGGAGTGGAGAGAATAAGAAGTGATTTAAGAAAGCTTGAAGAGTGATCGAAGATATGGCAGTTGGGATTCAATGTCAAGAAGTGCAGATTCATGCATTTTGGATGTGGTAATCCAGAAGAGTTGTATGTGATGGGGGGTGAAGGCTGTTATGCACAGAGCAAGAGAGGGATCTTGGGGGTGATAGTGTCTAACGATTTGAAGACGGTGAAGCAGTGTGACAAGGTGATAGCTAAAGCCAGAAGTATGCTGGGCTGCACAGAGGGAGGAATAGTCAGTAAGAAAAAGGAGGTGATAATCCCCTTGTATAGGTCCTTGGTGATGCCTAACCTGGAATATTGTGTTCAGTTCTGGAGACCGTATCTCAAAAGGGACAGAGACAGGATGGAGGTGGTCCAGAGAAGGGTGACCAAAATGGTGGGATGTCTCCATCAAATGACTTATGAGGAGAGGTTGAAGGACCTAAATATGTATGCCCTCGAGGAGAGGAGATGCAGGGGAGATATGATACAGACCTTCAGATACCTGAAAAGTTTTAATGATGCACAATCGACAAACCATCTCCATTCAAAAGAAATCCAGTAAAACTAAGGGGTCATGAATTGAAACTCCAGGGAAGATGACTCAGGACCAGTATCAGGAAATATTTCTTCATGGAGAGGGTGGTGGATGCCTGGAATTCACCACTCCTCTGGAAGGGAAGACAAAAACAGTGAAGGATTTCAAGGGGGCATGGGATAAACACTGTGGATCCCTAAAGGCTAGGTGATGGAAATGAGGAAAAGAATGTATGGGGGTAACTTGCTGGTGTGGCAGTTACTACCCTTAGCTGATAAGCCTTCATTCTGTTGATGCAACTCCATTATTTCCTAGCGTGTAGCAGATGGACTCAAAACAAATGGGTATTGTGTGCTCGTGCTAGCAGTTGGAGACGGATCTGACGTCAGCACGGGTACATATACCCCCACAGAAAGTGCAGCTATTCAGTAATTTCCGTCTCCAAAGCAGTTTGGAGCTACCCCACGCTCGCTGAGCGTGTTTCCAAATTCTAACGACTAATTTCATAGAAGAAAACTACTGAAGACGAGCCCCACACTCCTGTGGTGATACCAGGCGGTCACTCACCCAGTTGAGTTTCCCGAGCTGACTTCCGTGGTCCCTCGGAGGTAAGAGCCTCGGTCCGGTGGCCGGTTCGCGGCAGGGACCCAGCCCCCGAGTGAGAAGGGCTTGGGCGCGGCTTGGCCCCCGAGCGAGACGAGTTCGGGTGCGGCCTAGAGGCAGCCTCGGTCCCGGCGTGGACTTGGCTCCCGAGTGAGAAGGGCTCGGGCGCGGCTTGGCCCCCGAGCGAGATGAGTTCGGGCGCGGCCTAGAGGCAGTGGGTGCACTTCCTTAAGCGCGGCGGTGAAGGAATTCCCCTCTCCCCCGTAGCCGGAGACCGCCCGGGTCGCAGCCGGGAAGCGCCGAAGACAAGGTAAGGCGTACATCTTTACTTGGTCTCTGAGGAAGTGTGGACTAACTGGGCCTGCCTACGAGGCCGCCCGCCTGGGAGGTGACCATTTTGCCTGCCTACTCATCTTTTCCAAATTAAGTGCACCTTGCATGTTGTTAGCGCACGCGATAGGCGCACGTTGTTAGCGCACGCAATAGGCACATGTTGTTAGTTATTAGCGCACGCTACTCGGATACGCGCACTTTCTAAGACGCCCGTGGATAGGCGAACATTTATAAGACGCCCGTTGTAGGCGCAGGCTGTTAAGTGCACGTATTAGGCGCACATTGTTGGGTGACGCCGCATTTCAGGCGAATGGAGCATAAGAAAGCCCATGCGTCCGCAGAGACGGCACCTCCAGAATCAGGTATGAACGCTCTAAGCCTCTGCTCAGCATGCAACCTCAGAGCCACACAGAACGAGGAAGCAGACTCACTATGTGCCCAATGTGAGGAAGCCATGGGAGCTCCAGGACAAGATCGGCCCCAGCCCAGCGGTTCCTCAGGGGCCACGCTGGATTTCGCAGGCCGCGGTGAGCAGCCAGGGAACCCGAGAGACCTGGTGCCCCTGCGGCCAGATCCGGCTTCGCTTTCCTGGGTGGAATTATTTAAGGGGATTCACGCTTTTGTCCAGATGCAGTCTGCTCCTCGAATGGGTCATCCCGTTCCGGCTGATCCGATCCCTGGACCCTCGAGACCTAGGCGCAGCCACTCACCACCTGACAGCCCCGATTATGGGGATTCGGATTATTCCCTGGTAAGTGAGGAGCCCCCCGAGGAGGGTGCACTTCCCTCGGAGATAGAACCATATCGGACCATGAGACGCTTCTTTCGGAAAGAAGATCTGCCAGGCCTGGTCTCACAATGCTTATCGGAGCTGGCCATTCCGGGCCAGGACCCCCCAGGGGACCCTGTACAGAATCCCCTGCTAGAGGGCCTGCGCCAAACGGCTCACCATTTCCCCCTACTACTAGCAGCACAGCAGCTAATCGAGTTGGAATGGAAGGCACCGGAGGCCGCATTCAAAGGGGGTCGGGCCTTGTCGGGCATGTACCCTCTGGATCCGGCGACCAAGGAGCTGCTGGCGTGCCCCAGGGTAGACGCCATAGTTAGCGCAATTGTGAAGTGCACCACCATTCCGGTGGAGGGGGGAGCGGCCCTCAAGGATACACATGACAGACGCATGGACACCATTCTGAAGCAAGCCTTTGAGGTAGCAGCCCTGTCCCTTCGAATCGCGACTTGCTGCACCGTGGTGACGCGCTCCTGTTTATCACAGGCAAGAAACAACACCCTGGGAGAAGACATGGAATCAGCTCTCGCATTTCTCACTGACGCAGCCTCCGACCTCGTCCGTACGGCAGCCAAGGGAGTGTCCTCCTCAGTGGCAGCCAGGAGACAGCTTTGGCTACGCAATTGGGCGGCCGACGCGTCCTCCAAGACACGACTCACAAGAATGCCCTTTAAGGGTTCCCTACTGTTCGGCAGCGACCTCGAGAACTGGGCTACTAAATGGGGTGCCTCTCCATTGCCCCGTCTACCAGAAGATAGGTCGAGGAGGAGCCAGCGTTCTGTTTCCAGACCAGCTAGAGGAAGAACCTCGCAGCGCTTCAACCCTTACAGGTCTCGCTATCAAGCACCTCGTTCTCAGGCCAGGAATCAGCCCTTTTGGGCTAAGCACACCAAGAAGAGAACCGGCCCGGGTTCTGGCCCCGGCCGTAACCCACAATGATAATCAGCCGACCCATCCGAGGATAGCAGCCATAGGGGGCAGGCTAACCCTCTTCTACCGCAGGTGGGTCGAGATCACTTCGGACCAGTGGGTCCTCGCCATCATCCGTGAAGGATATTACCTGGATTTCTTTCGTTCTCGCCTAACAAGTTTGTGGAATCTCCTTGTTCGCCACTCAAGGCAGTGGCACTAGAAGTGACCTTACAGAGGCTCCTGGCCCTAAAAGCCATAATCCCAGTACCTGCGGAAGAGGTAACTTCTGGGCATTATTCCATTTATTTCATAGTACCCAAGAAGGAGGGCACCTTCAGGCCCGTCCTGGACCTCAAGTCAGTCAATCGACACCTACGGGTCCCCAGCTTTCGCATGGAAACTCTACGGTCTGTCAAGAATTCAGTACAGCCAGGGGAGTTTCTCACCTCCCTAGATCTGTCGGAAGCCTACCTGCATATCCCAATCCATCGGGATCACCAGCGCTATTTACACTTCAAAGTCCTGAATCAGCATTTCCAGTTCCGGGCTTTACCCTTCGGGTTGGCCACCGCGCCGCGGATCTTTACCAAAGTAATAGTAGTAGTGGTGGTGGCACTCAGGAAGGAAGGAATCCTCGTCCATCCCTACCTGGACGATTGGCTGATCAGGGCAAAGTCACCGGAGGAGAGTCACCGGGCTACCAACAGAGTTATAGCTCTTCTGGAGAGCCTAGGATGGGTAGTCAACATAAAGAAGAGTTCCCTACAGCCATCCCAGTTGCTGGAATAGCTAGGGGTCCAATTCTACACCCAAGACGACAAGGTCAGTCTGAACTCCAAGAGACAGTCCAAACTCCGGAATCATCTGCAGGTCCTGCTGAGCGCCAGCCGGCCCACAGCTCGGGATTACCTACAAGTCCTCGGCCTCATGGCATCCACTCTGGAAGTGGTGCCTTGGGTGCGGGCTCATATGAGACCATTGCAACGCGCCCTTCTATCTTGATGGAGTCCACAATCGCGGAACTACGCCATACACCTACCTCTGCCGGCCAGAGTGCGGACTCAGCTACGGTGGTGGTTACAACCCGGCCACATAAGCCGGGGGTCGAGAATGTCCTCCCCAACCTGGATTCTGCTCACCACAGATGCCAGCCTGAACGGATGGGGAGCACACTGCGAGGAACTCACCGCCCAAGGGCGATGGACCAGAGAAGAGTCAAGGTGGAACATCAACCGACTACAGGCACGGGCAGTCAGGCTTGCGTGCCTGCGATTTGCCCACAGACTTTGCGACAGAGCGGTCAGAGTGATATCAGACAACGCCACCACAGTGGCATACATCAATCGACAGGGCGGAACCAGAAGCCAGCAAGTGTCCCTAGAAATAACTCCCCTGATGATTTGGGCGGAAGCAAATCGCCAGGACATCTCCGCTGTCCACATTGCCGGGAAGGACAACACGACGGCAGACTTCCTCAGCAGAGAAAGCCTAAACCCGGGGGAGTGGCAACTGTCACCCACAGTTTTTCAGATAATTGTGGATCGATGGGGGACGCCAGCCATGGACCTACTAGCGGACAGGTCCAACGCTCAAATTCCCAGATATTTCAGCCGCAGGCGAGATCCTCGGGCTCAGGGGATCGATGCCCTGGTACAACCGTGGCCTCAGGGGATCCTGCTGTACGCCTTTCCTCCATGGCCCCTGCTGGGCGCCATTGTTCACAGGATTCAGAGACACAGAGGCCTAGTTCTTCTAGTGGCCCCGGACTGGCCAAGAAGACCCTGGTACGCAGACATGAGAAGACTACTGGCAGGGAACCCTCTACCTCTGCCTCCTCACAGGGACCTGCTGCGGCAAGGTCCCATCCTCCACGAGAATCCGGCTCAATTCTCTCTTACCATTGAGAGGGCTCGACTGAAGAAACGGGGATACTCGGAGCCGGTTATAGATACACTCCTCCGAGCACACAAATTCTCCACATCACTAACATATATCAGGATCTGGAGAGTTTTTGAAGCTTGGTGCGACTCTCACAGCACCAATTCACATACCGCTAAGATTCCTCTCATCTTGGACTTCCTACAAGATGGACTTCAGAAGGGTCTGTCCCTCAGCTCCATCAAGGTACAGGTAGCAGCGCTGTCTTGCTACGGTCCCAGACGCGACGGCAAATCCATTGCCAAGCACCCGGACGTTTCACGCTTCCTGAAAGGAGTTAAACACATTCGCCCACCACTGAAGTGGCCAGTGCCATTGTGGAACCTCAACCTAGTATTGGAATTTCTAGTGGGATCAGCCTTCAGACCCCCTTCGAGGCCTGTCTCTCCGTTTGTTAACCTTGAAGATGGTGTTTCTGCTAGCTGTGTGTTCAGCACGCCGCATCTCAGAGCTACAAGCACTATCCTGTCGTGATCCATTTCTCAGAATCACTCCAGAGGCTATCCATCTTCGCACAGTTCCATCCTTTTTACCCAAGGTGGTTTCACACTTTCACCTCAACCAAACCATATCCTTGCCTACCATGGAAGGTTTGAAGAAATCGGAAGAAGGTCGAATGCTACGTCATCTCGACATCGGCAGACTGCTGTCCAGATACCTGGAAATGTCAGAAGCAGTACGAAAGACGGACCACCTGTTCGTCCTGCACAGTGGGAAGACGCAAGGGGAAGCGGCCTCACGGCCGAACATCGCCTGCTGGATTAAAGAAGTTATCAAGGCAGCCTACGTAGAGGCAGGAAAACCACCACCTCTACAGGTCAAAGCTCATTCTACCAGAGCACAATCAGCCTCTTGGGCAGAAGCTATGCTGCTGTCGCCTGCAGAGATATGCAAAGCAGCGACGTGGTCCTCTCTCCATACCTTCTCCAGATTCTACCGTCTGGACGTCCAGGCCAGGGAGGACACAGCATTTGCGAGGGCGATCCTACACGGTCCTCGGGCAGCCTCCCGCCCAGTCCGGGAGTAGCTTTTGTACATCCCATTTGTTTTGAGTCCATCTGCTACACGCTAGGAAATGTTGAGATTACGTACCTGATAATCTCCTTTTCCTTAGTGTATGCAGATGGACTCAGCATCCCGCCCGGCTGCCGGTATACATGGAGATTCGCTGACTCACGGTAAGCCATGTTTTGATTATAATAGGGCTTCCATCATACCGGGTGTCTACACCTTTCGGTTGAGAACTCTGGCGGTCTCCAGCTACCATCAATTAGTCAGGGTAATCCTGCTGATTAATCGATCGGTCAGTCACACATATATCCATAAAGCTTTTGCTAGGAAGATTACTGAATAGGTGCACTTCCTGTGGGGGTATATGTACCCGTGCTGACGTCAGATCCGTCTCCAACTGCTAGCACGAGCACACAATACCCATTTGTTTTGAGTCCATCTGCATACACTAAGGAAAAGGAGATTATCAGGTAAGTAATCTCAACATTGCTCTCTGCTTTAATGGCAAAAGGAAAAGAGGAAAAGGGGAATTAGTTTCAGACAGCAACCAACAAAGACATGAATTTTCCAGTCTGGGAAAACAAGCATGGAGAAGATGCAACTTCAACCATTTTCTCTGCTTCAATGGCAAGAGATAATGAGGAATTGGACTCAGACAGCAACCAACAAGGGCGTTGACTATAACGTTTTGGGAAACTAAGTATGGGAGTGACTTTTATGGTGTGGCAGATGCTTCCATTAAGGTGGAGACCTGTTTGGTGCATCTAATGCTACCATAAGCTTGTTGGGAAAACTTGTTGGACCGTTTGGTCCTATTCTGCCGTCATTTCTATGTTTCTATGTATAAGGAGTGATTGTCAACAAGTGGTCATGCTCTATGACTGGCAGCTGGAATACATCCTTGGTAATATGAACAAGAATAACTGGTCAAACTGGATGGGCTGCTTAGTCTTTTTCTGACATCTCTTAATATACTACCTTTTTATAACTTAATGTTTAATACATAACATTTTGTTTTACCTCAGATCTAAGGATGTAATGTATACTTTTGTTCCAGTAAAGTGGATTTATGTAAGTTTTGTGAAGGTTTTTCAGTATGTTTTTAAAGTTTTCTTGTGCAACCAATATATATAGCTCTTTGCAGTTTCTAGACTTCCATGATGTTTTGGATAGTCCACTGCACTTCAACCTAGGTGTACTACTTGTTACTTCAAAACTGTTTCATATCCTCTTAATTGACCATCCTCTTGTACAGCTGAATTTTTACTTTTGCCTAAATGTCATGGTTCCGCCTGCTATGCAGCTTACCTGCCAGCAGTGGTCATCAGCGAGCCTCCCTCACAGCTGCTCTAGCCACTTCCTCATTGACCACGACATGGCAGTTTCAGCTTTTCTTATCCTAGCCTGTCCAGTTGTCCTTGCCTCTTTGAGTCACCTTGGCTCCTTAACCTGGCCATCCATTTTCCTTGCTTTGCTTTCCTGCCTTGTGGCCTACCTTGGTCTTTTGCCTTGCTCTGCGGCCTTCTAGGCCGCCTTACCTTGCTCTGTGTCCTCTTGGCCATTCCTGCCTTGTTCAGTGGCTTCCTGAACCTCCCATGTTCTGCCTAGTTTCCTGTGGGCCTTCTAGGTTTGCCTAATCAGCCTTATGCTCTGTTTGGGCCTTCTTCTTTATTGTTGCTTGTTCTAGTCCTGTCCTTCCCCAGTCCTTGTCTAGTCTTGTCTTGTCTTGTCCGGTGCACTCCTGCCCATTCCAGTCTTTGTCCTGCCTTGCCCAGTCCATTTCAGTTCCTTGTTTATTTCCCAGGCCTTGCCCTGTTCCTTTATCTCAGGGTTTGCCCTTGCTTTCTGGTTCAAGCCTGCACTTATCAGTCCCTGTCTCCAGCCTATACCCGTGCTTCAACTCCCAGCCTGCACTTTATTCCAGCTCCCAGCCTGTGACGTTTCAGCTCCATCCATTCTTCTACACTCAGCTTGTTCAGTTCCAGATAAATCCTGCCAGCTACTAGAACCCAAGGGCTCAACCTGGTGGCTGGAATAGGCAGAACACCCAGTCCGACCCTGCCACAGAGTCTGACCCTAGTCCTGCTTAGGGGATATCTCAGCCCAGCCTGCCTGACTCGTGGCACTGAAACAGTATAGGGGCCATATTATTTCTTTAGGTGCTAAAGGTTGTGCACTCGGTGGAAACTGTCATTGTTTTATTAACTGTTTAGAAAAGGACTTTGTAAAGCTTTTATTTTTTTATTTCAATATTTTTATTGAAAAAGCGTTTAGCAATGTACATAAGGGAAAAAACCAAATAAACATATAAAATAAGAGAAGAGTAACCAGAATACAAACTTTTCTAATGTCAAATGGATAAGCTGGTAATATATTAAATAAAGAAGTATAAATATATCAAAAGGAGACAGTGCTGACAACATCACAATAATACAGAGCCTAAATTATATAGAAGTAATGCAGTCTATCTGTTCCCACATTCATATCCATGAAACAACTCTGTAATATTTCACAGCTGCCGACTTCTCATTTATAATATAAGCACACAGTGTTCCACCAAAAATGTACATTCAGTAACATTGCATTCTTCTAATTGGTTAAGACTTATTTCAATGCAATAGCAATAAGAAAATCAGTTGTTTGTGGTCCTGATAGAGCTGGGTCAAATGAACGGAGGATAACAGAGCGGTAGCTGGCAGACATTGTCAAAGGAAGAAAAATTTATTTTTTCCCAAATCGCTTCCCATTTTTAAAGCATTTATTTATTTAGACTATTACCTACCTTTTTGAATAAAAAAAATCCACTCATATTAGTAATCCTTGCAATAAAAAAAATTCATATCCCTTTTTAATACTTTTGATACTGTTATCAGCCATATAAGAAATGATTATAAATCTGAGGGACATACAGGTTTTGATTTTGTGGGGTCAATCCATTTTCTGTTTTGTTAATCAAGAATCAATTCAAGCTAATATAATGGAATCTGTTTTAATTCAATCCAGTTATTCCATTTACAGACAATTTAATTTTACTTGGTTCACAGAGGACTTAATGTTCCTGAGCTATGTCTGTCTGTGATAAATTAATAACTAGTATGAAGACTAATACATCCATCCCTCCTCCTCCCACCAAACTGAGATTCCATTTTTAGACACAGTAACTCTACATGAGCTAATGATTTTGTAGTGTCATATGCTGAGAAATGCAATGGCCCATGCCCTTTATGCAGAGTCCCACAAGTAATCTGGTGCTGGGCAGGGTCCCATCTGATGCCTCTCCCACAGTTGCGCTCCCATGATGGCTCTCTGGCCTTCTACACCGTCCTCTTCCTCTTCCTGGCATGCTGACTCATTTTCAGCAAGCTGCTGATGTTACCCAGTAGCGCCAGTTGCCCTGGATGACATAGACTGTGTGGGATGCCCAGTGTGGCTTGATGACGGCATGGACCCTTTAAATTTGGGGCCTAGTATGCTGTCCTACTCTTGCCCGTGCCTTTGTTCCTCCTCCCCCACCCATTCTTATTCACCTGCTCATAGGGTGGGTTCATGTATTTTGATGCACACTTATAAGCTGTAAAGGGTTCCAGTGGTGCATTAAGAACATAAGAACATGCCATACTGGGTCAGACCAAGGGTCTATCAAGCCCAGCATCCTGTTTCCAACCGTGGCTAATCCAGGCCATAAGAACCTGGCAAGTATCCAAAAACTAAGTCTATTCCATGTTACCATTGCTAGTAATAGCGGTGGTTATTATCTAAGTCAACTTACCGTATTTTTCGCTCCATAAGACGCACCTGACCATAAGACGCACCTAGGATTCAGAGGGGGAAAATAAAAAAAATAAAAAATTGTGCTAAACCGGCTCTGCGTCTGGGCGTCTTATGGAGCAAATTAGGGGAGTGCATAGTTTTTTTTTTTTCTCCCCATTTTGTTTTCGGGTCTGGGGAGGGCCATTTCGGTCCACTCCCCAGATCAGAAAATTTTTCTTTCTGTGGGAACCCCCAAAACCCCCCCCCCATCCCAACCCTTTAAATTAACAACCTCCACCCCCCTGACCCCCCCAAGACCTGCCGAATTAATTTCCTGCAACCCCCCACCCTCCTGACCCCCCCAAGACCTGCCAAACGTCCCTGGTGGTCCAGCGGGGGTCCAGGAGCGGTCCGGGAACGATCTCCTGGGCGTGAGCCGTCGGCTGCCAGTAAACAAAATGGCGCCGACGGCCCTATGCCCTCACTATGTCACTGAGACCGACCGCTGCTATTGGTCGGTCTCAGTGACATAGTGAGGGCATAGGGCCGTCGGCTGCCAGTAAACAAAATGGCGCCGACGGCCCTATGCCCTCACTATGTCACTGAGACCGACCAATAGCAGCGGTCGGTCTCAGTGACATAGTGAGGGCATAGGGCCGTCGGCGCCATTTTGTTTACTGGCAGCCGACGGCTCACGCCCAGGAGATCGTTCCCGGACCGCTCCTGGACCCCCGCTGGACCACCAGGGACGTTTGGCAGGTCTTGGGGGGGTCAGGAGGGTGGGGGGTTGCAGGAAATTAATTTGTCAGGTCTTGGGGGGGGGGGGTTGTAGGAAATTAAGTCGGCAGGTCTTGGGGGAGTCGGGGGGGGGGTGTTTGTTAGATTTTTGTTTGGTTTTTTTTTTATATTCGCTCCATAAGACGCACATACATTTTCCCCCCACCTTTGGGGGAAAAAAAGTGCGTCTTATGGAGCGAAAAATACGGTAATTAATAGCAGGTAATGGACTTCTCGTCCAAGAACTTATCCAATCCTTTTTTAAACACAGCTATACTAACTGCACTAACCACATCCTCTGGCAACAAATTCCAGAGTTTAATTGTGCGTTGAGTAAAAAAGAACTTTCTCCGATTAGTTTTAAATGTGCCACATGCTAACTTCATGGAGTGCCCCCTAGTCTTTCTATTATCCGAAAGAGTAAAAAAAACGATTCACATCTACCCGTTCTAGACCTCTCATGATTTTAAACACCTCTATCATATCCCCCCTCAGCCATCTCTTCTCCAAGCTGAAAAGTCCTAACCTCTTTAGTCTTTCCTCATAGGGGAGCTGTTCCATTCCCTTTATCATTTTGGTAGCCCTTCTCTGTACCTTCTCCATCGCAATTATATCTTTTTTGAGATGCAGCGACCAGAATTGTACACAATATTCAAGGTGTGGTCTCACCATGAAGCGACAGAGGCATTATGACATTCTCCGTTTTATTCACCATTCCCTTTCTAATAATTCCCAACATTCTGTTTGCTTTTTTGACTGCCGCAGCACACTGAACCGATGATTTCAATGTGTTATCCACTATGATGCTTAGATCTCTTTCTTGGGTAGTAGCACCTAATATGGAACCTAACATGTGTAAGTATAGCATGGTCCCATGCTATAGTTGTGTAACTACAGCATTGGTCCCATGCAGACTTATACATTTGTATATAATTGTACTTTGTGTATATATGCACATGTATATGTTGTTTAATGCCTGTGCATGAAGAGTCACACATTTCCCTTACATTTTGCCCATTGTCTTTTGTCTGAAAGTTGGGTCTAAGTTTCCTCAATTGTGTTTTGTAGCCAGTTGACGGATGTTAGATAGCTTTCATGTATCCTTGATCACGTTCGTTTTTCATTTGACAGACAATATGCAATGTTAGCTAGCCGATAAGTTGTCTTTAATGTCATTTGCTTATATTGTCGCAGCAAGGGCTGGTACCTGATCAGGTGGCAATCTTTGAGTGGTGCAAGTATTTCAACATAGTACTGGGTCAGTTGTACATAGTACTGGGTCAGTTGGCTGGCAAGAGAACGCCTTATGGCAAACTGAGGTGCATGGTTATGGCTTTGAGGTGGGGGGTCCCCTTGCTCAGTAGCAAGGTTGGGGGCTCGGGAGTAGGATTGCTGCCTTGCTTGGATTTACAGCGGTTGGTCTAGCCTCTGTGTTCATTACCATGGATCGGGTTCAAGTTTGTTATACTAATTAGTATATTACCATAATAAAGCTGTGGCCTTTACTACCATTTAATTGTTGTTTGTTTGTATTTCTATATTCATGTCATGCTTGAGATAGAAGCAAATATTTATGAAGGGGTGGGGGGGGGCAGAGGTTTTAGTGATAAGAACATAAGACATGCCATTTTGGGTCAGACTAAGGGTCCATCAAGCCTAGCAACCTGGTTCCAACAGTGGCCAATCCAAATCACAAGTACCTGGAAAGTACCCAAACTTAAATAGATCCCAAGCTACTATTCTTTAAATCATAACACTTTATGAACTTATCTAAACCTAACTACCATAACATCCTCTGGCAATGAATTACAGAGTTTAATTATTTGTTGAGTGAAAAAGAATTTTCTCTGATTTGTTTTAAATGAGTTACTTGCTAACTTCATGGACTGCTCCCCTATTCCTTTTATTTTCTAGGATAGAAATTCTCAACTGGTATGTTGCGACATACCAGTGTGTTGCCAAGCACAGGCAGGTGAGTTGCTTGCTACCGGTCTCCCTCTTCTCTTCCTTCCTCTTCCTTTACCGAGTGAGAGGCAGACTATCTTCCACTGCTGCCGTTGTCACCCAAGCTATCAGCACGTTCAAGTGTGGATGGGAACGGCAGCAGTGTTAGTGGAGGTAGGCAACTGAGACTGGCCTTTTCTTCTTCCCGCACCTTCCCCTGGGACCTGGAACAGGAAGTGATGTGCAGTGGGGTGTGCAGGAAGAAGAAAGAGCCATGCTGTGTGGAAAAGTAGAAACGGCAGTTTCGGCCCTGAGCAGTAGTGTGGGCCAGGAGCAAAATCCAAAGCAATCGGCAAAGGAGACAGCAGCATTAGCCTCCGGTGGCTGATAGGATTCTTCTTTCTTGGCCTGTGGGGGCTGGAGGAGGAGGCTGCTGCAGCTACAATTTGAACTCGGGGGGGGGGGGGGGGGGGGGCGCAGGAAGTGAGAGAGAAATAGCCAGCCAACCTGTGTGTGAGAGAATGTGTGTGTGATTGAGAGTGTTTGTGTAATTCTTAGAGCCTGTATGTATGTGAGAACATGTATTTGATTGAGAACATGTGTGTAAGTGTGTGGGAGAGAGCATGTGTGTGATTGAGAGAAACTGGTCAGAGAGGTGATGTGTGTATCTGTGAGAGACAGTGAAAGTGATTGGTCAGGGAGATGAGTGTATCTGTGTGTGTGAGAATGAAAGAGAGACTGGTCAAGGAGATGACTGGTGTGTGGGTGAGAGAAAGCATGGAAGTGAGAACCCTTGTATGTGAGAGAGCATGGGAGTAAGAAGCCTAGTGTGTGGGTGTGTGTGTGTGTGAAAGAGAGCATGGGAGTGAGAAGCCTGTAAATGTGTGAGATAGCATGGGAGTGGGAAGCCTGTGTGTATACATGAGAGATTGGTTGGTGAAGTGAATGGTATGTGTGTGAGAGAGAGAGAGACTGGTTGTGTGTGTAATAGAAAGTGATTATGGGAATGAGAAGCCTGTGTATGTGGAGACAGCAAGCATAGGAGTGAGAAAGAGACTGGTGGGTATGTGTGTGTGTGAGAGAGAGAGAAAGTGATTATGGGAATGAGAAGCCTGTGCGTGTGGAGAGAGCGAGAATGGGAGTGAGAAACCTGGGTATGTGGGTGTGTGTGACCAGTGTGGGAGTGAGAAGCCTGTGTGTGTGCATGAGAGAGAGTCTGTTCGGGAAGGTGACTGGTATGGGTGTGTAAGAGAGAGACTGGTCAGGAGATGATTGGGGTGTGAGAGACAGAAACTGGTCTTGGGGGTGTGACTGGTATATATGTGTGTGTGTGTGTGTGTGTGTGTGTGTGTGTGTGTGTGAGAAACAGAGACTGGTGGTGGGCCCTAAGGAAGAGGACCATGAGTACAGAGCTTCAGCCACTATTGCTGCTTTTGTTGTGTGCTACTGGCATGCATGGAAGAGGAGTAGGAATGCTGCTGGAGAGGGTAAGTAAAGGCTTTTAAAGTTTATTTTTCTTGATTGACTGCCATTTTTATTATTGAATATTTTGTGATGTCTGCTGTTTTGAAATATTTTATTGGTGTTTGGAGGATCTATATAAATAAAAAAAATGTTAAATAGTTTGGACAAAATATCTAATCTCAGAAACCACTGAACCAGTTGCTTTCAAATTTGGACACAACATTGATTTCGCATACAGGAAGGTTCTTCTGTACTTTCATTACAGATATGTCACACCTGTGACAGGTAAAATAGGTTTAAAAATGTTTTCCAGTAAACAGCGACATCTGCTGGACGTAAACGCCATCTGTTATACCTTACACTAACACACGCTACACTAATCATTTCACCAGTCCAGGTCCACGTTTCACTTCCATTTTAACACATTTGCGCACTTTTTTCGCCAGAAGATAACTATTTCCTTTACAGATAAAATACAACCACCACCCTCCTCACACCCCCAACACATGCCAAATTGATTTACTTCCCACAGCCTCCCAACACACACAAAACCACTCTCCTCACACCCCCCACACACATGCCAAATTGATTTACTTCCCAGGCCCTCACAACACATACAAAACCTGACAGAAGTCCGGGAGGCTCTAGCGGGGGGCCAGGATCAGTCCGGGACACATCTCCTTCACTACGGCCGTCAGCTGCCAGCAATCAACATGGCGCCGACGGCCCTTTCCCTTACTATGCCACTCGGGGACACCAATGGCAGCAGTAGCCCATGTGACATAGTAAGGGCGAGGGCCCCTCGGCGCCATTTTCAGGAATGGCGGCCGGTGGACCTTTGCCCTTACTGTGTCAGAGGACCTACCGCTGCCATTGCTCCACCCCACTGACATAGTAAGGGCAAAGGGCCGTCGGAACCCGTTTCAGTGCTCGCAGCCGACGGACCAACGCCAATACATCGCTCCCGGACCGCTCCTGAACGCCCGCTCCACCAACTGACATTTTTATCAGGTCTCGGGGGGTCTGGAGGGTGGGGGGTGGTAATGAATTTATTGCGAACATCTTGGGGAGGGGTCACGAGGGGGGGCAGCTTTCATTCATTCAGCAACTCTGGGGGAGCAGGGGGGTGGGCTACTGTTTTTCGCAGGGCTGGGGGGCGGACAGGAGAGTGTGGGGTGGTTAGTTTAAGAGAACTTTTCTCATAGGGTTGTTTTTTTATTTTTATTTATTTATTTTATTTTGCATTTTTATATACCGACATTCTTGTATCAGATACAAATCATACCGGTTTACATTAAAAACAGAGTATGCAGGAAAATAGGTTTCCTAAGTCAAATACATTGAACATATTTAATATTTGGGGGAAGGGGAAGGTTCACACACAAATACATACACTAAACTTGCACGATCTCGGGAATGCACCAAAATAGCCCTCCCCAGACCACAAAACAAATTTGGAAGTGCAAATTTGGTTAGGCATTCCCCTATTTGGCTACATAACGCACACAGATGCCCAGGGACAGACCACATGTAGCACCAACAATTTTAATTTCCCAGGTCTTGGGAGGGGGCAGGAGGGTGGGGGGTTATTATTTGATTTAAAGGGTTGGGATTGAGGGGGGGGGGGTTCCCACAGAAATAGAAAGACAAAGGTTTTCTGATCTGAAGGGTAGGCAGTAGGCGGGGGGAGGTGACAGGGGAGGGAGAATGGGGGGGGGGAGGTGAGTGTCAGGGGAGAGAGAATGAGGGGAGATGTGAGTGTGAGGGGAGAGAGTTGGAGTGGGGGCAGGGGAGGGAAGGGGGGGTGAGTGACCAAGGGGGGGAGGAGGATGAGTGACTGAGGTAAATGAGCAAAATGAAGGGGGAGGGAGGGTAAAGAACCTGACTCTGCCACTGCAACGCGTGGCCGGGTACTGCTAGTTTTTAATAATTTTTGAGTTTTTAATTGTTGGATGTTATTCTGTTCATAGCTGTTGATTAGTATAATTTTACAGTTATTTCTGTGTGGGGATCTATAGCTGTTTGGCTAGTTCTGTTTTCCTAATAGGAGGTGTATTGGTGTTTAGGGCTTGATGTAATATTTGTAGTATTGCCTTTTCATAGGTAGGGTTGTTACTGTTTGAGTGCATACCATAATACAGGTGTAACTGTGTGCGGATTAGTTTATGTGCATTTCTGCAGATACGGGGAGTATGTTAGGTCGGTTCTGTGTGTGTGACTGAGGTGAGATATTTTAGAAGCATCTAAGTATTTAATTAGTCTTATTTGTTATGTTTTCTCAAGAGGACATGCTTTGGTGGTAAACTGCTGTCTTTTCATAAATAGGGCTGTTCAGCCTGGTAGAAGGAGGAGTTTGTGTTGCTGTTACTGAGATGACACCAGAACCAGAATATCTTTTTTGTAGGGTATGTTGTACTTGGAATGTCGTAATTCTGTTTTACATCCAATATTGTGGGTCAGGGGGGTTCCTGTGGCTGCAAACTGTACTTTTACATTGAGCCCCATAACAGTCATGTGTTCAGTGTGTCACACATGTGAGAGCATATAGAAAGACATGATTTACTGGAACACAGTCAACATGGATTTACCCAAGGGAAGTCTTGCCTTACAAACCTGCTTCATTTTTTTTGAAGGGGTTAATAAACATGTGGATAAAGGTGAACCGGTAGTATATTTGGATTTTCAGAAGGCGTATGACAAAGTCCCTCATGACAGGCTTCTATGAAAACTAAAAAGTCATGGGATAGGAGGCGATGTCCTTTCGTGGATTACAAACTGGTTTAAAAGACAGGAAACAGAGTAGGACTAAATGGTCAATTTTCCCAGTGGAAAAGGGTAAACAGTGGAGTGCCTCAGGGATCTGTACTTGGACCGGTTCTTTTCAATATATATATAAATGATCTGGAAAGGAATACGACAAGTGACGTTATCAAATTTGCGGATGATACAAAATTATTCAGAGTAGTTAAATCACAAGCAGACTGTGATACATTACAGGAGGACCTTGCAAGATTGGAAGATTGGGCATCCAAATGGCAGATGAAATTTAATGTGGACAAGTGCAAGGTGTTGCATATAGAGAAAAATAACCCTTGCTGTAGTTACATGATGTTAGGTTCCATATTAGGAGCTACCACCCAAGAAAGAGATCTAGGCATCATTGAAGATAATACATTGAAATTGTCGGCTCAGTGTGCTGCAGCAGTCAAAAAAGCAAATAGAATGTTAGGAATTATTAGGAAGGGAATGGTTGTTAATAAAACGGAAAATGTCATAATGCCTCTATATCGCTCCATGGTGAGACCGCACCTTGAATACTGTGTACAGTTCTGGTCGCCACATCTCAGAAAAGATATAGTTGCGATGGAGAAGGTACAGAGAAGGGCAACCAAAATGATAAAGGAGATGGAACAGCTCCCCTATGAGGAAAGGCTGAAGAGGTTAGGGCTGTTCAGCTTGGAGAAGAGACGGCTGAGGGGGGGGATATGATAGAGGTCTTTAAGATCATGAGAGGTCTTGAACGAGTAGATGTGACTCGGTTATTTACACTTTTGAATAATAGAAGGACTAGGGGGCATTCCATGAAGTTAGCAAGTAGCACATTTAAGACTAATCGGAGAAAATTCTTTTTCACTCAACGCACAATAAAGCTCTGGAATTTGTTGCCAGAGGAGGTGGTTAGTGCAGTTAGTGTAGCTAGGTTCAAAAAAGGTTTGGATAATTTCTTGGAGGAGAAGTCCATTAACGGCTATTAATCAAGTTTACTTAGGGGCGGATTTTCAGACTCCGCGAATAGGCCTACTTTTGTTTGCGCTCCAGGCGCAAACAAAAGTACGCTGGATTTTAGTAGATACGCGCGGAGCCGCGCGTATCTGCTAAAAACCTGGATCGGCGCGCGCAAGGCTATCGATTTTGTATAGCCGGTGCGCGCCGAGCCGCGCAGCCTACCCCCATTCCCTCCAAGGCCGCTCCGAAATCGGAGCGGCCTTGGAGGGAATCCTCTAACGCCCTCCCCTCACCTTCCCCTCCCTTCCTCTACCTAACCCACCCGCCCGGCCCTGTCTACACCCCCCCTTACCTTTCTCCGGGGATTTACGCCTCCCGGAGGGAGAAGTAAAAATCCGTGCGCGAGCGGGCCTCCTGCGCGCCGGGCCGCGACCTGGGGGCGGGTACGGAGGGCGCGGCCACGCCCCCGGACCGCCCCGGGCCGTAGCCATGCCCCCAGGCCTGCCCCCAGAACGCTCCTGACACGCCCCAAAAACGCCGCGCGGTTCGGGCCCGCCCCCCCGACACGCCCCCTCCGAAAACCTCGGGACTTACGCGAGTCCCGGGGCTCTGCGCGCGCCGGTAGGCCTATGTAAAATAGGCTTACCGGCGCGCAGGGCCCTGCTCGCCTAAATCCGCCCGGTTTTGGGCGGATTTAGGTGAGCAGGGCTCTGAAAATCCGCCCCTTAGGGAATAGCCACTGCTATTAATTGCACAGTAGCATGGGATCTTCTTAGTGTTTGGGTAATTGCCAGGTTCTTGTGGCCTGGTTTGGCCTCTATTGGAAACAGGATGCTGGGCTTGATGGACCCTTGGTCTGACGCAGCATGGCAAGTTCTTATGTTCTTAACAAGTCTGGCTGATAGACTAAACATAAGAATATAAGTTGCCATATAGGGTCAGACCAAGTGGATCCACACTATCTCGCGCATATGCCAATTGTTAAGCCCAGCATCCTGTTCCACAGTGGCTAATCCAGGATAGAAGTATCTAGCAAGCATATGAACATTACATAAATCCCATGTTATTAATGCCAGTAATTCCCTAAGTCAACTTGATGAATAGCAGTTTATGGAATTATCTTCCAGGAACTTGTCCAAACCTTTTCTAAATCCAGCTATACTAACTGCTTTTACCACATCCTCTAGCAATGACTTCCAGAGCTTAATTGTGTGAAATGAGAGAGAATTTTCTCTAATTTGTTTTAAATGTGCTATTTGCTAACTTCATAGAGTACCTCCTACGTCCTTGTGTTATCTGAAAAAGTAAATAATCTATTCACATTTAAACATCTGCACCAGCAATTACATTATTATGTAATCACTATAAACTTTAGAATGTATAATACTGTATTCCCTGTGGCCAAGACAGGTGTTTGTATGCTATGCTTTTTGTGCTTCCCATGGCACCGATCCTGTACTGCAAGAGGGGGTACCTTCATTGCTGATGGATCTGAAGCATCTATTAGCCTCTGCTTTCTTCCAGTCAAAGGGCTGCATGCCATAATATTATCTATTTAACACACAATAACGTAGTCTCAATACACATACCTGCAGCACACATACAACAGAGTTAGTAAGACATATCAGAGAAAATTTGAAAATGGAGCAGATATATTCTTCTGTACAGGCCTCATGCGATGGGGCACCATTACTTATATGACAGAACAGATCTGCTTGCTAGACGCTCACATGGCCAGGAATGTGCTCAGGTCCACAGTCTGTGGGCTTTCAAGGGAAGCAGTATCATGCACAGCCTTGGATTTGTCACTAGGCGCACATTATGCAATTGCCTAGGGTAGCAAATATTGGGAGGGGGGGAGGGCAGGGAGCAGCAGGTTGGTCTATAGTTTCCAGAATCACCTCAGAAACCCTTTTTAAAATTTAGTATTACTTTGGCTACTCTCTAGTCTACAGAAACTGTGGCTGTTTTAAATAAGTTACAAATTATTAGTAAAATATATGCAATTTCACATATGAGTTACCGGAGTCTGGTATGCATACCTTCCAGTCCTAGTGATTTGTTAACCTTTAATTTGTCAAATTAATCTATTAAATCTTCCATTATCACAGCAATATTTTAATTACTGAGAATAGTCATTATCAAAAAATGTTTTTGGTAAGGGACTTCCCTAACATCCTTTCCAGCAAAGATAGCAACAAACAATTCATTTAGTTTTTCTGCTATTTCCTGTCTTCTCAGCACCCCTTTTGCTCTTTTGGTCATCCAGTGGTCAGCTGATTCCCTCACAGGTTTTTTGCTGGAAATGTACTTGATAAGTTTATTAGTTTTTCCTTTATGGCAAGTTTCTCAAATTTTCTTTGCCTCTCTGTCACTCCTGTTTTATGTTGATCTTGCCAGTATTTATACTCTTAAGTTTCCTTATCTGGGTATGCTTTCTTTTTTTTTGAATGCCCTTTTAGCTATAGCTGCTTTTACCTTGCTTTGAAACCATTCTGGCAGTTATTTGGTCTTCCTTTAACTTTTTTTTTAATGCTTGGAATACATTTTATCTGGGCTTCCAAGTTGGCATTTTAAATGTTTAAGCTTCCTGTAAACTTTTAACCTTGCCAACTGCTCCTTTTTAGTTTATTTCTACCTAGTTTCCTCATTTGATCATAGTCTCTCTTTTCAAATTATATTCTTCTGCAGTAGTTTTTCTTAATGTCCCCCCTTTGGTGATTGTTAAATTTGAATGCTTTATGATTGCTATTGCTAAGCCACTTCTCCAGAGTAATCCTTTGTGCCATGTCATTCATTCCATTGAGGACTTGATCTAAAGTAGCTCCCCCTTTTCTCCATTCTAAGACTAGCCGCTCCAAGAAATAATTTATGGTTTCTGGAGACATGTGTTGCATGTTCTGTTGAGGCATTGACCCAATTAATACTGGGATAATTGAAATCTTCTATTATTATAGTGATGCCAAATTCATGTGCCTTTATAATTTCAGCTTGCATTTGACAGTCTTTTTCTTATTCTTGACTAAGTGGATGGTAGTATACTTCCACTGCTTTACTCTTACTAGTAATATATAGAATTTCTATCCAGTTAAGATTCTACAGTGCATTATGTTTCTTTAAGAATTTTTATCCTACTTGACTGTTATTTGCATATAATGCCACCCTCCACCGGATACTTTGATTCTAGATTCTAGAGCTTTCAAACATGCCCTACTGAGCATGTACAACTGTAGTTACTACCCTGCTTCCTAGGCCAGGGATAGCTAACTCCAGTCCTTGAGTGCCGCAAACAGGCCAAGTTTTCAGGATATGCACATTGAATATGCATGAGATAGATTTGCATACAATGGAAACAGTGCATGCAAATCTTTCTCATGCATATTCATTGTAGATATCCTGAAAACCTGGCCTGTTTGTAGCATTCGTGGACTGGAGTTTGCCATCCCTCCCTAGGCATAGTCCCTCAGTCTTTTTTTTTTTTCCGTGGAGCCATGTGGTTATAGTATTCAGCTTTTATCTCTCAAAACTTTTCTTTTGATTTTTTTATGGAGCTGCAGCTGTTTTTCTTTTTCTTTTCCTTATGATAATTTTTATTTTGGTTTCTTATTTTATTTTTTCTCTGCCTTTCAACTTTCTGCCCGCCACATGGCGGGCCTTAGTCTCTGTGCAGCCTGGCAGAGTCTAATTCTTTTCCATAAATAAATACTGAATTTGCAGTTTAGTTGCTGTGTCCTCTCTTTGCTCTTTATCTGGTGCTGATAGGACTGACAGACTATTGGGTTTCCCCCATGGTCAAGTTTAAAAGCTGCATTTTTTAATGTTAGCACCAGCAGCGGGTTCCACCTTGGTTATGGTGGAGCTTATCCTATTGGAATAGGCTTCTGCTTCCCCAGAATGTTCCCAACAAATCTCTTCCCTGCACCATCATCTCATCCATGCATTGAGTCTAGTGCTCAGTCTGGCTCTGGGAGATTGCACTTGGAATAGGGAACATTTCTGAGAATGATACTTTGGACATTCTGGGTTTCAATTTCCTACTAAAGGACCTGATTTACTAAGCATTTTTCCTTTAAACAAGAATGTGAGAAGAGTCATTGTAATCAGGCCCTAAAATCCTAAATTTATCCTCTAGAACAGGGGTGGGCAATTCCGGTCCTCGAGGGCTGCCAACCAGTCTGGTTTTCAGGATATCCTTAATGAATATGCATGAGAGAGACCTGCATACACACTGCCTGTGCTTTAGATTGAAAATCTTTATTATTCTGTGACCTTTTACAGTGAGCTGTTGTCACTCACTTGGATGATGATGTTGCTGCTTTGTGATGCATTCAGTATCTAGTAGCATGTGGTCAATTCTCACATTTTAAAATATATTCTTGATAAACAGAGACCTTTATTTCACTGTCCAGAAGCATGGCTGAATTAGCCATGACTCAAGAGCAATGTCTTCTGACAGTGCCAAATGAACCCATCTCTCAAGCTCAACAAAGCTTTTACTACTGAGTATGCATGGGAGTTCCTGTGCATGTGCTGCCTTGTGAGCTCCTTGGTTATTTTATGTCTTCATAATCAATTGGTCTTGTATTCTCTTTCCTTACAATATTTTTTTCTCCTAGGACAAGCAGGATGGTAGTCCTCAGATGTGGGTGGTATCATCTGATGGAGCCCAGCACGGAAAACTTTTATCAAAATTTTTAGAAGCTTTGACCTGCACACTGAGCATGCCCCTATCTGCGCGTGCAAGCGAGGTCCTCCCTTCGGGGTCTCTTTCCGCAGTGCAGTTGCCTCGCAGTTAGTGGAGCTCTGCTGCTTTCTTGTTTTCTTGCAAACATAGAGTATTTTTTTCTTGTCCCATCGTCTGATTCCCCCTTCTCGTGGTCATTGCCTCCTTGGCGTGGTAGGTTCAAAACCCCTTTTATCTGTTTCTCGTGGTTGATTACAGCATCCCACTTCCTGGTGATCACTGGTTGTCGACTGCACGTCGGTTATTTTTATGGCGTCTGGCTTTAGTTGGTGC
Source organism: Rhinatrema bivittatum (assembly GCF_901001135.1). NCBI lineage: Eukaryota > Metazoa > Chordata > Amphibia > Gymnophiona > Rhinatrematidae > Rhinatrema > Rhinatrema bivittatum. The sequence goes on from NC_042616.1 coordinate 188,292,027, forward strand.
CCCCAATACCCACGGTTTGTATCCTTTGCCTGGAGGCTTTGCACGACATCTGAGGGTGTCATCTGTGTGACCAGATGACGCCCAAAGACCGTTGCGCATACCTTGACAAGATGGAGAAACTTTTCGGTTTTTAAAAGTCCGCTCCATCACACTCGCGTCTGAGTCATAGTCTCTGGGCGGTTGATACGCTTCCTTTCACTACTCCTCCTGCATCTTCTAAAGATCGAGTGAACTGTGATCGGTCAGCCATGATCTCACTGGTTTCCAAGACATCGGGATCCTCCGCTTCCTAGGCATGGGGAAAGACCAGGCTGAGCACTGTGGGAGATCCTGCAAGCATCGACATCGGTCGCCGTTGTTGCACGGCTCCAGTTCTGGTGTGGTACTGGCAGCTGCTGTACCACCACCAAAGCGACCCCGTGCCTCGGAGACGAGTCCCAGGCGTTCCCCACCGATATCTGTGCTGGGCACCATGCCTCCTCGGAGAACCTAGGATGAGCCAGTGATACCTTATCCCTCTCCCTCAGTTCTGGCCTCACCAGACTTTCAGGAGGAGTTGGACCGCAGGGATGCAGAGTGCGGTCCCAGAGCCTCTGCCGTCTATTCTGGTGTGTCTGCCCAAGTGTCTGGTTGTTCTTCTAGGAGCCCTCCCGACACAACCGGTGCCTGAAGAACCTTTGTTTCCCCAGTGGCCACCGATGCCCCCCCCTTGGGAGTGATCCCTATCATTGGATCCGAGGAGGAGGAAGATGCGGCCGGTGCTGCGTTCTTGAGGCCTCGGTTTCCTGAGCCTTTGCCTGGGCCCCGTTGCTGGGGGAACCTTCGATTCCTGTGGAGCCCTCGGTGCCTCCAAAGCCATCGGGACCCAGGGCTAGGATATTCGATGCGCCAGCTCCACGATGGCTTTAGTGAGGAAGAAGGCTGTTGTGACCTTTGGGGGGGGGGGGGGGGGGCGAATCCTCAGAGCCTTCATTCGAATTCTTGGACGACCACCTCTTCAAGCCTTCTGTCCCCCCAAAGGATAATTCCTTTGCGGGGTTCGGCAGGGCCATGGTCGAGGCTATCCCCTTCCAACTTCTTATGGAGGAGGATGCGTGACATAAGATGCTGAAAGTGCTGCAGTTTGTCGACGCTGTCAAGGAAATCGTGGTGTTCCCATTCATGACATCTTTAAAGACCACCTCCTTCGGATGTGGGAACACTCAATCTCCATATTTCCAGTCAATAAGAAGGCGGATGCTACCTATTTGGTACATCAGATCTTGGGATTCAGAAGGCGACTTCTCCCCCCACCAGTCAGTGGTAGTGAAATCTGCTCTTAAAAAGGCCAAACGCTCCCGTAACCATGTCTCTGCCCCTCCTGGGCAGGAACATAGGGAACTCAATGCTCTGAGCAGAAAGGTCTTTCAGGGCACTATGCTCATTGCCCGTATTGCCGCCTACCAGTTGCATATGACCCAATACAACCAGAACAGGTCAGGACCTTGAGGAGAGCTTGCCGCAGCAGGAGTCGCTCTCGGCTATTGTCCTGCAAGGCTTAGAGGCTGGCAAACATGAGGTGAGGTCCACCTGCGATGTGTTTGAAACTGTGGCCCGAGTAGCTGCTGTGGGCATCGGTGTCCATAGAATGGCCTGGTTCCGGCCCTCTGACCTTCACCCAGAGGTGCAGGAGACGTTGGCTGACCTCCCATGCACAGGTGACATCCTGTTTGGGAATAAGGTCCAGGATGCGATGGCTCAGTTGAACGACCACAAAACCCTCCAACAGCTCTCTGCTAGTGATTCAGATGCACCTTCCTCTGCCAGGAAGTCTTCTAGGCCAAGCTCCAGGAAGCCCTTTTACAGGCAGTGAAAATATTATCCCCCTGCTTCTTGGACTCGCACGCTGCATAGCTCCAGGGGCCATTCCCGGCAACAGTGGGCGCCTAGGCCTCAACCAGCTCCCCAGCAAGCCTCGGCCACGGGCTTTTGACTGGTGGCGAGGGAGCACGAGTCAGCCAAACATTCCCCCAGTAGGGGGCATGCTGATCGGCTTTGCCCACCACTGGGGTGCCATCACTTTGGACCAATGGGTCATTACCATAGTTCGTCAGGGTACTGGCTCAATTTCAGATGTCTCCCAAAGAACTCTCCCCGATGTCCATCGTGGGGTTCATCCACCCATCAGGTCATACTTCGGACAAAACTCTCTGCCCTTCTCACAGCAGGATAAGTTCTTGGAGGAGAAGTCCATTACCTGCTGTTAATTAAGTTGATTTAGAAAATAGTTACTGCTATTACTAGCATCAGTAGCATGGGATAGACTTAGTTTTTGGATACTTGCCAGGTTCTTATGGCCTGGATTAGCCACGGTTGGAAGCAAGATGCTGGGCTTGATGGACCCTTGGTCTGACTCAGTATGGCATGTTCTTATGGATGTTGAGAGGTTGACCTTACAGCCCCTGGACCTCTCAGAGGGTATGGCCCGGGTCCTGGTGGAGTCTAGGAAGCCTCTAGGAAGCCTTCCACTAGGAGGGCTTATAGCCTGAAATGGAAGAGATTTTCCGTTTGGTGCGAGAGCCACGGCTTGTATCCGTTTTCTTGCTCCATAGCTAAACTCTTGGATTACCTGCTGCACGTATCAGAGACTGGCTTGTAGATCACCTCTGATAGAGTGCATCATAGTGCTATTGGGACCTACCACCACATTTGGATGGATTGCCCATTTCGGTGTTACCTATCGTAGGTCACTTCATGTGGGGACTGCTTCAGTTGAAGCCTCCCCTAGGACCCCCTGCAGTTTCTTGGCCCATCTGATGTAGCCTCCTTTTGAACCTTTGCACTCTTGTTACCTGAAGTACCTCACCTGGAAGGTCATTTTTCTGGTAGCAGTCACTTCGGCATGAAGGGTCAAGTGAACATCAGGCTCTGGTGTCATATCGGCCCTGTACGAAGTTCTTCCACGATTGGGTAGTTCTTCGTATACACCCCAACTTCCTACCGAAGGTGGTGACTGATTTCCATCTGAACCAGTCTATTGTCCTGCCCATCTTCTTTCCTAAGCGACACTCGCACTAGGGTGAATGGGCTGTGCACAGCCTAGATTGCAAAAGGGCTTTAGCCTTCTACCTGGAGCGTACAGCAGGCTACAGGCAATTCGCACAACTCTTCATCTCTTTTGACAAGAACCAATTGGAAGTTGCCGTGACCAAGCAGACCTTGTCAAATTGGCTGGCGGACTTTTTCTTTCTGCTATAAGAAGGCAGGACTACAATTGGGAGGACATGTCAAGGCTCACTCTGTTCGTGCCATGGCAGTATCGGTTGCCCACTTGCGAGCTGTCCCTGTGGACGAAATCTGCAAAGCTGTGACATGGAGTTCTCTCCACACCTTTGCTTTGCACTACTGTCTTGATAGTCTGGCCGATGCGATACTAGTTTCGGCCAGGCTGTCCTCTGGAACCTTGTCAGGTGTAGAACCCAACTCTTCCTGCCTCAGGCCCATTTTTTGGTTTCAGGCCGATTCTCTGTGTTACCAACAGCATCTCAGTTGTTGTGCCCGTTGGCACCTGGTTAGGTTGCTGTTGGTCTCTTTATCTGGGAACAGCCTGTAGCTAGGTATTCACCCATTTGTGAGGACTACCATCCTGCTTATCCTAGGAGAAAGCAGAGTTGCTTATCTGTAACAGGTGTTGTCCTAGGACAGCAGGATGTTAGTCCTCAGGAAACCTGCCCGTCACCCCGCGGAGTTGGGATTCTCCTATGTTTATTTTTTCGTAATTATATATTACAAGACTGAAGAGGGACCCCGCATAGATAGTGGCACGCTGGGCATGCTCAGTGTGCCAGTCAAAGTTTCCTGTGCCAGGCTCCATCTGATGATTTCACCTACTTGTGAGGACTAACATCCTGCTGTCCTAGGAGAACACCTGTTACAGGTAAGCAACTCTGCTTTTCATGGGTTTGGGGAATAATGAAATTGTCACGAAAGCATATTATTGACATGTGGAGAGGTCAAATGAGCTCAAAAAGCCAGAGCCTAGAACAAGTAGAGGACAATGGAATTGAAAAAGCTTAGTTATTTTGGACTGAGAAATTTCATAATGTTAATCCAGTTAGGCATCTGACTTCTTTTTAGTTTTCATATGAGACACTATGCATCACAATTGTTCTGTCATCATTCCTTATTCCTTATATTATCTTACTCTTTTGATAGAGGCAGTGCTCCAGAGGAAGGCGAAGAAGCTCCCAGATTCATCTCGATGAAAGTGAGGAGCATAAGAGAGAAAAACTAGCTCCTGACTCAAGGCAATTGGAATTACCTCTGGAGCAATCCCCTCTTCTTGAATTTTTATCGGTAATTAATCAAATAAATCTTTTGCTGTATACATATTGATCTGTGTTTTACTTCACATAACCTTGCCATAAAATCATTGTTATCCAGCAGTTCTATCTGTGACTCATTACCATTAAATAATTTGATCTTAAATATGATCATGATCTTTTAAATCTCTTTATCTATATATAGAAAGAGAGATCAGCATATATCTGTATAAACGATTATACATGCAATATTTATTCCTTTTTCTTAATCCATCAACGTGGCCAGTCATTTTGAAAGTACTATTTATTTTTTCTGCTTGTATTTTCTGTGAATTGCTTACCATAAACTGCCTTCTTTTTTTCTGCTCACCTGTCATGCATTGTTCTCTCTATTGTCTGCTTCTTCATGTGATTATAAAATTATATTTTTGTTTTCAAAATACAATTGCATCATTATGCCCGGTTCCCCATAAAGGAACTAAATGTTACATGTTAATCTTTCCTTTTGTTTATCTTACTCTTTCCAAAAATGCAGAAGCAGAAACAAAGAAGGTATGTGACAGTTGGCCATACGAAGTTATTGATTCCCAAATAGATATTGTAAAATAAATACTAAATGGGTTTATAGCATCTTCAAAGACAATGAAACTCTTCTCCTTGAAATATGAAATGTGGATATTGTCCTTACAAATAATACAGCTCTGATTTTGCTTGGCTAATACAAAGTAGTAAAGAATCATTTGCCATGAAAGGCAACTATACCTTGTGCTGCATGTTCATGGCTATATCTTTTTTACAATAATTGTTTATTCATTTCAAAATCTTGCTATGAATTTTAGCCCATTCTATGAAAATGAAAACATGTTTATGTATTTTGTTTGTCCATTTCTCCATACATCTGTAATTTCAGACATTACAGGCAGGGTCTAGTGGTGCAGATGCACATGCATAAGATAAGCACAGAGCCTGATTCTTGCAGAGCAAGCGGTGGGACGGAAACCATGCCATCAGACTGAGTTTTCAACCCCTTCCAGCAGAAACAAACCCCAGCTGGGGCCTCCCCATGCTGATCTTTTTGCAGCCAGCAGGAAAAGTGGCCTTTAATGCTGAATTAGATTTTCTACTGTATAGGATCGGTCTTATGATATGAGCCACAAGGTGTGTAGGGATTTGTGTGGCTCATACCGTATTACTGGCCTTGTACGGCAGAGGAAGCTGACAGTGTATTAAGTGCCTCTCCAGTTGCCAGCCAGGATGGGGAGAATATTGGAAGGGGAAGCCCGAGCTAGGGGTTTTCTACTATGACAAGGTTAAAAGGCACAGTTACAGAGCAGGATTTGGCCATATATGGCATGGCACCCCTCCCACCTCTGGCTGTGCAAGACTCGGGTGAAGCATGAGGGGAAGTGGATTACAGTATGGAGGGCATGAGAGGGGGCAAGGAAGTTTGAGAATGAGTAAGAAGAGGAAAGACAGGTACATTAAGTCTTTTTGGCTATAAAGTAAACAAAGTCAAATAAATTTAATATAGACAGCAGTTCTGCAGTGAGATGGGGGCTTCTCAGTCTTTTGCACTGAATGCCATATATATGATTATCTGTTTGTTGGAGTGAGATCAGATGTTTGCTCCCAATCCAAAGATATCTTACCTTTCTGAAAAGGAGCATGGAAGCTAGAGTAGAAGCTCTGAAGGAGCTAAAGCAGGCTAAGAGGTATATAAAGATCATTATATATACATAGTGATATAATTCTGATGGCAGAGAAAGAGCACATGGTCCATCTACTCTGCCCAGCAAGTTTCTTATAATAGTAATCACTGCTCCGTGCAGGTTACCCCCAAGCCTTATATATTAACTTGGCAACATTTTTACTGGGTGAGGAGCCTTCTTGAAAATTCAGGCAAGGCTACTTTACATGCTTTACTTTTGGACTTGGCCGTATAACACAGTAACTCCAGGTGAGATCTCACCAAGGATCTGTATAAGGGTTTCTCCACCTCCTATATCTTACTAGTTATTAGGGATGTGAATCGTTTTTCAACGATTAAAATTATCGTCCGATAATGTTTATATCGTCTTAAATCGTTATAGAACACGATACAATAGAAATTCTAACGATTTATCGTTAAAAATCGTTAAATCGTGTTAGTGCGCACTAACTCGAGTTAGTGCGCACTAACTCCCCGTTAGTGCGCACTAACTCGATTTAGTGCGCACTAACTGAAAATGATACAAATAAACACTTTCCAGGTCACTGAAGGTCAGTTAGGAATGAACATGTGTTCCTATTGGCTGGCTGCCCTCTTATCTATTGATATTACCAAGGTTACCACTGAGGTGATGGTTGGGGGGATGGGAAATGGAACTGGAAACTAACGAACACCAACAGAAAATGAAACAAAGTGTTCACACTTCCCAGGTCAGTAAAGGTCACTTAGGAATGAATATGTATGTATGTATTCCTATTGGCTGGCTGTGCTCTTATCTATTGATGTTACCAATATGGTTGGGGGGATGTGAAATGGAAACAGTTGGAAGCTTGACAAAAAAAGTAATGTAATGATCAGCACTCACGTGACTAGAACTTGTTTGTTTATTATTTTTGTTAGCAGGCACCTGAAATGCTAGTGCATGTTGAATTTGCCAATCACTGTGCATTTTAGAAAGGTGGTCCTGGCTGGAACTGTACACAGTTCAAATATATGTAATTGATTGTTGGTAAGTGTATTTTTTAAGTAGCCACACTGGCACCAGTATGTTTACTTTTCCTCCTACTTAACTCACTAGCTCAGCTTTGTAAGAAGGGCTTCTCTGCTTGTGTGTTGTTTTGTTTGGTGTGAGGAGAGCAGAAACATCAGATCTTTATTCAATCTACTACAGTCATCTCTTACAGTGCCCTATCCCTATTAATACCCGGAGTGTTGTGATCTTCCTGCACACAGTGCCCTAACCCTGATACCAGTCTGAGACAGCTCCCTCCCTGCATTACTAGTGAGAGGCTGGCTTCACAGACAGGGGGGAGCTGCCTGACCCTCACTCCTGACTTCCCCCATGTCCCAGCTAGTGAATGGTGTGTGGGTGAGGGGGGGGGGGAGGATGGTGAAGTCTGAGACAGCTCCCTCCCTGCATTACTAGTGAGAGGCTGGCTTCACAGACAGGGGGGAGCTGCCTGACCCTCACTCCTGACTTCCCCCATGTCCCAGCTAGTGAATGGTGTGTGGGTGAGGGGGGGGGAGGATGGTGAAGTCTGAGACAGCTCCCTCCCTGCATTACTAGTGAGAGGCTGGCTTCGCAGACAGGGGGGAGCTGCCTGACCCTCACTCCTGACTTCCCCCATGTCCCAGCTAGTGAATGGTGTGTGGGTGAGGGGGGGGGAGGATGGTGAAGTCTGAGACAGCTCCCTCCCTGCATTACTAGTGAGAGGCTGGCTTCACAGACAGGGGGGAGCTGCCTGACCCTCACTCCTGACTTCCCCCATGTCCCAGCTAGTGAATGGTGTGTGGGTGAGGGGGGGGGGGGAGGATGGTGAAGTCTGAGACAGCTCCCTCCCTGCATTACTAGTGAGAGGCTGGCTTCACAGACAGGGGGGAGCTGCCTGACCCTCACTCCTGACTTCCCCCATGTCCCAGCTAGTGAATGGTGTGTGGGTGAGGGGGGGGGGGAGGATGGTGAAGTCTGAGACAGCTCCTTCCCTGCATTACTAGTGAGAGGCTGGCTTCACAGACAGGGGGGAGCTGCCTGACCCTCACTCCTGACTTCCCCCATGTCCCAGCTAGTGAATGGTGTGTGGGTGAGGGGGGGGGGGAGGATGGTGAAGTCTGAGACAGCTCCCTCCCTGCATTACTAGTGAGAGGCTGGCTTCACAGACAGGGGGGAGCTGCCTGACCCTCACTCCTGACTTCCCCCATGTCCCAGCTAGTGAATGGTGTGTGGGTGAGGGGGGGGGGGAGGATGGTGAAGTCTGAGACAGCTCCCTCCCTGCATTTCTAGTGAGAGGCTGGCTTCACAGACAGGGGGGAGCTGCCTGACCCTCACTCCTGACTTCCCCCATGTCCCAGCTAGTGAATGGTGTGTGGGTGAGGGGGGGGGGGGAGGATGGTGAAGTCTGAGACAGCTCCCTCCCTGCATTACTAGTGAGAGGCTGGCTTCACAGACAGGGGGGAGCTGCCTGACCCTCACTCCTGACTTCCCCCATGTCCCAGCTAGTGAATGGTGTGTGGGTGAGGGGGGGGGGTGGATGGTGAAGTCTGAGACAGCTCCCTCCCTGCATTACTAGTGAGAGGCTGGCTTCACAGACAGGGGGGAGCTGCCTGACCCTCACTCCTCCGGGGTATTGTGATCTTCCTGCACACAGTGCCCTATCCCTGATACCAGGGGTGTTGTGATCTTCCTGCATGCAGTGCCCTATCCCTATTAATACCAGGAGTGTTGTGATCTTCCTGCACACAGTGCCCTAACCCTGATACCAGTCTGAGACAGCTCCCTCCCTGCATTACTAGTGAGAGGCTGGCTTCACAGACAGGGGGGAGCTGCCTGACCCTCACTCCTGACTTCCCCCATGTCCCAGCTAGTGAATGGTGTGTGGGTGAGGGGGGGGGGGGGGGGGGATGGTGAAGTCTGAGACAGCTCCCTCCCTGCATTACTAGTGAGAGGCTGGCTTCACAGACAGGGGGGAGCTGCCTGACCCTCACTCCTGACTTCCCCCATGTCCCAGCTAGTGAATGGTGTGTGGGTGAGGGGGGGGGGAGGATGGTGAAGTCTGAGACAGCTCCCTCCCTGCATTACTAGTGAGAGGCTGGCTTCGCAGACAGGGGGGAGCTGCCTGACCCTCACTCCTGACTTCCCCCATGTCCCAGCTGGTGAATGGTGTGTGGGTGAGGGGGGGGGGAGGATGGTGAAGTCTGAGACAGCTCCTTCCCTGCATTACTAGTGAGAGGCTGGCTTCACAGACAGGGGGGAGCTGCCTGACCCTCACTCCTGACTTCCCCCATGTCCCAGCTAGTGAATGGTGTGTGGGTGAGGGGGGGGGGGGAGGATGGTGAAGTCTGAGACAGCTCCCTCCCTGCATTACTAGTGAGAGGCTGGCTTCACAGACAGGGGGGAGCTGCCTGACCCTCACTCCTGACTTCCCCCATGTCCCAGCTAGTGAATGGTGTGTGGGTGAGGGGGGGGGGAGGATGGTGAAGTCTGAGACAGCTCCCTCCCTGCATTACTAGTGAGAGGCTGGCTTCACAGACAGGGGGGAGCTGCCTGATCCTCACTCCTGACTTCCCCCATGTCCCAGCTAGTGAATGGTGTGTGGGTGAGGGGGGGGGGGGGAGGATGGTGAAGTCTGAGACAGCTCCCTCCCTGCATTACTAGTGAGAGGCTGGCTTCACAGACAGGGGGGAGCTGCCTGACCCTCACTCCTGACTTCCCCCATGTCCCAGCTAGTGAATGGTGTGTGGGTGAGGGGGGGGGGGGAGGATGGTGAAGTCTGAGACAGCTCCCTCCCTGCATTACTAGTGAGAGGCTGGCTTCACAGACAGGGGGGAGCTGCCTGACCCTCACTCCTGACTTCCCCCATGTCCCAGCTAGTGAATGGTGTGTGGGTGAGGGGGGGGGGGAGGATGGTGAAGTCTGAGACAGCTCCCTCCCTGCATTACTAGTGAGAGGCTGGCTTCGCAGACAGGGGGGAGCTGCCTGACCCTCACTCCTGACTTCCCCCATGTCCCAGCTAGTGAATGGTGTGTGGGTGAGGGGGGGGGGGGAGGATGGTGAAGTCTGAGACAGCTCCCTCCCTGCATTACTAGTGAGAGGCTGGCTTCACAGACAGGGGGGAGCTGCCTGACCCTCACTCCTGACTTCCCCCATGTCCCAGCTAGTGAATGGTGTGTGGGTGAGGGGGGGGGGGGTGGATGGTGAAGTCTGAGACAGCTCCCTCCCTGCATTACTAGTGAGAGGCTGGCTTCGCAGACAGGGGGGAGCTGCCTGACCCTCACTCCTGACTTCCCCCATGTCCCAGCTAGTGAATGGTGTGTGGGTGGGGGGGGGGGGGGGGGGGAGGATGGTGAAGTCTGAGACAGCTCCCTCCCTGCATTACTAGTGAGAGGCTGGCTTCACAGACAGGGGGGAGCTGCCTGACCCTCACTCCTGACTTCCCCCATGTCCCAGCTAGTGAATGGTGTGTGGGTGAGGGGGGGGGGGGAGGATGGTGAAGTCTGAGACAGCTCCCTCCCTGCATTTCTAGTGAGAGGCTGGCTTCACAGACAGGGGGGAGCTGCCTGACCCTCACTCCTGACTTCCCCCATGTCCCAGCTAGTGAATGGTGTGTGGGTGAGGGGGGGGGGGGGGGATGGTGAAGTCTGAGACAGCTCCCTCCCTGCATTACTAGTGAGAGGCTGGCTTCACAGACAGGGGGGAGCTGCCTGACCCTCACTCCTGACTTCCCCCATGTCCCAGCTAGTAAATGGTGTGTGGGTGAGGGGGGGGGGGGGGGGTGGATGGTGAAGTCTGAGACAGCTCCCTCCCTGCATTACTAGTGAGAGGCTGGCTTCACAGACAGGGGGGAGCTGCCTGACCCTCACTCCTGACTTCCCCCATGTCCCAGCTAGTGAATGGTGTGTGGGTAAGGGGGGGGGGGGAGGATGGTGAAGTCTGAGACAGCTCCCTCCCTGCATTACTAGTGAGAGGCTGGCTTCACAGACAGGGGGGAGCTGCCTGACCCTCACTCCTCCGGGGTATTGTGATCTTCCTGCACACAGTGCCCTATCCCTGATACCAGGGGTGTTGTGATCTTCCTGCATGCAGTGCCCTATCCCTATTAATACCAGGAGTGTTGTGATCTTCCTGCATGCAGTGCCCTATCCCTATTAATACCAGGAGTGTTGTGATCTTCCTGCATGCAGTGCCCTATCCCTGATATCGGGATGTGTGCAAGAAGATCACAACACCCCCGGTATCAGGAATAGGGCACTGTGTGCAGGAAGATCACAACACCCCCAGTATCAGGAATAGGGCACTGTGTGCAGGAAGATCACAACACCCCTGGTATTAGGGATAGGGCACTGTGTGCAGGAAGATCACAACACTCCTGGTATTAATAGGGATAGGGCACTGTGTGCAGGAAGATCACAATACCCCTGGTATCAGGGTTAGGGCACAAGTTCTAGTCACATTGACTGATCACATTACTTGTTTTGTCAAGCTACCAACTGTTTCCATTTCCCATCCCCCATATACTGTCAGTAGGAAACTTGGTAACATGAATAAATAAGAGGGCAGCCAATAGGAATACATATTCATTCCTAAACTGACCTTAACTGACCTGAAAAGTGTCAAATTGTATCATTTTCAGTTAGTGCGCACTAACTCCCAGTTAGTGCGCACTAACTCCCGTTAGTGCGCACTAACTCGAGTTAGTGCGCACTAATCGGAAAAAACGATTTTTAACGATTTTTTAACTAAAAAATCGTGCCTAAGACGATTTTCTTGCCCTGCCACACGATTTCTATCGTTAAGACGATATGGAAAACGATTCACATCCCTACTAGTTATTGCTCTCGCTCTATGCAGCCCAGCGTTCTGGTTTTACTTTTGCCTTATCACATTGCTTCACCACCTTCAGATCGCCAGACACTATCACCCTAAGTTCTTCCTCCTCCCAGTCTGTGCACATTAGTCTTTCACCTCCAATCTCATACAGTTCTTTTGCATTACCACACCCCAGTTGTATGACTCTGCGCTTCCTGGCATTGAATCCCAGCTGCAAAATCCTCAAGCAGTCTTCAAGCTTTCGTAAATCACTTTCCATTTTCTCTTTCTCTTAAGGTGTGTTTACTCTGTTTCAGATCTTAGTTTCATCTGCAAATACACTTTACCATGTATCCCTTCCACTGTGTCACTCACAAAGATGTTGAACAGAACCCTTTCCCACCTTTTGGATGTCTTCGACCAGATCTTTGTCCAGTTCTTCTATTTCAGTTGGAGGCCGGTAGACCACACCAGTAAAAATGGAAGCACCATCTTTTTTTTTTTTTTAAGACTTTCCATAATTTTTCTCTGTTACATCCCTTGCAATTCAGTACTTAGATATAGTTTTTGACATAAAGAACTATTCCTCCCCCTTTTCTGTCCTTCCTTAACAAGTTGTAGCCCGGGATGGCTGTGTCCCAATTATGAGACTTCATGAACCATGTCACCATAACAGCAACAATGTCCAAATCCATTTCCATCTCTTAAGGCCTGCAGGTCTAGGATTTTATTGCCCAAACTAGGATCATTTGTGGTCATGATTTTCCAGCTTTTATTCCTTGATTTGCTGTTTTTCCTAGTCACCTTTTCTGCTATTTTGATCTGATTGATTTTATTTTCTCCTCCTACTTCCTGTATCATTTGGGGAGTGACAAGCCTTTTTATTTTGCTACCTCCTGCCACCCCCATTCTCTAGTTTAAATGCCTGGTAATATGATTTGAATTTCTCACTTAGCAACTTTTTTCCTGCCACAAGTAAATGAAGACCATCTTTACCATATAATCTTTTATTGCTCCATAGATGGCCACAGACTCCAGTGTATCCAAAAACACTTTCTGTACACCAGATTTTGAGTCAGGAATAGAATTTGTCTATATGGCATAGCCTTTCCTTTCCCTTTCCATGAACAGGTAATACTTCTGAAAAGGCAGTAATCTTTGCCATGTGTCTTCTTTCCAAAATCTAGGGAAGATCATCTTTTTTTACTTCATGGGCACCATTTCTTTCGAGGTTGATGGTCCCCAGATGGAAAACATTGATATCAGAGTTCCTACTTTCTTTTAGAATGGCTTTGATCACCTGTTTGCATTTCTATTAGCTGAGGATCCTCGAAACATTTAACTGTTGTGTCTCCTTCAAAATGAACTCTCAAATTGGTTCCTCTGATAATCGAGTCTCCCAGCAGAAGTTTTCTTTTATGACATTTGTTCATGTTGAAGGGTTTCTGGTTGCATTGGGTGACTACTTCTCTTTCAGACATCACCTCATAATTCGCTTTGAAGGGCTGAAAAGCAGAATATAAAAATCTAATAAATAAATATATTTCTGGGGCTTCCTCATTTTCAAATGCAGAAAAGGAATTATGTAAGGGTAAAAATGGGGAGAGTGTGTGTTTCTTCATCACAGGCCTTATTCTGCCAGCGCCTGCTGTTAAGCAATTATTCCCAGGTTTCTGGATCTTGGATGTTTGAATTCTCTGTGGAAGTGAGGGTTCATACATAGGATGCTGCAAAGCTGGGGATATCGGGTGTGTCTCTCAAGGACTTGTTCTAGCAGAGCCCACTGTAAACCATTTTTTTCTGGGTTTCTGAATCCTCTTAAGTGTTGACAGTGATAATGGATGCTGCAAGAAAGGGGAAATTAACTGAAACCTGGACAATTACTTTTTCAGAAAAATCAGTTCTCAGAGGACAAGCAGGATGGTAGTCTTCACACATGGGTGACATCAGATGGAGCCAAATGCAGAAAACTTATATCAAAGTTTCTAGAAACTGACTACGCACACTGAGCATGCCCAGCATGCACTATACCACTCGTCCATGTGGGGTCCCTCATCGGGTTTTCTTTTCCGTGGAGCTGTCAGCATTGCGATTAGATTGAGCTATACAACTTTGGCTTTTTGCCTCATGGAAAACTTCTTTTTGCAGTTTTTCACTGTCTCTCTTCAAACGTCTGTCACCAGATCCCTCGGTACTTCCCTTTAGAGTCCCCAGTCATGGTTTTCAGCGTTTGGGTAAGTTTTCTTTCACGGTCAGTTCCCCCCTGTGGTGGTGATGCCTCATACCTGTTTTCCATCGACACCTGTTGCCATCGTTCCGTATTTTCCCATTCTTTTGCCACGTCATGGCCACGTCTGGCTTCTACCGATGCACCCAGTGTCAGCAGAACATGTTAATCACTGATCCTCATGAGGTTTGCATCCTCTACCTGGGTGCATCACATGATGTCTGAGGTTGCCATTTGTGTGCCCAGATGACCCCAAAAGGACGTTGGCTTCAACTCAACAGGATGGACAACCTCTTTTGGTCAAAGAAGTTCGAGCCATGGCTTGGTGGCATTGGCATCAGAGGACCTTGGAACTACACCACCATAGACATCGACGGGGACCGTCTGTTCTGTTGGTTGGCAGTGGATAGGGGCACCGGAGACTGAAAGTTGTCATTATCCTCTGGGACGAGGATGTTGGGTTCATCGTCCTTGACCTTGGCACTGGGGAAAGACCGGGCAAAGTGTCATAGGAAGACCAAGAAGCATTGGCGCAGGCCATCATTGCTGCATGGTGCCCGGCAAGGAAATGCACCGTCTTTGCTGCAATGCCTCCGAAGTGACCCCGTGGTGAGGAGTGGCAAACCTCCATCGTTGTCCAGGGTCTGTGACTGTCTCCATCGGTCCTGGTGCCAGTCACTGAACCTCCTCATGGGTTCGAGGAAGATATGGCCACCTCTCCTTCCTCCCTGTCAGTGTTGGCATCGGCAATGTTTGAGGAGAAGCTGGAGCGTTGAGTCGAGCTAGCGGTGAATTGGGCACGGCAAGGCTTTAGTCCCGCAGCACTGGAGCAGATGCCACCTGTGCGACTACTGCTTCTGGAGAAGCTCGGTGTGCTCATCGGTGCCTTACTGACCCAGCTGGCAACAGTTACTGGGATGGCACCAGTGCCCAGCGGAGTACTGGGACCCACCCCTACAAATAAGGTGGTCATCGCAGGTTCCTCAGAGGACAAAGCTCTGCCGAGGCCAGTAGTCCCATGACCAGTTCCATCTGTGCCTGCACCTCTGGATGTCTGCCGAGCACGAAGGACTCCATCCCCTGTGGTCTACAGTGAATATGAGGGTCCCTATGACACCTGGGGGTTGATCAGACTGACTCCTCCTTCAAGGATTTGGATGATCTCCCATCAAGCCCTTCTCCAGAGGAGCGAATGAGGTCAGCCCTGAAGACTTGATCTTTGCAGGGTTCGTCAGGTTGATGGCAGAGGCCATCCCATTTCAACTTTTGACTGAAGAAGATACCAGGCACAAAATGCTTGAAGTTCTTCAGTTCTTGGAGCCTTCTAAGGAGATTGAGGTGGTTCTGGTACTCGAGATCTTTATGTAGTTGCTGCTGAGGATGTTGGAGCACCCTCTCACAGTGCATCCTATAAATAGGAAGGCGGATGGGGTTTACCTCTTCCAGAAGGCTACCATCTAAAACCATTACTTATCTTCCAAGATTTCCGCATAGTCCTACAAACATTGATATTTTTGAACCTGGACTATTGCAACTCACTTCTGTTGGGCCTTCCTGCAAGCACAATTAAACCACTACAACTTCTCCAAAATGCTTCTTCAAGACTCTTTATAGGAACTAGAAAATTTGATTATATTATCCCTTCACTAATCGACCTTCACTGGCTTCCAATAAAATTCTGAATCCATTACAAAGTTTTATCCCTCATCTTTAATGTCATAAACAACTATGATCCATCTCCTCCAGGAATAACAATAAATATCTACAGCCTACAAAGATCTCAGATCGCAAAAGAAACATCTTCTTAAAGTTCCTTCAAATCTGAACACTCATCTAACACAAATAAAAGAACAAATGTTCACAATAGCAGGACCTAAACTGTGGAATGATCTACCTGAATCAATAAGACTGTTAACAGAAAAAAAGAAATTCAAACAAGAACTTAAAACCTGGCTCTTCAGAAAAGCCTATGAACTCATGTAAAGAGATTTCAAATAATGAACATAATTATTCCAGAAATATTAGCTCTTCTCAGCACATCACAGTATATTTGACTAAAAACTATTCCAAACTGAAACAGGAAATATCAATATTAAATTAACTTTGAATGTTATAATCAATAGTATTAAAATAGATACTATTACTTTAAATAAGAACCTGTTAATACAATATTATCAAATATAATAGAATACAATTTATGTAAACCATTGTGATCTTCTGTTGGAACGACAGTATATAAAAAGCATAAATAAATATTTATCTTTGACTTACAAGAATAAATTAAAGTTGAATATTTAAAAAATTTGTAGCTTTATTGGTTAATCTGAAGTAGTTCTGTGGGACATAATATCACTGTTTCCAGTTAAACAACAAATTAAGGATCTTGATGTTATTTTGAATAGTTGATTAGTAATGATCCCACAGATTAAACATATTTGCAAAATGTGCTTTGGGCACTTTACGTTAGATTAAACAAGCCAGAACGTTTCTTGTCTAGAGACTAGAACATTGCTATACTTCAGGCCTTAGTTTTATCTCATGAAAATTATTGTAACAGTTTGTTGGTTGGGATTCCAAACAAATATATCCGTAGTATACCGCTCATGCAGCATGTCGCAGCACAAGTTATTATGAGTGCAGTATAGAGGAAAGATGTTTCTCCCATTTAAAAAAATGTAAATTGGCTCCTGTTGGTTTTGTGTGTTGAAGGAGCTGGTGAGAGCCTATATATGTGCACCCAGTGCAGAAAGCTCCTGGCTCTCATAGAACACGTTTGATCTTTGGAAGCTAGAGTGGCAGACCTGGAGAAGCTGAGGTAGACAGAGGTATATAGCAGAGACCTTCAGAACATAGTAGCCATGTCCCAATTCCAGTCTGGCAGCCCTGGTGCTCCCTTGAAGGAAGAAGATCTCCTGGTCATAGAGCATCACCCTGGTATAGCAAGACATGATCCTTTAGTAAGGTCCTGTTCTCCAGGTGATGTATCGTCCTCTTGCACCAAGGACAAGTCTCCCCGGGATACTGCCCAGGAAGGAAGGGTTAGGTAGACCATCATAGTTGGTGATTCATTTATTAGGAAAATAGACTTCAATTCTTTGAGCTAATTCAAGATAGTATTTATTTGCCAGTATTAGTAATATTTGCTAGTTTTAGGGTTAGGATTTACCAATGTTGGAATTTTTTGTTGTGTGGGAAAATAAACTTTGATTCTCTGAGTTACTAAAAGATAGTATATCTTTGCCAGTGTTTGAATTGTGAATCTGCAAAGGTCATTTACTTAATCTGTGAAAGTAAAAGTACTGGTTCTTGGGCAGCTAGTTACTAGTTTGATTCTCACTCTACAACCCACCCTGTCCCCTGTCCATCCCTGCCTTATTTTTTTATATAGAAATTATCACCCAAGCCAGGAGAAAAGTCTTCAAAATGTTACTCTTAAAATAACATTAACCCTGATTTTTAGTGATTGACTAATTTCAGACATACTGCTGATCATTTACTAATATTAATCACCCAGTTATCAAATTTTAAAAACCATATATTTTAAGACACCTAATAAATATATTTAAAAACCTTATTCACATTTAGTAGCCATTAAATTGAGACATGCCTACTCTTTACCAGCCTTTAAAATGTTATCAATTCAAAAAATTAAGATGCAGAGAGAAGCCCAGCAGTGAGATGGGGGCTATTCAGTCTTTTGTACTGAGTGCCACATGTATGATTATATACCTGTTGATGATAGGTTGTATGTATGCACCCAGTTCAAAATGCTTCTGGCTCTCAGAAAACAAGTCTGATTTTTGGAGACCAGAGTGGAGTAGCTGAGGTATATAGAGGAGATATTCAGGGACATAGAGTGGTCTCAACTCTAGTCTAGCATCCCTTGTGCTGCTTTGAAGGAGCAAGGCCGATTGCAGGAGACCATCACCTTGTGTGGCAGGAAGTGATCCTGTAGTTAGGACCTGCCCTTCAGGTGATCCTCTTGCACAAGGATGTCTCTCCAGGGGTCCTTGGCCAGTACAGAAAAGTTAGAATGGCCTTTGTAGTGGGTGAGTTGATTATTAGGAATGTAGTGGCTGGTGGGCATGAAGATTGTTTGGTAACATGCCTGGTGTGAAGATAGCAGACCTCACACACTACCTAGATAACATTTTAGAGAATGCTGGGGTGGAGCTGGCTGTCATGGCACATGTGGACACCAATAACATAGGGAGGTACAAGAGTGGAACCAGGCTGCGGGCATTAACCTTTGAAAAAGAGAGAGAGCAACTTTCAAATTAGATGATGGGGGAAAGCTGACAGTCGCTCAAAGGACATGGTTTAGAATGATGCATCTTTGAAGGATACTAACAAAACAGTGAGGTTAAGGCATCCTAATAGAAAGGTTGCAATAAATACTAAAGTAGCCCATGTGCCCATAATTAAAAAAAAAGCAAATTGAGTTAAAAATTCCAAATTATCCTTGTTAACTATTAGGAAAGTTGTATATACAAATAAAAAATTGTAGCTGTAAATGTTTGTATGCTAATGCCAGAAGTCTAAAAAGTAAAAATGTATAGCACTGAATGAAGAGGTAAACACAATTTTCATCTGAGACCTGGGCTCTTCCTCAGCCCAGCTTCAGCGCCTCCCAGCCAGCCCCCGCCATTAGACCAAGCCAGCGTGGGCCGAAGAAATGAAAATCGAGGCCAAAGAAAAGAAGATCAGCCAGTCCCCACGGAAGACCAAGCCGGCAGGGGGCCGACTAAAATAAAATCGAGGCCAACGGCGGTGGCCGAAGAAAAGAAGATGGGCGCCTCCCAGCCAGCCTCAAGCGGGGGCTGGCTGGGCAGCGCCTATCTTCTTTTCTTCGGTCTCCGCTGGCCTTGATTTTAATTTCTTCGGCCCCCACCAGTCTCGATTTTAATTTCTTCGGCCCCCGTGGGAGACCAAGCCAGGGGGCCGAAGAAATTAAAATCGAGGCTGGCGGGGGCCAACGAAGTGAACACCGGTGCTGCTAACCGCCGCCGGAGACCAGCTGTTAAGCGGGGTCCTTGGATCGGAAGGGTGCTTCTGTGTGTGAGAAAGGAATGGTGCTTGTGTGTGTGTATGAATGTGAGAAAGGAACGGTGCTTGTGTGTGGGAACAGTGCTTGTGTGTGTGTGTATGAATGTGAGAAAGGAATGGTGCTTGTGTGTGTGTATGAATGTGAGAAAGGAATGGTGCTTCTGTGTGTGTATGTGGTGTGTATGTGAGAGAGGAATCTGCCAGTTTAAAAAAAAAATTAAATGTGATAGTACATATACCTCAACTTTTGTGCTGGTAGCGCAACTTTTGAAAAGTTGGATGAAAGATTAAATTACTGAATGTTAAACATCCCTCTTCTGGAAAATAAAATTTAGCAAAGTGGGTAGAGACAAATACTAAAGCAAAAAAAATTAAACTATTTAAAATTGTTCATCTCAGCAAAATCACAAATTTAAGATACTGATGCCAGGTAGGGTTTGTTTGGGTTTTTTTAAGCATAATTTAAGCATGAAGACTAGAATAGATCCAATGTGAAACGTTTTTGCCATTTTTTTAAGCCTTTAGAAAATGTATATTTTTAAATGACTAAGACTGGAATCTTCCCATTTAAAAGGGAAGTTGACTAAGGATGTCTTTCGGTGCCATATCTCCCACATGAATAATCATATGACTGATAGTTTGAAGAAAGACACTTGCTTTATTGCCTGAAAGCGCAAAACAAGAGAAGCTGTACAGTGTGGGTGGCTGTCCCTTGGGAGGACAGAACCTGAAGGAAGGATGTCATTTTGCCTTCTGATAGGAATGTGGTTTTCTTATTTAATGGTTGGGATCATCACTTTCACTTTTAGTAAAAGTAAAAAATGCTGCAAGTCTGAAAGCAAGGTGCTTCTGTGAGAGTGTAATGTGTATGTGAGACAGGGAGGGTGCTTCTGTGTGTCAATGTGTGTGTGCAAGAGAGATGGAGCAATTTTTTGGCTGGCTTGTGGCTGTGAGATAGAACAAGTGTGTGATTGAGAGCTTGTGTGTAAGTGAAAGAGAGAGAGCATGTGTGTGATTGAAAGCCTTTGTGTAAGTAAGAGAGAGCAAGAGCATTGTGTGATTGAGAGAGACTGGCCAGAGAGGTGACGTGTATATGTGTGAGACTGATCAGGGAGATGTCTGGTATATGTGTGTGTGTGTGTGAGAGAGAGAGAGAGAAAGACTGGTTGGGGAGGTGATTGGTGTGTGAGAGACAGAAATTGGTCTTGAGGGTATGACTGGTGTGTGTGTGTGTGTGTGCGAGAGTGAGAGAGTGTGTGTGAGAGAGTGTGAGAGAGAGAGAAGAGATTGGTTGTGGTCCCTAAGGAAGAGAACTGTGAGGACAGAGCTTCAGCAGCCACTGCTGCTTCTGGTGTGTGCTATTGGCCTGCAAGGGGAAAGGAGTAGGAGAACTGCTGGAGAGGGTAAGTAAAGGTGGCTTTTTAAGTTCATTTTTCTTTTTACTACCATTTTAATTATTGGGTAGTATGTGATGTGTCTGCTGTTTGAAATATTTTATTGGTGTTTGGTAAAGGTTTCAAAATGTGCTTGAGTCTTTAATTATTGGATATTCTATTCAGCTGTTTCGAAATTATTTTATTAGTATGATTTTATAATTATGATTCATGATTTATATATCTTGATTTTATTGATTGTTTCATGAGGATTAGTGACATTTTTGTTTTTCCATAGTAGCACTGTATAGAGTCTGGCGTGATACGTTTTACAGTTTAGAATTTGTCTGTACATTTCTATTTATACTTTATGTGGCTTTATTCTGTGTTTGGTGAGAGTTTGTGTTCTACATGCAAAGACTGAGATGAAACATTCTTTTAGCATGTGGTTTCTCTGTAGGGATCTGTAGTAGCTTGGCCTGTTCTGTTTTCCTGATAGGAGGTGTATTGATATTTTAGATTCTGGTGTAATATTTGTGGTATTCTTTTTCATAGGTGGGGTTGTTATTCTTTGAAGTTTGGCAAATAGTACTGTGTTGATACGGGAGGACCATGCCGAAATATAGGGTGTGTACATATATATGTAAATTATATTGTATATGTAATTGGGTACCCATGGGCCAGTATGGAGAAAAATCCCCCGGGCCACTATTTTCCCTCAATCCGCCCCTGGAAGAGTGATAATTCAATCAAATTTGATTTAGGGCCTTATTTTCCAATATCGCATTGGTAACGCATTAGGGGGCGTTACCAATGCAAATGAGGCTTCTTTCGTGCAGTGGGGAAACATCGTGTGCGGCGATGTTTTCGCCATTCGCGAAAACATTAGCACCGCACGCGATGTTTTCCCACTGCACGATGATTCGTTCAGTGTTTTAATCGCGGTGCACGATATTTGCCGGTTCCATGTATCGCGGTGCACGATATTTGGCACTTTTTGGAGACAGCCGAGAGAGAGAGGAGAGAGAGAGAGAGAGAGAGAGAGAGAGAGAGAGAGAGAGAGAGAGAGAGAGAGAGAGAGAGAGAGAGAGAGAGAGAGAGAGAGAGATAGAGAGAGGAGAGAGAGAGAGAGAGAGATAGAGAGAGAGATAGAGAGAGAGAGAGATAGAGAGAGAGAGGAGAGAGCCTTACTATAGTGCCTATGCCCTACATAGGTATTTTAACCCCTATAGGAGGGCCACCTACTAACTCGGGGTGGGGATTAGGTATGAGCGTCGGGGGTTGGGGGCCACTTTCGCATTCCACATGAGACCTACGGACAAAACAGTGGTCTCTAGTGCAGATTTTCTGGCTGTCGGAGTGAGGACGCTCACTCCAAGAAGTGGTTTGGGCAATGTTCTCTCTACCTAGCTTGATGGACACTCTACCTGTGCAACAACATGCTAGGTGGAGAGAATGTTGGCCAAATCTCCGCTTGGAGTGAGCGTCCTCACTCCGACGGCCAGCAAATCTGCACTAGAGACCACTGTTCAGTCCGTAGGTCTCATGTGGAATGCGAAAGTGGCCCCCAACCCCCGACGCTCATACCTAATCCCCACCCCGAGTTAGTAGGTGGCCCTCCTATAGGGGTTAAAATACCTATGTAGGGCATAGGCACTATAGTAAGGCTCTCTCTCTCTCTCTCTCTCTCCTCTCTCTCTCTCTCTCTCTCTCTCTCTCTCTCT
Source organism: Rhinatrema bivittatum (assembly GCF_901001135.1). Lineage (NCBI taxonomy): Eukaryota > Metazoa > Chordata > Amphibia > Gymnophiona > Rhinatrematidae > Rhinatrema > Rhinatrema bivittatum. Next base: position 188,314,209 of record NC_042616.1, read on the forward strand.
CTCTCTCTCTCTCTCTCTCTCTCTCTCTCTCTCTCTCTCTCTCTCTCTCTCTCCCCCCCCCTCAAAACAGGCTGTCCGGACCTACCGTGGATGGTGATAATCCTTTTCTGGCCCGTAGCGCAGTCCATAACGCGAGGGTTGGAGTTGTAGTTAAAATCCGCGATAGCAGCCGCGCTACCACTGCAGTTGTTTCGCCGCACACGATACACAGGTTCCCGCTTTACATATGCTCCGCCCCAACTCCGCCCCCTGAATACCAAATGACTAATTTGCATTCGCGAATCGCGTTAACAGCTGTTAACGCGATTCGCGAATTTATCGCACGCGGTAAAGTGCTTTGAAAATGAGGCCCTTAGTGACTTGAGGGAGGTCATTAAATCTACTGCTCTAGCATTTAACTTTCAAAAGGAAGATTTTAATAAAATGAGGAAAATTAAGAAAAGACTAAAAGGTGCAGCTAAAGATTAAGACTTTATATTAGGTGTGCACATCATTTAAAAATAATATCTTGCAAGCCCAGACCAGATGTATTCCATACATTAAAAAAGGTGGAAGGAAGGCCAAACTACTGCCAGTGAGGTTGAAAGGTGAAGTAAAAGAAGTTATTCTAGCCAAAAGGATGTCTTTCAAAAACTGGAAAAAAAATCCAACTGAAATAGGAAAAAGCATAATCATTGAATTTGAAAAGAAGCTTGCCATAAAGTAAAAAAACTCTTTTTTTTTTTTATTTAATATATCCAAAGCTGGAAGCTTGTAAGGCAGTTTGTTGAACCGTTAGATGATCAAGAGGTTAAAGGAGCACTAAGGGAAGACCAGGCTCTAGCAGAAAGACTATACAGATTATTTGCTTCTATTGCCGAAAGCGACACTAAAAATTACCTAGCTTTCCTTTTTTTTAATCAGCCCTACACACTGTTAATTTATCCCACAATTTCACCTCTCACCCAAACTTAAGTCCCAAAATTACCCAGCAAAGTAATTCTCATTGATCCTCTTCATCCATCAGCAAAATCTTTGTAAATAGTAAGTTGTTGCTGCATACAGGACCAGGGTCAGTAAAGATTATTAGGCACTGTAGGTGAACCTTACAGTTTTGTGCTCCTTGCATGGCCCCATTCTCTCCCCTCTCCTAAAGGCCTACTCCACATACACTTATTTATTTATTTATTTTTAGTTTTTTATATACCGATGTTCCTGTATAATATACATATCACACCGGTCTACAAGGAAATAAAAACTATGCATTCCCTGTACATACCAGGATCATTCCAGACGGTGGGTTATGTTCCATGTCTAGCAGATGCAGTCAGAACACAAAATTCCCAGGGGAGGACCCATATAACCACGCCTCCCCTGTAACAGCTCTCAGTAACGATCTGACTCCAGCAGATGTGAGCAGGGGACTTGTGGTCCCCAGCTTGTTAGCTTAGGGCTACCTCCTCAGGGGGATCAAATTTAAAAAAAAAAAAAAAAATAGGAAGTTTTAAATTTACAGTTTAGGTCACTTTGCTAAGGCTCCTCTTACAGCAGGGGGACAGCTCTCCGCTGGTGCTGACTCATCGCTCTCTAGCCTGGTGACTTGCTGACAGGCTGTTGCCTGTTTTCTTTCTTTCTTTTCTCATTTTCCTCACTGAGGGCTCAGTTGGGGTAAGTGTTTTTTTGTTTCATCTTCTTTTTCAGCAGAAGACTGCAATGTTTTGGACTCCGTTCGGCTCTCTGAGGTGAAAGTCGGTAGCGCCGGCCTCTCCCTCCTGACCCAGGTTTTCCCCCCTCCCTTTTGGGGAGCGACCGACGTCCCGACCTGCGGCCCCGCGAAGCACCATTCCCCGGGGCCGTCTGCTGTCGGGAGGGTAATTCCCTGTCAGTTCTTCTTCAGGTCGGTGGGGGACCGCGGCAAGCGTCCGTTGCCGGGTCGGCGCTCATTTTAGGCGCAAGCCACCTGTAGAGCCTCCCCCCCCCCCTCTCTCCCTGCGGCGTTGCAGTCCGAGGCGCCTTGTGAGGGCTCCGACAGGGCTGGATTATTTTCTGAAGAGGGTCTGTGCTCAGGCTGTTTCCCCGAGGGGAAATGTGCGCCAGCTACTAACAAGGACGTTCGAGCTGCAGACCGCGTGGGAAGGAAGCGCCAGGCCCCATTCCCTCTCAACGCGGGAACGGTGGCCATTTTGTTGCAAGATTCTGATGCCGCGCTTTCTGAGGAGGACACGGATAATCCGTTCCCCACTTCTAGGCCTGTTTTGGACCCTTACTCCGAGTCTCATCCTGGTAGGCAGAGGAGGGATCCCCCGGTGGGTGACTCCTCAGGATGCCAGGCCTTTTCCCCTGAATTCATAGTCCTGATGCACAGGGCTTTTCTTCAGAGCAGAGACACGACCTTCGGGACCTGGGGACCCTCTCCCCCCAAGATACTATGTCCTACCCCCCTCCTGTTTGGGACCCTCCCTCAGGCTCGCCCCCCTTTAGTAGGCGGGGGAGCGGGGACATCTCGTGGCCCTACCGGGACACCATCGATAATACAGACTTCGTCGGGGGAAGGACAATCCCAGGACCCTGACGTGGACGACCCCACCTTGGCGGCCCAGGTGGAGGGCGACGACCCTAGGGTCCTCCGCATCTTCCAAGCGGCGGAGTTAGATGACCTCATTCCCTACATCCTCCAGGAAATGGATATTGATCCCCCTCCGGAACCGGTGGGGCCTCACCCGGCTCTCAAGAAGGGGAACCCCCTCCTAGCAGGACTGCGGCCTCTAGCCAAGTCTTTTCCCACTCATCACAAGATCTTGCAGTTGATCACTCGGGAATGGGATTCCCCGGAGGCCAACCTTAGGGTCGGTAGAGCCATGGAAAAATTGTATCCTCTGCCGGCCGATTTTTTGGAAATTCTCAAAGTTCCCGCCGTAGATTCTGCGGTATCAGCGGTCACAAAGCATACCACTATTCCTGTCACTGGAGGGACGGCGTTGAAGGATATGCAGGATCGGAAGCTGGAGCGTATCTTTGAGGTCTCGGCCTTAGGGATGCGGGCGGCTATCTGCAGTTCCCTCTCACAGTGAGCGGGTCTTCGATGGGTGCAGCAGCTTCTCACCTCCCAGTCCTTACCAGACGCTGAGGCTCACCAGGCGGACAGACTGGAAGCCGTGGTTACCTATGGAGCAGATGCTTTATATGATCTTTTAAAGGTCCTAGCCCGAAACATGGTGGCGGCGGTCTCAGCGCGTCGGCTCCTTTGGCTTCGCAATTGGTCAGCTGATGCCTCCTCCAAGACACGTTTGGGGTCCCTTCCTTTTAAGGGTAGGTATCTTTTTTGGTGAAGACTTGGATCAGATCATCAAGTCCCTTAATGAGAACGCGGTGCACAAGTTGCCCGAAGATCGACCCCGTTCGTCAAGATCATATAATTACTCCAGAAACCATTATCGTAACTGGCGGAGAGCGCGTCCTCAGAGGCAACAGCCACCTTGGGCTCCCTCTTTTCGTTCGCACTCCTGGAACCGGCCCTTTCGTGGGCGCCACCAGGGTAAGGAAGCGCAGGGTGCTGGTACATCCGCTAAATCTACCCAATGATGCCAGACGGACCTGCGAGGTGGTCTTCTATGAAGAGTGGGTCCAAATCACGTCGGATCAATGGGTTCTGGATATTCTAAGACGCGGTTACGCTTTGGATTTTGTTTGCGCTCCTCGGGACCGGTTCCTGTTTTCCCCTTGCGGGTCCTTAATCAAACAAGGAGCCGTGCGGCAGACCCTTGATCGTCTCCTTCAATTGGGGGCCATAGTGCTGGTACCAGCCGCCGAACTGGGCCGGGGGCATCATTCAATCTACTTTGTGGTTCCCAAGAAGGAAGGTACTTTTCGTCCTATCCTGGACCTCAAGCAGGTCAACCGGTCCCTCAGAGTCCCTCGTTTCTGCATGGAAACACTCCATTCAGTGTTAGCGGCAGTTCATCCAGGAGAATTCTTGGCTTCGTTGGATCTCACGGAGGCGTATCTCCACATACCAATTTGTCAAGCTCATCAGCGTTTCCTACGCTTCAAAATTTTGGGTCAACACTTCCAATTTTGCGCTCTTCCCTTTGGCCTGGCCACAGCTCCACGGGTTTTCACGAAGATCATGGTGGTAGTGGCGGCAACCTTGCGCAAGGAAGGCATCCTTGTGCATCCTTACCTAGACGATTGGCTCATCCGTGCAAAGTCACGAGCGCAGTGTATCCTCGCAGTCGACAGAGTGGTACAACTTCTCCAATCTCTGGGATGGATTGTCAACTTCACCAAGAGCAGCCTGGTCCCATCCCAGTCGTTGGATTTTCTGGGAGCTCACTTCGACACCAAGAATGCCAGGGTTTTTCTGCATCCGGACAGAGCTCATTCTCTGCGTCAGCAGATTCAAGGATTTATGGCGCTCAAGACGCCCACTGCCTGGGACTACCTGCAGGTACTGGGGACCATGGCCTCGACCATTGATCTGGTTCCTTGGGCATTTGCGCATCTGAGGCCTCTGCAGAGATCCCTACTCTCCCGGTGGCAGCCGGTGTCGAGAGATTTCCAGGCAATCCTTCCGATTCCGAGAGGAACCTTCATCAGTCTCCATTGGTGGCTGGAACTGCGGCACTTAGCTCAGGAGGTGTCGCTGGAGGACCCGGATTGGGTGATTATCACCACGGACGCCAGCCTCACAGGCTGGGGAGCTGTCTGTCGGGACAGCTCAATCCAGGGTCGATGGACGGTGGAACAGTCAAAGTGGCCCATCAGCCGCTTGGAGACCAGGGCGGTCCGTCTGGCGTTACAGGGTTTCTTCCCCATAGTACGCTAGGCTAGGAAGTGTTTAACTTCTCTGACCTATATTCGAGAATGGCACATGTTTGAGGGCTTCTGTCATTACAGAATTCCCTTGTGGAGAGCAGAGGTCAGGTACATTTTAGAGTTTCTCCAGCAGGGTCTGCATAAAGGTGTATCGCTTAGCTCCATGAGAGTACAGATTGCAGCCATATGAGCATTTAGGGGCCCCTATAAAAATGCACCCAGACGTGATGTGTTTCCTCAGAAAGGTATAGCATCTGAAACTGCCTTTCTGCCCCATGGTCCCTCCTTGGGATCTTAACCTGATACTTAAGGCCTTGACAGGCTCTCCCTTTTTGCTGCTGAGAAAGGCAAGGCTTAAGGATCTTTCCCTTAAAGAAATTTTACTGGTGTCCATCAGCTCAGCTAGATGAATCTCCGAGGTGCAGGGATCCATACTTAGTCTTCTTCGAGGGGGCCGTATCCTTCGTCCAGTTTCCACCTCTTTATTTTTTTTATTTTTTTTTTTATCAGTTTCAAAAATAAAGATACAACCTTATACAGAAATTAGGTCTACAAAAATAAAAAGGCAAGGTATATTAAACATATTTCTTAACAAAGAAAAAGAGAAAAATACCCCACATATTATAATTGGAAAAGGAAGGGAGACAAGGGCAAAAATAAGCGAATATAAGGCCATGAAATAAAAGAAAAGGTATGCTGAGAGAAGAAACACCAGTTACATTTAATAAGCCAGGCTATATAAATGACTATTGAGGGGGTGAATCTAGAAACGCCTGAAGTTGGGATGGTTCAAAAAAGATATAATTAGCGTTAGAGAATCTAATAGAACATTTACAAGGATAATGCAGGACAAATTGACCTCTCTTAGAAAGTGCCTCAGAATGGAAAGAAAGAAACTTCTTTTGGCAAAGTTGGGTAGATCCATACCTTTTGACCATAAAATAACAAAAATCGATTATGAAAGAAAAAACAAAAAACATTATTACAATCAGAGGAAAAAGCAAATGTCACTAGCAGAGTTCCACGATGTGAAATCTCTATTGATTGAGAACTTTCAAGAAAATTTGTTAGATCCAAAGAAACATCTAATGGCAAATTATCTCCAGGAACTTCTTCAGCTTCAACTTGAGGCAAATAGTATATCTTAGTTATTATAGGCATCACAGCATTAGGAATTTTGAGAATCTGAGAAATATAATTTCGAAATAGATCCACAGGAGAAATCTTTTTAGTAACAGGAAAATTAAGAATTCTCAAATTTAAAGAGCGTAAGGCATTTTCAATATTCTCAATCTTCTTTGAGTAAACCATATCCAATTGAACCAATTGTTGCTGAGTTTTTTCAAGAGACACAACTCTGGTATCCAAAGCCGAAAGCTTAGTGTCCTAGGATGAGACAAAATTAGAGTTAAGCAGAAGTTGATTGTTAATGTCCATAATAACGGTAGTTAATGAGGAAATAGAAGTTTCCAGAGTCACAAGAGCATTCCAAGGAACTTCCAAGGTAATTACTGATAGTTTACAAAGTCTAAATTTACCAATCTGGACGCTCATCGACTCACCACCACTCTGAGACACTTCTTCACCTAAGTCGTCAAAAGGGGCCGATGTCAAGGCCAAAGGCAGGGAGGCAATCACTCCAATATCCCCTAAACAAGCGGCCACCTTCTCAATGGATGCCACTGCCGCATATGCAAAGAATTCATTCAGTTGTTCTGCTGTTTCCTTGTCCGATATATGTACATACATGTGTGCGTGTATATATATGTGTATATATGCATGTGTGCGTGTGTATATATATGTGTATCTATATACGCACTTAGGTAATATCTCATTTTTTTCAAATGCCTACAGCTGCTTTTAGTGGTCAATGTATGTCTGGTTTAATTTGCTGTAAGTTTATTTTTCCATAGCAGTGTGTTATACTATACCTCTTATTGATAGCTTACTGTTAGTGATAAATCTGTCTCAAGTTAGCAGATCTTTGCAACCTATTACTGGACCATGTTTTGCACAGTTAATGAGTCTGTATCTTATGTTTGTTGAAAATATTTTGATTGGTTCTGTATCTGAATTTTTATTTTGTGCTCTCGTTGCATGCCCTTATCCACATATTCCAGAAGTTGTCTCAATATACGGAGCACAACAGCAGATCTTTAATTAGGTGTCTGTCTATTCAATTATTGGACTTTTTTCTTATGTAAACAGCTAAGAGTTTTCTGAGCTTAAATTTTTGTAGACTGTCTTATTTTATAAAGCACATCAGGTTTAAGTATTGAATGTAAATGACTGTATGTACTAGCACATCTCTTTTCCTTATCGAGGATCCATTTTCTTGTTAAAGATGAAGTTTAGTGAGTTCCTGCTATAGTTTTTCTTTTGAAAGAAAGTACATTTGGTTTTACCATGGTTCCTTATCTGTGGCTCTGCCTTTCAGCAACAGATTTTATGGGAACAAAGTGCAGTGCATTATGGAATAACTTTATACTAGAGCATGAAACAGAGCAGTCTTCATAACAAAACAATATACTTTGTCTAATTGCTTAGATATTTTAAGTCATTCCAGCTTTTTCAGTCATACTCAGAATTGCTAAATGATATCTTTGAAAATTTTTAGAAAACCACATATCTGACTGAATAACTTCAAAGGAAAAACTGGAATGACTACTCTGCTATACAATAGTGAACGATTTTCAAAAGATTCCTAAAATGGTTAACTTGTCCTGCTAAAGTTAATCCGATAAGCTTTCCAGGATTGTCAGCGAAATAAACATCCTGCTGACTACCAGCTCTCATTAGCTTGATAACCTTAAAGCTAACTGGCTATTTTTAAACTTATCTGGCTGTGTGTGCCAGATAACATTAGGATTAACCAATCTCATGCTGGCTGATTAGCATTTATCTGCAGTTGTTGCCCTCCCAGAGATCTGTAGTATTATGTTCTGTACCACCCCCCCCCCCCCTTTATTTCCTAGATCTTTATTTAAAAGGTAATGGAACATTTCAGTTAATGCCTGCTGATGAATACTACCTCTGTAACCCATCTTTTTTTGTTGATGCACAGCTATGAATGTCACTTTTGTAAATCGTTGTGATATTTACATGGAACGATAGTTTATAAAATACCTAAATATTTAAAATAAATAAATAGTAGAATAGAGCCAGTTAAGTAGTGACATATACAAAAAATGTCAGCCTGGCGGTATGGATCCCCCCCACCAAGTGTATTACAAAATCGGGCAGGCAAGCTCTTGCCCCTCACCCCACCGTGCTTCTCCCAGTAATGTTAAAAAAAAATAAAAAAAAGTCTTGTCATCAAGATCCAAGGAGGCCAACAGCCTACACCCACAACTCAGCCAGCTCTTAACAGTATAAGTTGTTGCCATGAGAGCAATTCTGGTGTCCCTAACATATAGCAATTCCAATAGTTTGAGCTTCCAGCATTATTGTCAGGTAGTGACTTATGCTTCTGGGAGCAGTAACTTGTACCGCGGACCCAGTGGCCTTTGTAGTTTTGGGGTGCTGGGACTGACCAGAAGGTAATATAGAGTTGGCTTGTCAGGGGAGGGGAACCTATCAAGGATTCTGTTTTTGAATCAGGTAAGGGAAGGGGGCATAGCTGCCAGGCTGAATTAAAAAAGTTTTAAATAAAGCTGGTTAAGCCTAAAGTTATCAGGCCTGATAACTTTAGGGCTGCTCTGAGGCAGTCTAAGAGTTATCTGATTAAGGGGGTCATACATCAAATCTTGATAAGGCCTTATTGTGTGCGTTATCGCTTTAACACACGATAATTACCGCATCGCACTTTGAATATTTAAATTTTAAATTAAAAAGGAGGAGTTTGGGCAGGTTTTTGATTAATGAGGGGCTGAAAGTGCTGCGGGCGATAATGTTTCACACATTATCACCGGCAGTAGCACCGGAAATAATTACAGCAATTCTATTGGTGCTACAGGGGCGAAAGTGTTCAATGCGGTAGCAACCACAGTGTGCTATACCGCATCGCTGCGATGCTGCTGGCTGCACGCTTTCGCCCCCACCCCTTTTTTGGCTGCGGGCAATCATTCCACTATATTTATAGCAGACTGATGAATCTAGGGGTTAGTTAGCAGGATACTTCTGAAAATTGGCTAAGTGAGCGGATAACTCTGCTTCACTTAGGGAACACTTCTCTTTTTATATCTGGCTACATTTTAGCTAGATAATGACTTATTCAGCTAAAAGTTAGCCAGATAAATGCCCCACATATTCAAAAGTGGGCATTTAATTGGATATCTCAAAAGCTATCTGGCTAAACAATTTTGAATACAGTCCTATGGGAGTCTTGCAGTATTCCTTGCTCTTGTGATATTGTGTGAGTTGTATTGGATCACCAGCAGCAGATTGCAACAAAGGTGAGCTGAAGTAGGTAAAATAATTTCCCTACCAAAAAATATTCTGGTAGTTGGTGCACATGGCCCCCTTTCTATTTTATGAAGGAGGCATTTCAAGGGAAAGGTATAGTATTGATACTGAGATATGCTTCACTTGGTACAGATCTGTATTTTAAAAATGCATTGCCATTTAATTCACTCTTGTTAGTAGCTACAAGGCCTTAATTAGTACTGAGGATTGCATTGTAAAAAAAAATGTGTGGTACCACAGATTTATAGCTCAAGCAGTTTTGAAAGTTATCCACCTAGTGTTAAAATGAGAGCTGATAATGAAGGTACAGGTTTGTCAATTGGTTGAAAATATTTGGAGGAGAAACTCCCACCAAAATAGTCATACGTTACTTTCACTATCCGTTCTCATTTTAACACTATATGGATAACTTTCAAAACTGCTCATGCGGGCACATATAGGCATGTAGATTGGGTACATGTAAAGTTGTTACAGTATTTTATAATCTAAACGGAAAGGATATGTGTATAGGTTATAAAATACGAGTACATATTTATTATTTATTTATTTAACAGTTTTATATACCGACCTTCATAGTAAATAACCATATCGGATCGGTTTACAATTAACAAGAATAAAACTGGGGTAACTATTCAAGTAAACGAAAGATAAACAGTAGGTAGGAATGAGTCAAAGTTACAATCAACAGGGAAGAGAACTTGGAAGCTTGCAACAAGCTGGAAAGAAGATAAGGCAGGAAATAAATATGAAGTGATACCATAGGGCGTATGGGTTAAAGCTTAATGGTGCTTTAACCTGGGAGAGTCAGAGTCCATTCGTGAGTATATGCGTGTACAATTTTATTTAATTCATATTTATTTATTTAAATTATTTATATCCCACTGATCTGCAAAGCTCAGTGGGTTACAATATAACATACATAAAATAAATAAAATGGACGATACCACAAAAATTAAATACAGACAAACATCAAAGCATCACCTGAGTAACTAACCACCCCTTAGGGTCTTGCCCCTCAACCTCTTTCCTTGGGATACTGGACCTGCAATATCACTTTTAAATATGGTGGAGAATAAGTAGCCTCTAAGAATTTCTCTAAAACGTACGTAATCATGTTTCTGTTCTAAAAATTCTGGGACCTGCATTTCAAAGTATAGGACCAGTAACCTGAAGCAACTGGTCCCGAGATTCCTTTAATCGGATTGATTTCTGGGATGATATACTAAGCAACTGTTTAGAAGCAGATCAGAATGGGCGAACTGTTGATAAATAGGCAATGCTATGAAGCTTTGAGGTAGCAGCCCTTTAATGCACTTTAAGACAAGCATCTCAATCTTAAATTTCATGCGCCAGGGGACCGGAAGCGAGTGAAGCGTCATAAGTGAAGGAGCAATATGGGAGAGCAAAGTAAGACTAGTAATCAGGCACACTGCAGAGTTCTGTATTAATTGTAACACCTTTAAAGATGACTTAGGTAAGCCGATGTACAGAGAATTATAATAATTAAGAGCAATAAAATGAGAGCTTGAGTCACTATCTGGAAATCTAATACATACATTTAAGAATGGTTTGACAGAACAAAGAAGCTGAAGCTTAGAAAAGGAAGATTGTACTAACAATTGAATCTGAGGGCGAAAACACAGAGAAGAGTCAATCTGCATATCCAAATGCTGTGCGCAGGATTTTATAGGTATATGTGCACCATCAAATGACCAGTGCTCTGGAATAGCAGAGATACAGTTCGAGACAGCCAAATGGTTTCTGTCTTACTGAGGTTAAGGACTAGATTGGCTGTTAGCCAGGCTCAAATAAGTCATACAATACCATAGCATGGTAAATATGGACTCCAGAAAGGAAGATTCATGAAGTATATGTTATGTCATCTGCATATATCATGAACGCCAAGTCCAACCGAGTGAGCAGATCACACAATGGCAGCATGTAATCGTTAAACAGAATAGGTGATAAGGCAGATCCCTGAGGGACTCCAGTAGTTAGCAGAGCAGGTTTTGAACAAGAATTGCCAATTGTTACCTTATAGGAGTGCTCTTTCAAAGAAAAAAAAAGAGGAAAACAATGAAAAACTTTAGCAGCGTTGCCTAGTGACTTGAGACATTCTAGCAAAATGTGTTGAATCAAGTTATTGAAGTCTACTGTCAGGTATTGGGTACCTTCATCACAGCCTTTTCTTACAATATCCAAACAAGATAGTAGCAGTAGTTCAGTATTATGACCTTTCAGAAGTAAAACTGTACATCATGGAAAAAATGTTTAAGAACTACCTTCTCAATTATCTTGCTTTGCAGAGGGAGCAGTGAGTTTGGGTGATAGTTGCTTGGATCATTCACATTGGATCTCAATTTTTTCAGAATTGGATGAACCATTGCAACCTTAAGAGTAACTGGTAAAGCATTCTGGAACAGAGAGCATGAACATGTATTAAAAGGGCAAAAGATACCCTTCATAGCAGAAAGAATGGAACTAATCTCTAAGGAAGAAGGCAATTTAAAGCAGCTTCAAAGGGCTTCTGGTTGTGTTCAGGCAAACAAGATGAGGTAGGAACTAAGTTAAGAATCAGTTGAGCAATCTTCTGAGAGAAAAATGTAGCAAACTGCCCTCTGGTCATTTCTGAAGGATTTAAAAATTCTGTCTGAGATGTTTTTACCAAAGATTGAACAATATGGAATACCTCATGCTGCCGTGAGGCTGCAAAGGAAAGATATCTGGAAAAATGTTCATTTTGATGGAGTTTAGAACTTCCCCATACTGGGCAATGCACAAATGATAGAGCTCCAACGAAATTGAGCTCCTGCACCAATTTCATTTGGCTCTCCACACCATCACCCTTATAGTCTGCAGGTTTGAGTTAAATCAAGGTGCATTTCTCTTATGGTGTTTCTGAATTGTCCTTACTGGGGCGAATGAGTCCAAAAAAGAGTTCAGACTTGACTGCTAGCTTGTCTCTAAATCATTAACCTCTGTTGGCAGTAACCAGATGTCTCGTAGCTGATCGATCTCTATCCTGAAGTGATGTAAAGTGCCACCTCTGCACAGCAAGCCACGCCAACAACCACACAAGTGAGAGACCTAGGAGTCCTAATTGATAATCGCCTGAATTTCAAAGCCACTATTAATAAAACCACCAAAGACTGTTTCTACCAACTACAAGTGCTGAAAAGAATTAGACCTCTTTTCCATGCCCAAGATTTCAGAACCATTCTGCAAGCAATCATTTTTTCAAAATTAGACTATTGTAACGCCATCCTACTTGGCCTTCCCGCTTCATACACCAAACCGCTTCAGATGGTGCAAAATGCAGCTGCACAAATTCTGACAAATACCAGGAGAAGGGACCACATAACCCCCATTTTAAAGAGCCTCCATTGGTTACCTATACACTTTAGAATTATATACAAGGCCATTCTTACCACATACAAAAACATCCACCAACTGGCTCCTATTGACCAAAGATCCCCCTCCGACTACACAACTCGTCAAGACCAACAAGAGATGCATACAAGGGTTCGCTACAGGTACCACCGCCCAAATCCACCAGACACAGCACACTAAGAGACCGAGCTTTCTCTACAGCCATCCCACCGTTATGGAACTCCATCCCCTCAAATCTCAGAATAGAACCATGCATCTCAACCTTCAAAAAAAGACTAAAGACCTGGATATTCATACAAGCCTTCCCGGACGCTAATTGATCTAACTCTTCCAAGCCACCCCCATTCTCCACCTACACCATGGTTAACTTTATCTTCTATCGTTACTCGTGTGAATAATAACCTGTCCTTTCTCTTCTAAGCCAAGTTCTTAACACCCTGTTATATGTAACTGCCTTTTCAGCACCATTGTTATAGTTATGTTTACTATGCACCCCTGTTCTATGTGAACCAGCATGATGTGACTGCTGTCTCGAATGCCGGTATATAAAAATTTGAAATAAATAAATAAATAAATCTAATTTCAGAGAATAACTGTTGAGAAGCCAACAACCAGCAGGAAATCAAATAGTGGTCGGTCCACGGGTCCGGTGTGTAGGTTACTGGATCTATTTTGTCTAAAATCGATGATTTACAAATGAAAACTAGGCCTAATGTGTGACCTTCCCTGTGAGTAGAGGACTTAATAATCTGAGACAAACCCAAGGCATTCAATGAAGTAAAAAAAATAAAATTGTGTATATATATATATATATATATATATATTCACAAACTGGAGAAAGAGGATAATTATCCACATGAATATTAAAGTCCCCTAGTACAATGATGTTTCAAATCTGCCTTGCTCGCTATCTATCCATCCATCAATGAATTACAGATGCATTAACATTTAAAAAGTTAGAGGATGCAGTATACTAAACAGAGACCCCAATTAAATTGTGACTTTAGGAGAAGAAACTCTAATGGGACAGCTTCCTCTGATGGGACGAGTGAAAGCTGCAAAGTAGCCTTAGCCAGCACCAGGAGCCCCCTCTGCGTTTATAAAGTCGGTGCTTGCAAAAAACCTGTATAATCAAGCTGATGCAATAAAACAGTGTCTGGCCATAAAAGCCAGAATTCAGTGAGACACAAAATAGTTGACTGATCTTTATCAGATCTGCTATAACAGGAATTATTTTTACGAATGGCTTGACTGTTTACCAAGTAGGTTAACACATTACTATTCTTACTGGTCATTAGGTTACAGCAACCAGCATTGTTGTTAGCATATGTAAAAACACGAGCCACCCAAGTTTAGACTTATCTGGATAAATGCTGATTTATCCGAATAAGTAGCTCCACATAGCTGTATAGCTGGATAGGTTTGAAAAATGCTACTTAGATCAGTAATGGTGAACTCTGGTCCTCGAGTGCCACAAACAGGGCAGGTTTTCAGGATATCCACAATGAATATGTATGAGATAGATTTGCATACAATGGATGCAGTATCTGACTATCTTAAAGATAATTGGATAACTTTATCGGGTTAACTTTAGGACTGCTCAACAGCATGACCAGAATTAGCCAGATAAGTTCTCTTTCATATTGGAGTTAATAGGATAACTTATCTGGCTAACTTAAATCTACCCTGAAACACTCTTGGCTAACTTACCACTGCCCTAAAACACCCCTGGAATGCCTTCAAGTTATCTCGCTGAGTGTTTTCTGGCTAACTACTTTGAAAAGCCAGCAAGGATTTTCAAATCTCACCATTTGGCTGGACAACTGGCAATGAATATTGGCCTCTAAGAATATTGAGCTATACAACTCTGCCAGAGAAATGTACTATAACAAAATGTGACTAAATAATAATAGTGTGGTAAGTATTCAGAAGATTTTGTGCTCAATCTTATTTACCCTTTCAAATAATATTAGGACTGGGGGACACTCCAGGAAGCTAATAAATAGCATATTTAAAACAAATCTGAGAGTATTTTTTCATTAAATTTATTTATTTTTATTTATTTATTTCTATTTCTATACAGATGTTCATCGGACATATCACACCGGTTTACAATGTAACAGAGGCGTCTATTAGCGTAGACTTCTTTTTTACAAAGGAACATTTTAACATTTAAAATTGAACATTTTTAACATTTGTGATTGAACTTTGTAATATGTTGCATTGAACTTTTATAACCTTTTGTATTTAGACTTTACGATATTTTGTATTGAAGCTTTGTAGAGTGCATAGCAGTTGGTCCGTGGGGAGTCATTCTGAAATAATTTAGAGGTAAAGAATATGGTTGTAGCTTTGCATCAGGTATAGTGGGAAAGCTTAGGTTTTTGGGGTTGATCATATGTGATTGTGCGGATCTGCTTTTTGGAAGAGCCATGTTTTTAGGTTCTTTTTGAATGATTGGGTTGTGGGGTTGAGCCTAAGTTGAGGTGGTAGGCTGTTCCATAGTGTTGGGCCTGCCACTGTTAGGGCTCGTTCTCTTGTTGAGGTCAGGTGGGCCATTCTGGGTGATGGAGTAGGAATGAGTCCAGTGTTGGTGGATCGGAGTGTTCTCTGGGAGGATTGAAAGTGAAGGGCAGGGCTGAGCCAGTCAAGTTTTTCAGTGAAGAGTGCTTTGTGTATGAGTGTTAGAACTTTGTATTGAATTCTCTGTGGGATAGGTAACCAGTGGAGGTTTATGAGGATTGGTGATATGTGTTCAGATTTTTTGGTGTTTGAGAGTGATCTTGCTGCTGCATTTTGGAGTAGTTGTAGTGGTTTGAGAGCGTTGGATGGGAGGCCCAGGAGTAGTGCATTACAATAGTCGAGTTTGGAGAAAAGCAGTGTGGAATTTGTTGCCAAAGGTATGATGAAAGCAGCTAGTGTTGCTGGGTTTAAAAAGGATTTGGACAAGGTAAGGTCCTGGAGGGAAATGTCCATAAACCACTATTATGCCATGTACGCTTGGGAAAGCTTCTGTTTATGCCTAGTTATGAGTAAGAAGGATCAGATCTATTCTTTGGGATCTTGCCAGGTACTTCATTGATTACTGTCAGAGAGAGAATGCTGGAATTGATGCATGTTTGGTCGACCCAGTACTGCATTTTTTTATTCTTAATTAAAATTACTGTTGAGAAAAAAGGGTTCACAAATTTGAATTGATGGTTGTTGTGGAGTTAGTATATCAGGATAAAAATAATGAAGTAATACTTCAGTGTATGTCACTATATTGTGTTAATAGTGCAGCTTCCATTGGATTTGGTGCCAGTGTGTTTCTTTAAAAAAGTTATTTTTTATTTAAAAAATAAAAAGCATTAAAAGTGTAAATAGTCATGAACAATATATTCTTCCACTGTCTTTAAGGAAGAATTGTTTTGTTAGTGTACATATTTAATTCCAGATGGATCTCAGTAATGGATAAAAAGACAATAACAAATTGTTGTATATTCTTTCTTTGCATTAAGTGCATCATGAAACAGCCATTATAGAGTAGTTCAGAGCAAATTAAATTATGTTGGTAAGTTTGGAATACAACTTTAATGAATAGTGCATTAGAAACTGGTCGAATGATCCTACAGAATATTTTAAAAACAGAATAAAAACAAATAAGACCATTTACCAATAGTCTTGTTTGTAAATTTGCATTCCCTTCATGCTGCTTTTGCATATTAAACGAAAAATGTTTTAAGGTTGCGCTTGTTTGGCAATATGGCTTCATAGTCAGCTGATTTCTATTACTGCAATTTTTAAGTATTTGAGCCTATTCATAGCTGGGTTTTTATTTTGGAAAATATCACAAGCTTCCCTTTTATTTTTTTGAGGAGAGTCGGATATTGTATAGTTTGGATTGTGTAAGTTGATTGTGCTTTTACTGCATTCTTAGACTTACATAATGTCTTTTTTCCAACTGGGTGTCAAGCTTGTATGAGAGAATTGCAAATTCAGATGTTTTGTCGTTTTCATAATCTAATTCAAATCATAAACTGGATATATATTTTTTAAATTATCATGTTTCTTTAGTGTTAGGAGAAATTGCACACTATATATTCAGGTATTAAAATTACATTATTGTGGTGTTTACAAATTCAGATATTTCATCTCAAGTTGTATTTGCTTGAAATATCTTTTACAATTTTATAAATAAAATGTTAAAAAAAATTACATTAGTAGCAATTCAGCAGACTCTTTGAGAATACAGTTTGCTTCCAAACAATGATAAAATCCCTGTGGGAATGAGAACCAGAAAAATGCTAGAAGCTATGATTTCTGATTCACTATTTGCTTTTCTCTTTTTCTTAATATCAGAATATTTTAATTTCCTCATGTTTGCTAGCATTTTTATGACATTTAACTTCAACATTGCTTTCTGCTTTTTGGAACAGTAACAAATTATTCTGGACATCAGTTTTCAATGGTACTGAAATAGTGTTCTGGGATTTATTTTGATCATAGATGAAATAGTTGTTTTCATGTAGCTTAAGCAAGTGTGCCACCTAGTGTCTATGTAATTATTGAATACAAAAGATCACTTGTCTTTTTGTTCTGGGATACCAGTTTCATCTTAATGTCTGGAGTAAAAGCAGAGGTTGTATTACTATAGTTCAAGTAGATATTTGTAAACAAAGTTCTTGATTGCAGTGGTTCTTGATGTCAAAATACATTTGAAAGAAAATGAACGACAGAGTGAGATCTATCACGTTTGTGCTGCTTTATATAGAGGGAGCCTTTTGGTGATTTTTATTTTCTTCAGCTCTGTAAATATCGACAGTGATAACCAGGTGTTAATGTTAGCATTGTCAGAACTTTTTATCTTGCTTTACATCTATATTGGCATACAATTGAATTTTGACCATAATTTTATACTTATGTGGATTTTTAGGGTTTTAAAAAAAGTGACCAGATTATTTACATGATCATTTGATCACTTATATTCCTTCAAGAGCATTAAGATTGTCACAAGAAGAATTATTTGCATTTCTTTCAATTAAACAAAAATGAAGCCTATGGGTTCTATAAAAATGACATTTTTTTGGTAGCTCCTAGTTTATACAGTTGTATATATTTTGAAAATTATCTGGTTCTCTTTCATTCAGGAAGCAAGTAAATATTTACCTATATGAGCCTGCCTTCCTTGAAATCTGAATTGTGGTTTGACCTTACTCAGTATATTTTATTTTCTTACCTTTGTTTTATTCAGAAGCCAATATTTTGTTTTATGTTTGTTTGATATGTTTCTGATGTATTTTATGTATTTTCACCTTGATCCTTCGGGAGATAGCAAATAAATTGATTAGCACACACCTGTATATGTATGTGTATATGTAGAAGATTCCTGTAATTGTAAATTTTTGTCGATAAGTAGGGCTGAATTAGCCATGCTCTGCAGGTGATGTCATCAGGCGCCACTGGACGGAGCCACCTTTCCAAGATAGTAGAGCTTTGAGCTCTACTGACCATGTGTGGGAGTTGCTACTAGAATCTCCTCAGTCTGTTCTTGTCCATGCTTCACACAGATGTCTATTCTCGCTCCACAGGAAATACGTCTCCTCAAACTTTAATCACTTTAGAAACCCACAAATAGCACTTTTAAGTGCTACAATGACCTCTAAAACTCACTGTGGATTTAAGTACTGCTCGTATGGACAAATTATGTCCATCGTGGACGGTCACAACTACCTCTATCTGAGCCCAGACCATGACAAGCCCAGCTGTCCACATTGTAGCAGAATGTACCCCATAGTTCAAAGGCAAAGAGCCGCTAAGATAACAAGTCTTAGGCACTGAAGAGCTGCAGGCTTCCAGGGAAGGAATATCATCATTCTCACTAAGAAGCTTCACAATCAAATCCTCCGGATTTGGGAGAGAAACGTCAGTGGAGTCAGAACAAGGTAGTAAAAAAAAATATAAAAACACTGGCAGTCTTAACCAATTCTCTCCAAGAAACAAAAGAACATAAACATAAATTGCCATACTGGGTCAGACCAAGGGTCCATCAAGCACAGCATCCTGTTTTCAACAGGGCCAATCCAGGCTACAAGTACCTGGCAAGTATCCAAACATTAAGTAGATCCCATGCTCCTGATGCCAGTAATAACAGTGGCTATTCTCTCTAAGACAACTTGATTAATAGCAGTTAATGGACTTCTCTTCCATGAACTTATCCAAACCATTTTTTAAATGCAGCTACACTAACCACATCCTCTGGCAACAAATTCCAGAGCTTAATTGTTTTGAGTGAAAAATAATTTTCTCAGATTAGTTTTAAATTTATTTGTTGAGTTTTATATACCGTCATTCGGTAGAGCCATCATAACGGTTTACAAAAATATACATTTTTCTTAGAAGTTGTGCAACAATAAAAAAACAATTTGAACAATATCAGAAATAAGCATATCAAGTCCAGAGAACATTATTAGGTTGGAAGAGGAGGGTATGCAGTTCAGGGTGAAGAGAATGTATTAATAGGTTTATAACTGAGAGTTCAGTTGAGAGTTGGAATGATCAGACATCTGAGGGTCAGTGTAGAATCTGCGGAACATTAGTGTTTTTAGGTCCTTTTTGAATATTTTTAGGTCGTGTTGGGTTTTCAGGAATTTAGGTAGGGTGTTCCAAAGTTTAGGTGAAGCAATTGAAAAGGCTCTTTCTCTTGTGGTTGCCAGATGTGCATCTTTGATAGGGGGAATGTTTAGGTAGCCTGAGTTATTAGAGCGTAGGTTTCTTGGAGGATTTTTGAGGGATTATGTTTAGGGTGTTAAGACCTTGATGATCATTGTTTAGAATTTTGTGGATTATGGTCATTGATGTGTAAGCAATACGTGCAGTAATAGGGAGCCAGTGAAGTGAGGTCAATATTGGTATTATGTGTTCATTTCTTTTTGTTCCAGTTAGGACTCTGGCGGCTGAGTTCTGCAGTATTTGGAGTGTTTTGAGGGATGAAAAAGGTATTCCAATTAGTAAGGAGTTGCAATAGTCAAAGGTGGAGAAGATAAGAAGTTGAAGTACTGTTCTGAAATCATAGGGGTTGAGAAATGGTTTCAGGTGTCTTAGGGTTAGGAGTCTGTGGTATCCTTCTTTAGTTTTATTTGCTATGTGGTTCTTGAAAGAAAGTTCTTTATCAATGATAACTCCGAGGTTATCATTGTGCTATTTGCTAACTTCATGGAGTGCCCCCTAGTCCTTCTATTATCCGAAAGAGTATTTATTTATTTATTTATTTGTTTTTATATACCGATGCTCGATATGGCATATCACATCGGTTTACAGATTAACTCATGGAATAATATGACAACGGTGTCTTATTATTACATAATAACAGGGAACCTTAATTAACAGTTTGTAACAAGAACATTAGTTAACAATTTGGAACTTATGTTTGATATACATTGTAATAGTTTAACTTAGTTAACAAATTGAAACTTTTGTTTGAATTACATTGAGCGTTTGAAATTCATCGAGCGTTAGAAAGGAATGGCTTGAGGAAGTTGAAAAGCTTGGATACGGACTCGGTGATTGGAGTTATGGGGAGGGCTGGGGGGAGGAGCTGTGAGGGTGCTTAGCACAGGGTGGTGCAGGTGAGAAGTGGGGAGGGGGAAAAGTTTGCCAGGGGAAGGGTAAGGATGGGATACAAGGTGATTAGTTGGTGACATTAACACGAAGGTTGAAAGGCTTTCTAGAATAACCAATTCACATTTACCCGTTCTATACCTCTCATGAATTAAAAGACCTTTATCTTATCCCCCCTCAGCCATCTCTTCTCCAAGATGATCAGCCCTAACCTCTTTCCTCACAGAGGAGTTGTTCCATCTCCTTTATCATTCTGGTCACCCTTCTCTGTACCTTTTCCATCCAACTATGTTTTTTGAGATGTGGCGACCAGAATTGTACGCAGTAGTCAAGCTGCGGTCTCCCCATCGAACGATACAAAGGCATTATGACATTTTCTGTTTTATTCACGATTCCCTTCCTAATAATTTTTAACATTCTGTTTGCTTTTTTGACCTCTGCAGTACACTGAGCTGATGATTTTAGTGTATTATTCTCTGTGACACCTAGATCTTTTTCCTGGGTGGTAGTTCCTAATATGTAACCTAACTTTGTGTAACTACAGCATGGATTATTTTTCCCTATATGCATCACCTTGCACTTGTCCACATTACATTTCATCTGCCATTTGGATGCCCAATCTTCCAGTCTCGCAAGGTCCTCCTACAATTTATCACAATCCACTTGTGATGTAACTACTCTGAATAATTTTATATCAACTGCAAATTTGTGTTATACTTAGTGAGGTTTGGGTGGACCCTTGGACACTGTGGCAGCTGACCACGCCCACGGGGGGATGTCCCGTGAGGGGCCACAGGTCAGGCTCAGCTTAGGACACACAAACACAGAGATTGATATTTTATTAGACAATGTGATGAAGCCACCAGAGGTGACAGTAGTGAGCAGTAGAAGTAGCCTGGCTAGGCTAGTATCCCTCAGGCACTGGAACAGCGACTCCTCCAGTAACAGTGCTGTAGTGGAAAGAACTGAGAATGAGTACAGTGGAATATGCACAAAGCCCCAGGATAGGGAGAGCAGGCCCTCGAGGAACGAGTACCTGATCCCTGAGAGCTGAGAGGCTTGAAGGTAATGTACTCACACAGCGGTTCCACGTAGGAGATGGCACTAGGGCTGGAACGGAAGCAGGCCCTCGAGGAGCGAGTACCTGGTTCCAGGGAACAGCTCTGAGGTGAAGATGGTAGTGTTCACTGGTGTTGAAGATAGCGAATCTTCCAGGCAGAAGAGAAAGTAGGAGCAGGCAGCGAGTCAGGAAACATGGGCCCTCGAGGAAAGAGTACTGGTTTCCTGATAGTGACCTGAAAAGCAAGTGAGGCCCCCGAGGAGTGGGTACCCCGTTAGCGTTAAGAGTCCAATGGAAATTGGAGAGGCAGAGTAGCTGGGTACGGAGAGCGAATCCCATCCGTAAGATTCTTCCCTTGCTAACTCAAAGGCTAGCAAACATCGTAGGCTTTAAATATCCAGGCAGCGTGACGTCATCACAGGGGGACGCCCCTGAGGTTCATGCCAAATAGGAAATAAGAGTGAGGGCTGCGCGGCACACGCGCCCTAAGGTATCAGCGGAGCATGGCGGGAGGCAGTACCCAAGCCGGTCTGGCGACGCCGGAGAGGATGGCAGGCAGATGCCGCGGCAGCCAGGCTTCCATCCATAGTGAGAGGAGGTGCAAAGAAAGAAAGGTAGGCGGAGTGAAGCTGTCGGGAAGGGACGGTTGCAACAATTTGATTACCTCACTCGTTGTATTCCTTTCCAGATCATTTATAAATATATTGAAAAGCTCCCATCCAAGTACAGATCCCTGAGGCACTCCACTGTTTACCCTTTTCCACTGAAAAAATTGACTATTTAATCCTACTTTGTTTCCTGTCTTTTAACCAATTTGTAATCCACAAAAGGACACCACCACCTATCCCATGACTTTTTAGTTTCCTCAAATGCCTTTCATGAGGGTCTTTGTCAAACGCCTTCTTAAAATCCAAATACACTACATCCGCTGGCACACCTTTATCCAAATGTTTATTAACCCCTTAAAAAAAAAACAGATTTGTGAGGTAAGACTAGCCTTGGGTAAATCCATACTGACTGTGTTCCATTAAACCATGTCTTTCTATATGCTCTGTGATTTTGATCTTTAGAATAGTTCCCACTATTTTTCCCAGCACTGACATCAGGTTCCACTGGTCTATAGTTAACTGAAAAGCACTGATCTGCCTCAAAGGGTTTTGCTGATGTGTCAAAGGGGCTTGATGTATCAAACGAACAGATGCAGACTGTAGAGCACATCACCTTAGAGGCTAAATAGAATAGCCTGGCACATGGTGCATCGGAGTATCCAACCCACAGCGCAACAGGGTGTTCATTGCATAGCGCATCAAAGCACATGGTGCAGCAGAGCAACTGGTGCATCGTACCACATAATTCATCACAAAACATGGTGTATCAGCGCACATGGAGCAGAGTACTGCGAAACCAAAAGCACATGGTTCATCAAGACCAAAACAATGCATCAGAGCACCTGACTCACGGCGCAGTGGAGCCCCCTAAGCAAAGCTCATTGCAGCACTTTGCGCACAGCACATCAGCGCGCAGTTCAACACTTTTGACCCATGCTAGCAGATTAGCAATGTCTTCATCAGAATCTTCTTCAAAAGGGGAAAGCAATCACTTTAATTTATTGTGTCTTCATTTTAGTCTCCCAGGTCCAAAACTTCAAAGAGGTCAGAAAAACGACCTTCTGTCCCAATTCTACAAATCCATCCAGAAGAGGAATACACTGAGGACATTTTGAGAGCACCCTTGCAAACTCCAAGGTAATCATCTAGATTTCCCAGTGCTTTTGGAACCACAATACAACTGCCTCCTCCAATATTAATGATAGTTCCAGTCTTTCATCAATTACAGCAGTCTGTGACTTCAAACACCAGATCCAATGTGTTCTTTACTCCCACTGGAGAAGGTACAGAGAAGGGCTACCAAAATGATAAGGGGAATGGAACAACTCCCCTATGAGGAAAGACTAAAGAGGTTAGGACTTTTCAGCTTGGAGAAGAGACGACTGAGGGGGGATATGATAGAGGTTTTTAAAATCATGAGAGGTCTAGAACGGGTAGATGTGAATCGGTTATTTACTCTTTCAGATAGTAGAAAGACTAGGGGGCACTCCATGAAGTTAGCATGGGGCACATTTAAAACTAATCGGAGAAAGTTCTTTTTTACTCAACGCACAATTAAACTCTGGAATTTGTTGCCAGAGGATGTGGTCAGTGCAGTTAGTATAGCTGTGTTTAAAAAAGGATTGGATAAGTTCTTGGAGGAGAAGTCCATTACCTGCTATTAAGTTCACTTAGAGAATAGCCACTGACATTAGCAATGGTAACATGGAATAGACTTAGTTTTTGGGTACTTGCCAGGTTCTTATGGCCTGGGTTGGCCACTGTTGGAAACAGGATGCTGGGCTTGATGGACCCTTGGTCTGACCCAGTATGGCATTTTCTTATGTTCTTATGTACCAGCTAGTCAACCACCTTCTGTAGAATAGGAACCAATTTTTGTATCAGAAGAAGATGCTCCACCACAATCTCTTGGACAACGATCTCAGCAGGAAGTGGAGCAAATTACCGACATATTGAAAAACCTTTTCAAATCACTTTTTCCACAGGTAAACCAACCAAGATTCCTACCTGCCTATCCGATAATTCCCATGTCTCCAGAGAAATCAATGACTGAATTGCCTCTCCTTCCAGTGTCATTGTCTGGCAAATTAACGTCTCTCTCGAAGGAAGAACTCCTGCCTAAGTTAATTCCATCAAGGATTCAAAGTCCAGTATGGTCTCCACAATCCTCCTGGTCATCCCACCATTCTCCAGGGGGAGTCCCCAGGCAGCTCTACGGGATACCCTGTGAACTACCTGAAGATGTACCTGAACATACTTCTCTACTAGAAGACCTCACATATTCTTGATTCATGGAGAAAATGGGTTCAGTACTAAAGACAGGAATTAGGAAGGATATGGATTCTAGATCTTAAATCATGGGGATCCTAGATATTCCAGATGAACCTTCTGTATCTCCATCACATTCAATTTGGGGGGGGGGGGGGGGGTGTGGTCATGAAATGAAACTCCAGGGGAGGATGACTCAGAACCTATGTCAGGAAATGTTTTTTCATGGAGAGGGTGCTGAATACAAAAACAGTCAAAAAATTCAAAGTAGTATGGAATAAACACTGTGGATCCCTAAAGTCTAGAGGATAGATGTGAGGAAAAGGGTGCATGGGGGTAACTTGCTGGTGTTGCAATTACTGTCCTTAGCTTAAGGAATGGAGATTACTACCCTTAACTAATAATGCTTTTAATGCAACTGCAACATTGCTGTCCGCTTTGATGTCAAGGGGAAAAGAAGAATTGGATTCAGACAATAACCAACGAGGGCCTGACTTTTATGGTGTGGGATCCTGATATGTATGGGGATAACCTGCACTGTGTGGCAATTACTACTTATAACAGAATTCATGGGGATTACTACCCTTAGCCAATATGCTTTGATGCAACTACAACATCACTCTCTTTGATGTGGGGTGGGGGGAAGGGGAATTAGATTTGAACGGCAGACATCATGGGCCCTGACTTTTATGGTCTGGGATACTGATACGTAGACATAAGGGAAAAAGCACAGGACTGCTGCTGTAGCCCAAGTCCATAACAAAGCATGTCGAGCAGCACTGAATTTTCAAGAAAGCTCATCCCCCAGTAAAAATGTTGCTAGCAGTAATGTTTTGTGGCTTGTCATAAGACTTGGAGATAACTGCACAGAGCGGCAGTTACTACACTTAAGAAACATGGGAGTAATCAGTACAGAGCGGTAATTACTATCCTTAACAGTAATATGGGGATAATCTGTATGGAGCGGCAGTTATTACTCTTGACTATAACATGAAGGTAACTGCACGGAGTGTCAGTTACTACCATAAGAAGCTTGCTAGGGCCCGACTGGATGGGACCATATGATCTTTTTCTACCATCATTACTATGTTACTATATGTGTATTGCAAGCTCCCTAGATTGATCATCTGATCCATTTCCAGAAATAGAGAAGTATAACACCATTGGATGACTTGATATTATAATGGTAGTGGACCCGTGTGCTGTGGCTTGGTTGACGTAGCCTAGTAGGTGAAACTACTAGACCCATACCAACAGCTGGCAGACATGCCCTAGGCTGGGACAGAGCTAGATCTTCACCTATACCAGCTCCATTCCCTGCAGGGTGAACCTTTGGGTTCCAGTCCAGGATTTAGGCGATAATTCCACTGGGCGGTCAGGAGGACAGAGTTTTGGCCAGGCTGAGGTCGGGGCAGGCAGCAATCAGACAGTTACCAGGATTGAACAAAGGATCAGGGCAGGCAGCGAGCAAAGTGTAATCGAGGTCCATTGCAGAGGTCTTTGGCAGGCAGCAGGCAAGAGAGTAGTTTGGGTCCATAGCAGAGGCCAATACCAGGCAGGTAAGCAAAGTACTAGGATGGGGAAATGCTGGAAGAAAAGCTTGTTGGACTGGATGAGGCAAGGTGGGTTGGACAAGGCAAGGCTGGACTGGAATTCTTCAGGAGAGCATCACACACTGCTTATGCAGGAGGACCAGTTGCTGAGGCAAGGCTGGGGAGCATGAATGGTATTTAAGAAGCCAATTCTAACCTTCATCCAGGGCTGCTCCAGCTGTGCATTCCTGCTGTGGGTCCTTCAAAGGCTGGTATGCCTGGAGATTGTTCCGGCAAGACAAGGATGACTGCGGTTGATGGCATCTTCACTGTGTTGGGCAGCCTAGTGATAGTCCGAGTGAGTTTGTCTGGTCGTGGCAGGCCAAACATTACAGTACCCCCTCCCCAGGCCTCTAGTTTAGGCTTCTGGGGAAAGCATCTATGAAATTTTTACTATTTGATTAGCTTGGATGTTGGGTGCAGGCTCCCATTAGTTTTCCTCAGGTTTGAAACCATTTTGCGAGATGAAATATTCCAGCCAGTTTTGCCGCCTGCTGGAATCTAGAATTTCCTTAACCTCAAATTCAGTATCTTTTTCAAATGTTGCTTATATTGGACTGGGAGGATGACGTGAAGACCAAGGTAGATGAGGTTTCAGGAGCGTAATGTGAAATACATTATGGATCTTCAGCATGGGTGGGAGTTTTAGCTGGTAGGCAAATGCTCCTATCTTCCAAATTATGAGGAATGGTCCAATAAACCTAGGTATAAACTTGGTCAAGGGCATCTTGAGACACAGGATTCAGGTGCTTAGCCACTCCAGTTCCCTAGGCTTGAATTGTGGTGCCGGTCGAAACCTCTTGTTAGCTTGTTTTTTGAAGCAGCTTGCAGCTGCAGTAAGAACCTGATGCGCTCTCTTCCATAGGTTTTTGAGATTGTGATCCAAGGTATTGGCCACAGGACAGGAGACAGAGAGTGGATGTCAGCCACAGACTATTTAGAAGGGTGAAGATTCAGAAGAGCTCCCCACAGTGTTGTTGTGGCAGAATTCTGCCCACGAAAGGAGGGAAGCCCAGTCATTTTGGCACTCATTAACATATGCTCTTAGATTTTTGGGGATATGGTTTACACTTTCCATCTGCCCATTGCTTTGTGGATGGTACGCAGATGTGAATTCCAGAGTGATACCAAATTTCTTACCAAGGCTTTTCCAAAACCAGGCTATGAACTGAACTCCTCTGACCGAAAGTATATGGGACGGGAGTAACTTGTGCAACTTGTTTTTTAACTTTTTAAACTTGTTTTAATTATATTGTATTATGTTTTTTACGTTGTATTGTTTTTGTTCTTTTATGCCGTTTTAGATTAGTTTTGATATTTCATTTAGTTGTTAATGGTTATTTTATGAATGTTTTTTTTTTTATTTTATTTGTTATACTCTGTACATTTGATGTAAACCGGTGTGAAGCTACCACGAATAGCGGTATACAAAAATAAATAAGATATGTTGCATGAAGAGGTGGGCCAGCTTGGGTATGAATGGGAGAACATACAGCAGTATGAACTGAGCCATCTTAGAAAAAAGATCTACCACAATCCTTATAATGGTATAGGCATTAGAGAGGGGATTGTTCAGTGAAAAACTAATTGGCCAGGTGGGTACAGGGATCTCTGAGTGCTGGCAATGGCTGTAACAGCCCCCAAGGGTGAACATGAGAGCTCTTAGACCTTGTACAAATGGGAAAGGATTCTAAATAGTGTTTCACATTTTGCATAAACAATAGTGGCAGAGAGTTAGTTCCAGGATTCTGGTGACCCCCGAAATTCCTGCCAAGTGAAAGTCATGTGCTTATTTTTCCCAGAGTAATTTGGGAGCTACGGTTTTCCTGAATGGTACTGGAATCACAGCAGCCCCCCCCCCCCCCCCACACACAATCCTCATGGGATCTTTTATGTGATGTAATGCCACCAGTACTGTTATGTAAAGTTACCAGTACTGTTATGTAATGTTGTTTTTCATTATTGTTACCAGTTCCCATTTCTGTTACTAGTTCTCTGTAATGTTACCATGCTATATATCTTGTTCCCTGTAAACCGATATGAAGTTTCCCTACAAATGTCTGTATAGAAAACCTTTAAATAAATAAATGTGGTGAGGAGGTTCCAGGTCATCTTCAGTCTCAAAAGACTGAAAGGATGTAAGCCCATTGGTGGTTCTCCGCAGGACAATAGTATAGCTCAAAGTAAAAGTGGTTGAAGGAAAGTGCCCATTGAGCCTGTCTGGTTTAATTTCTAGATCTATAGCAGATATTCCAAGTTGTTTTGGACTGTATAAATGGTAATCAAGTGCCTAGCTCCCTCTAACAAGTGGTGCCACTCTTCCAGTGCAATCTTAATAGCCAGGAGTTTATGATCCCCGATCGTGTAGTTTTTCTCAGCCAGAGTGAATTTTCTGAAGAAGTAAGAGCATAATAGAGTTCCTTGGTTGTTATGCTGAGCAAGGGCAGCACTTACCCCAATGGCAGAGGCATCTACCTCCATGTTGAAGGGATTTTATGAGTCTGGGTGGTGAAGACAGGGTTCCTGGAGGAACTCTTGTTCGAGGTGATTAAAAGCCTGGATTGCCTCTTCTGGCCAATGTCTGGGGTCAGCACCCTTAGAGAGAGCAATGAGGATAATTGCTTATAAGAGAACATAAAACATGAGAATCTGGGTCAAACCAAGGGTCCATCAAGCCCAGCATCCTGTTTCCAACAGTGCCCAATCCAGGCCATAAGAACCTGGCAAGTACTCAAAAACTAAGTCTATTAGCCTACGACAGTACATAGTGCCAAGAGCAGTGCAGGCATGCTGACAGTCCGTCATCAATCGCCATCCAAGACAGCAAGGGCATACATCTCGGCGCTGGGGAAAGACCAGGCTGAGCACCTGGCATGCATCGTCACCGACATGGTGACCGTCCACCACCGTAGCCATCCAGCACATTGGTGCGATCCTTCTCGATGCTGGAGAATGCTCAGGCCGAGAAACATCACCACTGCCTTTGACACTGTTCTGCACAGTATTGGCAGTCCTTGGTGCTCCAGAAACATCGGAACGAGTTCCGAAGAATTCTGCACTGGCATGACGAGACATCGAGCCACTGCGACGAGGGCCGGGTTCACGAGCTGTTAATTGGCTCCACTGCTCCCAAGGCGTGCCTCACCGACATCGGTGCGGGATTGTGGCCCTCCACTAATTACGGTGGTAGTGCCAGCCACGCTCAGCCTGTCTCCTCTATACCTGCACCACCATACCAGGCATCAGAGTTGAGACGGGCGTCTACTCCCTTGATGACTCCTGAAATCCACGGAGCCAGCAATTTCACCGGCTCGTCCTTTAGCGATCCACGTCGGATGGTAAGTACCCGCTTCTGCTGCATTCCCATTGAGATGTGTTCTCTAATTCGAGCCACATGGTTCGGAAAGTTCAGATGCAGTTCACTTTTTCCTCAAAAATTTTTTTTAACAAAAATTGAAAATTAAAAATTATAAAAAATAAAAACAAAAAAACACAATATATTTAAGTGAGCATTTTTTCTAAGCAATCACTTGGTTTTCCCTTTTTCTATCTGGATTTCGAAAAGTTCTAGGTCATGTACCTTCCAAGAACCGTATTAGTGTCACATATCGCTATGTCAGCCAGAATTCCAAGAGAACCTCTCTATCATTTCTTTGGGATTGCATCAGGACATCCTCCCATTTTCAGCAATGGGGCTCTGTACTGATTAATACTCTGGCTTCTGGTTCCTAATTCAGAACCAAAGTTCCAGATGCATTCGCTGATCTGCTAAACACGAGATCCAGCAACTACTACCTCAAGTGCAAGTACACCTTGAAGCCTGACGACAGGTCTAGAGGTCTCCTTGTAGAGCACACAGAAATGCGGGTATGACTTTACCGCTCACACTCCCGTGGAAGCTTACATGATATCCAGATTACATCAGCCCCGCCAGTTGGACACCTCCTGGTCTCCCAACTGGCCGGATATCAGAGCGGCTACCCCACTTTGTACCAAGGTTTCAGGTACACTCCCCCAGACGCTACAAAGCACAGGGGGGTGGGTGTTTGGGGAGTTTTAATTACACTATTCTTTCTTTCAAGATAAAGTATTACTCTCCACCCATCCTGGACCTCAGAAATACCAACTTTCTTCAGAAAGCACAGGTAAACTGGTATCTCTCGTCACCATGCTTCCATATCACAGTAAGTACATTACCTCTAATCTTTCTATGTGCTTCATGGTGAATCAACAATATTATAATCCCAAGCTCTGCCGGTTGCACCAGCTTCGGCAACTAGGATATTTCATTGAATCACTATCGGTGACTGCTGTTTTTCTACGGAGTGCAACATCATTCACGCCTTCCTTGCATGCACAGCTGCATAACCATAGTCGGTCCACGCAAGAAGCTCTAACTTCTTCATGACTCACTACACATTTACTACCTAGGATTACTGTCACTGCCATAAATCCCTTATACAACACTTCTGGACACCACAGTCATAATGACATTCCTGTCCAGCCTATGCGCAGGCATTCTAATAAACTCTTACATGTCCCTGCGCACATTTTCCATAACCTCAGCCCCTCAATTCTTCATTGTCGGGCCATGGGGTTTTTTCACTATGCACTTTCCTCATGGATCCAAAGCTGCTATGGGTTAGATTCAGTGAATTTCCATTATCAGTGGGTCTAAGCTGTTCAATCGCTTTTGTCCCTCATCCATATTGCAGATCTAGAACCAAAACCTAGTCTGCTTCTGCTCATGCTCTCATTTACTCAGGGTTGTAAAGTTTGACCTAAAAGCTTCTCAACCCAATATGCGTCTATTCCACTCCAGGCACAGGTTCACATGAACTTCCTGGAGCTTGTAGCCATGAGTTATACCCTTATGCCTTTCAATTCTGCCTCTGCAACAAATCTTTGTGCATACAGACAGACAGCATAGGGACAATGTGATTTCCAACACACAAGCACGCACAACCTCTTCGCTGCTCTGCAAGGAAGCTGCGCAGCTCTACCCTTGGCCCTTGCTCACTTCATGCATCCTCGGGCCACTTATCTAAGAGACCTTCTCCATGTAGGTTTCCATCCTCTCAATTGGTCTCGGACTACATGTGTAGCGGGAAAAATCTTCTAACGCTGAGGTCAACCGAACTTGCCCTCTGCGTCCGAATCGAACCATACGGTGCACAGATTCTACTCCCTACACATGTTTCCAATGCGTTCCCATAGACTCCTTTCTTCCATCAAGGGCCTCTTAAATGTGTCTCTTCTGCTGCCTCTCATAGCCAGCACTCTTCTAATGCTGAAACGGGATGGGGTTTACTGTTCCTCAGACCCACGTCCTGGCCGAGACCAGTATGCTTCCCATACTTCTCAATCTATCACACCAGTAACCATTTTGCCTTCTCACAAGTCAGTCTCAAATCATAGACTCACTGATGTTCTCAGGTACTGGTAGCATCACAAAACCTTCCACACATAAATCCTACCATTCAAAATGGCATGATTTACCACATGACACATACAAAAGGGTATTACATTTTTTCTTTTTCTACACCACTCTTTTCTCTTGCTCCCTCAGATTCTGCTCCCCAGACATCCTCCACATAGGTACACCTCTGTTCCAATTGGTGTATCATTTGGGAGTGGGGATACCCGAGTAACAGTAAACCCCTTCTGAGTCAGCTTACCATGGATTATCCACTGATCAAGCCGCCTCTATTTTCACTAGTCACGGAATGGAACCTATATTTCGTGCTTATAAGTCTCATAAGTTCTCCGTTGGAGCCTTTCCATTCCTCTCATTTCACAGTTTGGCATGGAAAATTATTTCCCTCATAAATGTCATTTCTGCCAA
This sequence comes from Rhinatrema bivittatum, assembly GCF_901001135.1. Classification (NCBI taxonomy): domain Eukaryota; kingdom Metazoa; phylum Chordata; class Amphibia; order Gymnophiona; family Rhinatrematidae; genus Rhinatrema; species Rhinatrema bivittatum. The sequence continues at coordinate 188,345,769 of NC_042616.1, forward strand.
CAAGGTCAGTGAGTTACACACCTTGTTACATACTCATCCGACCCTGTGTTCCTCCGTGACAGAGTGGTTTTACGTATTCAACTTCATATCCTTCTTAAGGTAGACGTTGCATCTCACCTTACTCAGAATATACTCTGCCCATTTTTCCCAACACCTCTCTCTCACCAAAGCGAGAGGGTTTTTCCACTTCTTGGACAATAATAGTGCACTTGCATTCTATCTAGATCGCACTACATTCCATAGGATTTCCACCTAACTCTTTCCTTCTGTGGCAAGAGTCAAGCTGCGAGTTCCAGTGGGCAAACATACCTGTTCCTCCTAATTGACGGTCTGTATCTTTTTCCTTCCAACAAGCAGGCATTTCACTACAACACTAGGTGTAACCACACTCTGTTCTGTCCGTCCCAGCCTCAATAGCTTCCCCTCGGCCGTTGCTGCTTGTACATATTTATCAGGCTGCAACCTGGAGCTCTCTCCATACCTTCGCAGCCCATTATTGCTTAGATACGACTAGCCGGCATGCTCCATGTTTGGACAGTCCATCTACTCTTATTCTTTTCAGTTTAACTACCCAACATCTTTCCACCAACCCGTTAAGGGTTTCAGGATGCCCTCCTTTCCAAATTCCATCCCCGTCATTGCACCTTTCGCGCGTCTTGGATGCATTTGGTGCACTCTCGGGCATCCTCAGCTCGGTACTCACCCATATGTGAGGACTACTATCCTGCTTTAAAAATGGAAAATACAGAAGAATGAACATTAGAAATATTGTGTAAGCAGCAGGTTAAATGCATGTAGGCAGCATAAAAAGAGTTTTGGATACCATATTAGAAACTCAGAATAAATATATATATATATCTCAGTAATGAAAAGTGCTTTATTTTAATCACATGAATCATGCTCTTTGGCATTTCTGTGGCTTAAAAACTCAGAAAAGAGAAGTCTGTGGTGCAGAGCACAGATGGCGGAAAAATAAAACCAGTGACAATATGGAAACTTATTGAACTAAGCTTTCTGTATACAGGAATGCCATTGATCAAGCTAATAAACTATATTTCTCATAGAATATAAACTGCAGCATCATAGCCATGTGAATTACTTCATGTGGTACACTCTTTGCTTCAACACCTCAGATCAGTTTCTCAGATTCGTAACTATTTTTTGTGAGTGTCTAGCACTTTTTTCCTATGAAAAGATTCAATTGACTGTGAATATTTTGGGCAAGTTGAATATTCTTTACAGTTATCGTTGGGTTCTCATTGGAGTGTCTTTTCTTTCTCCCGCTGCTAAAAATTGCTGTGTTTTGACTACTTTAAAAGATCATTTTTGTCCATTTTTTTTCAATTATTTCTTTATTGCTTAATCATCTTATACATGAATAAATAACAAGGTATATTCTGGACATTACAAAAGAAAATAAATAACAGGTATAAATCTAATAAGAAATTTACAATTCATGTAACAGAATTCTGGCCCACATCTGGGGGGGGGGGGGGAATAGAAAATATGACGAGAAAAAAAATTATATTGCAGCTATTAATTACAATTTAATGACTACTTAACCCTGCTGAGTAATTTGAACTATTAATGATATAGAGGACTTATCATTCAAACCAGTCTCTAAATGAGCTAGATGAAGGAATAAACAAGATTTTCCTTGGTAAGGAAACACTTAGAGGGAATTTTAAGGAAAAAAGTAGCTCCAAGAGAAATAGTTTGCGGCTTATAGGAAAGATATGATTTTCTATGAAACTGAGTTTCACGGGATATATCTGGGTATACATATACCTTTTGACCACAAAAATCTATAGATTTAAATTTAAAATATTGTTTAAATATTAAATCCTTATCCATATCTGTTACAAAGGTAACCAATGGGGTCGCTCTTTTAGATATAGTACCCTGAGAATCCTGAAGAAATTCAGATATATCAAGACTATTATTTGGAGCTAAAATATCAAACCTCTCCCTCAGGATCCCTTACACACTTAAATTCAGGAAGATAATAACATTTAGGTAACTTAATTTATTTGTCCTGGGCTATCTGTAGAACTTCATTTATATATTTTTTTAAACAACTCTAAAGGTGACAATCTAGTTTTATGGAAGTTCGCAAATCTCAGGTTTTTATATCTCACAGCATTATCTAATTGCTCAATTTTATTATACAAAAATAAGCTATCTTTAACATTCGAAGCAATAACAGATTGCATATTAGTAGTGGTTTGGTTGATGGTTACCTGTTGTCACTCCACCACAGCTACTCTGTGCTCCAAGTCCAAAAACTTATTAGAGGCTATTGTAGAATAATCACATAATTGTGAGACTGGTTGGAGCAAAGCAGCTTCCATCTGTGAGATTGCTCTCCAAATGTCTCTATGAGTTACATTCATTGGTTCTTTCGGATCATCTGGTGAATGACTTATCTAGAGTCTGATTAACAGGTTTAGGAATCAGGACCATAAGACTCAGACCTTCATCCAACAGATGCTGATGTAGATTAGTCAGGGTAATTTGATCTTGACCTTGAGCAATTGGAGTTCTGGTAGATGAAGATACAAGATAATTAACCTGGGATCGTTGTTGAGACTCCAAGTCCATTTGACCTGTATTAAGGGAAGTTCCAGGTGATAGTAACTCCCCCCCCCACACCGATGGTTCCAAATGGGGTGCAGGGGGAGGAGTCCGACCACCTATACTTAAGGAGAGCTCACCTGAAGTTCCAGCTCTTTCCTCTCCACAATTCTCCCTGGAGGTAGATGATCTTGTAAAATGATCTAAAGGCCCAGTGTTACTTGATTTGTCAGTAGCAGTTGACACCCTCAACCATGCAATTCTCTTAGGTCACCTTAATTAACTGGATATTACATCTACAGTTCTCCGTTGGTTCTCCTCTTTATCACATTGTTCCAGTTCTTTTCTTTAGATACCAGTGTATCACAAGGATCATCGCTCTTGCCAGTTTTATTCAATACCTACCTGTTACCTTTAATTTGTCATCCTTTTTCAGTTTGATATTAATTTTAAACTCTACACAGGCATATAGCTTTTTCTTTCCTATCACTTTTTCTTTTACCTCAGCTTTTGAAAAACTCTCTGCTTTTCCAAATTAAGTGCACAGCTAGCAGAAAATAATTTAGTTTTGAATCTTAACAAGATCAAGATTTTGTGACTTTCCTGCTGTGCGATATCTAACACACCTGAAAGTTGGACATTTAGGGGCAGATTTTCAAAGGGGTACGCGCGTAAGATATGCGTGTACCCCCCCGAAAACCTGCCCCAACCTCCCCCTGCGCGCGCCAAGCCTATGTTGAATAGGCTCGGCGGCACGTGCAAGCCCCGGGGCTTTGCTAGGGGGGCATGTCGGGGGGCGTCGTGGCCAGCACGTCATCGGGGGTGTTCCGGGGGCGGGGCCGCGGGCATGGTTCCAGCCTGGGGGCGTGGCTGTGGCCTCCGGACCGGCCCCTGGACCGGAACATAGCGCGCCGGCAGCTGGCCCGGCGCGCGCAAGTTACGCCTGCCTCGGGCAAGCGTAACTTTTCCAACAAAGGTGGGGGGGGTTAGATAGGGCTGGGGGGGGGGTTAGGGAGGGCAAGGTGCGGGGGGATGGAAGGGAACGGAGGCAGGCTGCCTGGCTCGGCGCATGTAGGCTGCCGATTTTGCGCAGCCTTGTGCGCGCTGATCCCGGATTTTAAAAGATACGCGTGGCTACGCACGTATCTATTAAAATCCGGCGTACTTTTGTTTGCACCGGTCGCGCGAACAAAAGTACGTGCGGGGGCAGTTTTTTTAAATCTACCCCTTAATGATGTAACCATTCCAATCAGTTCTGAAGCTAGAGATTTGGGAATTCTGGTTGTCTCAAGAGTTTCTTTACGTTCTCACATTCGGTCCTTAGTCAGTCCTTTCATAAACTTTGCCTACTACATTCAGTCAAGCTATTCTTAAATTGCTCAGATCTAAAACTTGTAGCTCAAGTGTTAGTTATGAATTAATTTGATTATTGTAACTCATTTTTTGTTTACTGAAATCCACAGTTCATGCTTTACAACGTATTCAGAATTCATCAGCCCCTCTGGTTTCCTGCACCCTTTGTATGCTCATATTTCCCCTGTCTTGGCCAAATTGCACTGGTTACCTGTATATTGGCATATTCAGTTTAAAATAATGTATTGGGTCTTTAAGGCTATTAAAGGTCTTACTCCTGTGTTTTTCCCCAAGACCTGCTCTTCATTGCCCCTTATGTACATTGTGCTCTGCTGCCAATAAATTGTTAGCAATTCCCACTTATAAGCAGATCCAATTAACTGAATCACATTCCCATAGTTTTGCCATTGCTGGTTTTTCACTGTGGAGCCAAATGCCCAGAGTCATTAAAAGCAGAATCTGACCTGCTATGGTTCAGAAATTGCTTGAAACCCCATCTTTTCTCTATGGCTTTTCCCACTTAGTAATTTTTGGGAATTTGGTCCAGGTGGTGGTGGTGTTGCATTGATTGGGACCTGCCATATTGGTGATTCTGTGGACAACTACATTTTAATGTAAATTATAATTTTTGTTATGGTATATGTTAATTTTATGCTTGTGTTTTAAATTTTATCTTACTGTACATTGCATCTTTGTTGAAATTCTGTATCTAATATTCTTATCTGCTAAGCTCTGTGGATTAATGGGCTGTACATTTGTATGCAGTATTCTAAAAACATTAACCAGAATGATTTAATATCAAAGTAAAAAAGGATATTTGAAAACAAAAAAATTCAAAAGTTAGAAATTATGCTTAGATAAGGAAAAACACATTGCCTAAATTAATCTAATATATTAGGCAACCAGTTTTCTAAGAAATCATTAATTTTTTTATTTATATGTAAGTACATTAAAAAACAGAAATCTTGCCAGAGAATCAGTACAACTGTTGGATAACCAAGATGCAAATGGTGTTTTCTAAAAAGATAATGGCTATTGCATAGAAACTTTTTAATGCATTTCCTCTCTTATACTATGGAGGGGATCATATGATGGGGGAGAGGAAAGAGAATTCCCAGTCTAGAATTCTACATTTCGGAAAACTGGCTCAAAATGTGTCAATAGAGGAGATTTTAGTACAGATTGATAAAGCATTTGAATAAATCTAGAAATGGAGTAAACAGTGAAGTGGCAACATTTCTAGGAAATAGAAAATGATTATGGATAATCAAAACCAAATTAACTGCATGTGGCTACAAAGAGATCCAGAAAACTTAGAATAGGGGCAAGAAAGTTATTGTTTAGCCTACAACTCTATATGCTGAAACTAATGTACATGAGAAAAACAATCCAAGTAAATTAGTTGGGGGTGTGGGGGCAACAGATTGGAGTGCAGCTGGGAAATTTGAAAACAGACTGGCAAAGAACTCTGTCAGAGCAGGATTGGATGCCTCACTGTGAGTTGAATGTTATATCCTTGCTTTGAATATTGCTGCTTTTTAAAATAGATCAGCCTCACTAACCTTGATGTGGTGTAGGGATTATTACAAGAATTCGTAGTAAGACATAGAAGGGAGGCCTGGATGTAGCTTAAGTGTACTGATCTTGTAATAAGCAAATGTGAAGCTTACAAGACCTAAAATGACAGTGGTGCAGGCTATAACTGTAACATATTTTGGGCATGCTTAGGACATATATGAAGGGCAATGGTAGGAAATGGTGAAAGATATGGGGAAAAGGAGACCTGATGTTGAGTAGAAGTGCTTATAAATTGCCATATGTAACCTAAGTGGACAAATCTCAGATTAGGAAGACTGGAGGCTACTTCTCCTCCTTTTTCAATTGAATCTTTATTGAAAAGTTAGTCATCATGACAACGTAAAAAAGTAATAATACAACTTGATTTTCCTAGTATACTTCTTGTACATAATGGAAAAGTGAAGCATGTCAGTAAACCTTGAAGGGGCACCCTTTCCTCTAAATTCTTACCTAGTTTACTACCTGTATGTATATATGCCTTCCACTGTATTTCATCATGTATTTATGAGTGTCAACCCTGTACACCGTTATGAACTAGTGATTCTCACATGGAATGATGGTATACAAAACACTTAAATAATCAAGCATCACAAAATAAAAATGCCTTTATTTGTGCTTTTAAAAGTAAAAGAGAGGGTTGCAGCACTTTCCCGCATTCCCGCATAGCTATAGAGCAGGGGTCCCCAAACTTTTTAAATTTGACTTTGTAAGCTGTTGTCTCTTATTATCTCTTTGAATTGGAGATTCCTGATAGTTTTTCAATTTGACCTTGTGCCTCCTGATGCAGCCTTGCGAAACATGGTCTCTTGTCGGGGGACTGAATTTTCTTATGTAAACTCACTATTAAGCAATTGTTTAATAACCAGTTCATAACTGGGGTTCTGTTTCTAAATTGTGTTTCATTTAGGATCTCTGATTAAAAGGACACTTTACAATCAAATATGTTTCTCTTTTTGAAATTATTGAAGATTCCTTGATGATATGCAACCACATTGAACATTTATTTATTTTATTTATTTAAAAGTATTTATATACCGCTTTTCAAAACAGGGTATCTTGTCAAAACGGTTTACAATAAAATAAAAGTAAAATAAATAGATGAAAGAAACTAAAAAAAAAAAAATACTATAAAAATACATAAAACTGATATATACCTTATAGGTAAAAAATAAAATATTTAACAAAAAATGACTATTAATGGAGCTGGGCCTGAATTCAAGTTAAAATCAAGAGGGTAGCGGTTTGGGGGAGGGGGGATATGAAGTAAAGGAAAAAATAAAAATAAAGATCTGGGAATTGAGCGATTACTAAGTTGTGGAGTGATGTTGAGTTGTTTGTGGAGAAGTATTGAATGCCAATTGGAAAAAATGTGTTTTTAATGATTTTTTGAATTGTTGGGGGTTGGATATTAGACGAAGAGGGTTGGGTAGTGAGTTCCAGAGAAGAGGGCCTGCCACTGAGAAGGCCCTTTTCCTGGTGATGTCTAGTCTAGCCTGTCGGGGGGAAGGAGTGTCAAGTAGATTTTGGGTGAGTGATCTTAGATGTCTTACTGGTTTATAGATACGGAGTAATGAGCAAAGCCAAGTAGAAGATGGGTTATTTATTAGACCGTGAATGACCGAAACATTAATGCAGCACACATTTATAATTTTAGTTTCTATCATTTGTGTGTATTCTGCATATCAATCCACTGTTCGTTGTGGTCTTGCTAGCTGTGACCATTATGATGGGGGGTGCTTTTTAAACGATTTGAATCAATTCATATCTGTTCAATTAGTCACAAATATATGATATTGGTAGCTATTAGTGCTATGATTTGACATTCTAAACTTTGAAAGTAAGGCATACAAAGATTTGCTTGTAAAAAAACCCAAAACATTGCTGTATGTAGACATATAGTAACACATTTACTATTCCTAAATATATTTTAGTTTTTAGCATTTTAGTAAATAGTCAAAACGTGTAGATTTAATATTATCTAAAAGTGGGTGTATCAGATGATGATGTGCATAAACAAAGGGATTGTTTTGTGTCTATATATTTTGATTTTTAATTTAGCTTTAAAATATAGGAAAGAGTAAGCTGTTTTGGCATATTACTGTTAATGTGTATGCTGTTTAAAGTCAGGGGTTCAGATATTTGGAACGCTTGCTGGACAAATTAGTTCATATGCCTTGCACTGTTGTCAGAATAGGGGGTATCACTGAGTTGTGGCCAAGTGTGTTAGCACTTGAATCTTTTAGTTAATATTGATTCTTGGCAGAAATAAATATAGTCACTGTATCAGTCTGAGAGAATGCATGTGAATGGTTTACCAGATTAGAAACCTCAAAATATTTTTGCAGTGGCTTCTGTGAAGTCATTTTTAAAATTTTCTGGGTTTTTTTTTCCCTGACAGTGTTAGTCTAAACTAAACTAAATTCAGCATTCAGTTGGCAGTGCTGGGACAGTTTTTCACTTTTGGTGATAACCATTCCATCTGCTGAATGCTAGTTGCCAAGTAAAACAGATGGCGTTAAATTCACAGCCAGTTTAAATATGCTATTTTTTTTCTTCATTTTTAGATATTCTTAATGCTGTAGTCTGATTTGCCTTCAGTACTTTCCTTCTTAAGGATGCAACATACTCAGTATTTCCATCTGAGGCTTCACATTTTAATGCATACGTTTCATACAGCAATGCAGTAGTCTTATTGTTCTCTCTGCACTAGAGTGGACACACAGCATAGAGAGCAATTTTCAAAAGGTAAAAGTGCTTTTGTGCATAAATGGCCTTTTCCAAAATTGCCCTCCTAATATGTGGGTAAACTCAGGCCCACATGTCATGTCTCCGCACAACTGTTCTGGAAATAAGCAGAGGAGTTCCAGGGGATGGGAGTTGGAGGGGTTTAAACATGTGGATGTTTTAGGATTTTTAAAAGTGTGCATGTTAATTTTCACAAAAAATATGTGCAGATGATTTTGCAAGTGTAGCTTTTGAGAGTAGATTTGGTGGAATAATATGCAAAGCGGATTTATGCATGTAAATCCACTTTGAAAATTGGTATATTCTGACGATAACTTTTTAAACAGTTGCGTGGGCGTACATGTACACATGTATGCCAGCTCGCACGAATGGACACAGCCATTTTATAACATCCACACGAACATGTGATAAAATTGGCTGTACACACAATTTTCTATGGACGCGCACATGTAAGTGCAAATGCTGACTTTACTGCATAAATGGGATTTTGCTAGGCATGCCGACGCAAATACCTGTTTCTCCAATTCATTCCCAGTTCACCCCAGTAAAGGATAGGACTTCCTAACCCCTTAAGAACATAAGAAAATGCCATACTGGGTCAGACCAAGGGTGCATCAAGCCCAGCATCCTGTTTCCAACAGTGGCCAATCCAGGCCATAAGAACCTGGCAAGTACCCAAAAACTAAGTCTATTCCATGTTACCATTGCTAATGGCAGTAGCTATTCTCTAAGTGAACTTAATAGCAGGTAATGGACTTCTCCTCCAAGAACTTATCCAATCCTTTTTTAAACACAGCTATGCTAACTGCACTAACCACATCCTCTGGCAACAAATTCCAGAGTTTAATTGTGCGTTGAGTAAAAAAGAACTTTCTCCGATTATTTTTAAATGTGCCCCATGCTAACTTCATGGAGTGCCCCCTAGTCTTTCTACTATCCGAAAGAGTAAATAACCGATTCACATTTACCCGTTCTAGACCTCTCATAATTTTAAACATCTCTATCATATCCCCCCTCAGCCGTCTCTTCTCCAAGCTGAAAAGTCCTAACCTCTTTAGTCTTTCCTCATAGGGGAGCTGTTCCATTCCCCTTTTCATTTTGGTAGCCCTTCTCTGTACCTTCTCCATCGCAATTATATCTTTTTTGAGATGCGGCGACCAAAATTGTACACAGTATTCAAGGTGCGGTCTCACCATGGAGCGATACAGAGGCATTATGACATTTTCCGTTTTATTCACCATTCCCTTTCTAATAATTCCCAATATTCTGTTTGCTTTTTTGACTGCCGCAGCACACTGAACCGACGATTTCAATGTGTTATCCACTATGACGCCTAGATCTCTTTCTTGGGTTGTAGCACCTAATATGGAACCCAACATTGTGTAATTATAGCATGGGTTATTTTACCCTATATGCATCACCTTGCACTTGTCCACATTAAATTTAATCTGCCATTTTGATGGCCAATTTTCCAGTCTCACAAGGTCTTCCTGCAATTTATCACAATCTGCTTGTGATTTAACTACTCTGAACAATTTTGTGTCAACTGCAAATTTGATTATCTCACTCGTATTTCTTTCCAGATCATTTATAAATATATTGAAAAGTAAGGGTCCCAATACAGATCCCTGAGGCACTCCACTGCCCACTCCCTTCCACTGAGAAAATTGTCTATTTAATCCTAATCTCTGTTTCCTGTCTTTTAGCCAGTTTGCAATCCATGAAAGGACATCGCCACCTATCCCATGACTTTTTACTTTTCCTAGAAGCCTCCTTTTACCCTATTACCCCAACCCTTCAAACCCCTCTGAATGGTTCTTATTTTTTTATTTTAAAACATATATATCATAGCAGAATTAAATTTAAGCAGTAGGGGACCTGGTGCGCATTTGTGCGTGTAAATACTTATGCGCATACTTCAGGTTACAGATCCAGAAAGCCTATGCCCTGCCCCTTTTTTGACTTCTCGATTTGTGCACTTACCAGGACATACAGGCATACTTGGGAGGCTATTAAAATCAACGCAGCGCACAGTGGTCCAAGGTACTTGTGTATCTCCCGGCTTTAGCACGCGTTGTGTTCCTGCCTTGCTCCCGGTATCTGTTCCTGTCCTGTGTTCCGATTCTACCCTGCTTGTCTTCGCTACCGAATGATACCTGTCTTGACCCCTGCTTCATCTGACCACGCTACTGACTGATTCCTAGCTTGACCTCCGCTATGTCTGACTGTGCTCATGTTTGATTACTGGTTTGACCTTTGCCTTGTCTGACAATTCTCGGACTGACTCCTGGTTTGACCTGTGCCCGTGCTACCGCTTCTCCTTGCTTGCCTATCCTGGCCACAGCCTGATCTTCTACACCTCTGCTGAATCTGCTCTGGACTTGGCCTCTCAGGCTTTGGCCTGCTCTTGCTCGGGTGCCACCTGTCTTGTTACTTGTTTTCCTTTGGTGCCCGGGTTTCTGGGACTCCGCCTCGTCTGGACTCGTCCTCCTCCTACTCAAGCTACTGCTGCTGGCCTTTGGCTGATTCCTTCACCGCATCCCGGAAGACCTCGGACGGAGGCTCACCTAAGACCAGCTGGCCCCGGTACCCAAGGGCTTAACCTGCGGGGAATGAGGGCTGGTATTGGCGAACCTCCAGCCGGCCTCCGTCAATCAGCCAGGTCCGCCTACTGATGGTGGGGACCCGTAGGGCTTGCCCTGCGGGTAGCGTCAACCCCACCTTGGGCCAAGGGCCCTCCTCAGACGCAACAATACTGGGTCAGACCAAGGATCCATCAAGCCCAGTATCCTGTCTCCAACAACGGCTAATCCAAGTCACAACTACCTGGCAGGTACCCAAACATTAAATAGATGCCATGCTACTAATGCTGGCAAAAAGCAATGCTAATCCTTAGGGGCGGATTTTCAGAGCCCTGCTCGCCTAAATCCGCCCAAAACCAGGCGGATTTAGGCGAGCAGGGCCCTGCGCGCCGGTGAGCCTATTTTACATAGGCTCACCGTTTAGGGGGCGTGCCGGGAGCATTTCGGGGGCGGACCCGGAGGCGTGGTTATGGCCCGGGGCGGCCCGGGGGCGTGGCCGCGCCCTCCGGACCCGCCCCCAGGACGCGTCCCGGCGCGCAGGAGGCCCGCTGACGCGCGGGGATTTACGCCTCCCTCTGGGAGGCGTAAATCCCCCGACAAAGGTAAGGGGGGGGCTTAGACAGGGCTGGGTGGGTGGGTTAGGTAGGGGAAGGGAGGGGAAGGTGAGGGGAGGGCAAAAGGAAGTTCCCTCCGAGGCCGCTCCGATTTCGGAGCGGCCTCGGAGGGAATGGGGGTAGGCTGCGCGGCTCGGCGCGCGCCGGCTATACAAAATCGATAGCCTTGCGCGCGCCGATCCAGGTTTTTAGCAGATACGCGCGGCTCCGCGCGTATCTACTAAAATCCAGCGTACTTTTGTTTGCGCCTGGAGCGCAAACAAAAGTAGGCTATTCGCGCTCCTTTTAAAATCCGCCCCTTATTGATTAATAGTTTATGGACTTCTCCAGGAACTTAATCAAACCTTTTTTAAACCTAGCTACACTAACTGCACTAACCACATCCTCTGTCAATGAATTTCAGAGCTTAATTTTGTGTTGAGTGAGAGAGATTTTTCTTCGATTCATTTTAAGTGCTACTTGCTAACTTCATTGGGTGATCCCTAGTCCTTGTGTTATCCAAAAGAGTAAATAACCATTTCACATTTACCAGTTCAAGTCCTTTCATGATTTTGTAGACCTCTATCATATCCTTCCTCAGCTTTCTCTTTTCCAAACTAAACAGCCTTAACCTCTTTAGCCTTTCCTCATAGGGGAGCCATTCCATGCCCTTTATCATTTTGTTCATCTTTCTAAGTATTTTCTCCAGTGCAACTATATCTTTTTTTGAGATTCGCCGACCAGAATTGTACAGTATTGAAGGTGTGGTCTAACCATTAGTGATAGAGGCATTATGATTATATCCTCTGTTTTATTTGCTATTCCTTTCCTAATAATTCTTAACATTCTGTTAGCTTTTTGAACAGTCATAAAGTTAGCTGTTAAATTGCTAATTACATGTAGAAAATGTTACGTTCTAGTAGGTTTAATCTTTCTTCTTTGTATTACCAATCTTACTTACTCATTGATGATAGAGAAGAAATATTTGCTACAGTTGTGGGATCAGTGAGCAACAATTACAGTGGCTTTCAAAAGTATTTGATCCCTCAAAAAGTCAGCAGATTTGTATGGATTACAAATGACACTTACACAGATTCTTCCAGGTACTATGTTTATCGTAAATCAGTATGTTCAAGTAAATTTTCAAAGCCACAATTTATTTCTCTGCATTTTCTGTAAAATAGAATTAAAAACTGAAAAATGCTGCTTGCGTAAGTATTAAACCCCTTTCTGTGGATGTTCCAAGTTTACACAGATAAGATATTGTCCTAACAATTGGCTTATAATTTGCCTTTACCTGTGAATCATTGTTTAAAAAAAAAAAAAAAAAAAGTCTACTTCTCTGCATGAAAGATCCCCTAATTCCAGTACTTGTTGGTCAGACTGTGAATCTGAAAGAAAGTTGTGAAAATTAAGACCAAAGAGCATTCTAAGGAAATTAAAGATAGTTATAGACATGCACAAGACAGGAAACGGCTACAAAATAATATCCAAGTGCTTGGATATCCTAGAGATCACTGTTGGATCAATTGTGATGAAATGGAAGCTGAGTCATACCACCCAGACACTGCCTAGACAAGGCCATCCCTTAAAACTCAGCATCAGTGCAAGATCGAAAATTGTGAGGGAAGCCACAAAGAGGCCAGCAATCACTTTGAAGGAGCTACAGAGTTTAGTGGTTGAGCCTGGAATGGAGGTACACCTGTCAACCATATCAAGAGCTTTGCTTACAACTGGTCTGCCATGGGAGTGTGACTAGAAAGAAGCCATTACTGGAGAAAACCACATCAAAGCATATCTGGAATTTGCCAGAAAGCATCAGTGACCCAACAAAAATGTGAGAGGAAGGTTTTGTAGTCGGCCGAGCTGCTTTTTACTACCCTATTTAACCCATTGCTATATAGATCCCTTGGGATTATAATAACAGGAAAAATATTAGATCTGTGGAGATCCCCCCTCACCCCCCTCCCCCCCAACCCCACCTATCTATCCTCCTCCCTCCTCTACAATCCACTCCCTTCAATGTAGAAGGGACCAAAGTCATGTGGGACTTGTGGTCGGGTGCCATGCTCCCAATACTGTAAAATAAACAGGAAAAAAAGAAAAAATGGTTGAAACACAAACTTCCATACTTGTAGGACATAGGGAATGTCAGTTGACAACCACGTTGCAAGCGATCTTTGCATTCCACCTATGCAAAGTTTAAAATAAATTGTCCACTAGCAGTCCTGAAAGTTTCTCCATCATCAGGAAAAATTGGCATCTTATGTTGTATGGCTACTGCAGATGATCCAATTGTCATTAAAGCCCACCACAATACTATGTGAAATGCGGAAGTTTGGTGCAATAGGTAATGGCACTCATGCGGCCTGACCCTGTTTGTAACTGTCTCTGCAGGGCTCCTAAAAACTCGGGTGTATCCGTGATATATGGTGGAAAAAGATTACCAGCTGTCATTTCCAATGCCCCGCCGAACTGTAGGCCCCTCAAATACACCTGGAAACAATCCTCTGATAGAATGCAGAACACAGAAATTCCCGATCTCAAACTTCAGGGGCTTTCACATGGTGGCTGATGGGATGACTTTTGGAGTCTGCGAGACCATCGTCTTGGACTGCAGGAAAACCTATGCTGCATTACATTAAAGAGACAAGAAATTGGGCTTTATTTTTCGGGACTGGTCAGAGAATGGTGGCAGATCATGTAGATAATACATTGTTGCCTTTGGGCTGTGGAAACTACATTTATATGAAGTTACCTCTACCCTAACTAATGAAAAATGAAACATTAGACCAGTTACTGTACTAAGTTAGTGAGATGGGATACGGAGGGAGCTTGGGGAGGGAAAATTAAGGGAGAGCTATGCTGTTGTAGTCCCTACTGACAAATATTGCTGCACTATTTTTCTCTGTATTTATGAAACTTGTTTCAACTATTTATCAATATGCTGGTTATTATAGACCTTATTGTTAATGGACAATTTGTTGTCAACTGATTGTGTTTGATATGCTCCATTTCATTCAATAAATATGATTGGAAAAAAAAGATGATTTTACCAAGTAATAGTCTGAAGGGATTGAATATTTATGCAAGCAGCATTGTTAAGTTTTTAACTTTATTTTTCCTGTACATACCCAGATAAGTCCAGTCACTTGGATTTTCCTTCTCTGCCAGCAGATGGAGACAGATAAAGTTTCATTGACACTGTACATAACCCAGTGTGTCACCTGGAGTTCCCCAGTATTTCTTTGTCTCTAGCAGATGGTAGATGGTGTAAAACCTGCAGTATGGAGAGAGGAAAAAAAAGGAAGAAAAGGCAAGAACATTTCTGGATCCTCCCAGGGGGGTTGTAAGGCCCTGTTGGGGCCATCCCCTGTGGTTTGAGGCGGACAAGCAGAGGCTTGGTGACCCTTTTGATAACTCTGTCCAGATGACTGTGGGGAGGACATCTGGTGGATGAGTGGTATTCAAAAAGAATAGCCAAACGTCCCACTAATATGTAGTAATACAAAGATGGGGCCAGGGATCTGAAAAGGGACCACTTAAAATGAGAAATGGCATCAGCTATGGCATTTATCACTTCAGGTACATATGAGACATGAATGGTAACACTGATCAGTAGCCAATGTACTACAAGTTCCCTTAGTAGCGCTATCATACCAGGAGTTCTGGCAGACATCTTATTAATAGCTTCTACCACCGCTTTGTTATCTGATCTAAACACAATTTGTTGCACAATTTCTTGTCCCAAATGTGTAGCGCCTCCCACAATTAGGATAACTCTAAAAAGGTAATATCACTAGTTATCCTGCAATGGTACTATGACTCAGGCCATGCCTCAGCACACCAAGCACCCTGGAAATAAATTTCAAGTCTCCCACTGCCTGAGATATCCATAAATAAATCAGTTTTGCTGCTGTTAAATGAGTGGGGCAAGCCATAATACCAGGTGAATGAAAGAAGTTAGAAAAATTGCCCACACTTCCAAATCCTCCTGAATTGCTTTTATTGCTCTTAGAAAATGGTGCTTCTGTATGGTACCTGTTGTAGCCAGGGCTAAATGCCTGATGCACACCCTGCCCATTGGAATAACTCTACTGAAGCTAAGGAGCCTGATGAGAGATTGAAATTAACCCAAGGTTGCTTTTTTGGTTCTTCTCGCGCTACATAATGCATATTTCTTAATTTGTCCTGTGGAACCCTAAATAATGGAGACACTGCTTAAGGAAAGAATAGTCAACGATCTACAGTCAGAACTGCTGGACCTAAACAAAAAAACAAAACAAAACACCCAAAAAAACCCTTTTTAGTTAAACCCAAAGTAGCCAGTTGTAAAATGAAATATGTAGGTACCCGATGTGGTCTTATATAGGAATCTAATATCACAGATGACAACTAAAGCTCATCTTGAACAGAAGTATATAAAGAATTCATATGTAAGATAACAAAAAAAAAAAAGTACAAATATCTTCAAAACAATCTTGTAATAAATTAATATGAGTAGTATTACGGATGTACAATGGCATTTGAAAAACAAAAGGTAATAAATTTATCAACATAAATAGATAACATTTCCAAAAGAGATTCTTTATCAGAGACTATTGGACAACCAGGTGGATTGATAAGAGTTTTTGAATGTTTAAGATATAAAACATAGGAGTATATGAATGAACAACTTTAAGGTATTGATGTTTTTGAGATGTCGTACAACCATATTTCAAGGCTCACATAGTTATTTCTTTAATAGCAGTTTGTAATTGTTTAGTGGGATCAGAAAACATTCATCTGTAACGTGAACAATCAGTTTCCTAGCGTGTAGCCAGATGGACTCAGGACCAATGGGTATTGTGCTCTCCTGATAGCAGATGGGAGACTGAGTCAGATTTCAAAGCTGACATCAGCCTAGATATACCCGTGCAGCATAGCTCTTCAGTATTTCTCTGTCTCCCATAGCAGATGCGGACACGATCCAAAAAAATAGTGTAATATTTACAAGAAAGAATAAAATTTACCTTTAAGAAGAGAGCCCTGCTTCTCCTGCGGTGAAACCTAATGGTCCCTCCCCCAGTCGAGACTTTTCTGAGGTCGATTCGATATCCCTCAGAGGTGAGCCTTAGTCTGGTGGCCGATTCCCGGCATGGACGTTGCCCCCAGGGTGGCTGAAAGGCAGCGGGTGCAGATTCGAGTGCGGTGGTGAAGGTATTTCCCTCTCCCCCCGCAGCTGGAGACCGCCTGGCACGTGACCGGTAAGTGCCGAGACCAGGTAAGGTAGAAACCTTTTCTTCTAAGTCTCCGGTCTCCAAGGCGCGAACAGCCGTACCGACTTTCCTCCGACAAGGTTTAAATCAGGTTGAGCAGCCTTCCTCTGGCTAGCTCTCGATCTGGTGGAGGGTCCACACACGTGGAGACCCTTGGGGGGCCCACCATCTTGTTACTGGGGCCGTCGGCGCCATCTTCTCCCCTCACCGTCGGTACACGCGGAGCAGGCCGGAAGCCTGAGGCACTTAACTTGAGCGCGTCCGTAGGGATACACGCTTAACTGCGCGCATAACTGTGCCATGTGCACAAAATCTGCTGCCTGCATGCTTAACTTGTGCGTATGTACTGCACATAACTTCTGTGCTCCCAACGCACACAATTTAGAGCATCTGCGCCCATAATTCTCTCGCACGGACTAGTTTTCCAGCTCTACACGTGCGCAAACAATGGCACCACCATCCAAGAAGGCCAAGGGACCCTTCCTTTTCCCAGCCTGCCACTTGAGAGCTGCACAGCCTGATTTAGAATCCCTTCTGTGCCAGCAGTGCGAACAAAACCAGGGAGAGCCCAATCAAGACCTCCCACAGCCAGGAGCGGGATCCGGAACCACTGATGATGGCACCCCGGTCGTAACTATGTCCAAATTGGCGCCCCCACAAAAAAGTTCCTCTGGGGCTACCACTACAATCCCTCCTGGCATCAACATGGACCCAGGAACCTTCTCCTGGGTGGAATTTTTCAAAGGGCTGCAAACCTTTGTCCAGGCGCAACCAGCCCCGGCTGTCCAATTGCCTCAAACTCTGCCAGAAGCACAAGCCCTTCCCAGCACCTCCCAAGGCTCTCGAGACATGCCTCTCCTATCCAAGATCATCTCAGATGGGGATCCAGACACCTCAGAGGAGGAAACAGACTCCCTGAAGAAGGGGAAATCCCCCCAGGGATGGAGCCACACCAGACCATGCTCCGATTCTTCCACAAAGACAAATTACCAGCCCTCGTGTCCCAAACTATGAAGACACTGGGTCTCCCAGGCACGGACCCTACATTGGAACCTAAAAATAATCCCATGTTGGTGTATCTCCGTAAAACTTGTGCTATTTTCCTATGTTGGAGCCCATCAAGGAACTGATTGACCTGGAATGGAAAGCTCCAGAGGCCAGTTTTAAAGGGGGATGGGCACTAGAAGCCCTATACCCGCTGGAACCCATGGCCAAAGAACTTCTGCGCTTCCCTAAAGTGGACGCTATGATCTGTGGTGTCTCAAAACGCACCACAATCCCTGTGGCGGGAGGAGCGGCACTGAAGGACGCCCAAGACAGAAGGCTGGAAGCCATCCTTAAGCAGTCCTTTGATGTCTCAGCTATGACGCTACAAATTGCCTCCTGCTGCACCTTGGTGGCACGTTCCTGTTTGATCCTCTCCAGAGACGTTATCACGCCCGGAGAAGCGATGGAACCTGCGGTCTCCTTCCTCACCGATGCTACCACTGACCTCGTGCGCACATTGTCCATGGGTGTCGCCACCGCAGTGGCGGCCAGAAGACAATTATGGATCCGAAACTGGTCGGCTGACGCGACTTCCAAGGCAAATCTCACAAAAATGCCTTTTAAACGATCTCTCCTATTCGGAAGTGAACTGGAGAAGTTAGCCAACAAATGGGGCGAATCTCCAGTACCCTGATTACCTGAAGACAGGAGCAAAAGAACATATCAGCGCTCCTCCCCCTGAAGAACCAAGGGTAGAGGATTGCAGCGTTTTAAACCTTACAGGAACACACAGTCCCAAGCACCTCGTACTTCAGGAAGGTTTCAGTTCTTTCGGAACAAGCACATTAAGAGAGGAGCAAGCTCAGGGGCAGGCTCCAGCCGTGCCCCACAATGAGAAGACGTAGACCCATCCACAGGAAGAAGACATAGGGGGCAGATTTACTCTTTTCTACCAAAGATGGGTCGAAGTAACATCGGACAAGTGGGTCCTAACGATCATTTGAGAGGGGTACACCCTGAAATTCCAAAGCATCCCCCTATACAAATTTGAGATCACTGTGCCACTCCCACTCCAAGAGACTGGCAGTGGAAACCACGCTAGCAAGACTACTCAACTTGAAGGCAATAACTCCGGTGTCTACGTCTCAACAAAATACTGGTCACTACTCCATCTATTTTATTGTTCCCAAGAAAGAAGGAACATTCTGACCCATCCTGGACTTCAAGGCCATCAACCGTTACCTGAAGGTACCACACTTCCGCATGGAAACCCTACACTCCGTCATAATGTCAGTGCAACCGGGAGAATTCTTAAATTCCCTGGACCTATCCGAAGCCTACCTTCACATCCCGGTCCATCAGCACCACCAGTGCTTCCTGCGCTTTGCAATACTGGGCAATCATTACCAATTTCGAGCACTACCCTTTGGACTAACCACCACTCCCAGAACTTTCACCAAAATTATGGTGGTAGTAGCGGCTGCACTGAGGAAAGAAGGAGTTCTGGTACATCCTTACTTGGACGATTGGCTGATCAGAGCAAAGTCTCCGGAGGAGAAACGCCACCCGACCACCAAAGTCAAGAACATACTACAAGAGCTCGGGTGGGTCGTGAACACAGCCAAGAGCTGCCTACAGCCCTCCCAGTCACTAGAATACCTGGGAGTCTGGTTCTATACCAAGCTGGACAATGTCTACCTTCCCCCTCCAAGGAGAAGGAAACTGATGGGTCAATTGCGAAACCTGTTGAACTCGGTCTGCCCCAAGGTATGGGACTACCTACAAGTCCTCGGCCTCATGACCTGAACTCTGAAAGTTGTTCCGTGGGCAAGGGCACATATGCGACCACTACAATGCTCCCTATTGTCACGATGGAATCCAGTGTCCCAGAACTACTCAATTCGCCTCCAGCTTCCGACAGAGGTTCGGCATCAGCTTCAATGGTGGCTACAAGAAGAACACCTAAGCTGAGATGTAAACCTATCCGCAGCAAAGTGGATCTTGCTCACCACGGACGCGAGACTGCGAGGGTGGGAAGTCCACTGTCAGGAAATAACAGCCCAGGGGGAATGGAACATAAACCGCCTGGAAGCTCGAGCGGTCAGACTAGCCTGCTTGCGATTCAGCCACAGACTCCGAGGCAAGTCTGTCAGAGTCATGTCTGACAACGTCACAACCGTGGCCTACATCAACCACCAGGGAGGAACCCGGAGCCAGCAGGTGTCTCTGGAAATAGACCCTCTAATGGAGTGGGCAGAAAAAAACCTGCAAGGGATCTCGGACTCCCACATCGCGGGAAAAGACAACATCTCAGCGGATTACCTCAGCAGAGAGAGCCTAAACCCGGGGGAATGGTCGCTGGCAGACACAGCCTTCCAGATGATAGTGAATTGATGGGGTCCCCCAGCCATGGACCTCCTAGCAACTTGTCACAATGCCCAGGTCCACAGATTCTTCAGCCGCAGACGAGAACCATAGTCTCAAGGAATCGATGCTCTCGTCCAGAGCTGGCCAGAGGAAGACTTCCTGTATGCCTTCCCACCTTGGCCGCTACTGGGCAGGGTCATTCACAAGATAGAGCACCACAGGGGACTAGTCCTACTAGTCACCCCGGATTGGCCAATAAGACCATGGTACATGGACATGCGAAGACTATTGGCAGGGAATCCTCTGCGTCTGCCACCATACAGGGACCTTCTTCAGCAGGGATCGATCTCCCACGAAGACCCGGCTTGATTCTCTCTTACGGTATGGCCCTTGAGAGGACTAACCTAAAAAAGCATGGCTACTCAAAAGCTGTGATTGACACCCTGCTCCGAGCACTCAAGTTCTCTACATCTCTGTCTTACATATGGATCTGGAGAGTATTTGAAGCCTGGTGTGAAGACCGCGCCCTCCTTCCGAGGACAGCCAAGATTCCCACGATCCTCGAATTCCTACAGGATGGCATGCAGAAGGGGTTGTCTCTCAACTCCCTCAAGGTTAAAGTTGCTGTACTGCCTGTTTCAGGTCCGAAGCGGACAGAATCAGACTATCAACTCATCCTGATGTGTCTCACTTCCTGAAAGGAATTAAACAACTCCGGCCATCTCTAAAGTGGCCGGTTCCTCTATGGAACCTCAACCTAGTACTAGACTTCCTAGCAGGGGAGTCCTTCAGACCAACAAGTGGCCTGCCTCTACACCTCTTGACCTTAAAGACTGCATTCTTCATCGCAATATGCTTAGCTCGGCGCATCTCCGAACTTCAAGCTTTATCCTGTCGAGAACCGTTCCTCAGGTTCACCCCAGGCACCATATAGCTGCATGCAGTACCATCATTCCTTCTGAAAGTGGTTTCCCAGTTCCATATCAACCAGCCCATATCCTTACCATAACCAGATGAACACAGAGATTCGGAAGACTCACGCCTCCTTCACCACCTGAATGACGGCAGAATCCTAGTCCGATACCTCAAGATATTGGAATCCTTGAGCAAAACTGATCACCTGTTCATTCTTCACAACAGGAAGAAACAAGGGGAAGTGGCATCGTGGGCGACCATAGCCCACTGGATCCAAGAAGTTATTAATGCTGCCTACATAGAGGCGGGAAAACCACTACCTCTACAGGTCAAGGCGCATGCTACAAGGGTCCAGGCAGTCTCCTGGGCTGAAACCAGGCTGCTTTCGCCAGCCGAGATCTGTCGGGCGGCGACATGGTTCTCCCTAAACACCTTCTCCAGGTTCTACCGCCTGGATGTCCAGGCCAGGGAGGATACAGCCTTCGCAAGTGCAACACTAAGTGGGCCACGGGCAGTCTCCCACCCGGTAGGGGAATAGCTTTTGTACATCCCATTAGTCCTGAGTCCATCTGGCTACACGCTAGGAAATGGAGAAATTACTTACCTGATAATTTCGTTTTCCTTAGTGTAGACAGATGGACTCAGCATCCTGCCCACAGCTGCTCCAGAAATAGAGAACCTCGGATATCAATCTCGAGACTGTACGGGTAAGCCTCGGCCTACCTCTGTTAAGACACCTGCAGTTACCTAGGTGTCGGCGTTTATTGTTTCAGCGCACCGGCGGTCTCCAGTGCCAAAAGGTTTATATATATATATATATAATCAGTTGAAACTGTTCAAAGTTAACAAAGTATACTCAAATGTAATCAAGTATCAAGCAACATATATCCACACTGGATTTTTGAGGTGAATACTGAAGAGCTAAGCATGCTGCACGGGTATATGTAGGCTGATGTCAACTTTGAAATATGACTCTGTCTCCCATCTGCTGTCAGGTCCTGAGTTCATCTGTCTACACTAAGGAAAAATAAATTATCAGGTAAGTAATTTTTCCATTGTTGCATGATCTCTGAGACATAATCACTGTGGTTAAGGATGACTACAGTACCCCCTTTATCTGCCGGTTTGATCATGATGAATTTATCTTGAATAAGATTCTTCAGAGCAGACTGTTCTTCCTTAGACAAATTATGCCATTGTCAATGCCCAGAAGATTCTAAATGTTTAACATCTCTTAATATAAGTTGTTTAAATAAATAAATACATTCTTTAAATGTAGCCAGTGCAGGGTCCAAAGGTCCTGGAAGGACCAAAGTGAAGGGATTCTTGACTAAAGAAGGTGATGAAGACAGACTGTGTTAAAAAAAAAAAAATCATATTTAATGACAGCATTCTGATAGTGATTTAGATCTATTAAGTATTTTAGATCTACATTATTATTTGTCCCTGCTTGAAGCTTTATGTGGAATTATTGAGGACTCGATTATGTAAACATCGCATCTGTATCCAGTTGAACAAAGCAGAAGCATCACTGATTTAATACCATTTGAAATACCAACATTCTTTTAAATCCTTGCATTGTTTTGCCATTGATCACATTAAATTACATCCCCTAGAAAGAGATTGTGACAAGTGGCTGACAGACTTAGAACAACGGTAGATATTTTGCCTCCATAAGCTTCATCCTTTGTGTTTAAACAGAATTAAAAAGTAGAATTTTCTTGTCACTCCTTTTGTAAATTCTAATTTATTGTGAATTATTCAAGTAAAGAAACTGTTTTCCCTCATATGGATTACATTAAATGATTTTGAGCGATGCTTGACCTTGCAAAGGTTATTATTGACTGACTTGTTTTTTCATATAGTTGGTTTTGATTGGTTCAAAATCTTTTGATTTAATTGGTCAAAAATTCAAATTTCTTGATAGTTTTGGATTGGCTGACGCTCACTATATAATGGTCACGCCCAAGTTTGTGCACCCTCATCATGAATTTGTGAGACATGCTGCCACTGAGTTTAAAAGCTTCATGCTGCTTGCTTGATTTGTAAGTTTTCTAACTTTATTGAATATTGTATAAATGTTATTTTTTTTCCTAAAACTTTTTAGATTGATGCCCTTAAGCAGTCTTCAAGCGAAATGTTGGTTGTATTGGTGTTTTTCTATTCATCACTTATTCTACTTGGGCTATGCAAGATAAATTATTTGGGTTGAGAAAATTTTTTTTTTTTTTTTGAAAGGGCAGATTTATACATCATTTTTAATTGTTTTGTTCTGACTGATGATTGAACACTGGCCTGCTGTTTATCTAACAATAGAGCAATTTTCTGAGGTCTCTTTTACTATGAATTAATTCTTTGCTTGTTGTTTTTGTGTCTGTTCAAATATTGATCTAAAACTTTTAAATCACTGTCTGATCTAAGGTGGATTGCACCAATGGAATTTACACCATACACATACATAGTGAAAAAACAAAACAAAAGTGGGTCTTACTCTGCGTTTTCATGCTAAAGGTTGGTCCTGGGTCTGAAAATGTTGAAGATCAGTTTTGTAACAATGTAGATATTGTTGTCTATACAGTGTATTAACACATGAATTTACTGAAATAGGATATCTGAAGCAGAGCTTTCTCAGATAGTGATGTTCCACCACTTTGTTGTGTTAGCTTTTATATAGCTTGTACTCTTTCATTACAGTTTATACATTGTTGTTTCTTCTTCTACTGGTTAGAGCAGTGAGCTTAAAACCATAGCAGTCAGGGTTTAAATCCCCCTGCTGCAGTGGAGGAGTGGCCTAGTGGTTAGAACTGCAGGCTTTGAACCAGGGAAACTAGGGTTCAAATCCCACTGCCAGTGTTGAGAATCACTCAGCGCTGAGAAGGGGGCCACATGGTTAGGAACGAGATCGGGACTCGGCCGGTTGAGGTGAGACAAGGCCACAATTTCTAGAGAAGGGGAGCAAGTGAGTTGGGGCACTGTGAAAATGGTCTGGCCAGGCCGAAGATATGCCGCCCAGGACGGAGAAAGCGTACTGAATCAGGCCGGAAAAGGAAGTTGGACTGGAGCATCACGGATCAATGCAGTCCTGCCCTGGAGGGGGCCGAGTAGGCAGGCCAGCACGAGTGGCCCAGACAGGCGAAATTTCACAGCATTGCTCACCCAGTGGTCACATAGCGGCAGCCATCCAAATGTCTTGTGAAGATGCACATCCCCCGATTGGTGCCGCGACCACAACGGCAGCACAGGTACCCCAGAAATCGCAAGACGGGCATTGTCATACCGCCGGATGTAGCTTTTAGACTAGGCCAACATATGGAGAAAGATTTCCCACCAGTTTCGGTGGACTCGTTTGCCCACCAGGCTTAATGTGGCCCGGGCAACAATAGATACAGCCTTGGACCCCAGGGGCGGGCACCCAACTGAGTAGTATGCAGATGGCTGCTGTGATTCCGGCAGCACAATGACCACATGGCCCCCCGGGCTACCCAGGATCATATTCCTACATGCCACCGTTCTGGAATCATACCCCAATGCAGTTCCATCAGTGGGATCAACTGAAAAGGATACCACCACCCCAGCGTACAGCTCAGGATGAGAGGCAGCACAGCGGGTCCAGGGTGACGAGACACTGAGGGCATCAGAGGTGCAGCAGCAAGTGGACACACTCAGGAGGATCCAGTTCAACCAATGGGCCTTGTGGTGCGGAGCGACTGGAGGAAGGGGGGTGTGAGTCCTCTCTGTCAGTGACCGTGTCTGATTGTCCATGCGGAGCATCTCCAGTGGCTGGGACAGATATAAACTTACCTAGCAATGGTTCCAGTAGTTCTGCGCTGGCAGCTAGCAATTCCCTTGGCGGCGGCGAGGCAAAGAGAGGACCTAAAGGTGACACCAAGCTAGCGATAGTATTTCAAAGAAAGAAGAGGAAGCGCAGCAAAAAGCGGGCTGCATGGAATGAGTCCAGCTCCAGTGATTCCTCCAATTCGTCCAGCACCGATACGTTGGATGACAAGGGCATGGCTAGAACGTCTACCAACCTGGACAAAGCAAACAGGGGCCTGCTTGTGCTTACCACTTTGTCCCAGCTGTGGGAGAGTGTACCTAGGGCGCTGTGTAAAAAGATGATAAAGCACGTTTACGTAGATATTTTCACCTTGCTAGAGGGAAGGAGGAGGAAAGGTGATAGGAAGAGGGGTAACAGCTAGGATGCTGGGTTCTCAAGATCATTGTCAATTGGACCAGGGCTTTCCTAAGAATGGCTAGCATGGTCAGGCAGAATGATCCGAGTTAATATGGATATGCTGAGCTACGCAGACACAATGCTTGAGGCCTTTAGGGAATACAAGGTATGGGCATAGTTGAACTATGACAAGCGCTTTAGGGATAATATGGAAGAAAATAGGTTCATGACATGGGGCACCCAAGATGTGGGA
Source organism: Rhinatrema bivittatum (assembly GCF_901001135.1). NCBI lineage: Eukaryota > Metazoa > Chordata > Amphibia > Gymnophiona > Rhinatrematidae > Rhinatrema > Rhinatrema bivittatum. The sequence goes on from NC_042616.1 coordinate 188,371,148, forward strand.
TCATGGCTCAAGCAGTTGAAGAACATGGCATAACAGTCAGAGTGTTCCCTCATTGGCGCCTGGCATTAGCAAGGTATGCTAGCATTTTAACAAGTCTACTTGCAGTTTTCAGGTCTGCAAGTTCAAACGCGCCTGTTCAGTCTGCGCAGGGTCCCATTCAGCAGTTCGATGCAGCAAGAGGCTCAGTGTCGGAGTTCAACCAAGTCCAAATGAGTGTGGCTCGCACGGGAGGGCAACAACCCCGGTTAAACTTGAAAGCATGAGAGCATGACTCAATGTATACCCCATGTGCTGAGCAGCAGTCAGGATATGTGTTGAATCCGTCTGTGCTAGATGGCTTCGCCCTGTTTGCCTCACCTTGTTCACGGCTCCTCCTGCTTCCCTTGGGAAAATGGCTGCCACCGTGTCTACAAGCCGACCTCTCCGGCGTCCCCGGAACGGCTATGGTGCTGCCTCCTGCCATGCTCCTCCCAAGAGCTTACTAGGGTGCGCGCACACCACACATGTCTTTATTCCAGCATTGGCGCGAACCTCGGGGGCGTTCCCCTCTACTGACATCACGCTATCCGGGTATATAGCCTGTACTTTGTTGCTAGCTCATTGAGTTAGCAAAGGATTGGTTTTGGCTGGTCTAAGCTACTCTGCCGCTTCCGTGCTGGTGCTGGAAGCTCTCTCTCTGCCCTTTGGAGTATTGCTAACCTGGGTACCTGCTCCTCGGGGGCCCTCTGCTTTATTTCAGGTGCCTTACAGGGATCAGGTACTTGCTCCTCGAGGGCCTGCTCTCCCTGCTTCGGTGCCGCTACCAACTTCTTCAAGCTGGTGGAATCGCATACCAACAGCAACAATCTAGTAAGTAATCTAACTCTATCTATCTCATCCACAGTACTGCCTTGCTGGGAAATCCACTCCAGAATCCCCCTTTACCATCGGGGTGAGAAGGGTCCCCTCTGCCGAGGGTCCTGAGACTGCTACATCCAGACTACCTCACTACTGCCACCTCTAGTGGTACACTTCAAGATGTTTAACAAAAGAACTAAACTCTGTGTTTGTGCGTCTGCGTGGTCATCTGCCTCAGTACCCAAGAATCCACCCAAACATCACTTAACCATAGCAATATGGCAGGGATTTCGTTGGGGGTTTAGAATTCCTTTCCGGTGAAAAATTCCTAAGGTCTCAGCTAGCAATGCCAACTCTGCAGCGCAGCATGAGGGGATAGTGCAGCAGAAGATCTATGATGAGATAGCACTGGGTAGGATGGCTGGCCCTTTCATGGACCCACCGTTTACAGAGATGATTTGTTCTCCCTTGATGGTAGTTCCAAAAAAGGAGCCAGGGAAATATAGATTAATATAAAATCTTTCTTGCTCACCGGGGAGGTCCGTTAACAACCATCTGCCACAGGACGAATGTTCCGTGTACGCGTAGTTCCGTGTATGCGTAGTTTGACAGCGCCCTTGTCTTGTTGAGGGCATGTGGAAAAGGTGCATTAATGGCCAAAATCGATATAGAATCAGCATTTAAGTTGTTCACTTTACTCCCAGATAGTTTCCCCTTACTTGGTTTCCACTTTAAGGAGCAGTGCTTCTATGATAAATGTATACCGAAGGGATGCGAGGTATCATGTGCATCTTTTGAATTGTTTTGCTCCTTTCTGCATTGGGTCCTCAAACAGCAGGCTGACATCCTGAATGTCGTTCATTACTTGGACAACTTCCTGTTCGTTGGCCCTGAGGGGTCCAATACTTGTGCAGCATTGCTAGGCGAGTTTCAGGTTATGGCTGCGGAGTTCCGAGTTCCGATAGCCAGGGACAAGAATGAGGGCCCCTCTATGTCTCTGTCCTTGGGCATTGAGTTGGATTCTCAGGGGATCGTATCTAGGCTACCGGCCGACAAACTAGCCAAGCTGAGGGAAATGGTTAAGAAAGCATCAACAGCAAAGAGATTGACTTTAGCAAGCATAGGTAGCTGGGTCATCCCCATGGGAAGGATATTTCCACATAGATTATCACTAGCTACCGTGGGAATTAACAGGCCTCATCATTTTATTTGTATGTCCTCAGCCATTAAGAAGGACTTGGAAGTATGGACCACCTTTTCAGAGGAATACAACGGAGTGTCAATATGGCAGGACACCCCCTGTCTCCAATCACAATCTGGGCATTTATTTACGATGCTTCAGGCAGTTGGGGATTTGGCATGTACTTTCAGGGTTCATGGTGTGCCGAGCCCTGGCCAATATCGTGGAAGGAAATCGAACTGACACAGAACATAACGTTCCTTGAGTTGTTTCCTATATGGGTGGCCCTGGTGATATAGAGTGCACGGCTAACCAACAAAAGAATAATAGTTTATGATAACCGAGCCATAGTCGGTCATTAATAGGTGTTCAGCGAAGTGCCCCCTTGTAGGCAAGCTGTCCAGGGAGATAATTCTCCAGTGTTTACACTTAAACACGACTATCAGGGCATGCCAGAAGCAAGCAAAGGCATGGCTGATACCTTGTTGCATGCTAAATGGGATTCATTTCACATGCAGGTTCCAACTGCGGATGAAGAAGCCACGAGGTTCCCGGAGTGCCTATGGACCATTGGGATGTGACAACCAGGGAATTGCTGCACAGTGCTGTAACTCCTACTACATGGGCCACCTATTCTCAAGGATTTGTGCACTTGCAGGTATTTTTGAAGGGTTCGGGTTGGGAACCAGGCCCAGCCCTGGCCAGTATGATAGTCCAGTACATTGCGAGGGCTAAGGAAGCAGGGATCTCCAGAGCTATGGTAGCTAGGTACCTCACCGGCTTCGCCTTTTTCGCCAAGGTGCAGGGGTGGGGTGACACGACCAGAGCCTGCTTGGTAAGAAAAATGTTGGCTGGGTGGAGTCGGCGGATAGGTCTAGCGAAGGACGGCAGGAAGCCTATTAAACATGAGTTACTTGTGCAGTTGTGGTATACCTTACCTGCAGTTTGTAGTTTGGCTTTTAAGATTCACCTCTTTAGAGCCGCCTTCTCTCTGGCTTTCTGTGGGGCATGATGGTTTGCGAGTTGGTAGCGACCTCCAAAGCATACACCAGGAGCGATGGCCTACTAGCAGGAACATTCGTATTAGGAACAAGATGGTGACTGTTGTATATCGCTCAAAAACCGATCAGGATGGCAGGAGAGAGTTGTGCCATGCCTGAGGAGGGTTGAGTCTCAGATCACTTGTCTCCTAAGCAATCTCGAACATTGTTTGGCATGCAGAAGAGCGGGCAGAAATCATCTGTTGACACACATCGATGGGGCACCACTCACTAGGTTCCAGTTCATGGCAGTGCTCAAGGTTTTGATCCATTTGGGTTTAAAGCCGTTGGAGTTCGGTATCCACTCCTTCCAGATCGGTGAAGTTAACTAGCACAGCAAGAGCGGATTTAAGCTTAGAGACAATACAGAGGATAGGGAGATGGAAGTCGGCGGCAGTGGGCTTAAGTCCCAATGCATTCTGCTGGGCATATATTGGATCTGTTATTTACTCTGGGTTGCTTGAAGTTGATTGAATCATCCCTAATATTGAATATGTTATTGTATTTTAACCACCAATAATATTATTGTTGTTTTATGATATTTTTTTTATGATGTGAATCCTTGTGATGTTTCTTGCGAATGACGGTATACAAAATTTTTTAAATAAAAATAAATCACTGGCCTGAGCATGATTTGCTAATTTATTCAATGGATTCTTTTATTAAGATTCCAGCAAAATCTAATATTAAAACTTCTTTTCAGAATTGAAAGATTCTTCATCAAGCCCAGTTACAGTATAAATTACAGTTTTTTTCCAGCTAGTTTAGATGAGAGATCTTTAGAGGAAAAGTTTGTGGCAGTCTACCGTGGTTTGAGCTTTGGATAAAATGGCACCCATTGTTAAATGAAATAATACAGAGAGGGATAATCAAGCGTGGTATCATGTATGCTTGAGATTGTTTTTCAACAATCTCAACATTTTGAAAGTAGATGGGGGAAAGAGAAGACAGCTGATAAATATTTATGCCAGGCAAGTCTCAATCATTACCAAGAGGAAATTAAAATAAAAACTAAAAAAGAATAAATTTAGCTAAAAATTTGAAAGGGACATACAATCATCCTGTAGAGTGATTTTATTGTATTAATCAGTTTGCAAAGAAACTATTTTCTGTTATAGCTGAGCATTTGACTTTAATTTCAGAGAACTTTGTTTTCTCCTAGGACAAACAAGATCATAATCTTCACATATGGGTGACATCATCAGATGGAGCCTGGCACGGAAAACTTCTGTCAAAGTTTCTAGAACTTTGACTGGCACTCTGAGAATACCACTGTCTACGCGGGGTCCCCCTTCAGTCTCTTTCTTTCCGCAGTGCAGTTGCCATGCGGTGGGGAAGCTTTGCTCTGTTTTCAGAGTTCTTTGTTTTTTTTTTCGCCACCTTCGTGTGGGGTCCACCTTCCATGGTTCCCCCCCCCAGTCAAATGGGCAGCACGGTAAGTTTTTACCTTCTTTGCGGTCAGTTTCCGGGGCTTTTTGACGTTGGTGTCCGCCTGGCACAGTCTGCTCGAGGCATGGCCTCCTCCAGTTTCTGTCAATGCCCCCAGTGCCCGCGAACCATATGTTTGACTGATCTACATGAAATCTATATCCTATGCCTGGGGATATTGCATGATGTCCAGGGTTGCTGCATTTGCGACCAGATGACTCACAAGGGTCATCAGGCATGTTTAAATGAAATGAAAAAACTTTTTGACCCCAAAAATTCAGGGCCTTCCACGCTGGCATCAGGTGCGTCGACACCATGAGGTTGAGGGGAACCTGTGGACACCGAACCATCTGTGTGCACCCCTACTCAGGCTCCCCCTCTGGAGAGGGGCGCCAGAGATTGGCTGCTGTCGATGTCCTCCCATTCCAGAACGTCGGATTCTTCACCCTCCTTGGTGCCGGGGAAAGACTGGGCTGAGCACTGGGAGAGATCGAAGAAACATAGTCACCTATCAGCTTCTATGCATTGCTCTGGTTCCGGGAAGGCAACAGCATCGGCTGTGTTGTCCCTGAAGCGGCCCCACGGATACCAGGCTTCGCCCTCTGTCGAATCCTGGAGTCGGAGGCACTCCCCAGTAATACATGTCGGTACCGGGCACCGATCTCCTGCGCTTCAAGAGCAATCTGATGGTGCCTGCTCCTCCTGCACCTGCCCTGTGCACAGCAGCCTTCAAAGAGGAGCTGGATCATAGGGTTCAGTTGGTGGTGCTCCGAGCCTTTAGTGGTATCAAGCTGCAGTCTCCGTTGGTGCTTCCACTGATGTCGGAGCCCACTTCTTCGATCCTAGACCTGCTGCTAGAGCACCTTGATGTATTGCTCGCCATCCTCACTATGCAGCCAGTGCCCGGAGGTTCTTCAGTCCCCTGGCGGCCATCGTTGCCTTCCCCCTCGAGGGCCGGTTCATCCGAGGAAGAGGGCTCAGTAATTCCAGGGCCCTCAGGGCTGTTGGCGCCTAGACAACCACTCCCGGCTCCAGCACTAGGCCCCTTCAGGAGTCCTCAGTTCTATTGGTGCCCCTGGTACTTCCAGGGCCCAGACCACAGGCAGTTAGCACGGGCCCCCACTAATCTCTCCTGGGGATCTCTATGAGGAGGAAGCCCCATATGACCTGTGGGGAGATGATACTTCCTCAGATTACTCTGATGATGTCCTCTCGGAACAGTCACCCCTGGAGGAAGGGCGTCTGTCTCCTCCAGAGGACTTGACCTTTTCTGGTTTTATCCACATCATGGCGGAGGCTATTCCTTTTCAGCTCTTCATGAAGAGGACGCTAGACATCACATGCTGGAGGTGCTCCAGTTTGTAGACGAACCGAAAGAGGTAGTGGCTGTTCCTGTGCATGAAATCTTCAAGGAATTGCTCCTGCGCATTTGGGAATATCCTGTTTCCGTGTCTCTGGTAAAAAGGAAGGCTGACTTCGTCTAACTCGTTCAGAAGTCCCTCGGGTCTGAACGGTGCCAACTCCCCCACTAGTCAGTGGTAATGGAGTCCGACCTCAAAAAGGCAATGTGGTCCCGATCCCATGCGTCCATGACTCCAGATTGGGACCATAGGGAATGGGTCGCACTAGGTAGGAAGGTATTCCAGGGGGCAACGTTAATAGGCCCATGCCTCCTACCAGTTACATATGGTCCAATATTCCTGGAACCTCTAGAAAAAGGTTCAAGAATTGGTGTAATGCCTCCCTCAACAGCAGCAGGATATGTTCCTAGCGCTGGTCCAGCAGGGCTTCAAATGTGGCAAGCATGTGGTGCATTCCATGTTCGACGTTTTTGAAACGTCAGCCCACATGGCCGCAGTGGGCATTGGAGCTTGCAGAATGGCCTGGCTCAGAGCCTTGGATCTCCGGCCAGAGGTCCAGGAGAAACTTGTGGACCTCCCCTGTACAGGGGATAACTTTTTTGGGGATAAGGTCCAGGATGCTAAGGGTCAGCTAATGGAACATCATGAGACCCTCCAGCATCAGAGGAAATATTATTCTCTAGTCTCCACGGGCGTTCTCAGCGGTTGTCCTCTAGAGGCTGCTCCAAAAAGCCACGGATGCTTAGACCCCAGCCAGTGCCTCAGCTGAGCCCTGCTGCGGGGTTTTGACTGGCTCAGGAAGCACAAGTCCAGTCACCATACCCACGGAATCATATCCACCAGTAGGGGGCCGCCTGTGCCTCTTTCTGAATCGCTGGTTAGCATTCACATTTGATCAGTGGGTCCTGTCCATCATTCGCCGAGGGTATCGTTTAAACTTTGTGAGTGTGAGATGCTCCTCCATGCCCATCTTGGGGTCAGTCTCCCCATCAGCTCTCCGTCCTCCTTCATGCCAGGGCGATCGGGCCAGTTCCTCTGCGACAACAGTAGGATGGTATGAAGTTGACATAGAACCCATGAAGGATACATGACATTCAAAAAAGGACCATTCAGGCTCTTGATTGAGATCACGGTGATGTAAAGAATTCAGGGAGAAAATCCAGCACTGTTTACGCTGTGATAACAATTTATCAAAATCACCATCTCTGATGCATGGAGGCACCTGGTCAATTACAAATAAATAGAAATCCTCAACTGAATGGCCAACGAGCTGCCAGTGTGTTACTAGGGGAGCCTCTTCACGCGATCGCCTAAGACAGCTACAGTGTTCAAGGGTGCATATATGTAATTTCTGAATAGTTTTTCCTATATATAACAGGGATATGATATTATGTAGATTACACCTGTCAAATTACAGTCAGATGAAAAACAGACTGAAAATCTTGTGGGTAACAGGATGACTAAATTCCCTTACATCATATCACATATAGGGGAAATATATGTTCAATAATCCCACTATATTAAACATCCAAGTGTTTTATTCTCATATATCATTTTTATTATTTAAAACTATTTGCATATATAGCACTAAACTTTGATAAAATGAGAAAAATTGTTAGAAAAAAACTGAAAGGAGCAGCTACAAAAGTAAAAAATGTCCAAGAGGTGTGGTCATTGTTAAAAAAAATACCATTCTAGAAGCACAGTCTAGATGTATTCCACATATTAAGAAAGGTGGAAAGAAGGCAAAACGATTACCGGCATGGTTAAAAGGGGAGGTGAAAGAAGCTATTTTAGCCAAAAGATCTTCATTCAAAAATTGGAACAAGGATCCAACAGAAGAAAATAGGATAAAGCATAAACGTTGGCAAGTTAAATGTAAGACATTGATAAGACAGGCTAAGAGAGAATTTGAAAAGAAGTTGACTGTAGAGGCAAAACCTCACAGTAAAAACTTTTTAAAATATATCCGAAGCAGAAAGCCTGTGAGGGAGTCAGTTGGACTGTTAGATGATCGAGGGGTTAAAGGGGCACTTAGAGAAGATAAAGCCATCGTGGAAAGATTAAATGATTTCTTTGCTTCGGTGTTTACTGAAGAGCATGTTGGGGAGGTACCCGTAATGGAGAAGGTTTTCATGGGCAATGATTCAGATGGACTGAATCAAATCACGGTGAACCTAGAAGATGTGGTAGGCCTGATTGACAAACTGAAGAGTAGTAAATCACCTGGACCGGATGGTATACACCCCAGAGTTCTGAAGGAACTAAAAAATGAAATTTCAGACCTATTAGTAAAAATGTGTAACCTATCATTAAAATCATCCATTGTACCTGAAGACTGGAGGATAACAAATGTAGCCCCAATATTTAAAAAGGGCCCCAGGGGCGATCCGGGAAACTACAGACCAGTTAGCCTGACTTCAGTGCCAGGAAAAATAGTGGAAAGTATTCTAAACATCAAAATCACAGAACATATAGAAAGACATGGTTTAATGGAACAAAGTCAGCATGGCTTTACCCAGGGCAAGTCTTGCCTCACAAATCTGCTTCACTTTTTTTGAGGGAGTTAATAAACATGTGGATAAAGGTGAACTGATAGATGTAGTATACTTGGATTTTCAGAAGGCGTTTGACAAAGTTCCACATGAGAGGCTTCTAGGAAAAGTAAAAAGTCATGGGATAGGTGGCGATGTCCTTTCGTGGATTGCAAACTGGCTAAAAGACAGGAAACAGAGAGTAGGATTAAATGGACAGTTTTCTCAGTGGAATGGAGTGGGCAGTGGAGTGCCTCATGGATCTGTATTGGGACCCTTATTTCTCAATATATTTATAAATGATCTAGAAAGAAATACTACGAGTGAGATAATCAAATTTGCAGATAACACAAAATTGTTCAGAGTAGTTAAATCACAAGCAGATTGTGATAAATTGCAGGAATACCTTGTGAGACTGGAAAATTGGGCATCCAAATGGCAGATGAAATTTAATGTGGATAAGTGCAAGGTGATGCATACAGGGAAAAATAACCCATGCTATAATTACACAATGTTGGGTTTCATATTAGGTGCTACAACCCAAGAAAGAGATCTAGGTGTCATAGTGGATAACACATTGAAATCGTCAGTTCAGTGTGCTGCGGCAGTCAAAAAAAGCAAACAGAATGTTGGGAATTATTAGAAAGGGAATAGTGAATAAAACGGAAAATGTCATAATGCCTCTGTTTCGCTCCATGGTGAGACCGCACCTTGAATACTGTGTACAATTCTGGTCGCCGCATCTCAAAAAAGATATAATTGCAATGGAGAAGGTACATAAAGGGCTACCAAAATAAGGGGAATGGAACAGCTCCCCTATGAGGAAAGACTAAAGAGGTTAGGACTTTTCAGCTTGGAGAAGAGACGGCTGAGGGGGGATATGATAGAGATGTTTAAAATCATGAGAGGTCTAGAACGGGTAGAATCGGTTATTTACTCTTTTGGATAATAGAAAGACTAGGGGGCACTCCATGAAGTTAGCATGGGGCACATTTAAAACTAATCGGAGAAAGTTCTTTTTTAGTCAACGTACAATTAAACTCTGGAATTTGTTGCCAGAGGATGTAGTTAGTGCTGTTAGTATAGATGTGTTTAAAAAAGGATTGGATAAGTTCTTGGAGGAGAAGTCCATTACCTACTATTAAGTTCACTTAGGGCCGGATTTTAAAAGCCTTGCGCGTGCACAGCCCTGGGACGAGCGTAAGTCCCGGGGCTTCGTAAAAGGGGCGGGGGAGGGGGCGTGTCTGGGGTCAGGGGGCGGTTCGGGGTGGGACCAGGGGTGTGACACCGGCACGGGGGTGTGGTCGAGGGCTCCGGACCAGCCCCCGGATCGGGTGATGGCACGCCAGCAGCCCGCTGGCGCACGCAGATTTACGCCTGCTTTCAGCAGGCGTAAATCTGCCAACAAAGGTAGGGGGGTGGGGTTTACATAGGGCCAGGGGGGTGGGTTAGGTAGGGGAAGGGAGGGGAAGGTGCGGGGGGGTGGTGGAAAGAAACTTCCCTCCGAGGCCGCTCCGATTTCGGAGCAGACTTGGAGGGAACAGGCAGCGCGCGCCGGGCTTAGTGCGTGCAAGTCGCACAAATGTGCACCCCCTTGTGTGCGCCGACCCCTGATTTTATAAGATACGCGCGGCTACGCATGTATCTTATAAAATCCAGCGTACTTTTGTTTGCGCTTGCGTACATTTATAAAATCTACCCCTTAGAGAATAGCCACTGCCATTAGCAATGGTAACATGTAATAGACTTAGTTTTTGGGTACTTGCCAGGTTCTTATGGCCTGGATTGGCCACTGTTGGAAACAGGATGATGGGCTTGATGAACCCTTGGTCTGACCCAGTATGGTATTTTCTTATGTTCTTATGTTTTTCAATGTACTAAAACCTATTATGGACACCTGTTACATACATAATTTAATCAAAAACAACCTCTTAAAAGTAATATCGAGTGGAAACAGTTGGCATTAATAACTTCAAAGAAAACTGTACAGCCACATTAATTATCGACAAAACATCAACACCCACAGGTGAAACGGAATTTTGTGTACTCATGTAAATAACCTCATACATAAGCATGTTATGTAATGCTAAATAGCATATAGAATAGTACGCCAATCAATATAATCATAGGTCAGCTGTAAATGAGCATTTTCACTATGCTTCGTGAAATAGTCCAGGAAGAGTTTCAAGATATTCAAAGTATCACAGACACAGGATCCGTGTTTCGGCTATGCCTTCATCGGGGGCCGAAATTAATGATGGAATGCGGCTCAATTTGCCGACCTGCCGGTAATGAGTTTCTTCCTTTACAGCTGACCTATGATTATATTGATTGGCGTACTATTCTATATGCTATTTAGCATTACATAACATGCCTTTATATGAGGTCATTTACATGAGTACAAAAAATTCCGTTTCACCTGTGGGTGTTGACGTTTAGTCGATAATTAATGTGGCTATACAGTTTTCTTTGAAGGACATGCATAATTTAATCATTATATAAATATCCTAATACCAATATTCATTCATAATTCCCCTAAAATATCCCACACATACTCATCACACATACTTCACACTCATACTATCTGTCCCCCCCAAAGGACATTACTAAAACAAGGACCCTTGTTTCGCCCCTCAAGCCTTCTTCAGGGGATGTAACCTTCTCTTATTATTAACCCAATTCCCAGCATCAAACTCTTCTACACACCCACTACCGTTATATTTCAATTTCCTTATTTCCATGTGTCCATAACAATATCCTCAAACGAACACCATTGCTTTCTTCTCATTCCACAAAATACTAGTCCCGTATCTCATATCACGGCTTCATCACAAAATGGCGACTTCACCTTATAGACGTGCCTCCATTTCGTTCAAGCAGGTTCCAAATTCCTTTCTCATTCCCATCGATTAAGATATCTGATATTCTTTTTACTCTTTTTTTCTTTTTACTCCTGCACACACCACTCTGACTCAAGACGCCGTCCTGCCAAACGCCGCGGCCGGACAGCAACAACACATGCCAAAGCCGGGAGATAGATGAGTACTTGGGCCAGCACGCGTTCACAGATTTTAAGAGGTGCCCAACTATATGCATATCTCCCTGTATGCACACAAATCTGTAAGTCAAAAAAAGAGACAGGGCATGGGCGGGACATGGGCATTTCGGGTCTGTAACGATAACAGTACCTTTATCTGCTGAAAAAAATGTTGCAATAAAGCTAATCTAATAAGTTTAGTTAAGAACTCAATAAGAACCCTGCAGCCTGAAGGACATTGGTCTAATGTGTCTCAGACAATGTGATAGCAGTTTCTTGTGTTATATTTGACTATCGTGATACTATGTCCAGATCACTAAGAGGAATGGTTTAGTGGGTAGAACCAGGGTATCTAAAATAGTAATAAACTGCCCCTGAGTATGATTCAGTCTCAAGGCTATGCGTGTTTTATGTTTGCTGATGATTTGAAAGTAGACACTTATTTGGACTTTAAACAACTGGAGGAGATGGAAATTTTAAATTTATACTTGCATAAAATTTTGAAATAACATAAGAAGTTTCCATACTGGGTCAGACCAAGGGTCCATTGAATCTTTAGAAGTAAATAGGTGATAATAGTCTTTCAGTTATTGATAGTTTGACACTTGGTCTCAGTTTTCTTTGACAACAGTGAAAGAAGTTACAGTGAATGTTTCTAGTCTAAAATCAGTTCAGTCAGTTTTAGACCAATGTCCATTTATATTAGTAAACAATATGAATGTAGTTTAATAGGTCAGTTTCTGAGGGGTGTTTGCCAACCTAGTGGAAAAGTGTAACCGAGATCAATCTTGAAGGATACTAGCTTATCAATAACAGACTTGGCTAATTATTGCCCTGTTTCAAATTTTCCATCTGTGGCTAAGATACTTGAAAAGGTTTGTTTTGTCTCAGTTCAAGGATTTCTTAAATGAATATACAATTTTAGATCAAAACCAGTATGGATTTCGTAAGCAACATAATATGGCACTTTTGATGCTTCTTTGATGAATAGACTATGTAGTTTGGAGCGCAGCCAGCCTGGTATCCTAGTTCAAATAGACTTTTTGGCAGCTTTTGATAATGTGCATCATGGCATTATTTTTTTTTTTATTTTTTTTTTTTTAATTCTTTATTTATGACTTTTCTAATACAATTTGTATCATAAAGTGAACAGGAAACATGTTGCATACTTTAGGAAACAACAATATTAAGTAAAGCTTTCTAATACAATAGAATATTTTACCTAAGTAGCAACCAATTCTCAAATAATAAACCAGTAAGAGACAAACTTTAAAGGAGATTATAGGAAATTAATATTAAATCAAGGCATTTACCTGAAATTAAAAAGCAGAATAATTACTTTATTCCCCTGAAAATACGGTATGCTCTGGGGAGCTATGAGTATCTATATAGAGCTTTAATTGCTCTGGGGAAAAAATTATAAACGTATCTGCATCCTTTTTGATAACGCACTTACACGGGTATCTAAGGACAAAAGTTGCACCAAGAGAAATCACATTTTGTCTCATGCTCAGAAAGCCTTTCCGTCTTTCCTGAGTTATTTTAGAAACATCAGGGAACATACGAACCTTACTACCATGGAACAGCGTGTTTAAATTTTTGAAATACACTACCATAAGCCTACTAACATCTTGTTCAACTATTAGTGATACATGCAATGTGGAATAATCAATTATCTCAATAGCCGAAGATTCTAAAAAGTTTGTCAAATTTTGAAAATCCATAGCAGGAACTGCCTGTTCGTTTGAACGATTCTGACCCAAAAGAAAATAAACTTTATTTATCAATGGAAATTGCGATTCAGGCAGTAAAAGAACTTCGGCAAAATATCTTTTTAGTGTTGTAATAGGCATCTCTCCCATTATTCTAGGAAACTTGATTAGCCTTAGATTCAAACGGCGGTTCCAGTTTTCCAATAATTCAAGTCTTCTAGAAAGAGCAGCTCTGTCTTGTAAAGTAGCCAAATTAAAATCTTTAAGGTGATTTATTTCAGATTCGACCTTCACAACTGATGTTTGGAGTTGGGAAAGAGTATCATTCTGAGCTTGAATTTTATTATTGACTTGGGAGGCAAAAGAGTCTAATTTTAGGTTGCAATCTCGAACAGCAAGCGTTAGCCCCGCAGAGAGTTCCCATAGAGATTCAAGGGTGACAACCGCAGGCCTTACCAGAGGTTCAGGATGTTCACCCGATGTCGAGAGGGGCACTTCAGTGGAGTCTGATGGAATTACGGGTTCAGCGAGGTTCGGTAGCCCTTCCCGCGGTGAATCCTCTCCACTGCCTTCTTCCTCTAAGCCACCCGTCGCTTCTCCCAGCAACCCCGTCGCTGTGACCTCATCGGTCCGCGCTGGTTGCTGTGCTTCCGGGGCCGAGGCTCCTCTGGCTGCCGGCGGGCGTACTTCGGGGGGGCTGAGGGAAACCTCCGTCCCTGGTGAGAGCGCCTCTCCTCCCGGCGCTTTCGCAATGGGATTCACCCCCTCGAGATGTACTGCTCCCTGGGCAAGGAACGATGTTATTAAAGCCTGCTCCGATAGCTGGGTAGGTATAGAGGGGAACACCCTCACCCTGCCTTTTCTCTTCGGCGGCATTTGTTTAATTTTCGAGTAAAGCTGGAGCGGCTCTGTTCCGTGCACCCTTCAGGACGCCATCTTGCCTCATGGCATTATTTTAAATCTTCTACAATCTTCTGGGGTTTCAGGATCTGTTTGGTATTGGTTTTGCTCCTTTCTGGAGAATAGAAGGCAGCTTAACAGAGTAATAGAGTTCTTGGCATAGCTTAAATTTAGGAGTGCCACAAGACTCAGCACTTTCCCTCTTTATTATTTAGCCTTTATCTTTGTCCTTTGGGACTTCTTCAACAGAGGCTAGGTATATGTTATTTAATCTATGCTGACAACATTCAGCTATTCTTTCTTGTAAAGTTAATGGTGAATTTCCAGAAAAGTTCATCCAGGAATCACTCCTTTTAATAAAAAAAATGGTTATTATAGAGCTATTTGTTAATGAATGTAAACAAGACGAAGGTCACTATGCGTAGATAAGCACTTGGTGGAGGAGCTATCCCAGCAACAGTTTTGGCTGGATGGTTTTCCTAGTTTGCTCAGAAATAGTTTATTGATTTTCCTAGACGCAATTGACTTAGAAGCCACACATTTGACATTGCTAAGTGGCTTTCTATAAGTTGAAAATGGTAAGGCCACTAGACAATTTTCTACCCTTTCAACTATTTTGTTCAATGGTAAAAGCTTTTATTTTAAGTCATATAGATTATTCCAGCTCATTGTATATTGGACTGCCAGAAAAATTGGTACATGTCTTGTTCCTTATTCAGAATTCTGTTGCACTCATATTTGCCACTGTGTCAAATAGAGAGCACATTACCACAGTGTTGGTCCTAGGGGAATTCTGTGCTCCAGCAGAATTCCCGCTAAATTCCACTCCTGTGCAGCTGCGGAGATTATCCGCAGAATTTGACAGGCCTCAGCATGCTGAGAGCGGAGACCGTTCCACGAGCAGCAAAGATGGAACAGACTGTGATGTGCTGCGAGTGGATTATACTTTAAAATTGTCGGCTCAGTGTGCTGCAGCAGCCAAGAAAGCAAACAGAATTGTTAGGAAGGGAGTGGTTAATAAAACAGAAAATGTCATAATGCCTCTGTATCTCTCCATGGTGAGACCGCACCTTGAATACTGAGTACAATTCTGGTCACCACATCTCAAAAAAGATATAGTTGCAATGGAGAAGGCACAGAGAAGGGCAACCAAAATGATAAAGGGGATGGAACAACTTATCTATGAGGAAAGGCTGCAGAAGTTAGGGCTGTTCAGCTTGGAGAAGAGACGGCTGAGGGGGGATATGATAGAGGTCTTTAAAATCATGAGAGGTCTTGAATGAGTAGATGTGAATCGGTTATTTACACTTTCGGATAATATAAGGACTAGGGTCACTCCATGAAGTTAGCAAGTAGCACATTTAAGACTAATCGGACAACATTCTTTTTCACTCAACGCAGAATTAAGCTCTAGAATCTGTTGCCAGAGGATGTGGTTAGTGCAGTTGGTGTAGCTGGGTTCAAAAAGGTTTGGATAAGCTCTTGGGTGAGAAGTCCTTTAACTGCTATTAATCAAGTTGACTTAGGAAATGGCCTCTGCTATTACTAGCATCAGTAGCATGGGATCTTCTTGGTGTTTGGGTGCTTGCCAGGTTCTTGTGGCCTGTTTTGGCTTCTGTTAGAAACAGGATGCTGGGCTTGATGGACCTTTGGTCTGACCCAGCATGGCAATTTCTTATGTTTTTATGTGTAAGAGATTGGGAGCTGGTGTGTGTGAGAAAGGGATTGTGTGTATGTGAGGGTGCTTGCTTTGTGAGAGAGGGAGTGTGTGTGACAGTGTGTGTGTATGTATAAGAGAGCCTGTTTGAAGGGATGTGTATATGTGTGGGAGCCTGTGTGAAGGGATGAATGTGAGGGAGAGGGAAAGAAGGAGCCAGTGTTCATGGGTATGTGAGAGACATAGGTAGACTGTATGAAGGTGTATGCATGAGAGAGAGAGTCTGTGTGGGTGTGTGTGCAAGAGAGAGAGGGAGCTTGTATAAGTGCGTGTGCATGCAAGGGAGAGAGACAAGCCTGTATAAGGGAGAGAGACAAGCCTGTATGGGGGAGGGTGTGCGAGACAGAGGGGGAATCTGTATGAGAAGGTATGTAAATGCACTAGAAAAAGGAAGCCTTATGTATTTATGTGTGAGAGAGAGAGGGACAGAGGGAGCCTATGTGAGGGGCAGTATTGAGAGAGAGGGGTCAAACTCTTGGAGTTGAAATAGAGTAGAAGGAGTTGAGTCTAGAGAGGGAGGGAAGACAGAGTGGCAAGTTTAGGAGTTGGGGCGTGAGAGGGCAAAGTGAAAGGAGACTGGTCAGGGGGAATAGGGAGAGAGGGGTGTATGAGACACTCTCACAGTGAACTTCTAGGGAAATTCTGCTCAAAATATTTAAAACTTTACATCTTTAAATATTTTTCTCCAAGGACAAGCAGGATGGTAGTCCTCACACATGGGTGACATCATCGGATGGAGCCCTGCACGGAAATCTTTTGTCAAAGTTTCTAGAAACTTTGACAGGCATACTGAGCATGCCCAGCATGCCGTTAACCATGCGTCCACACGGGGTCCCTCTTCAGTCTTATAAAATAGAGTTTGCAAAAAGTAAAATTACAAAATAGAGAAACCCAACTTCGTGGGGTGGCGGGTGGGTTTCGTGAAGACTAGCATCCTGCTGTTCTTGGAGAGCACTCGTTACAGGTAAGGAACTGTGCTTTCTCCAAGGACAAGCAGGAATGGTAATCCTCACACATGGGTGATTAAGTAGCTCCAGTCCACTCCGAGCCTGCACAGCCAGAATAGGTGCCAACATAAACAACAACTAGAAGTGCAGCAACACAGGAGCAGGCCTGCACCCAAGGACAGGGCCCAAGGATGGAAGGTTGGGTTTTTAGGGCTGAAAGAGATTACGATGGATGAACTGTCCAAAATGACTGTCCTGCCTGCCATCCTTATCCAGGCAGTAATGCGAGGCAAAAGTGTGGAGGGAACTCTAGGTTGCTGCTCTGCAGATCTCTTGAATAGGAACCACACACAAGTGAACCACAGAGACTGACATGGCCTGGATGGAGTGAGCTTTGATGAGACCATCAAGCTGTAAACCTGCCTGCATGTGGCAGAAGGTGATGCAATCTGCTAGCCAATGGGATAGTGTCTGCTTCGAGACAGCAACTCCTAATCTGTTCTTGTCAAAAGATATGAATAGCTGAGTAGAGACGTGGTGGGGCGCTGTCCGTTCCAAGTAAAAAACTAGCACCCTTTTGCAATCCAAAGTGTGTAGAGCACATTCACTGTAGTGAGCATGAGGTCTTGGGAAAAACAAAGGCAGCACGATGGATTGGTTGAGATGGAATTCTGAAAGCACCTTGGAAAGGAACTTGGGGTGTGTCCAGAGGACCACCCTGTCATGACAAAACTTCATATAAGGCAGATATGACACCAGCACTTGCAGCTCCCCTTCTCTGCGAGCCAATGTGACCGCAACCAAGAAAATCACTTTCCATGAAAGGTACTAGAGATCACAAGAATGCAACGGCTCATATGGCGGTTTTATGAGTTGCGAGAGGACTACATTGAGGTCACAGGAAACTGCTGGGGGGGGGGGAGTGGGAGGCTTCAGTTGAAGCGAGCCCTTTATGAACCAGCTCACGAGCGGATGGAAAGAAATTGCAGAACCATTCAAAGCCCGATGGTATCCACCCATGGCACTGAGATGAACCCTCACTGACGTGGGCTACAGATCCGTCTCAGAGAGGGATCTCAGGTAGTAGAAAAGTGCCAAAGGGGAGCAAGAGAAGGTCCAAACTACAACAGGAAGAGAACAGTTTCCACTTCAGATTATAGGATTTTCTGGTGGAAGGTTTCCTGGACTCCAGAAGGACATGAGATTCCCCCTCTGATAAGACAAAGGCCTCTACCAACACTCGGTCAACATCCAAGATGTTAGGGCCAGGGTCCACATGTTGGGGTGACGGAGTCTGCCATGGTCCTGGGTGATGAGGTCCAGAACCATTCCCAGATGGATCGGAGGGTGCGTTAGGTCCTGAAGGATCGGGAACCAGACCTAATGGGGCCAATAGGGAGCGATCGGGATCATGGAGCTTCGATCCTGCTGCAGCTTCTGGAGTGTCTTGGATATGAGCAGAAGAGGCAGGTAGGCATACAGCAAGCCCACTATCCAGTGGATCGAGAAAGCATCTGCTATTGATCCATTGCCCCTCTTGCCATGGGAGCAAAACCGGTGTACTTTCCTGTTTTCCTCGGAGGCAAACATGTCTATGTCCAGGATCCCCCAATAGCGGACTATGTGGTTCACTGTTTCTTAATTGAGGGGACCATTTGTGGGGTCTGAATGTCTGACTTGAGGCATTGGCCAGGGTGTTGTCCACTCCCAGAAGGTATACCACCCAGAGAGTGATACCGTTCTCAATGGCCCATGTGCAAACTTGGACTGCCTCCTGGCAGAGGGAAATGATCCAGTTCCTCACTGCTTGTTCAGGTACCACCATGGCCACTTGATTGTCGGTCTGAACCAGAACCACCTTTTTCACGAGAAGCTATCGGAACACCCGCATAGCAGACTGCTCGCAGCTCCAAGAGGTTGATCTGGAGCCAAGTCGCCTGAATCGACCAGAACCCTTGGGTGCAGTAACCCAGAACCTGTGCTCCCCATCCTGTCTGAGAGGTATAGGTGGTGAGCATGGCCTGGGGCTGAGCATTCCAAAACGGGCAACCCACTCCAGGTTTGAGGGTATTGTCCACCACAGAAGGGTTTGCCGCAATGTTTCCGTGACTA